>NC_136008.1:15665571-16865571 GCF_048128805.1 Centroberyx gerrardi
CTTCTTTAACACAGTAAATGAGAAAGCAAAAGCAACACTTTCCAGTCTTACGCTGCAAAAACTGACAAGATCTATCAAGCTTATTTCATTATCTTTAGTCAAATTATCTCACTGCACTGGCAGATAATCTTGCTGGTTTCAATGAATTTCACTTGATTCATGCCAATATGACTTCTTTCAAGAAATCATCATAAAACAATGAAGAAAATCTGGAAACAAGAAACTTTCTCCAAGTCCAATTTCACTTTTCATAGTAAATGTCCTGAAGCAAGTTACATTATCCTGAAAAAAAGTCAAATTTGTTGAAACCTGTAAAATTATCTGCCAGTGCAGTAAGATGATTTCACACAAAAAATCCTACAATAAGCTTGATAAATCTGGATATAAGATTAAGTTTTTGCAGTGTAGACCCTCAATGAGAACAAGAAAAACTCCCACAAAAACCAATAAGAGGAAAAATTGGGAAGGGCCTCATGGAGAGGGATCCCCCTTCTAGGACGATCAGATGGGCAGTGGATGCAAACAAATATTAAATATCGAATGGAGCATAAACAGAAATGAACAGAATGAACAGAGAATGAATGCTGGGGTCGACATCCACACCACTCCTGGCGCCATGCCACTGTGGAGCTTTCTGACTAAAAGATGGGTTCCATAGGCTGCGGAGAATGACTATTTAAACATAGTATAATTTATTTTTACCTAAAAAAAAATGTCATTGCTTTCTGCAGACAGCCGGTTTCCAGGAACTCCTGTCCGACGCAGAGATACTGGCTTTGATGGTTGGCTGTCTGTGCCATGATTTGGACCACAGAGGCACCAACAATGCATTTCAGGCCAAGTAAGTCACTGGGGTACAACTGAGGTACAATGATGGACTAGGTGTCTCAGGTGGATTTAGCTCCACTACTGTGTTTTCCCCTGCAGGACAGGCTCTGCTCTGGCACTGCTGTATGGGACGTCAGCCACGCTGGAGCATCATCACTTCAACCACGCAGTCATGATCCTACAAAGTGAGGTGAGACCAATATTACTTATATGTTCACCAATTGGGCATTATATAAGTCAGTCTAGGCCATATATCTGTCTTCCTTTTGTGGTCTTTCTTTGCTTTTATTGACTAAGCAGCTGAAAGTGTGTAATTGTAACATGGTTGATACTCTGTACCACAACAAATTTGTGTAAACTTACTCCTACATAAAAATAACATTTAAAACTTTAAAATTTGAATAATTATTTACTATAGCCATTGAATTGGATCCTTTTCAAGTGAAGGATCAAATTAGTTGGTGCATAATTAACTTTCCTTGTCACATGGTGCCGGTGGGTGGGTGGTTTGCGGTTTGAGCCTGGCTGCTGAACACAAAGTGCCTGCCAGTAGCCAGTGACCACTCGTGACATAATGAGGCTGCTTTGTCTCAGGTGTAGGTCAGATCTTAGTTTGATCACCAGGAACTGTGTTCTCCATCGATTTCTTTTAACAGAGGACAGAGAAAGTCTATACCCATTGCTAATTAACATTGCTAATGGGAGCTTCACTGACAGTGAAAGATGAGTTTACCAATACATCGTCTTAAAGAAGACATTGTAGGCAGAGTTACTTCCCTGCTCTTGTGTCTTTGCCTACTGTAGTGTGTGTATTGCTTTTTTTTTTTACACAGGGTCACAATATCTTTGCCAACCTCTGCTCTAAAGAGTACAGCAACATGATGCAACTACTGAAGCAGGCCATTCTCTCCACAGACCTCACTTTGCACTTTCAGTAAGTGGGCCTTTTAAAATGAGCTTGCTAAATAGTAAAACTGAAATAGATTATTACAGATTATTAGATAGATTATTACAACTGAAATTGAAGTGTATTTTATTATGTTTTATTAAAAAGATGTGTGTAAAATGTCATCTTGGAGTACATTCTGTAAAATATAGACTTTCCTCTGCCTCTGAACAATTCTTGTATCCTTGACTGTCTCTCTGCATTATAAGGCGCAGGACTACATTCTTTGAGTGTGTTCTGTCTGGAGAATTCAGCTGGACAGATGAAGGACACCGAGAAGTTCTCAGGTATCTGTTATTTTACAAAATAAAATGTCCTTTGCAAAAATCACTTTATCTGTGAAAAGCAAAACAAACAGCTATAAATGAGCCTTGGTGCCGTCCACAGGTCTATGCTGATGACAGCATGTGATTTGGGTGCCGTCACTCGTCCATGGAAGATATCCAAACAGGTTTGAGTCCCTACCTCAACATTTCTCACATCTGTGCTTTCAATTTTGAGGACTTGGAGCCATAAGAATGTAGGTGGCATTGTGGCAAAAATGTGCATAGTACAATGATAGTACAGTGCAGGTAATGCCATGCAAAGAACAGTCTATCAACCAGGCATTCGAGTGACACAAGTTTTGTCTCACAAAATTCTTTAATTCTATTTATTTCTACTTCACAACATTTGAAAAAGGTGGCCACTGCAGTATCAGTTGAGGATGAATGCAGGATAGATGATGTCTGGAAAGCAAAGGCATCAGTGATGCCTGTCCAGACCTGACAGTGCCTGCCACTGTAGACAAAAAAGCTCTGACTGAGCTCTAGTACAGAAAAACTTCACTGAAATCATGACCAAAAGTGAATTTTTGCATGAAAATATCACAAAATTGCATCAGACTTACACCCTTTCTGGCTCTGAGCGCTTGGTTTGATGTCAGAAGTCTTACTCGTTGTTTCTTCATAGATAATGATGATTTCCATTGATATCCCAAGGTTGCAGAGCTGGTGACCAGCGAATTCTTTGAACAAGGTGACAGGGAGCGGTCTGAGCTGAAGCTGACTCCAGCGGTACGCACAAAGCCACAACCTGCAAAGTCTCATCTTCCACTGGGATTTTAGAGCTCTGTCCGCTTGTATGAAGAGCCATCAAAGCTAAACTCCTACCATGATCATTTTGGCTTGCACAAAGATTTTTGTCTTATACTCAATCATTATTATGGATTTGAGTCTAGTTCACAATCTAACCCTCCTGGGGACTCAAACCATAGGTCTTTTGTCAAACAATTGTTGCAGTTTGGTAAGGCATTATGATTGTTTTTGATGGTGGATGATAATAACCGAAGCTTATCACCTCTCTGTAGGCCATATTTGACCGCAATCGCAAGGATGAATTACCTGCCTTACAGCTGGAGTGGATTGATGGGATCTGTAAACCCCTTTACCAGGTAGATAACCCTTGAGGAAAACTTCATTTCAACCTTGATAATTGTGAATTATTATTTGGGAGTTGTTAATTTTCCCCAGAGGATCTGAGAGATCAAGTGTGTCGTACTGTGTCTCTCCCAGGCACTGGTGAAACTGAACAGGAAGCTGCAGCCGATGGTCGACGGGATAGATGCCAACAGAAGGAAGTGGCAGGAGCTCTGCTCATCCTATCAGCAGACACGCAGAGCCTCAGTGTCCAATCTGAGCCCTGAACCAGGTCAAAATCCCATGTTAAGAGAAGATACAGAAACAAATCAACACCCAGAGTCCATAGAGATCCCGAAGTCTGGTGAAAATGCCAAGTTTGGGTCAAATTCTAAGTGCGATCAGGATCTGAGGTGCAGTCCAAACACAGATTCCTGTCATGATCAGGTGCCAGTTGGCAACATGACAAATGGACAGCTCTTAGAGGAGTGAAGCAAGAACCAGAGTAAAGTAAGAGTTTATCCACTAAATAACTCATGTGGGCTCCCTCCCATATCCTGTGATTTTCTAACACTTGCAGTAATCTAAAATGATCCAAAACCTGGGTAATGGACCTGCAGTTTTCACCTACTGAACATTTTGCTTTCCCAAGTGTCACTGTATTAAACTCAGGCATGGGATCAGTTCCCAGTGATTAGTCTCCATTGTAAGGGCAGTTTCCATCTATCTATCTATCTATCTATCTATCTATCTATCTATCTATCTATCTATCTATCTATCTATCTATCTATCTATCTATCTATCACTTTTCTTCGCTGAGATGTGTAATGGTAGACCATTGTTGAAACCAAAGAGGGCCACTTATCAATGTGTTGTAAAGGGAACTGCCTCAGAAATGCAAACCCATTTGAATGCCTTTACAGAACAAAAAGGAATCACTGTGATTTCTCTCTCTCTGTCACATAGATTTCCATTATGAATGTAGACTGGAGCATGATCTTGTTCCTGAATGTTACCAACTCATAGGCTTTCTTACCTCAATCGCAAGTCTTTGGTTGCATGGCATTATTTTTAATCTTTAGGTGTACACAGCCTTTGGCTGTTAACTGGTTCTGTGAATTGCATGTATCTATTATATCAATACTGTGCATTGCTACTTTTGGATGAAAACCTTGTATCTCTTAATAATCTCTTCAGGAATTAAAAAATGTGACGGCCCAATGGTTAGAGGACTTGATTGTGTAAGGAAGCTCACCCATTGAAATCCTTGGGCTGATAGTGGGCATTTCCTTAAGAATGAGTGTTTGTGTGTGTGTAATCTCCTTCCTGAAACCACTCAAGGCTTGCCTGGTAAAATAAAATCGACATCAATGCACACATGGTTTTGAAATGGTTTTATGGGCCCTGTGATGAAAACATTAACTTGGTACTTAAAGGACCATAGAAATTTGCAGATCAAGTAAAAGTAGGAAAAATGCCAAAATAAAAGTTACAAGGTTCTCATACATCAGAAACTGTATATATGTACCCATTTGTTTGTCAACTGTTTGCAATTAATCATCACAGTGTTTTGCAATCCGGACTGGATAGCATGCTGATATGTTGATTAAGAAAATGCATGTTTCATCTTGGTGTAGATGTTGGACATTATCTTGATGCCTTTGATTGCCATATGAGATTTGCTTTGCATGAAATTAATGAAATACTCCCAGAGTGTTGTTGAGAATATTGTTGCTGCACTATTGTTGTTGAGAACATAGATCTCTATTTTCAACCACAGACTGTACCAAAATTAATATATTCATTATTTTTCATATACTGGGCTCTATATTTATGCAAGATATTATTGGCATTTTCTCTTGCTATTTATACATTGTCCACTAAGAATACATACTTAATAGAAGACAAGAAAGTGTTGAATTCCAGATAAAAGGGATAGACTGATTTTAAATCTATCTCCAACTGGTTTTGTGAATAAAATGCTTTGGCATGGAAATTGATCATTTAGTGTGATTTGTGGTTTATTCATTTATGTAACTAAACTAACTCATTATGATTTCCATGACTACGGTTGCTCATTCTTGATTGTTACTTACTTAGAATAATTCTGCTGTAGTGGACAATATAGTAAAGTTTGATGGGAAAGGTGGGAGAAAGATGACGTACAACAACAACATGGATCATGAACTAGACTCAAATCCATAATATTGTGAATACATTAAACGCTTTGGCCTTCTAAGCTATGATGTGTACACTTGGTAGTTTTATTCACAGAATGGAATATATGATCCGCCTTGAGCAGAGTATAAACTTGCTATGACCTCAACTGCTGCATAACTGTGCCAACAAAACACAAACAAACAAAAAAAACCCTCCAATGGCTCGTTAAGTGCAATGCGATCGATGCTTATTATTGCCTGAGAAGTATTCTTGGAGGATTGTGATTGTAATAGCTAAATCTAATTTTCCAGAGAGGATTCTAATCTACAGTTTTAATAATAATAAACTTTATTTATATAGCACTTTTATAAACAGGTGCTTTACAAAATGAATAAGATAAATCAATAGATAGAAATAGATAGAAATGGAAACAAAGACAAATGAGAATAACATAAAAAAGGAGACAGGCGAAATTGCAACAGGGACAGAACATACTGATGAACATCATAAAGAGGCTTCACTGTTCTGTTATGCAACAATGCACTGAAACTTTGTTCATGATATCAGTTTGCCAGTCCCGACTCCCTAATGACCATGGATGAAGACGCTATAACAGGCTGTTTTTGGTGGTTCTACCACTTTTGTTGCTGTGCCACCATCGAAGTGGATGAGACAGGCTACGAGAATTTGAAAGATGATAAATCAGGATGTACAGACAGATGTAGGAAGGAGGCCAGAAACACCAACTCCCCACCTGTGAGGAATGAGGTGCCAAAGGAGTCTTAATCCAGACTCAGCAGGTCATTTGCACCCAGCAGGTCAGTGGATATTGTCGCATATCACTCCATTCAAGACAATGTCATATGGTGTTTGTCTATTACTGATCATCCTTAGCTCACTTGGTAAATTGTTTCTCTTCTTTTGTTCAGATGAGATGAAAGGAGAAGACTCATACCTCAAAGTTATGTTTATGCCATATGGATTTTTCAATGGAGAATTGGATTTTGCATATTGAAAAACTGAATAAATAAGGAATTTGAATTTTTGATGTTCTTTAATTGTATTCTTGGTTTAATACTATAGTTTTGTAATGGATGAGGAACAGAGTGAGCAAAAAATCTTTTCATCTTTTCATCTTCCACTAAAATGTTAAAATGAACATTTTCAAAATCATCTCAAAGTGGAACCAATGGAACAAATCTCCTGTAAAAAAAAATTACCTGGATAAAACATTTCCAGCCTGAACGGTGATGGATGCTAAAAGTTATCCCATGCACAAAGCAGCGACTCCAACAAAGCACAGCCACAGCAGTACAGAGAGCATATTGTAGAGAGAATGTTTACATATTCATACAGTCTCTTTTACATCCCGTTATTCATCTGCGGAGAGTGTTTGATGTTGATTTTAATAAGGCAGTGAGGTGAGGCAACAGCAGCAGAAGTGTGTAAAACTCAGAGCAGCTCAACACGCACACAGCCGCCAGCCGCCTAGCCAGAGCCAGAGCCAGAGCCGGGCCTTAATCTATAATTTAACATGGATTGAGTTTATTCTCCTCAGGGTCGATGATCAGGGGAGAGCCGGATGGAGAGAGGAGGGAGAGCCTTCCAACCTCGTTTTTGATACAGGGCCCGGCTCTGCTATAGTCTTTGATCTCTCTCGCTCTCTCTTTCTCTTCCCACCCCCACTGCCCTCTCTGTTTCTCTCCTTCTGTTTGTCTCTTTTCTCTCTCTCTGTCTGTCTCTGTCTCTCACACACACAGACACACACACATAGACGCAAATGCAATCTCTCTCACTATCCACACTGACGTTCGTACACGCTCACAAACAGAACGAGAACGCCAAATGACTCAGGTTAAAACAAACATCCTCAAGAGACTTGATGTAATGTTTAATAACCTCTAAGATATTCATAAACACATTTGTGTATACAGAGTCATTAGTGAGGAGAGGGAGGCTAAGAATAACCTAACCTCTTTTAACCTCTCAGAATGAGTTATAGGTATTGAATGCTATTTGCGTAAACATATAATGAAACCAGCCTTTATTACAGCTTTGTAAATCTAGAGGAAATGTCCTATATCCATTTTTAGAAACTAAATTGTGGCAAGCAAAGCAATGCAAATACAATAGAGTATAGACCATAAATATTAATACACACTCTCAATACAACTCTAATGGTAATGTACCAGGAATAGCTTTGTTCGCTTCATTACTATTTATTATATTATAATGTGTATGTTTTTTTTATGATATGGCATGGAAACTCTATTATGAGTTTTAAAATAAGATAGCACTGAAATGCATCCGTTGGCTTCAATAATCACATTTCTGCCAGCACATCATTAAGGTTAGAGCTTGTACACACCCAGCTGGACACTAGTAAAGCTAAAATACACACAACAAACTCTAGTTTTACAGCTAAAATACCAAACAAATGCAGAAATAATTGAATGCACAAGAACACATTGCGCCTTGTAAGAAAATTCAGGTGACTTTTGCTTAATTTTTTTAATTAAAGGAGAATGGGTGATCCATCATATGTATCTATAAGCCATCTCTTTTATGTGAGACTGTAGGAAGCTGGGAGACAGGGGAGAGGACTCTGGTCTAGACATGAACTGAGGCATTTCTTATAATCATAATAGTTTAAGATAAGGCACAACACGTCAGTGGATACTTGCACTGAAGGTTGATAAGTATATTGCATGTCTTTTCATGTTTGTCATATATTCACACCTGTAAACAGTTGTCTGTGTTAATCTTGTAAACAAACTAAAAAATGTTTTGATTTTTTAGCAAAATCCAATAATGGTAGCTTCATCTTATATTTATTGTGTAGGTTTTTTTGTGTGTGTATATTGATATGAAGATAATCTATCTAAAGGTATCCTCTCTATTTTGTCTATATTAATGGATCATGTCATATTCACACACATCACACACCAAGCAACTTTGAATGTTTTCTATATTGAACAGGTGATTTCAAATTGACCTGACAAAGATCCACCATGGATGTAAATGTCTGATTTTTGCAATAAAAGAAGTACATTAGGAGACTAAGGTGGGTGGGCTTTACCTGTCAGAAACAATCCTTCTATACCATCACTGGGCAGCAGATGGTTCTCTACAGAGCAAAGACTTATCAGAAAATGTCCAAAGAAGTGAGGAGCAAGATGTCACTATGAAGTACGGTGGGTTGTAACCTCATGATTCTCTGTTGACATGAATATAGCAATAGGGCTGTTTTTCATCTCTGGGTGAAGAGAGAAAGGCACAGCCAGCTTTTAAACAACCCTTTGAACCTTTATGGCTCATCATTATTTCACTCTTTTTCTGGCTGTGGCTCATCAGCTAAGTTGTTTGGACTGTCCAGAACAGATGCTCATGACTGACTGTCCTGACAGGGCAAACTAACTCAAGATGTGCTGTACTGATTAACCTTTGAACCAACCACTGTACTCAGTCAACACCACCTGCCTTGATGTGGGAGAGGAAGGCTCATCCTGGGACAAGTGGAATGTGCCTGAAACAATTTAGAGAAACAGGAAAACATGGCTGCGCGCCTCTGTCTTCCCTGGACGGGCTGTGGTTGATTGTGAATGTCGAATCGCAGGCTCACATCCGTGGAGCCAAATCCCTCGCTGCAGGATTTAGATATCCTCTGTGCGGAATAGGCTTGTGTTGATTCCCCAACTGCCGAAGGCTGTTTTTAAATCAAGCATTCAAGCGGTCTTTGAGTGCAATGCAGAGACACACGGCTCATCTGAAGGTGCTCCTCTTCAGCAGTCACACGATGAAGTCCTAGACTCAGTGGAGACTCATGCGTGTTTTCTCTTTGCCATTTAGTGCGTTGCCTTGTCTGGCTGTCTGTCACAATCAAAGCATCCTCAGTGTTATGACTTGGGGATGAATAATTGAGGCGGCTCACTGGTTATGTAATAGTCAACTCAGTGAAGCATCAGACAATGCTGTAGTCTCAAACTGTGCTGCAGACTGAGACAGACATGTTACAACAGGTTGTTCATATCTGTTGTGTATGCGTTTACTTTGATTTAATATTATGTATCGGATTGGCATAATTACAATGCACACTTTAAATAAGGAAAGCATTATATCAGGCTTTTCTTTTGCTCTTGACATAAACAAAATGAACATGTAGATGTGACAGTTAGTGCAACACCCACATCACAGTGTCTCTCTCCATGGAGGCACAGACTCAGGGCACAGAGCTCACACTGCACGTGTTTTTAGCAACGCAATAGCCGGCAACAGCGATAGGAGTCCTTGATGTAGTTAACAATGAAAAGTGTTGCATGATAATGAACATATTTGCTGGTGACCCTCTGTTTGGCAGAGGAAAGAGCAAGCAGTCATCTCTCTGAGGAAGTTTTTCTGAGACCATCTAATTGGAACTGAGACGAAAAACAAACTGTTCTAACACTTAAGTCTTTTTATGCAAGTGGGTTTACGTAATACACATTCACTGACTACATGGATTTGATAGACATCGTAAGTAAATCTGTTTCTAACGAATTGTTTACTTGGAGCTCATTTACTTTTATAAGACACAAATCTTATTAGAGCATATTAGAGTCAAGGGAAGTGTAATCCAAGATTAAGGAAGTCATTTGAGGCAGTTGAAATGAGGATATTTCATGTTTTGTGACGTAGGAAAATTGCATTTGGATGTGACAGCATTTGAAACTTTGTTCTGTTTTGTTTTTTGAGTGTTACTTGTAGTTTAGGTCATAATATTTAATTTCTGTATATAAATATTTCTGAATATGTTCTTTTCAACCCTGCTGCTACTTGACATTTATTTTAGTTTTGCTCCCTCCAGTGGTGAAGAACAGCACTGACATTATTGACTAGCAAGTTGACAATATCCTCAACAAATTACTTGTGGAAATCAAGTTGAATGGAAAGTTGTAAATTAAGGACTTGCATATAAACAGCAAAACTTAAAAAAAACAAACTATGTAATAGCTCAACACTCAGTTGAATTACAAAGTTGAAAACAGCTGAATTGCAAAGAGAGACTGGCTTTGAAGAGAAGAGAGAGAGAGAGGGGGGGGAGAGAGAGAAGGGGAGGGGGGAGAGAGAGAGAGCAGGGGAGGGGGAGAGAGAGAGAGAGAGAGAGAGAGAGAGAGAGAGAGAGAGAGGGTGGAGCGTGTGCTCTTGACCAATGCCATGGAATTGACCAGAGACTTAGAAGAGGAGGAGGGCGGTACCAATAGGGACCCCTATCCCGCTGACAGCTGGGAACGCCCCTCCCTGATGACAGGCCAGCGCTGGATTCCTTCAATGAAAAGCCCTTTGATTGTTGGCAGGAACTCCTCTGGTTTGGCTGAATGGATGTCAGCCCTGTCAGAGTGATGGACGGGCGGGTATTTCACCCCTGATAGAAACAAGCCCCCTCCAGCGAGCCGCTAACTCTCAGAGAGCAGGACCTCTGCCAGTCAACTTCTAACCTCTTCTCAAACAGATGGAAGCAACCACAAAAAAGATGGAAAAGTGTGAGACTGATGCAAAGTTAGCCATTTCTAGTTACAGAAAAAAAAATCCTGCTAAGTCAAGAGTTATTTCAAGGAGGGTGACAGTTTCCTGGACACTCATTCCTTGTTTTTCAAACAGTAGTTAAAAGAGACTTTGAGTTTATCCTTCAGTCTGCTGAATATCATTCATAGGCCTTGTCTATTTGAGCGCATCGATAAGGAGCACAAACTTGAATCAGAATAGCTTCATAATAATAAATAAAGCAACAGAGATTGAGCTCTTTGGGTTTCATTTGCAAACACAGGGAGTTACTAGTGTTGACTGTTCTACAGGCAATCACTCCATTATTCAACAAGGCCGGAGAGACTTTTTTTGAACAAATTTGCCTCTCTGCCTCTCTCAGAGTTTTAAATATTGGCACAAAAATTTGATTTTACTGCATATGTATATAGTTTTGCAAGAATGATCCAAAACTGTTCACAAGTTACAAGTTATGTTAAAACCATTCCTGTGTCCCTGCCTGACTCTGGTGCCATTTCTCTGCAGGAGCTCCTGGCTTACCGCAATGTTGATCATGAATTGCAGCCTTAAGCGGCCCCAAGGAGTACACAGCACCATAATCAGCATGTACGTCAAGACTAGCCACACAAGAGCAAAACAGCAGAGCAGCACAGGTCCTGCCCACACTGAGTCATCACGCTTTGCCTGTGAGAAGCAATTATAAACGCTGCAAACAAATACACCAAACTCAAACCCCAGGTCAGTCAACAGTATTTCTCTTTTCTCCCTCTGTCTATGTCTCTCTCTCTCTCTCTCTCTCTCTCTCTCACACACACACACACATATACACAAAATACATCAACTCAGCTGTAATTGTTTATATTGACTTCAACTTAGCTCCGAGCCCCACGCCATGAATCACTGCCAGCAGTCATCGTGGCAGATCTTCACACAGCGGTGGTCCTTTGCATCGGAGAGTGTGAGCTTTGTGTTTGTGTGGGCATCAAGCCAACTCTGACCTTAGCACATATGAAGGCAAACAGGAAATCTCTGTCTACACAAGCTGCTGTCACCTGTCATCTCTCCCTCTCCCTGATTAAAAAGTCACTCTTGATTACATTAAGCATTGCTGGGATACAAAATAGGTTAATATAGTTATAGAGTTGAATTAATTCATATTTTGTTAGTGGTGGATCTGCCCTAAAGGTTGATCTTGACCTTTTTTTTTTTCAACATGAACCTAAAGGGGAATACTGCTCAATTAAAAAAAATGCACATTCACACTTTTAATAATATGTTATTCCCATTAGGTAGAACGGTCAAAACAGTAATTACAGAACTCACTGTTATCTGTGATTTGATATATCTGCTGCTACACCGATAATGAATGGGATCAAATTGTGGACACATAAAAAAGTTTAACATCCAAATTGGCTTTCTATAAAAGTAGTTATATTGGTTCTGAAACAGAAAATATATCTTGATCCCCTGAAAATCATTCTATTGTCACAGTCACTTTCTCCATATATTGATTTGAGGGGAAATTTGATAAAAAATAAATAAATAAATAAATACCTTCAAAAATAAGACCATTGAGTTCACAACTGAAGGTTGTCTGAAGTCAGTATTTTAGAAATGAGCGACTCTCAAAGAATTCAGTCAGGTTCAACCTCGACTTGCTTCAATACGTTGTTATTCTTTCTGTTAGCTGGCAGCTGTGGCAGCGTTTTCATCACTCTGACTCAGTGTGACGGTGAAGCACACGGCTCAGTGTAACACTAGCCCATCCCTTGATCCTTGTAGTCTTTTTAAAATACACACATAATTGTCTGTTTATTTTGTTTGGTTGGCACTTCACACAATTGATTTATGTGTTGTTCACATATTCCCGTCAGGAGCATTATTGGGTAAAAAAAAAATTGGGAGATAGAGCAAGAAGAGTTTTCTGATTAATTCAAAATACGAAAATATGTCCCAGTTAACTTCTTAAAAGATTCAGAATGAATTTTAATCTTTATTGTTATATTCTTGACACAGCTCAAAGATGGATTCGTAAGCCAGCCATCTGACTATCATGAACTGACAAATCAACAGTAATGAAGATTTGTAGACTTTCTTTTCCAAAAGATGTCTCTACTTTCCTCACCTTGGGCACAGCAGGCTTTTCCCTCCAGCTGCTGCTGGTTAAGTTATTATCAAGTCAAAACCAAAGTCACCCTTGGGTGACAGAGGGCACGGCTAACTCCTGTAGATCATTACATTCCCAACATAACAAAGCCATCATGAGTATTTATCGGTGTGATCCCCAAACGGTCATATTTAACCTACCATGGTAATGGATTTATGGAGATATCTTCATTCATCCTCCTGTATAACATAGAACAGAGGAGGAGGAGGAGTCATGGGAATAATTAAGTACAAACATATATGAAAACAAAAATGCGAAATGTTGAACTACCAGTGAGAATATGGATACATTTATTTTCTAAATGTATCCATATTCTCACCGGTAAAACATCCTTTAGTTGTTGTATAGTTTGAGTAACAGCAAATATTTCTAATGGATACTAAACTGAGTTAAACTGTCCTCTTTTTCCTCACTAGACATGATTTGTTTCAGCTCTCTTGCACCATGGGCATGGACTCAGTTCCCCCTCAGAGAAAGAGGGGGATGGGGAATGTGAAGGTCTGAGAAACTCAAGACCTCATGGCAGCGTAGCACTCAGCCATCACAAGCACTTAACGTCTTTTAAACATGTTGCAGAGTTGTTTACCATTGGCTCAGTGTGAACAAAAGCTGGAGCCCCGGCGTCTCCACATTAACAAGGCCCATCTGAGAGCATGAGGGGAAATATAAGCCGGCCTGTGCTTGCCACTTCATTTCCTGGCTGGTAAGAGCCTGTTTCCTGTGCATCAGCCTAAACATGGCATTTCACCGGGGGGAGTTTGCCACTTGTTCCCCCAGAGTTTCCCCTCCTCCACTCTTGACTTAGCCCAAGTTGGATTCTCAGCTGCAAACAATTTCTTTTCAGGACACACTGAGTAACGGTTTCCAGATTAGCCCTTGATAGGATTCAAATTGAAAAAGACATTTTGGAGGATGGACAATGTAAATCAGCTTCACGTTTGTCAGGTCCAGGCAGTTGTTCAAGAGAAGGCAGCGGTTGTGGTTTTTCAACGCTCTACACCAAAGCATGGAAAGCAAGCTATGGAAACAAATTTTCACACCCAGCAGCTGTTCCACGGCGAGTATGAGGCTGTCTACTCGGGGAAGAGCTGTCTCGCACATGAACACTGGTGGCTTTGATAGGAATGAGCTCAGAATCGGATGCCGCAAATGTGGGACAAACATTACACACTGTCTATTTTTTTTTTTCAACAATTTAGAATGCTTAATTTCCACGTTACTTCCCATATAATCTGGAATTTGTTCCCTCACGCATCACCCTGAGACACACGCATACATTTTACTCTCGCTCACAAGGCATTTTTATGAGAGGAGTCAGAGTTCAGGTGCAGCCCTGAGGCCAGGTAGGGGTTCAATATCTTGTTCAAGCACACAACAACAAGCATACACACAGAAAAATAAAGGTGCAGACTGGAACCGAAAATGGTGTGGAGTGATGCCATAGAAGAACCATTTCTGGTTCCACAAAGAACCTTTCAAGAACCTTTTAATATTATATTAAATTCTATTATATTCTTAATTCTTAGTTATTGGATGGTGGGTGATGGCATAAATGAGGAAAATAACCAAACCCCTCCATATTATATATTGTGCAATTGCAAATGAGGCTATACAAGGGCAGATAAACAAAAACATAATGCAGGCGTCTAAGCAAAGGAAAGCAAGGTTCTCTGTGGAACCAGAAATAGTTCTTCTATGGCATCACTCTGAAGAACCATTTGCACCTTTACCTTTCTGTGTGTAGATATTGGCTATCACAGTTTTCCAACCATGGACCTTATGGTCCATTCAAACACTTTTGCTGCTGTACCACCGCAAAATCAAATACAACTTAGCAATTCCCAAACCTGAGGTAATTGTCTAAAGCCATAAGCTAAGCTGACTTTTAGTTTCTTGGAATAGACTATCACTTGCTGTGGCCTGTCTCCATCAATTAGCCGGATCTCACCACAATGTGTTCCTGTCCCTTTGTTTATAGTCGCAGGGTTCATTACTAACAGGACCCGCTTACACTACTCTCTTCCAGATGGCAAGCAGGCAGGCAGGACCGAAGAGTTGGTTAGTCCCACCATGAGCACTTAGCCCTCAGATAGCATGGGGCCGCTGGAGGCCAGACTGAGCTGAAATGGTTCATGGTCAAAGGGGATAGAACAGTCAGATTGGGGCTCTTTAGTATTTTTGGCCGAGGAAGAAAAGCTTCAGATTCCCAGGACCCAGAAAGCAAAGCCCTCTGTAGTGCGGGGAAAGCTTGTATGCTGCCATGTGGACACAGAGGGTTTGATTGCAGATGGACCAGTTCCTGCAGCCAGAGGGGGAGAAACGTGCGGTAGGGGATTGAATCTGATTGGATGTGGAGCAGATCTAAAGTTCAAAGCCCGCAGCTGTGACAGAGAGAAAGAGTGAGAGGTCAACAGACTGTGTTCGGTGGTTTGTGGAGCCGCACGTGATGAGAGTAGACAGTCAGCAGCTGCACAGTGACAAACAGACGTTAAGTGTCTGACCATTGGTTACAAAATTCATATTCATGCAGTTAATACATAAAGGAAATTCTAATTGTATGTAAAAATCTGTCGGTAGTACCCAGTTGCATTTTGTAAAATGGGAAATTGTTTTTGTAAGGCTTAGAAATAGTTTTCTGGAATTAACAGCTTATTTGTATCAGTCATGGAGAAACAAAGTCATAACAAATCTGCCACCTTTTGACAAATGATGTCAAACTGCTGCCAATTATGACTTTAATGCCATGGAACTGTGATGGATTCAAAATTAATCATCATCTGCTTTTCTTTCACCTCTGTCATCAAGTTGAGCTGTTCCTTCCCTTTCTCCTTCCTTCTTTTTCTGCCACTTTTCTCTCCCTGCCTAAAAAGGAAGAACCAAGTCAAGGGAGTGGTCCCTCTTTTGGTTCACTGGATGGTGACTGGCAGCTGTGAAAGGGAACACTTAATGGTGAGACAAACCGAGATGGAAGGGGATGTGTGACAAAGACAGGCCACAAGAAGGCAAACACCCTCCTTGCAGACAGCACTGATCATCGCTGTATGAGTGACCAGTGGAGAGCAATCCATCAAGAGACCCAGTGCATGTGAGTATTTGAGTATTCGTGTCAAATTACATTTAAAAAAAACAGTGCAATTAATCAAGACCAAACACCATTTCAAAAGCACTCTACTCTGCTACAAAACATTGCTGCTGTTAGATCAAAGCCTTGTGTCTTCACAAAGTCAACTCATCAGGCATTGAGAAAAAACAGCCTGATTTTAAGACTGTGTTTTTGAAATTTGATCGTGGAAATGGAATGGTTTTTATGGGCCTTAGGCTCATTAAACCTAGTCTGGACCATTTAACCTTCAGCTTAAGTTAAAACATGAAAATCACCTAAATTGGAGGTACGAAAAAATAGCTTAACTATATCAATTTCATGATGTTCAAAAGAGTATATCCTTTTCATAATGTTTATAATGCTGTCAGTACAAAAGTATACATAATTTATTTGTTCATTTAATTTGCTTATTTGATTTACAGGACAACACGTTCAGCTGGGCTGACAATATTACATTTACTTATTTACTTTTTGTTAGTTTTAGAAATTTTTGGTAGTGATCTGGTAATAACAAAGACAATCCTGCATTGCAAAAAGGAGAACATAGGCAGGGGAGTGCACTGGCTCTGATTTTAGACTTATTCTTTAATCATCCCACCTTTCTCTCTCTCTCTTTCTTTCTCTCTCTCTCTGTCTAACTTTCCACCCTCCCATCACCTTACCCCCCTGCCGGTCCCTCTAAAAGCTACAGACAAAACCAGGCCTGTGAACTGACTGACACATTCCTCCGTGTGCCTCTGAAAGGACCTCATTTAACGTTACTCACGTTTTTCTCTGCCTGACGCCCCGAGTCAACTAGCTCCATCAGCCACAAAATTCAGAAGAACAAAACACCCGCACAGAGAAAAGAAAGAAAAGCAGGGAGAATGGCACACAGAATGACTGGGAGAAAAGGAGAAGAAGAAGAAGAAGGGGGGAAATAGTCTTTTTAGGTTCAAAGACACTCTTTCTCCCTTCCACTCTTATCCATTCACTTTGAGCCACATTGGCCCCCGGGGGAAAGAGGGTTGTTCCTCATTGGTGCCATTCACCTGTCAATCATGCTGTTACAGGATCTGATGGGCTCCATGTTGTGGAGCGGAAACTACCCAGCCAAGAGGCACATGGGATGAAATCACCACCTGTTTATGCTGGGAACAAAGCCACCTCCACTGTCCAACTAGAGCCGCTCTGAAACTTTCTTCTTCAGCCCAACTGAGTCTAAAACTTTATTTTTGCTCTTCCACCCATGATTTTCTTTTTCCTTCAGTTCCATCTGAAACTCTTCTGCACAGCTGAACCATCAATTTTAAATGGTTGCAACAGTTCAACTTCATTTATGTATATAAATCCATGTATTTATTTATTTTCAGTTCATGTTTGACTTATGTGATAAATTCCTCATTAAATTCTGATGTATTTGGGATGACTACACTATAAAGTATAGTACAATATTTGTATTTTGACAACTACATAGTTATTCAATAGTACCTCTTCACCACAGAAGAGTCAGTTGTAGCACAGTAATGCCATATTACACTCAGTAATGATGTAATGAGTAATGAAGAATTTGCTCTTTTCACATATCACACTATCAACATAAGGATGCTCTTAATAGGGATGGATCCAGGCTGTTATGGGGATCAAACCTGTGACACTAACATGGTTAGGGCATAGTGGGGCATGCTGGTGGAAAGAGAGACCATACCAGGACTGCTCTGTTACTGAAAGGCCATAGGTTTAACTTTTGTGACAGCCAGTATTCATGCCCGTCAATACATCCTTGAGCAATACACTGAACGCCTACAGTATCTGTTCTAGGTGCATTGAAAATGGCTGACCTGCCCTCTGCCTTCTGGCAAGACACGTACATGGGAAAAAAATACCCCTCTTAATTCCACAATATGTAATATGGCAACACAGTGCACTAAACATGGACATTTTTGGTTTGAAAATTAATATCGCTTCTGACCTAAGTGAAACCTGTAGTGAAATGAATACCGGTAAGATGCATTCCTATCATGACAGGTCAGGCGTAACTCTATAGACACAAAGCAAAGCGACCCCCCCCCACCCGAAGCCCTCCATGCCAGACCGAGGTATAGAATAACTGGGGAGAATGTTTCTGAGGGCCACGATAACTGCTCTGAAACTGGAGACAGATCAACTGGAAGCAAATCCAGGTGGTCTGCTATCCCGCTTCCTCTGTTCCCAGTGAAAAATCACTTTCCTTTCTGCCACTGCTGGATCCATATAGAAGAACATATACTTTATAGACCCAGATTGATCCGGTATGTGGCTCTGAATGTGATCCGAGGACGGCTTGTGGAGTTGATGAAGGTGCTGAGGGCTCCTGCCGCGGTGGCAGAGCTGGTGACAGTAAAGCATCTCAGCTCAGATACTGCTGACCTTATTCCAAATGTGGTTTTGTGTGCGTGTGTGTGTGTGTGTGTGTGTGTGTGTGTGTGTGTGTGTGTGTGTGCGTTTGCATTGGGGTAATGATCTCCAAGAAAGCACAGTGTAAAAACGCAATCAATCAGTAATGACCTCATGTAAATCGCTTTCCTACCCCGACCTGCCATCAGCTAATACTATTTCACTGTGAGAGAATTGAACGCTGTTCTTTACACAACCAGATCCATGCTCTGTAAGAATAACAGGACCTACATGAACGTCCTGGGTCTGGCTGTAACCCGAGAGCCTCGGGGTGGTACTGAGGGAACGCCAGGGACCCGGTGTGTGAAAAGGGTCCAGTCAGCTTTGGCCCGAGCCACACAGACGACCACTCACTTCATCCAGAGCCCTGCCCAGCGGGACGCAGCCATCTGGACTCGTTTCTGCTCCGACAGGGTGGCTCTCCTCAACGCCCTCTGTGTGACTGGTACATTCACAGCGGGCCCCAGGAATGTGCTTCTCCAGGAGGGACTGAGCAGATTTAGGGGGAGGGGGGGGGGGGTGATGGCGCAGAGTGATCTATCATTTCACCCTGTACGTTGGAGCACGTCATTTCATCAACATCTGTATTTCATTTTTAGTGCGCTGATCAGTCTTGGGTTCAGTTCCTTTGGTTTTAGGCACAAAAGAAATGCTTCAAATCACTCTGAGCATCATTATTCACTTTTTGTTGAAACTTGTAGGCTACAAACACATGTAATACATAAAATATGTTCGAAATAACATCTCAAAGATTTCTCTAATTCCCTCAGGCTGTCACTCAGGCTACTCCCTTGCTTTCAATGTTTCATAATCACTAAACAGCACCATTACTATATTCATTCCCTATGCTAATTGGGTTGTGATACACTGAAAGAAACTTTAGGGGTAATTTTAATTGGCAGTTTTGAAGGGTAAAATAATTGCGCTATATGTTCCTGCATTGAGAATAATAATAACTGTAAGGAAATATTCTGCCTTGTGTTTCGGGTGCAAAGAACATTTCCCAGTTGTGTTTCCCAGCTGAAATGCCCTGAAGGCTGCCCAGTGTTTCAAAGAGTTGGGTTAACAGAACCAAAAATGATCCATACTGTAGCAGAGTAGTACGCCCAGACAGGACCCCCATGCATGTATTACTGCCATTCCCGCGCCTACAGCGACAACTCGACCCTATTAGCAGTCCAGTTACTATGGTAACTGTTACTAAAACCCCAACAGGCCAACAGGCAGGGGTCAGAGGGCAACAGTGGGTCATATGGCAGCTAACACACATGTCTTCCCTCGGTTTCTGGGGTCTACTCAGGGGGAGAGACACTCTGACACATGCAGATGAAGATGTAATGTAGGGCTGATGTGATTCTCTGTGTCAAAATGTTTGCTGTAGTGTTCTTGCTGATGAATGTATCTAAACTCAGAGAAAGAAAAAACCTGTCCCGGGTTTTCATATTGAAAATTGTAGCTCCTGCGCTGGCTGAATACTTGAATAAATATAAATTCTGGTTGAATATTACAGTATACTGCTTTGGTTAGAACAGTGGACAATGCAGAGTGCAATTGAAAAAAAAAATGGGAAAGAAAAGCAGCTTTTTCAAAAATCACTCAAAAATATCACCACAGATTTCAACACTCATTTTCACAAGGGAAACATTTTCTCTAATAGCTTTAACAGAAGTTGATGTGGAAAGGGGGAAACAATTTGCAATGGGAGTTGCTGGAAACAAAGACAGAAAACAGTGTTTTGTTGTTGAGAATATCTCCAACATGGCATTAATAATTAATCACAGAAAAAACACCCTCTCACCACCTTGGGTTTGTTGGTGGTGAACCTGCGATTCCTGACTATCAGATCATCAGTCGAGCTCCTATGTGAAGTTTACATTGCACTGGGAATTGGATGGGGCATTACGTGGCAAGTCCCAATGACCAAGCATTGATCTGCAACCTGCATGAGTCCTGTGTCCCGTCCCTTTTGAGACTGTGATCAATAAGCTCCTTTCCTGGAGACGATACACACCACATTCATCTTCCACGCGGCCGCCTGCCAGCCTTTCCACTGGAACCACTTTTAATCACATCCCCTGGGCCTCCCAAGTGTTTTCTCATTGAAAGTGGCTGGGATACGAAAGTGAGACATTAATTCTCAGGCTGTGATAGAAGACCATGTGCTGCTTTTACTGTAGGCTTCCCACTGGCATGTTACACTCTTACGGTGCTTGCATAAGTACATTTCATGGACAAATGTGTTTAATGTTATGCAACCCAGACATGAGGATTTAGTGGTATCAGAGACAATTCCTATGTGGATCCACCTTCCGGTAAAAGCTTTTGTTCCGCTGCCTTTTGCTATGAGCTTTCACCACAAATCCATTCTCATTACTTAATTGGTGGGAGCGAGAGCATCGAGCTCCGGCTTGCTGAACCTCACAGCTGAACACAGACAGGCAGCGTCACCTAGTGGGATGTTGTAAAATGGTATGGAATAACTTGGGGAAAATGGTAAACTTGGAACAAAGAGGAAAGCGTGTCAGTGGTATTTCATTTGGCCAATCAGCAGCTTTGGCTCTTCTCATTGGCTAAAAGGGAGCTGTCAATCAAACCCTCCAGAGGTTGTTTTTCTGTGATCCTCTCAGTGCGGTTCAGGAGGTCCTGGAGTAAAGATCCTCTCCGTGAAAACCTATGAGCTTATCAATGGTTCTAGCAATGTAGTGTAGCTGTAAAATACCAATAAAAAAATATTTTAAAAAGCAGCAATAAATAATAAAATAAATAATAATAATAAATAATAATAATAATACTACTAATAATAATTATAATAATCGTAACAATAATAATAGTAATAATAATAATGTTAGGTGAATGTTCTATATTATCCTTTCATCCTTCCTCACTATCTTGCCTGTATTTGCAGTTTAAGCAGCCTGCATTGAATCCTGGACAGTCAAATAAATTAGATATCTTTACTGTGAGAAAATATGTCCCGAGCTGTATAATTATTATACCTAAACATCCACACACAGAATATCTGGAGCAGGTATAGACTACTCTGGGGTATGGTGAAATCCCTGCATCTGATATCATTTGGCACCTAAACATCTCTGGGTACAGAGTGGAATTACTGATGACTGACAAGATATTCTCATTTAGCCAGTGTGATAAATTATTAGACGTACAGCAGCTCACCAATCTATCTTGCACACAACTTTTTTAAGAGGGGACATTATACCTGAATACCCTGAAATAAATTTTGAATGGTTTGATCTTTGCTCTCTTTTACGGTGATAAAAGCCACTAGATCAAATGTGGAATCAGTCAGGGCTTAAGGCATGGCTAGTGTCCGTACCTTGCCATACCCAGCTGACGCCCATGGGTGGCAGGGCTGTTCCGGACCACTGGACGGGACGGACGAGCGGACTGCGCTGTGATTGGTCGGCGACGTGCGCGTCCCCGTCGTCTCCTCCCGGTTTTCCTGGCATGACCTTTTCCCTTGGCAACCACTTCCTCCGAGCATCCACGGCCATCTTTAATTTTAACTCATTGATGAAAAGTTATTTTCCTAATGTAAACACGCCGACCGACACATTTGCGCACAAAGCAACATCGACGGCGTTGTGTGCAGGTAGTTTCTGCCGACAAGCTCCAAAAATAACAACACCGCAGTTGGCTATCCGCCGAGATAAAGTAAACACCGAAAGCGTACGTGCATATTGTTCATTACAGCGTCTTGTGCATCATTCAGACAGGTTTTCATTAATGTTTTCCGCCTGCTGTTCGCACGCCGTGTTTCCAACTCAGCTGACCCAGTGAACAATACAGATGTGTAGATACAAACGTGTTACATATCTCATCTGAGGAGTAGTATGTGCTTCCGAAAGAAACAGCAGGTGGAGCGCTATAATAAGTGTGGATGGATCATTGTCTGAAGGGCACAACATAGTGTTCACTACTGCCATGTTGTTCTGCAAATATTTAAGCAGCAGGGGGACGAAAGTGTTGCATTTTGCATCATTTTTGAGTTTCAGGAAAGAAGTAGATCTCTGAACTTTCTGTCATGTTTCCCTATGCATGTGAGTGGCCTGACATCATATGAGCTAGTTGGAAATCGTCTGTTTATTCTTTCATGGCAGGATGAGAAAGAAACAGACTGTCAAACAGAGGAAGACTGAGGAGACTACAGTTGTCCAGGAGTTTGTGGTGGAAAAAATAATTCGCCGCAGGATCTCTAATGGAAGAGTGGAGTACTTCCTCAAGTGGAAAGGCTTCACTGAGTAAGGGAGATATTAGAGTTAAATCATTTAGATACTTGCTGAAATTGTCAATTTTTGTGTATGTATGAATAGGAAATTGTATTCTTTTCACTATGCTACCAGTAATTGATTTTAATATCTTTTTAGTGCTGACAACACTTGGGAACCAGAGGACAACTTGGACTGTCCTGAACTCATTGAAGAGTTTCTGAAACACCTGCACCTGTCTGCGGAGAATGAGGAAGAGGATCTTGAACAACAAGAGCCAGAGTTTATCCCCAAGGAAGAATCGGCTGAACAGGAGACGGAAATTGTGAGTGTGTGAGAGTCGTGGTGGTGGAACGTCTATGATTGCATGTTATTTCCATGTTATTCACTGAACTTCCGCACCTAAATTTGAACAACAAGAAAATCTATCTACTATCATGCTCTTTTTTTTTTATATAGTCTTACAGAACCTACTTTTAGCTTTCAGTCAGGAAACTAACAACTAGTATTATATATAATTCTGCTATTTCTCTAAAATAAATATGATAAACATGATAAATTACTTATAAGGACTATAAACAAATCAGTTATTTACCAATACAGTAAACATGCAGGAGTCTTTTAGTGAAATTGGTGCAGAGACGTACTGACAACTTAAAGGATTTTACAGTATGAAATGAAATACATGGTACAAGTACATCAGGATCACACGTTCAGTGTAAAGGGAAAACACAAGACATAAAAAACCTACAAAACACATATGGACACTAGACTGTTGCCATATGCATATATGCAACATTTTATAGCTGTGTGTGTTCAAGCCATATGGCGTACAGCTTGGTTGCAACTGTAGAGGGAATTGAATTGTGAGTGAGTTCATTGGTGATGGCGGGCCATGAGGAAGTTATACTGAATAAAATGACATTTATAAAATAAGTGCTTGAGAAGCTACATTCAGTGCATTTTCACAAATATCCATCTTCACAAGTCTAGTATTAGTCTTAAACTCTTATTTTTCTTCAAACAAGTGATCAAATCTGCAAATGGGATAAATTCACTTGTTTCCAATAAAAATCATATTGATTCAAGAATTATCTTGAGTCTAACATTATCTGATACTAGCGGATTGATCTACCTTATATCAAGATACTGTCCCTTGTTCCTAGAAAATTCTTGAAATGAGTGCAACTGCATTGGAAACAAGCGAAACTCTCTCACCCTGTTTTGCTTCTACTTGTGTGGTTATGTTTTTTGCAGTGTTTCTGGAAGTGAAAGCAGCTACATTTCCTTTTTTTTGTATTGAGCATATACAGTAAAAAATACCACAAGTAGGGTGTGTCTTGACGCTGACGTTGTCTAACTGTCTAACTGCTGTTGCTGTTGTTTGTGTTATTCTTGTCCCGGTCCTGTGTGCAGTCGCAGCAGCAGGCCTACACCGAGCAGAGAGACAGGGACGCCCTTGAGCCAGATGATGAGCAGTCAGAAACCCCCAATAGCCTCGGCACTTACCTCGAGCCTGAGTGCATCATCGGCTCCACAGACAGACAGGGAGAGCTCATGTTCCTAGTCAAATGGTAACTCCGGTGCTTCCTCTTTTCCTCTGTCCTTGAGCGAATGCCAACAGCTGAGTAGATGTGCAGCGGAGCGGAACAGTTTGTTGGACGGCAAATGCAAAAAATGGTTTTGCGTTTAAAATAGGGATAAGCATTACTTTTGTAAGTGTGGTAAGTGACAGCAGGCAAATAATTCTGAATCTGAGGAAGTCCTCTTGGATGTTTCATATGTGTAACCACAGTAATGATAGACTGGAATGGGCCAAGTGCATAAAAATGGCAGTTTTAAATTGATGTTATTCAGTCCCTTTAGCCCATACCACAGAATAACTTAACTGCAAGAGTGTGTGTTGCAATTCGGACACTTTTCATTCATGGATGAGCATGAAACGAAGACATGAAGACCGGGAGGCGGCCATCTTTAAGCACCCGGTCCATTGTGTGTTTTCCCCACAGGAAGAACTCGGACGATGTGGCCCTGCTGTCGGCCCGGGAGGCGAGCGCCAGGTGTCCCCAGGTGGTCGTCGACTTCTACGAGCAGAAGCTGACCTGGCACTGTGGAGATGAGGAGCAGTGAAGTGTGTGTGTGTGTGTGTGTGTGTGTGTGTGTGTGTGTGTGTGTGTTTATGGGTTTGTGTACAAGAGCATGGAGGTGAACTGATAAACAGCTGTGTTCAAACCTGAAGCTTAGTTTAACCTCCATCGAGTGTCCTCCTTCAGCTGACATTAGAGGCACGCTGTGTGAAATTATGTCCCGCTGCAGGTAGATTTACGAATTCTGGCAGGCGCGAGAACCTCAGCGGGGCTGAATTTTAAGTGCTCTCAATCCCGTGGTGCTCAATGAGGTCACTGTGCCTTTGTGGAGAACATGATGGAGACTGAAACTAACCTTTGTGTGGAGCGATTGATTAGGGGTCGAACTAACCTGTAGCAGCTTTGGTCTTGTGTCATCATGTAGCAGACACAATCACTGTGGACATGTGTTTTGTTTTTCAGACTTATTGTTACATAGTATTTACTATTTTACACTCCTATTTAGCTACAAGGATCTTCCTTTGGGACGGGCCCTTGGTTGTCTAATGTATGCTTTATATCTTATATAGGAATAAACTAGAATAAACAAACTACTGTCAGAACCGTACCTCCAGTCCATCTACCCATTTGGTTAGCTGATGATGGTAGATCTGTTGTTCGAACATGTGTGTTGTTTGAACTTGTATTGTGTGAGGTGTTTATAGCCAAACCTTTAACTGTACCCCCACTGTGTCTCTGTATAACCCTTGTGGTTGATGTAGATTATTTGAAAATGGTGCCCACCAAATATTTTTCCATATTTCCGATCAGCTGCTATGTACCAAATCTTTTTGTTTGTGTTCTGTTGTATCTTTTTTGAATCCTAACAAGAAGGTCTTGTTCAATTTTTAAATAACTATTTGGTCTGTTACCTTTTCCCAACGTGATGCCCTGGCAAAATTATTCAGCAAGGCTCAGTGTTTCTAAAGTAAATCTAGTGAGATTTACATCTGTTGAGATTTGTAATTTTTGTGCGCCTACAGTGGTTAACAAGATTGTTAAATGTAGCACTTTATAGATATGAGACTGCCCAGTTATTCAGGGCATTGTCTTCCAGTAATTATTCAGGCCCATGTGCGATACCTGTAATGTATCCCGATGGCACTGTCCTGACTTGACATATCTCCCATGACTAGACTGTTATGGGACAATCAGCTGAACCTTAAACCTCTTAAAACATACCTGCTACTGAATTACTGTAACTGTTGACCATGGATCTGTGAAGTCTGTGAATAAAGGAAACATTCTGTGACGTGTTACTCTTGATGTTTTTGACTTCACGTTTGTCACATGCTGAACCATCTGATTAAGAACAATAATGAAAGTGACTATGAAACAATGAAAATGATTATCAGTTATAATATGATGATACTCAGTATGAAAACACATACCTTAACCTTAGAAGAATGCATTCTACAACTGTTGTAGAAGACATTTGATTCTAACTAAAAATCAATACAGCAATAGACACGTGAGAAGTTCAGTAGCTGATGTGACACATGCATGTCGGCACAGGTGACCATAACAGCAGATTTGTTATGCGATAATCAGCAGGAAGATATTGTTGTGAATATGTTCTTTCATATCTTTTATTTTTATTGGAAGTGGCAGCAATGGTGAGGAGCTTATCTCAGCCTTATGACTTTATTTTGAAACCTTTGCTCTTGGACAATAAACCTCAGTGGAATAAAAGGCAGTGGCACTACTGTATGCTCAGAGCGCAACAATACAGAGTTGACTGTTAGATTCAAACTTGTAGAATCAAAGTTTGGATGATGAGAGAAATGATTGATAACTTGGTGAGCGAGGTAGGTGTGAAATCATACTGTAGAACTGATGAGCTGTTCATGAGTTTGACAAGTGTTTAAAACTTAGACAAAAGACAAGAGATCTTAGAATATCACGTGCCACAGTTTGAGTTCAGAGGCTTCAAATCCTGGTACAGCGCTGCCTCAAACCACACCGTAAAACAGATGAATTATTTCTGTTTTCTCTGGAGCAATAAAGGATACTTGGCGGGGTTTTCCTATTCTGCATTTTTGTGTGCTGATGATTGTACTTCCTCTATCTGACAATAAAAAACTTCCCTTTTTCACAAGACAGTGCATTCTGTCTGAAGTTGCAGTGTCTCACCTCCCTTCTCCATGCAGCAGGTCATCAGCGTCTGGGTGCGGGACCCGAAGATACAAAAGAACGACTTCTGGCACGCCTATATAGACTATGAAATTTGTTTACATGTAAGTATGAAGATAAAGCTAAGTTGTTTTGATCTCTACATTCAAAGTGTGAGCCTTATTGTAAATGTCTTGTGTTTTCCCTCAGACTAACAGCGTGTGCTTCACCAAGAAGATCTCATGTGTGAGGAGAAGATACAGTGAGTTTGTGTGGCTCAGGCAGAAGCTACAAGCAAACTCCCTGCTCATGTAAGTCCATTTTACTGTATATTTAGAATTGGTGGTGACTTGACTGACAGCATCAGAATTAACAAAGTAAACTTCCACTTTAATTTTTTCTGTTTACAGTAATCTGCCCCAGTGATGCCAATAATTTTTAAGGTGTATTTGAAGAGTTTCGGTCCAAAATGAGATATCCACCATTTAAAAAAAAAAAACAGATGGTATTTGGATAGGCCAGTGTTATTCAACTAACTATCAGGTGACAAAAAAATAGATGTTCAATAAAGTGTCACTTGCCTATTTGGTGAAGAGTATCAGTATCACTTGAGTATCACTTTTTAGTGACACATTATAGTCACATGATAGGAAGTTCAGTATCAACACTGGACTTTACAGATAAAGTGTGACCAAAATGACACCCACTCTCCCATATTGACTGCTGACATAAAGGTTAAGCACATTATGGGTTAGTAATGAAATTAGGGGGATCTTAAGTCATTTGCTTATAAAATTGTTGTTGTTGTTTTTTTTTTTGTTTTTTTGAGGACAGAATCATTTATGTTTTTCAGATGTTGCCTGATGGATTTCAGGTAACAATTTTTTTTTTCTAAAATGGATATACAGCATTTTGGAATGAAACCCTTCATTTGTTTCATGTGCAGGGTGCAGTTACCAGAGCTGCCCCCCAAAAACCCCTTCTTCAGCCTGAACAACGCCCAACAAATCACTGACAGGATGAAGGGGCTCCAGAAATTCTTGGAACAGTAAGAGCGATTTTCACACATCTCACAGATCAATAAACGGATGAACTTTCACATAGCACAGCACACAGTAGACACAAACATAACATGACATAACCAGTGTGTCTGATTGTTAACAAGCTCCAGGCCATGTGACTGCTGGTTTATGAGGATGAAGTGAACCGAAGAAGTATAAATGTACAGTTTTATCACAGTATAGAGCAACAACAACCCAAATCTGTTTGTTCCTCTAATTCCCCAGGATCGTCCAGAGCCCGCTGCTGTTGTCGGACAGCTGTCTGCACCTCTTCCTGCAGTCACAGCTCAGTGTGTCCAAGATGCAGGCCTGTGCTGCAGGAAGGACCCACTACTCTGTGGCCCAGGCCGTCCAGCGCTGTGGCTGCAGCCTGAGACGCTTCAACTCTGAGGAGGACCTGCAGAAGGACCTCAGCACCTCCTGTGACTCTGACTCAGACAGGTATCATAATGTGATATTTTAATGATCCCTGTACAGAAATTCTCTTTTTGCTTTCACAAAAAAATCCCGTTTCTTGCTCAAGGACCCTTCAGCAGGGTGGAGTCTCTGTAACTGCTGGCTTTTTTTCAATTTGCTTTTTCAGCAGTAGGGCAAAGTACACATTACAATAAAATCTTGCCGATATATTTTCCTGTTCAGATTAAATGAGAGCTCCCTATACTCCCATTATTTCATGAATTGTAAACTGAAATTCCCCCTCCATCCCCTATTCCCATTTCTGTTGTTCCAGCTCAGTGTTTACAGATCCAGAGCCCAGGAGTAAAGACATAGCACTAAACAAAGCAGAGACCGCCGCTTCACTTGATGTAATGGGAGCGAGCCAGGAGGAGGTGCTCAGCTGTTCGTTTGGATCTTTATGAAAATATCATTATCATAACACCGGAGGAAACATTAGAGCCTATACACTTGTGTCTTGTTTGAAGAAGAAAGTAGCCTGTTACTCTGTGTCACACTGCACTTTTTTGTTTTGTGGTTGTTCTTAATTATTTCAAGTTTAAAGCATGTCATAGTTTATTATGCTCTTGTTCAGCTAATTCAATTTGAATGATGTAAATAGTAATCAATGCGTAGCCATACATTTTCATCAGTAAAATGTCCATAAAGCATTGTTGTTTACCAGTGTGTTTTTGTATGGCTGTCTTAAGGAGGTAGCAACAATTTGCCACAAGATGGCAGTATTGCTACATCCAACTATCTGTTTTGTGCACGCACTAAACAGTTTCCACATGGTGTCATTAGCTATATTTACTTCATAAACAAATCTAAAACAGTATTATGAATCATGGTCATACACAAGGTGTGATTTGCCAGAGGTGCACAAATAATACTGTGATGTCTTCACTATATACAGTGGCAGTCTAATGCATTGTGTCTGTGCCTGACCTCATCTTCCTAATAAACTACAGTGTCTGGGAAGCTTGTCATCTGGTGGCCGCTGCATGCTTAGCAGTAAGACGTGTGTAATAGGGTCTCTAAAGAGTTATCAGACCGTCCTCCTGTCAGGTGTGTGTCTGGTGGGAGGTCCTGTGGGATCCCAGTGGACCCGCTCCTGTCTGAGAGGGCTACCAGGTAGACAGGCTGCTCTGCTCCCTGCTCAACAAAATGCCAGCTGCACTGACAAGCCACCTCTCTCTGTCTGCCTCTCTCTCTTTCTCTATATGTGTATAAGCCTATTTTCTACAGTCACATGCCTCTGTCGCCCTATGTGTGTGTGTGTGTGTATGTGTGTGTGTGTTGTGTGTGATGAACACACATATGCGTTCCCACAGCGAGCAGCACCATGCTTATGCAGAGGTAATGACCACTAAACAGAGTGATGGCAGACTGACATATCTGCACAGCTAATTAGATTAGCGCGTCTCTCTGCAGGGACTGTGATATTCATCATGAATTCAGAGCAGGAACAGACAATGGGCTTGTGGCGGGGAAGCAGAGGGGTGACGTCACCCCCGACCTGCTCCGCTCTGAGCAGCAGAACGGCCCGGACAGTAGGAAAGCCCACAAACCTAAATTGGGAGTAGAAAGAAGGCATGACGTCTTCCCAGAAGGTGTCTTGTTAAATTCTAATTTTGATGTTTTGTGCTAGGATAAATGTGTGTGTGACTGTGTGTGTGTGTGTGTGTGTGTGTGTGTGCCCATGCACATCCACACATGCTAATATATGCATGTGTCTGTCAGTGCTTGACTGTGTGGGGCAGCATCGCCCTGCACCTACAGAGCACACAGGTACTGAGGCTGTCAGGGCTGCAGGCGTTTGGTGTAGCTTGATATTCAAGAGGAGTTCGTTCCTCTAATACATACAGACAACACAGCTAGGGTCTTAAACAACGGTTCATTCACACACACGCACATACAGTATGTGCACATGCATACACAAAGCAATGCTTGTTTTACCCTCTCATAGCTCTATCATTAATGCCTTTTCATAAATTGTTATTTTCTAGGCTTACGGTGTGCAAATTTACTCATCCTGCTTTATAGAATATTCTGGGAGGATCATTTTACACACTTAACGGTCTGCCATTGAAGAAATAATAATTCAGATGTGGTCTGTGTGGAGGAAATTACACTATTATACTATTCTATATGTCTTTAATATCTGTACTGTACTCTCTTTGTATTATTATGAGAGCTCATCTCTGTGTGGAAATTTACAAACTGCTGTTCAGCACATCTCTCATGCCTTTGACCTGACCTGAGACAGATAAAACAGTGGCTAGTTGAATTGGTCCTTGTCTGCACTGGAAATCTTTTATCTCCGGAACCTGGCCATTCTATTCATCATGTATCAAGCATGATACCATTTCTCAGTTGAATGCTGTCTCTGTCTTCAGTAATTTTCCATTCTCCACCAGTGAGATAAACAAAGGTTCTGACCAGAGAAGGCCTTGAGTGTCCGGTTGGAACTGGATTTTGTCTTGCACAGATGCACCCTAATCGTAGACCGTTTCAAGTATAAGAATGTGCCGGACTTCTCATGACTCAGCTGTTTCTACTACATGATTATAAAAAGGGTGGACAAAACACATTGGTTTGCTCTTTGCCTCACACTCGTTGGGTGGGCATTGTGCCTTGCAATAAAGATAACAGAAGGACAACTTCTCATCTCCAAGTCTCTTTATTACAGAAAACTTCCACTACAGTCTGCTCAGTCCAGACTTAAAGCAATATTTCACTTGAGGAGAATATTTGTCACTTAGCACTCATGTCCCCATAGGAAATACTAGAAATACCACCAACATTGGCATCTTTCTTGCACATATGGTTCACCAATACTGTTGGCGAATACAGATAATCAGGGCAGCTAATGTTAGAGGCTGACTGCTCATAAACTCATCAAAGTACACATGTTAAAATGTACAGCAAGTAATATCACTTTAAGAAAATAATTCATGTGAGGCTTTGAAACCAACAGTTACATAGATAATGTCTGCTGTGTGATCTTAAAATAAATCATGCATGCATGTGAACATGCCAATGAGTTTCCCCCCCGGTGAGACTACGTTAATCTCTTGGCTCACTAACAGCCTGCTTTTTTCTACACATGTGCTGTGGATTGAAACGTTTACACTGCTGGTTTTAGTCTGACTTGTCCAGGAGTATTGACTCCTCTTTTAATGGTCTGCTTCTCTGGTCCACTGGCTGTTAACCTTGAGCCGCTGTAGCCTTGCCTGTCAGTGTTGCTCTGCTGCCATGACAACACTGACACATTTAAACCCATCAGGCCTCCAACGATCGATTGGCTAACAGCTCCCTGCTCTGCTAAATGTTGCCTGACCCCGAAGAGGTCAAATGGAGCGAAAACGTAGGGAGCAAGTACAGTCCCTCTGACTGTTTGCAGGGTGATTTTCGGCTGGCCATTACCAGAATTATTTAGAAAAGTACACAAAATTAAATTCTGTTTAGATTGTTATCAGAAATGCCCCAGCTCTGTTTACTGTGATTACTCTGTTTACTGTTTGCCACGTAGAAATAGTAGAAGATAAGAGAGAGCAGAATGGCCCCACTGGGAGAAGCCCATCTGCCTCAGACCAAGTCAGCACTTCTTTCTGCTACGACAGCTCAAATAACCTCCACCTCGCCTCTGCGATCTCATGCTTGAGTTGCCATTTCCTCCACTGTGTAATTAACACAGAATTACAAAAGCAAAAATCCATTTTACGTGATGGAAAAACCAAATTGTCCAACTTGAGAGTAACAATATGAAGTCCCAATCAGGTTTCTCACTGAACAGACTGCGTAGAGTCAAAAACAAATGGAAGTATTGAGGGAGATATGCTCCAGTGGAGGCAAATTACAGATAAATCAGAGGCTGCTCATGCATTTTAAGTGCCACATTATACAGGATCCATTAGTAGCAATAGGAGTTCAGCACCACTTGAGATATTAAATCTCTGTGACTGCGGCTCTGTGGAACCGGGATGAGTCGATATCAGGGAAAGCCAGCTGCACAGCCTATAGATAGGAGATGAGCTAAGGAATGAAGCCAGAGTTGTACACCGACGGCAATCATACGATAATGGCACAGGGTCGGTGATACTGCTGTGTAGCTTGTTATACAGCGGGTGTAAGGTAAAAATGTGGTTCAACCTGCTACACAGAAGTGACTGGTTTGGGATTCGCACACAGCAATCATTCACGAGGCAATCAAATTAAGTAGGAGCAGATGAAGGATCAAGGTGAGTGTTCTGGAAGTCAGGAATTAATTGAATTATTAATAACATACACCTCAACTCTGAACGTTTCCCAAGGTCTCCCACGTTGCATGCCAATATCCAGCACTGATTTACTGATGGCCACAAAAATCCTGCTACCTGACAATGAATTCCTGGATTCCTGACGCCACCACATCTGTCCTTGTAACTTGCCTGTGTGTGTGTGTATGTGTGTGTGTGTGCGTGTGTGTATCTGTGTCTGTCAGTGTGTATGTGTTCCAAGCCAACCCTATCTTAACACCCACTCCAATCTGTGAAAAAACACTCACTTTTCAGTCTTTTCTCAAGGCTGCAACATTTTTCTCTGTCAGTCAATTGTCAGAGATGGAAATGAGCTGACTTAAGAGCTATCCGTCATTCATCAAATCCGACAGCCCGGCTACCTTTCCTTGGTTCTGCTTGGCTATACCTGCTATTTCCCCTGCACATGCTGTCGTCGTTTTCTGCATGGATGTAGCAATTACTGGGAAGGAGCGTGATCACTGTACCAAGGCAAGCAACAGCTTCTCATCTCCTGAAATCTAGGGCCTATCAGCGTGAAACCAACTCTTCTGCCTCAAACACAGGGCCTGAGGGGAAAAGGGAAGTTGAGATCACTGCATCATAATTTCCACCCCGAAATAATATGGTGTGTAAAAGCAGAGACACGTTCCCTTTGGAGCCTGCAGCTGACAGCAGGCGGATGTGAGTAAAGGGCCTTGTGTTGCATGTGTACATACTTATATATTCACAAATATTCATGAATGCATGCTAAAACAAACACGTTCAATGAATAGAGTGAGCATATTGTACAAGCATACTATGTAGCGGTTCACTTTAAGCATTCACTCCAGCCACAGAGGTCCTAAAGGCTGTAATGAGCTTACACAACACTGTGAGAGCGAGGCTTTGACATGAAATGTGAGTGTTGCAGAATAGCTTTATTCCGTCTGAATCAGTAGGTTTCCACGATGTGTTTTTGCTCATCTTTAAATGATTTTGTGTCTCGGCACAGGGGAACAGCCCCTCGGTGTGTCACAAGATCATGTGTGAATAACAACCCCAGCAGACTAATGTCTTGTTAGAGATGAGGAACGAGGACAGGGGGAGCTCTTTGGGCGGACCAGGTTCAGCGGATGGAGAGAAGCCCGGTGGTGGCAGCGAGAGGACGACAGAGGGTGGAGAAATGGAGGGGAAAAATGGAGGGGTAGAGGGCACTGTCTCTCGAGGCCTCTGTGCTTCACTGCCAGTGTGTGTAAATCAGCAGGCAGCTCACGGCTGCAATGAGGTAGAAAATAAAAAAAGCATAAAAATGTCCGAGTGAAATAAGAGGCAAGGAGAAATCTTTTATGATGAGCCTAAATTCTCCTTACTCTGCAGTAGATCCACTGGCCGGCTCAGCTTGTCTTCTCCAGACACCGTCCATCATCCCAATGTCCGCATATAGCCACAAATTACTCAAATTACCCCACCTGCTATTCATGTAATACATATGTAATGAGTATCCTAAATTCACATGATTATCATTCATGGTATGTTAATAGGCCTATGTCAAATTCATTAATATGCACGTAAAATGGTAACTGTTGTGGTCTGCCAAACCAGAATGTCTGAAGTTCTGCAGATATGGTGCAATGCACATAAAGTCCTGGAGAGAAGTTTACTAAGATACTAAAAACAAGGAGTATTGAATATACCCTATCTTATTTATGCTGTTTATCACATTTAGTCCCTTGAAAAAGAACAATTTCCTTTACATTTTCCTACTTTTCCCCACCCTTTATCCCTCAGCATAACTGCAGACCGAGCTAAATTAAGAGAATGAATCAACACTTTCTATCAATGAATATTAAGACATTGTTTAAGTCAAGATAGCTGCCAACTGCTCTAATGAAGGGCAGAGTGCTCATTATATCATTAGACTTACAGCTGTGCTGCAGCTGCTGTTAGTGTCTCCTTTCTCATCAGCAGATATTCTACACAACCTGCTCAAATGGTTATTTCTTCTACCATTGCCCTGTATAGCTTCGCTCTCTGCCTCTCTACGGTGACGCCTGCCCCCAGCTCAGAGCGTGCTTGAATCAGTCTGGGATCTACATGGTCCCTCTGTACTGATGAGCACACCCACGAGTACCATGATCACTAAATCAGTTCAGGTTCGCTTGACAAGGCGTATACCTACCTGTTCTATGTACCACAGCCAGCAGTGACACTAAATGGGAGTGATGGCAGCAATCTGCTATCCAGTGACTCATCCAGTTAGTTCAGCAAGCCCCAGGTAACTCAACCCTCATTCTTTCAGTTCCTTTTTCCTGCGTCAGGGGCTGTCTCATGCAAAAGCTGCTAAATTAGGAGTTGACACTGAGCTGGAACCTCCAGGTCATTACAACCAGGGGCATCTAACTCTGTGGGGGGTAAAGGAGGAAGAGAGAGGGAGGGAGAAATGCAATAGAGAGAGAGGAGTGATCAGCTTGCACAGGATTGGCAGGCGGGCAGCTGCTGTGAAGCGTTCAAAGTACAGTGTGGGGAAGGCTGTAATTACAGTTAGAGCATCTCTCACATTTCTGACCTCCCTTGATTACAACCTAGCCTCCCAGACCATTGAGGGTCATTACTCACCTCACTAACTAGTGGAGTAAATCAGTGGCGGAGCACTGACCTGATATTAGAGCCATACTGCTGGGCAGCCAGAGAGTAAACAGGGCCAGAGAAAGGAGGCTGGAGCCTAGTAAATAATGTGCGAGCAGACGGCACAGGGGCAAGGCGTGGGAGATGTTTATAGCAGGTGGACAAACACCTGTCACTTTGATGAGCCTGATTTATCCTGAGTGACATGTCAGCACATAGCTCTCCCCAGCCTGACAGCCTGGACCGCCAGCCCCGCACCGGCCCACACTGAAACGCGAGACCTGTTTGTAATGGTGATGCATACAGTAAGTGAGAGGAATGACAAGCTCCTCTGTTGCTAGAGCAATAACAGATATATCAGCCTTAAATATCGGCTGGAGCGCGATGACGTTGGAGGCATAACTCAGCATCCTCTGGGTGGTTGATGTTGGTGTTTGGGAGAAAACTGGACTCTTTATACCGTCTCTGTCCTCGGCCGGAGCCGCCACTTGAGTCTCCCCTCCTGCTCCTGAGATATACAGGTCTTCCCTCGACACCGCTGCCTGCTGCTCCCAGAAGGCAATTAACAAGCAGCAAGAACAGACACCGATAACGTGGGCGAGAAGTGGGTGTGGTGCTCGGAACAAATGACCTGTCTAGTCCCATTTATTTACTAGCCTGCCACCAAACCCGGCCTGCAGCTCATAATATCACACATTGGGTATTGAAAAACTGCCGAAACCATTGGAAATCTCACTAAGCCTCATTCTTTTAAAGTGACTTCACAAACCTCTTTCACTGCTGGATCATCTGTGCAGCCACAGCACCAGAAATTGGATTACATTACTATTCCACAGAAACATTACTAATCCACAGAATAGGAATGGATTCCATCTTTAGCCTACATCAGCTGACTGACAATCAAACACAGTTAAGGAAACTGTGTCCATTATGGCCCTCAAAACCTCCTGTCATCTTAATTAGCTTTCACTGTAAATACACCATGTCTTCTGCAATATCATAAGGCAGCTGAGGAAATCTGAATTTGTCAGCTACATGAGTTGTATCAACGGAAACTGACCTCAATTAAAAGTGACTTCCATTTAAAAAAGTGTCTATTCCAGATTTAAAGATTTAGACCAGGGGAGAGGCTTTAATGGAATGCTGACAGAGGGCCAGTTGGAGAGGTAATACATTTTCTGCAGAATGCCTGGGGATACCACATAAATAAGCCTGTGTTATTCCCGACAGAAACTCTCTATGATGCTGTGTGGTGATCTACGACTGAATAACCTGGTTAAAGAGCAGCAGAACAGCTGACAGCTTGATCAAGACTACCTCTCTAAAGTGGTGTAGATCAAGGCTTTGGCCATCCCACCAATCCAATGGGTGATGGTATGAAAGGATGCGGTATTCCTCACTGTAGATGTGCAGGTATTGCTGTAGGCAAATTAGTGTACTGCTATTCCCCCTGGGGTAGTTCACCCAGACTGTATGCATAAAGGGAGGATAAGGACAGAAGGGGACAGACATCAGAGGGTTACGTATAGAAAGTAACAAAGATACATATTGAAGTTAGTGGGATGTGTCAGAAGCAACTACATGAACTCTGTGCAGTCAGTATCTTATGTCCAAGAAAGTATCCTGTCTGCAAAGAAATTGGTTTTATACTTCCATCATCCTTCTCAGCAATTCTTATTTCATTTATTACTCAGCAGCTCAATCTATATATTTGGCTGGTAAAAGTGTATCTTTATGGTTGCAAGTATTAATTAGTGATATTCTGGTATCATTAGTGTAATTTAGTGCCCAGTAGATTAATGGCACAGTGGCATTTATCTATGAAACATTATATCTTGATGTTAAATTGCAATAAAAGGACCTGTATATTCTGAGGATATGGCTGTCCAAATCCGAGGGGGGATGGGGGTGTAGTTGACATCCATTAAGGAAATCCTTTATTGGCACATAAAAGTGAGAGGCAATATTTAGCCTAACTTGCCTTTGGCAACCTAACCCATAGCCTAACATTAAGAAGAGGACTCTTAGGGGAAATACCAAACTTTGTCACCGGTAAAAAAATATTTGTGTTTATGCATGAAATCCACAATTGAACATCAAAACCAAACCATGTATAACAGTTTCACAATCGAGGCTACCCAAATTATTGAATCATGCAGTCCCAGTAAGCACATTATGAGTAATGTATTGTAGAAATGTCATTTTACAGTCTTCACTGATTGCACATCACAGTATTTCACTACATCCCTTTCCGCCCCTAAAACAAAGCCTCTCCTCTCTCTATATCCAATGTAGTATATTCAATAACTAATTATGGTAATTCATTACATCTCCAATTAGCAGAGAGGCTTTATTGCTGCACTATACCATAAAGAGCAGGATTTATGTCGGCTTTGAATGTCACCCAGAGGACAGAGGAGTAGCGCATCATTCAAGAGGAACAAAACAGAGAGACAGGAGCAAGGGAAAAAGAAAGGGAAGAGGGAGAGAAAGATACAGTGAGTTATTGGTTAATGAATGTATTTTCTTTCCCATTTTCTCACAACCTTGAGCAAACCTTGAGAACGCACCTTTGTTTGCAGCCAACTGAAAAAGAGAGTGAATTGCCCTGAAAGATTAAATTGTCTAAGTTTTGGTATTTCACTGACGAGACTGCAAAAAAATATGTAGTGTATGCATGCATCCTCCACGAGATATGCCCGGTTAAAGCCACCTCGCCTGCTGTCAAACGGCCCCTCAGAGGGCGATAAGCGGCCCTGCTCTCCGTGTGGGTGGCTGTCTTATTAGTGCGCCTCACCATTTCACTCAGGCACACAGCACAGCCAGCCATCTGCCACACCGCGCTCCTCTGCCCAGCCGAGTCTCTCAGGTGCCGTAAAAAATGGTGTCCCTTTGAAGCTTGGACAGAAAAGTGCTGACCACATAACTAAACTCTCATTTTACCAGAAAAAAAAAAAATCACTATCCATTCATCCAGGAAAAACAAGGTTTGCATTTATACATATTTACTTTGTATAAAGCATGTAATACTGGCAGTACTCTCAGGGGAATTCCTCATGTGATTTGAAGCGCATTACACCATATAAATAAAATGATTAAAAATAGATAATTGATATACTGTGCCTGATATCCGGGCATGTTGTGTTTCCTTTCACCCAGCAAAGATTACCGCAAACCTCCAGCACACTGGTATCCAAATGAATTTCCACAATGGACCTCCCTTCTCCAAGTCTCTGCTGTTAACTGTCATTATATTGTTTCTTCAGTCTGTGAACAATATGCTTTCACAAATCATTTCAAGGTTTGTTGTCTCAAGGGGAAAAAAAACAATTGGCCTGTAGTGTTTCTGCTTTGAGCGTCTCTCTGACAAAGGTCATCTCTGACCTTTGCAGGGACTCTATTGCCACCTTGTGGCTTACCTAGCAGGTTTTCTATTAAAAGATGCTCTGACACAACGGATATTTTTAAATCTTTATTCAACTTGCCATTTGCAAATAGTCAAAGTTTGCCCAAGCAGATCATGAAATGTTTTTGTGAACAAATTGTATCTCAGATAGAAAATAAATACAAGCAGTGCAAAGTAAAATCTATTTAAGCAAACATGGATCAATGTTTTGATCCAATCATCAGTCTTTCACGCTGGAAAATGGAAATGTTCCTGAAAAACAACACAAAATATCAATAACAATACACAGAAGTTATTCCAGTTACATATTTTAGTTTTGAAATCTGAATGACATAGCAAACAAGTAGAAAAATGAACTTGTTTATCGCAATCTTGCTCTTATTCCATCCATGTTTGTCATGTCAGGTCTCAGCGACTTACTCCGGTTGCTTTTACATAGCATACAGCTCCATGAGGTAGTCTTTGGGGACAATTCCTATAGCGCCCTTCAGCTCTCCAACCCACCAGCCAAAGCTCTGATACTCCTAGGAGAAACAGGACAAAGGGGAGACACAGAGAGTAGGAGGAAGAGTGGGAGAAAGAAAAACATTTAATCAAAATCTCTCAGTAATACAGATCATACATACATTGTTTATTAATGCATTAAGTGCAGCAGCTAAATCCTTGTGACAGTGGACACAGTTTGACAGACTGGGCAAGCTTCAGAAGTAGAGGAAGCAGCACTCTGGCTTGTGGTCAAAATGCTTGTGACTTTGAGATTGGACGGTGTAGCTAACAAATTAAGTCAGAATCAAAAAATCAACAAACAAGAGAACAGAACAGCACAAACGACACCCAACACTCTTCTTGCCACCATCACTATAACATCACCTGTTTGTTTTTTCAAGTTCTTTTCTCTCTTTTCCTCTCACTCCCATCCCCAGAACAATCCCTACATCCCACTGACAACTTTATATTTCCTGTCTCGGTTCCTGGTGTCGGTTGTGAGGCTGCGCACTTCCCTCCATTCCACGCGAAAACCTCAGCGCGCACAGAGCACATCACACATAAATCTGTCACGGCATGACAAGTAATAGCTCCAAATGGCTGTCAGCATGCTGAGATGTAAGGAGGGCACTGTGAGGAGAGATCTGAGACGAGCAGAGAATACCCCTCTCCCTTTGGCCAAGAGCCTGACCTCACATCAAAGTCCTCCCAGGACATGAATCACACTGGAGATCACATGCTGCCAAGGCCGAAGGAAGAGGGACCTGCACAATGTTTCAAATCCATGCCAAAACTCAGGGATGAGGAGAGGCAGGGGATGTGTGTGTTCATTCCCATGAGGGAGAAATGGATGTAGTAGTCCTATAGTATTAGACACAGGGAGATTAGGCTAACAGTAATGGCCAACATTGACAGTTGTCTGGCGACAGACCATTCATCAAGCCAGACAAAGGTGCTTGGCTTACTGTCCATGTCACAACACTATAGTCAGACAATGATGTGAATACAGCAAAAAGTAATTACTACACCTAAATAATTAACAGCAAATTAAACATCATACATAAATTACTCCGAGACACAAACACTAAATGTCACATTCATTTCATTAATGTGTCACATGATGAAAATGACATTTTGTCCCCAAGCCCCTGGAGGACAATATAGCAGATTGACATGAGTTGTGTATGTGTGTGTGTGTGTGTGTGTGTGTGTGTGTGTGTGAGATAGTGTATGTGTGTGTGTGTGTGTGTGTGTATGTAGGTGAGACAAAGAGAGTGTGTGTGCATATTATGACTTCCTGCCGCTAGCCTTTGAAAATGGCAACACCTCATTGTGTAGTTCTGCTCTGCAGTGGCTGACAAATAAGTCATGCTTGAGTGAGTGCGGGATACAACACGAGAACACATATACAGAGGTGTGGAAGACTAATGAGAGCCTGAGGAAGGGAGCGCGGACCCCACACTGTGACAACGTACACACCAACACTAATACACTAAGTTGGCCAATACCACTGTCCCAGAACTTTGTTCCTACTGAATGAAATACTCCGGTGCTGATGCATCAGTTGTGGAACAGGGACAAGTCCAGCGATCTGTAGCCACAATAACTACAATAGCACTGTATTATGTTTGGACAGCGTTTACATCTTAGCAACCACTCCAGCCACTTAAGTTAAGTGAGATGCTACATCTCTAGATTAGTTTTATGTGCTGTGAGGTGCGCCATGTTGGGAGGGGTGCTGCTGCTTATCCTGACAACACACTCCCTCAGTCCGGCCTTATAATCAGCACCCGGGCCTGACTGGGGGGTCTCCCAGCTGTAACACTACAGCTATTTCTGGACTGTGGAATGGGGGAGGGACCCAGGGAAGAGGGAGAAAGGAGAATGAAGGAGGAGGGAGGGAGGTGGGGGTGGAAGGAGTCGGCTGCCCCTTCAGCTGCAGCTGGCTGCTGCAGTCCAGACAGGTTTTATGGTCATTGCCCTCCCAGCAGGCCACAACCCCCAACACCAAGGTTTCAGCTAATGGCACTCCCAGTCTAAGTGAAAGGGCAACTTGATTCCTGGTTCTTTTCCACACAAGAAAAAAAGGAGTAATAAACAGGCAGTTGGCCAATGAGCATCCATAGGTCTGTCTGCTTTGTGCATTGGTCTCTTCCCATGCTCCTGATTGAATAGGAAGTCATTATCAGCTGATGTGATAATACTGGTTCATCCAAAAGAATAAAATACTTTATTGGTGTATTTTTGAATAGTGTACTTTTTTGAATATTTGGAACCTGGCAGTCACAACATGTTTTTAAATCGTCATTGCTTTTAGTGGCCACTAGATGGCAGACTTGAATTTAAAGTGGACTACAATGTGTCTCAGTTGACCACATACTCCACAGAAACCAGACCAACTCATGTGAAGCAGAAAATAAAGCCAATCTGTGCATATTTCACACATTTTCATACAAACCACGCAGTCGACATCCATCTCAAAAGTACATAACTCCTCGACTTATTTGCGGTGTGTGTTCAACAAGTTTGTTAAATGTATCACAACAAAATCCAATACTGTGTGTATATGAACCCGTTCAACACAAAAGGGCTTCTGTTTAGTTACATAATAAAGGTAAAGAACGGCCTCTCAGTTCTCCACACCCGGCACCCACGCCTAGCCGACAAGCCTCGGAAATTGTGCGTCCACTACACGTCCTCACCTGCTCTGAATAGAGTGGCGGACTGCGCCTGGGTTTCCTGAGAACACACATTCCTATTAAAGCCCTGCCTGGCGAGGTGAGAGAGACGTCTGAGAGGTGTGTGGGCTGAGGCCTGCTCACCGCCTGGCATGGCAGCAGTGGCAGCGTGCTGAAACGCTCCAGATGGAAGTGATGGAATGGCGCAGCGTGCCAGCTAGACCCAGCCTCCGCCAGCAGCACTAAAACAGTTTCCGTTGTGACACAACTAATCCCCATCACAGTGCCAGAGTGAGGATCTACCCCAGCCTGCCTCTCACCATCAGCCATCCACCTCCAGGCTGTGCGCCAGGTGCTGCCAGTAAAGGATATGAACAGTCAGTTCCTCTGAGGACCTAGAAATAACTCCTCACTTTAGGTGGTCTGGTGCCGGCAGAACCTCTCTAAATATGAAAAGAATCTCATAACACTTGCAGTACAGTTGGGCTTGTGCTAATGCTGGCTTTACCGTGCATCAAGAAACCGCTAACTTAGGGACAAATTAATGTTTTACCTCAGACAAGAGGGGTCCCACCAACCGTACCTTGCTCAGGATGTAGATGGCATCTCCTCGTCTGAAGGACAGCTCATCTGGCCGGTCTCCTGAACAGTCCCATAAGCCCTGGTAGAAGTTCTGGTAGTCTGTGCTCTTATTAACTGGGCAGAAAGGGGCAAGAGGATAATAACAGATCAGGCACCTTATTTTCTACTGGCTCTAATCACTTCCCTTGAGTCTACAGGTTTAACACGGTAGTGATTGTAACTCTGCTGCAAAACCAACAGGAGGCAGTGGAGAGCCAATAAGAGAATAGGAGGCACCATGTGCAGCCAGAGGCTGGCAGGCTGGATAGGTCAGAGCCTCTTGGCATCTCCTGTTACCTCTCTGCCAGTTTAGTGATCTCCCTCCACGGACTGAGTGCACAAGCTCATGAAGCTGGTAATTTACTACATTGTGGTGGCCCTCACTGGAATGGCCTGTTAATGTTATAGGGATTTCACAGATATGCACATGACTCTTAATTGATGGCTTCTTAGATCATGGTTGAAAACACAGAATTGCATTTGCACCCACATCATATGAAAGAATCACTTATTTTAAGACAAAAAGGAAGTTGGCTAAGTTAACGGAGTTATTTCCAGCATTGTGTTAACTTTCAGTTTGCATGCTGACAGAAACTTCCCCTCTGTAAGCCTCACTTCTTCTTCCCAGTGGCCTATAAAGTTAAGCTTGCTTGTTAACAAAAGAAGCCAACATATGACCGAAAGGTCATATGTTGGCTGCTTCAGCCAATCCACTATCCCTTACACCCATAGTGCAATTTACTATACTCACTATATTCTATATCCACAAACAAATAAAAATAGTTCTTATATCGGTGCAGTTTGTTGCAACCAGCCACAAATGTCAGTGTTGCGTACCTGCAACAGGAGGAGCGGGTTTGCTCAATGGTTCCACCTTTGGAGGAGGCTTTGGAGGAGTTGGCATGTCTTCCTCTGGGGAAAGAGACAATATTGCTGCATGAGCAAAAATTTACTTAACAGATTACAGTGTACTCCTCTACTGACATGCAGCACCACCAAAGGGATTTGGACTTCCAGTCGACAAAGATAAACTTGCAATGACAGAAGAACGCTTCACAGGGGGAAATTAAATTATGTGAAAAAAGGCGGATACAATATGTTCATGATCTGTAGTGCAACACAGATTGACACAGCGATAAAATTTTGCGGGGAAAAGTAGCTTTGGGGTCGGACCTGGCAGTTCTTCATAGATGTCATCGTCGATGGGCTCAGGCTCGGCTGCAGCAGGCCCAGCAGGGCCGACATCATCATACATCTCCTGATCCTCCTCCTCTTCCTCTGGGATGATGCCTGTCATGTCTACATAAGAGAAAACATGCACATATATCACACATGGATTCATGCAGGCACACACAGAGAGTACGGGGTGATAATATATAGAGAATTTTGTCCATAGTTGGATTTGCGCTCATAAAGAAACAAAGGTGGGTGCTACTGATACTATAGAGTGTGATAATGTGGTCACATAATTGAAATTGTTCAAACCTTTCAAAACAAAGTCTATCTGTTTCACCCATTCCTCCGCCTCTTTCGGAGATGACGCACAAAACTGTGATGAAAGAGGAGAGAAATGAAAACTGCAGTCAGTCCAATATGCAGTTATACATATATTAATTAACATAAACAAATAATACTGCATTTATGCATAGTAAAATGTTCCACATGGAAGAGCCTGAATGTGTTAGAAACAGTCATTTAGGCTTTTTAAATATGCGTGTCAGGTTGAGCCATTGCAAAGGTAGCAGTGTCAAGTGAATGAATAGGTTTTAAAAATAAAGATTTAATGAAGTGCAAGTACACACGTAACTTGCCAAGTTTTAAACATGGTACATCTCAAGTCCACATTTGGTTTTCATAGAAGGGTTACATTTAGACTACGGACAGTCAAACTATCGCCAAGAGACTAGCTTACCTGATAAACTCGCTTGTCAGGAGCCGAAATTTCAAAGCAACAGTCTTTCTTTGAATCTTTCCGTAAGGTGCTGTTCATTTTGACATTGTACCCATCAATACCAAACTCGCCCTTCTGCTGCTTGTCTGTTTAAAAAAGGTTCAAGACAGCACTAATTGTTCAGAAAGAGACCATCATCAAAAATCTGAGAAACAAAAGCAGAATACCAAATATCCATCCACTTTGATATTTCATCCAACATGTGTTTCATAATAGAGCCATGCATCTTCAACTAATATCAATGGGAAAAAAACAACCTGCAAATACCTTTCTCACTGCCATAATAGTAGAATGTATGGTTGCTTAGAGCACACCATCTCTTCTGCCACTCGGTGCCAAAGAAGCTGTGATCTACAAAGGAAAAATAACAAAGCACAAAAGAGGCACATCATTTATGTTTTTTAGGTAAATTGCCCCTCCCCTCCAGCAAAATAAATTCTTAATGTGTATCTTATGAACAGGGAACCCACCCTTCCTGCGTTTCTCGAGGTATCCTGCCTTAAACACAGACAGGAGGTCCTGAGCCGCCACAGGTGGAGACTGCTGGGCACCTGGAGAGGAGGTCAGAGGAGAAACTTCAGTTTAGCACTTAAAAATACTACTGCTTAAGTGTTACAGCGATTCGAGGTTTGAAAGTGGCACAGCAGAAATGTCCCACTATATCATAAATCCTAATGCTACTGTCAAGTCCTTTCAATATGATTTTAATATCTGAAAGTCACATGTGAAAGTCAAATTTAACGTTAGGTATGATCAGATGGGTTTTTGGATACTTTGTTTATCATGTACTAGGTTGATTGTTGTTAAAATTGATAGCAGAGGCCCTGGAAAGTACACTGAACAATGTTTTGCTTCTCAGTAGAGGAGATTCCCTATGCAGAGTGCAACTTCAATGCAAATGTTCAACTGCTGTGTCAAAGTTGCTTTGTGTGAAAGAGTGGCCATAAAACTGGCAGCTGCTTACAGCCCATAAAACCCGGACCCCTAACCACCATTTCACAAGGCTTTCCCTGATACTCCATTTAAAAAGGTAAATACAAAATCTTGTATAGATTACCATGGCGGAGCATGCATGGTTAAGGCTACTGTATATTGAGGAATGTGTTTTCTCAAACTACAGCCACGGCAGTAATTTTCGGTCCCTATAGGCTGTGACTGGGAGTAATAAAGCATGCTCTAGCTGTCAAAGAGGTGGGGTGAAAGGGGAGGTGGGAGTAGCAGTTGTGCCCCCAAATTGCTTCCCAAGTATGTTGCCAAGTTACAGTTGGAATGTCTGCCTCATTGTGGCCCTCAAAACCACTTTCTCCAAGGTGCAGACTTGAAGTTTTGTGTATTTATTCATGCCAGGATGCAATTTTCAATCGTTTAATCCACCACAGGTTCACAGTTAGCAGGCATCCAAAGCTAAGTGGCTTACATTACCTTCACAACCCTCATCATCCTTGTCTGCGCGCTCTGAATGCAGCGACCCTCCATCATTGTTGCTGTCAACCTCGTCCTCATCATCTGTATCTTCTCCACCTAGTGGGGTAGAGAAGGTGCTGGGTAGTGATGGCGAAAGTTATGGTGCAATGTATGTAAATACAGACCTCAGAAATACCCAACAAGAAAGACTAACACTCACTTTTGTCCTTGAAATCCTGTGGGAAACTGTTTGGGAGACAATAAATGGATAAAATAGCTTTCATATTTTGCATCAGCAGCAAGACTCAGAATAATGAGTGATATTTTGTAACACAACTCCAACACCAGGAAAACTGAGATGTAGAAAGTGTGCACGCATACCCCAATTTGACATCTTTTATCCGTTTAATGAACACCTCCCTCTTCTCTTTTGCCTTCTTGCTCAAATTTTCCGCTTTCAACCCATCAGAGAGGAAGGTTTCTAGATCTAAAAAAAAAAAAAAAAGGAAGGTAAAGTATTTACATAACCTAACACCACAATTAAGTTTATTAGTCTACTGATTGTCAACAATTAATGCTTGAAGCCAGGTGGTAGAAGCCTGCTGGCCAGTCATTTGGGCCCAGTGACTGTTGGAGATCATGTTAAATTTCAGAAAACTACGCCCACACAACAGCAGTTTCCAGCTTTGACTGTGCATTGTTTGATGCTTTTCCGCAGGAGCTAATACCAACAGTGTGGTGTTTTGCTGTGTGAGCAGCAACCGGACTCGCCCCACTGAACTAGTGCACTTGACTGATGGTAAAACAAAACTCAGTCATCCATGTTGTGTTTGCGCTTCCTCTTTTACAAAGCGGTCTCTTAAAACCTGGGGTTACTCAGATAAAGCCCTTAAGGACAGGGGAAAACATTAGCCTACACACACACACACACACACACATAGATGGAATAATTTGGGATTTGTGTTAAGTACCTGAAATAAGCGTCGTTAACTCCTCGGGAATCGCGCGCATACTGATCGGCGTTGACTGGCAGCGATGGACCGTCCAGCAGGGGAAACTAACTTCACACAACACGGAAGCAACGGTGGGCGCAGGGACGCGGAAGTTACCATGTCAATTATTTATCACTGACCTGCACTGTAACTGTTCAGCTGCAGGACACACACACACACACACACACACACACACACACACACACACACACACAGGTTCACATGTGATACTTGGTGAAGTTTATTAGTAGCTTTTATTATTTTTTTAATCCTAACCGCTGATGGATTTCATTCACTGTTGGCAGACTGGTAAAAAAGACAGTGGGTGATGCTTTAATGGACCAGCGGATCTTTACGACTAATAAAGTCAAGGCATAATGTCATGATAATATTTTTGATTGATCCCAGATAACATTTCTCTGGCACTTCAGGCTGCTTATATCCAATTCCTCCATCCTCGAGCAGGAGACACACTGGGAGTGTCTTTTTTTTTTACAATCATACTTTCATTTTATGAATATGTCAACATTGTAAATCTAAAGAGGGATAATTACCACTACACAAGACAATTATATAGAACTGTTTGCAGATTATAGAGGTCTTCATAGTTGATACCTTTTTTGGCTGTGAGCAATAAAACTCTGTGAGGTAGCTTACCTATAACTTAATGCAGATTCACAACACTCCTGCTGCACTTTTATCTCAATAAATTACCTTTAAAGGTTGGCTTCTTGTGTAAGAGACTTTTCATCAGTTTCCATTGCTCTATCAATGAAAAATACAATTTCCCATGGTATTTGATGTGTCCATCAACGCACCACAGGCCTATGTATGATCTTCTGAAGCAATGCCTGCAATAATAAACCCCAAAAACACTTAAGATGGTCAGAAAATAGTGAATCAAATGACTCTGTTGCAGCCCTCATCAAGTATAAGTTGTGCTCAATGATGTATTCAAGGAAAGGAGCCTGTTGTCATATTGTTTACAGAACTGTCAGTCATTCATTAGTCATCTTCTGACAAGCTGTATCACCCAATCCAGGTTAAAAGACTGAGCCTTTGAACTGTATAGCCTATTGTTCGGGAAATACCTACAAGTGAGACAGAAATGTCAGTGCAGCTGTGTGTGAAGAGCCTCAGCCCTGCAGCTGGTGCACAGTGTTTGTTGCTGCTGCTCGCTGGAGCTGAAGGGAGAGCGGTGTGCTGCCGGACAGACAGATTCTCTCAAGACATGTTTCACGTTGTTTCTGTCACTCCAGGTTCAGTCCTGCAGCTTTGTAGAGACGGACATGGACTTCCTTACAGTATCCAGTGTTTATTAAGTTTCTCATTTGTCCTAACTGGAGAGGAAAGAGTGTATTTGATGATATAAACATTTAAGATGATGAAAGAATAGACAATGGTAGAGCATACACAGACTGTGCTGTGTGGTTCCAATACTTTCCCTTTATATCTTTCATGAAACATTTAAATCTTATAGGTCCATATTCATAAAGCTTCCCAAATAGGAGCTGGAAGTTATTGTCATGTGACCCAATTAAACCTCAGATCAGTACTACTTTTCTGATATTATTTATGCATACATTTTCTGATGTCACATCCTGTTCGGCATTATCTGAGCAGCCAATAAATTCTTTATGAGGCAGAATCACTCTATGGTCATTCAAAACCTGACCCCCTCCTGACCCGCCAGGACTTCCACCCTGTTGGGTGAGGAGATGAGAGGCAGCTTGACCTTTGACCTGTGTGTGCATGTGTATGTGTGTGTGTGTGTGTGTGTGTAGAGGAAGGGATCTACAGGCATGGTGTTCTATCTAGTTTCCCACAAAGCTTCATCTAGTTGCCTGTAGGCTCACAAACGTCTCCCTCTGATTGGCTCCCTTCCCTTTCATCAAACTCATACAGGTTTGCAATCCACTATAACAGCATGTTGTCCAAGCCTCACTCATTTGGTGAATGAAGTAAAACTGAACTACACAAAATACATAATTAAAACATATAGCAATTGAGATATCAATCAAGAAACCTCTTAATATAGTAAAAGAAAGAGAACAATATCATAATGGCCCAATCTGATTTATTTTATGCTCACAAAAAGAGACAGGCCGAATCTGTGTTAACAAATACGTTTCCTGACTAGTGTATGGGGAAAAAAAGCATAGGGATTTTTAATGGAATAAAACAACAGGAGATATATAAGGCTTAGGGTTATTATAGCCTTTAGACATTGGTCATACTACTAACACTGGTCCTAAACAGTGGAGTCCTATACGTTTAGAGTCAGCTCAATGGCTGCAGCACCAAACCAACGTTGACTGACTGGCTGCCTTGTGGGCTCACTTGGATTATCCTACTTAGGTGGTGTTTTCAAACTGCGCACAATTAGCCATCACTTAATATCATATCTCAGCTGGAATGGTAGTTCACCACCTCACCTCACCTTTTATTAGCGCTGGGCCCAGCCGAGGAGTCGAGAGTAAAACATAATTAGAAAGAAAGCCAATAATCTGCAATTAACTCTATAAATTCATCCTATCACTTATAGGCTGTGTTCAGCAGATTTGATCAATAATTTTTTCGTCATTTTTGGAACAAAGTAGGCTGTACCTTTTCACACCGATGATTTATCAAACCTTTTTTCCCCCCCAAGCCTATAAGAATAACAGCAACCACTAAAGCTGGCAGACGCCTCTCTATCTGGGCAACGAAGCCGAGTTTCAACTGGTCAATACGAGGAACTCTATGAACACTTTTGGGACGAAATCAGCAATTTTGCATACATTAACATTATAGCCCATTACCTACGGGAAATAAAGTGAATAAATACCGAGTGCTATTTGACTTGATATCTGAGGATGTTGTTCTTAACTATTATGGGTTCAACGCCCAATGAAAATATAATTCATAGCCTACACAGCCAATTAATTAAAAAAAAAATCTCATGTAGACTGAAATGAATGACTCCTGTACAGAAATTTTAAATATAGAAAGTTTTGAAAATGACAAGGGCGCAAGGGCGCGATTCTTAATTCAAGGAGATTGTATTACATTGCGGACCAGGCTATAAACAAGCACCCTCAGCGCTGTGAGTTTTATAGGCAATAAAATTTAATTGTAGAAAGCCAACAAAGTCATAGCTTTTGGCCTGGAACTCCTAGCAGGCAATTCCCACTGCAAAACCCTTTTTCTGGGCTCATGCATGCACCGAGGCAATGAATCTCTTAAATGTCTTCTATTCTGATGATGAGGGACTAAAAACACTACAGGCCTATTAGCTCCAAATTCCTCTGCCTTAATAAAACTTTTCTCATAACCTACTACTTTACAACGACTCTCATGAAAAATTTAGACTGGGATTCCTATATAATACCATTTGTAGGCTATTTCATTTGTATTTCATTTGTGTTTTACCATGCACATATGACTAATTGTGATTTAGGCAGTTCGAGATTATAAAATGAACAGTAGCTACTAATCATGCTAAGTTTCACGATAGGCATCATTTAGAAAAGTCCCTGTGGACTTTGTGCGTTAATTGTTATAAATAGCGTATTTTTTCCCCTTTGAATATTGAGAGAAACTATTTAGTTTAGACACAATTTATCTCTCCTATACCCAATACTCAACGTCCTCCTGTGTTTCTAATGTAAGCAAACCAATAGGCTCTCCAAACTTTCTTATTGTGAAATAAGACAATAGAGCAACTGATTACAACCAATGTAAAGTTTTATTGCAAGAAAATATTCTGCTCAGTTGTAGTCTAAATCCATATAAAAATAAACTGTGTGATGTCCTCTCGCAGCCTAATGGAATAAACAGACCACAGGATAGTTTGCTGTTTTTTTTATTAACTTACCTTATTTGCGAGATCTATCAATGATTCCCCCCACGCTAAAACTGACTACATAGATTAAACAGAAGGCTTTGAATAAAAACAAAAACATTTCTATTGATGAATTATTAATAGCTCAAGTTTTGCAGGTCGATTGTTGTGAGGGTTTCTGAGAAAAGGTCAAAACTTTCGGTTGATAAAGGCATGGGGGGACTTAGTGAATCTGACAAACTTGGAGAGAAAGAGGAGGGTGATGAGAAAACTTGGAAATCCTGCAAAGAGACGTCCAGGCCCGGGGAATTATCATTGTCCGGGCCTATTGTCGACACGCAGATAGGAACAGTGGGTGACGGGTTTGGAAAATGTTTCAGATTTTTGTCATTGCTGTTTAAAGGCGTAACAGCCGGGCTTTGGTTATCCCCATTGTGCCCATTCTGAGACTGTTGTGAAGTTAAGGTATTTTGGTGGAAATACCTCTCCCTCTCCCTCTCCAGAAGCGTCCCGGGCGCGCTGCCGTTTGCCGCCTGCTCAAACTCGTCCTCCGGCCCGTCGTCCAGACACGCGTATTTCCCCTCGCTGTCCCGGTTCTCCTTGCAGTGGGTTTGCCTCTTGTGCTTCATCCTCCTGTTCTGAAACCACACTTTCACCTGCCTCTCCGTTAAATCCAGTAATGCCGCTATTTCCACTCGCCTCGGCCTGCACAGGTATTTGTTAAAATGAAACTCCTTTTCCAGCTCCAGCAGCTGAGTGTTGGTGTACGCCGTCCTCAGCCTGCGGGATGCCCCTCCGCCGCCGCCGCCGCTCTCTAGTATCTCTGGAGAACCTACAAAAAAATAATAAACGAATGAGTAGAAATTTTCATTAAATTCAGAGGCTGGAGATCAAAAATAAAAATGTAACAGGCTAGTTGTGTGTGGGGTAAAAAGAGGCTCTGTAGGGTGAAACTTGTGGCGAACAAGCAACGGGGACTGGGAAGATTTATGGGCCCCGGGCAGAATATGATGGGTCTGCGTGGACAGGACGGAGGCTGAAGATTAATGAACATGCCAGCTGCCGGCCCGTGTAAGAATAATCTATCACTCTCCATTACTGTCAAACATTAGCACTCTTACACTGCATCACAAGTCAGCGCGTTACTTGATGAGATTAAGCATGCTTAAATCAAAATCCGTATACGGGCTCAAAGAGACGCCCACGCTGCAGAAGACAGGCCCGGGCTCCAGCTCTGCTAACAGAGGGGAATATGTGGGGGAATCCTCAGACAATGAGGAGCCTTTGGATGGAGGTTATTAATCATCATGTCTTGCCTTGGGGGGAGAAGTAGAGTGGTGGAGAGTCAGTCGTCGTCGCAGCAGCAGCAGCAGTGTGGTTTCTCTTGATGCTTTTCTTCTCCTTCATCCATGGGTACTCCGGCGGTGAGGATGCAGCCTGCAGCGGGCTGCAGCCATTCACAGCCTGCTTTGAGCGGCTGTGGCGTGGGTGGCTGCCCGGGTTCAGGCTGGGGATGGTCTGCTCAAAGGGAGGAGGAATCAGTGTCGACGGTGAAAGCGCCGAGCTCTTGATTGATGAACTTTGAAATGCATCACCGACAGGGTTAGTGAGAGATGTCAGGCACTCAGCGAGCGACGGCTGGCTGTTGATAAAACCACTTTCTCGCCCAAATTCGTAATTCATCTCCTCCTTCTTTTCTTGAAAATTCACTGATTACAGGGTAATTTAGAGGGGTCTGAAATAATCAAAAATATTAAGCAATTTCTGCTAAACTGGATATAGTCGTATGGAGACCTCTATGCCATAAACTATTGCTTTCATGAGGACATGGTTGGAATCAGACCGTGTTGCTTGTCACATGATTGCATCTGCCCAATGACAATTTGGGGTTTTTATCAAAAGAAGCCACTGTCCTCTGTGATTGATCGAGAAAGTCGGAGGGGTAACGCCTCATTCTGGGGGTAGGGGTTGCTTTATTTACACATTTTTTGGGGTCAGTTTGTTCACTACTGCCCCCCTAAAATGCAGCCCGTGTTAAGAGCCGTGCCCTATGCGCGTCCACGCAGTCGGCAGCGCGTTTGAGGCCGTGTGTGTGTGTGTATGTGTGTGTGTAGGTGTGTGTGTGTGTGTGTGTGTGTGTGTGTGTGTGTGTATCTGCCTCGTGCATTTATTCGAAGCATGACACCCCACAAATCACTTCAGCAGCCACATTTATGTCTCATAATGCAACGACGCCCACAGTCGTTATCAGCGCCAACACGTTAATCTTGAGACTTCTTGAAAGCCTGAGAGCAAAGCTGCAGCAGACATCCAACACTCTCAAACAGAGCAGAGCAGAGCAGAGCCTCTGTCCACCCCTCCCCCTAACACAGGAGAGAGAGAGAGAGAGAGAGAGAGAGAGAGAGAGAGAGAGAGAGAGAGAGAGAGAGAGAGAGAGAGAGAGATTTATTAGTTTTCAATAGATTTCAATCTGATACGTTCATTAGATTTTGGCACAATTCGATCCCATACTTTACACTATAGCCTCTATGGGCAAAACCGTTTATTAGCCAATACCTGTTATAATTTTACACCTATTGAAGCCTATAATGTAGGTTATATCCTATTGGGAAAAAAAGGTAAATGCCTCTTTGTGCCCTCTGAAGTCTAACCTATAGGTTTTTGCTTGACATTTTTTATATTTAACAAGCGTTTGTCATCATAACATAACCTCCACATTTTATAGCTTATTTCTAGCTTCCTATTACAGCTTCTATTTCATTTATTTTATTTAGGGATAAATGTTCACCTGGCTGTCATACATGTCAGCAGTGTTGGTTATTATGCCAACATAGCAGGAATTAGAGATGATTTGGCACTGTATGGTCCTATAAGCAGAGAAAAGGTGGGGATCTCGGGCTGTTTATGGCTCAGACTCTAAACAAAGAGCCCTGGTAGCCTGTGTGTGATCAATCTTTCTCGCCAAAAGGTCTGACAGCTCCGTGCCCTAAGAACACATTTAAACCATCTAACACTCACTTAGATCATATATGGCCAGGAAGAGGACAACCACTCGCTACTTTGGGCTGTAGAAGACATTTTCATCTTAGACATTTCTTTCAGGAATTTTCTCAAAGGCACGGACGACAAGCCCCGGCCATTTCGCAGTAAGCTGTTTGTTTACTGTCTTGACAATAAATCAGCAATCCACGTAAGACGACAATCTGCCACTTTTTCGTTTGCAAAAAAAAAAGGACAATACTGGCGCAGAAAAGAGCACAAAAAAGAGGAATGGACTTGGTTAGTGGTGTAGAAACGAATGGATCCGCTTTTGCGTAGGATCAGTTGTTTGCTGAGGTGAGTGGGTGTTGGCATTCAGCTAAAAATCCCATTCACCCCCATACCTTTCTCTGTCAGCTATCAGATGGTAAAGTCCTTCTCTGGCCTGTTCAGGTTTTAAAATAATTCATCTTTATTTGTTTGTAGTATATATTTGATTTAGCTGCATATAATAGGCTAGCATATTTTAACGAATACATATTTATAAGAGATGCAGCCTGAATGAAACAGACATTGATCTTGTAACTGAACAAATATAGGCTACTCTAGGTTATAATGATATAACATAATTGAAAGATAAATAATGTCAATTGTGAAGTCATCATTAGGGTTCACAAATGATTCTGCTTTTAGCCGTATTTCTCCACTGTGCAGTAACCTACAGTAGCTATGGGTTATTGTCTAGCATGTATACAGCTAAAACCTTGTAACTTGTTTTTTATTTCTTCTCGTAATAAATAAAAAAAACCTGAAAAATAAAATATAGGCTCTGCAGTATTCACCTGGTTAGAGTGTATAGATTTAAATAGACACAGGTGTAGAAACAGGCCAATGTTACAAAGAGAACAAAGAACCGTCTCAAAACAAAAAAAATCTAACCTATTAGATTTACCAGAGCCTAAATACTCCTATAGACTTAAAAAAAAAAAAAAAAAACATTGAACATTATATATATAGACAGATTTGATTTATTTCTGCTGGTATAGTTCCCAGCTGTAGACATAGGAAGATCTTTTTCTCATTTGGTTGAACGAATGAAGACAGAAGTCGGTGCTGTGTGTGTTTGGATGAGTTTGGCTGAGGAGAACCAGCCACGTTTACCGTCTGTTCCTGAAGCGACAAGACATCTGGGAAGCAAGCAGGCAAAACAGACTCATGATGACTTGTTTAGAAAAAGATTTAATTCATCGTGTTAGGCTATTGTGCAGTGGAATTATTTTCTTTAATGTGTGTAAGTGTGATGCAACTGATTAAGACTGAAAATAAATTACAATAAATACAATAATGAACAATTACCGAGTGTGCATCTTTTTTTTACATCTTTCAATCTGAAGATGATGTATAGTTTTGATTTTCTTATAACACAATGCCACATTTATAACACATTTATAACATATAGGCTACACCTAATGTATATGTAATATTTTGAAATTATATTTGCTGAAATGATCATGTGTAAATGTGAAAATGGTCAGGCCGTTTGAAAGTTTTTATTGCATCTCGTTTCCGTCATTACTTCTGCTTTACAGATCATATTCCAGCTGAAAAGACGGATATGTTCCAGCTGACCCGCATATTAGCTGTTTCCCCGCTCCCACTGGAAAACACATTTAGCATCAAGCTGCATTGTGTGTGTGTGTGTGTGTGTGTGTGTGTGTATGTGTGTGAGTGTGTGAGTGTGTGACCTAAAAAGCAGTGTTCACGATGGGATTTTCATTAGAATTTTATTTATTGAACCCTCTGGATTCATGCTAAGATTTTAGAGATACTTCAATCCATGCATTACAGGCCTGCACTCTAAATTGTTATGCATGTTGACATTTGCTGAAGTATCATGATGACTTGAAAACAAACTGATATGGTAATAATGGTTCAGTTGGATTCCGGGCCTATTTGGCCACGCAGGAAATCAAGAAATGTGAGGGATTATTCAAGGAATGTTTGGGGCTATAGCAACAGAATAAAGGAACATATGGACAACCTATTAAGGAATAAATCTCCTCATATTGATGGCAAAATCACAACCCATGTTATAGCCACATTGACCATGTTTAAATATGGCTGCCAGTATAGTCCCATAGAAGAGATGCCCCCCTACCTACACAGCTCACCTTGTTTTCCAAATAAAATCCCACCAATAAGAGAATCTGTCCATCATTTTGACTCAAGTGTGCACTTGTCCACTCCTAAATGCGATTTCAAAGGCAAATAAATTTGTATGCTCATGGTTTCAGGTAAAGGTTTTGGAGCAAATGAGTGTTAGCCAGACTGATCATGTACTTCAAGTTGATGTGAGGGGGGAAAAAACAGGAGACAATGCAGGGAAATGTGTGGGGGATGGGAAGAGGCTGCTTCCAGCTCTCCAGGGCTACAATAAACTAGAAATTTATATGAATAAAGAAAACTCAGATGTGCTGAAGAGACAAGGTGTGCGTGTGTGTGTGTGTGTGTGTGTGTGTGTGTGTGTGTGTGTGTGTGTGTGTCCTGGACGTGTGTATTAATCTAAGGTGTCATCGGCTTGGCTCATCAGGAAGGTAAATTATTTTGAAGAAAGAATATACACAAATATATAAATGTTTACCTAGTAACACAACACAGAATCAACCTCTCTCTCTGCACTTTGGGATTCACTTTCAATAGAACAAACTACTGAAGGTGAGGATGAATGGATGAAATAGACTCCCAGGTGCTCATGACTGGTGACTGTCACTCACTATTGAAAAGTGTGAATAGCAATCATGCTTAATGTCCTTGCAATTTTCCCAAAAAGGATGAAAAAAGAGACTTAACTGAGCTGCATGTGCATGACCTTTGGGGGGAAGGAGGGAGGGTGTGTGTGTGTGTGTGTGTGTGTGTGTGTGTGTGGTGGTGGTGGTGGAGGGGTAGGTTTGGGGTATCTCTCACTTTTTAGAACCGCAAGTTCATAGCTCAACTGGGACTCAAGGGGGTTCAATCCACTTCCTGGAAAACGGGAGGTGGCTACATGCCACTGCAAATGTGCGTGTGTGTGCACGTGTGTGTGTCTGTGTGAGCATGTGCATGTGTTTGTGTATGAGTGTGTAACTCACTTTGTTATTATGATTTGTTCTCCTCAGTCATGGTCAATGGGGCCTCTGGGCCCAAACTGTGTGTGTGTGTGTGTGTGTGTGTGTGTGTGTGTGTGTGTGTGTGTGTGTGTGTGTGTGTGTGTGTGAGAGAGAGAGTATGTATTGGAACATGCATGTATGTGAGCACGCTTTGTATGTAGCTGCATGTGTGTTTGTGTGATTACATGTTTTCACCAGAGATGCGGTTTTGTTTTTCACTACTATTTGAAAGCACATGAGGTACAGTAGTATGAGCAGAAGGTTTCGGTCTCCCACTGTTATCATCCCATCACTTGATATATCATTTTGTGCTGTTCTCAGATAGGGCAATAAAAAGTGTAAGAACCCCTGGCCAAACAGAATCCCTCTTTAATTAAATAAAGGTCTTTAAAAGGTAATTTAAGCTATAAATGACCATAAAATGCAACATAACATGCAGCAGTAATAGGCATTTTATGACGAAAATGATACAACTGGCGCAGGCCTGTATGAATAGGGAGTGGCCTCGCCGGGTAATAGTACGCCCCGATGCATTCAGCCCGTGTGGAGTGAAAAGACTTTAACATTGTTCCTCAGATGAGCCGCTGCCTCCACCTGCTGGCTGCCAGACAACAGCAGCACCGACTGGACTCCACATTAAAGATTAAACACATGAACACTATCATCAGGACAGATATAACTAGTCCTGTTTTAAGTTTTTTGAGTTTTAGGTTTTTAGATTGTTAGCTATACTTTTTTTTTGTATTATTATTATTTTTTTTATTGTCGTTTTCTAATTGCTCACTTTAACAGAATGGTGCGTTTACTTGGAAACTATTTCCACTATGTGAAACATGAAGTGTGTGTCTGCTGACTGTCTGCTGGCTGGCTGAAGACTGTTCTCCACTGGTCTCTAGTGCGACAAAACAACAAACGGATGTTTCAGCTCCGAGACAGTCTAATTGTTGGTGGACAGTTGTAAAGTAATTAAAAGAAGAAAAAAAACAGACTGCATGACAGGCTTCGAGTTTTATGGAGCTTTCCTGGATTTAGACCTTTCAAGACAGACCCATCTGCACACCCCCCACCCCCCACCCCCCCCCCCTCTCTCTCTCTCTCTCTGTCTGTCTGTCTGTCTCTGTGTTAAGCCATAGATTTTTGTTTTAGGACCATCTTGCAGCAATATCACATATTTGACTGTTTGCCCAAGCCTCATTAGGAATGTTGGGCAACTGCTGTCACTTTCTTTCAGCCCTGAACATCCACGATGCCTCCGCGTGCTTTGCTCTCTTCACACCTTATAAACAGTTAAAGCTGTGATTGTGCTTTATTGCAGCGTGGCATCCAATCTGCTTTGAAGGGCTTTGAAAGGGCTTGGCTTGGCCTGGAAGGCATTTATTATTCATGTTGTGATCCAGACTTTAATGCAATGCAAAATGCCAGTGTTAATTATTTGACTGTAATTTTTTTATTTTTTATTTTCTTTTACATTGTTTTCATTTGCTCTTTCTTTTATGACTTTGGCTGTATTTTGACTTGCAACATCTTTGTATGCTGTTGGTCTGAAATGTTTTATTTTTTTTCACGATGCTGCTCTCTTGGCCAGGTCTCCTGAAAAGGAATTTCTTAATCTGAATGATAGTGGTGGTTAAATAATGGTAAAATAAAAATGACAATAAAAATAACATGCTTTAAAACTTTATGTCTGGTATTTTGTTCACTTACAGGCAGCTACGAATCTCCAAAGGGAAAACGTTATTGGCTATCGCCCTCATCTCCACAGTTAGTATTTTAAAAGATAAATACAACTGCAAATGGGAGGCAAAGGCCTTTCTATAAGAAAATAGTTGGACTGGACTTTTAAGGTTTTCGTTTGTGACTGATTTGGGTTATCTGTGCCATAAAGCCCAATGGTTACAAACCAGGATTTCAGAATAGAAAGTAAAAGTATAATCTGTTTCTGTAATGTGTACAAGTTTTACAATCCATTGCATTTTTTATGACAAAAGTAAAAGTGATCCTTTTAAACTTCCCAACTCTTTTTTAGGTTAAACTGTGCAATAAATTAAATAAGTAATAGCAGCCTACAGCTATAGTAGTATTTCATATTTTGTGTAATGTATATCTTCATGTTGTAAATATATTAAATAGTATCCTAGGCTAATTATTTGAAATAATGAATATCACCTCGGAGATGTCGTGTGCTATACAAACTACTCTTTATTTTAGATAAGACCAGGTACGACGAGGTATTTTAAGTGTGCACAGTGTTGTCCTATTTTCACAAATGCATCAAAACTTAACGATAACAAAAACAACAACATCGAAATTGCAAAAACAATAACAATAACTTAATCTTATGCAAATAGGTAGTTGAAAGACATTCAGGTAGTCAAGGATAATTTCATGCAAGGAACAAATGGCCTAGTTAACTATTTCTGTGCGCCAAATACAACACATCTAAATTCTGATAAGATACTGAATGTCCTCTCACAAACATGAAACACTGAACATCATAGAAAACGATCCAGCAGTTTTTTTTTTATAACAACACAAGCTATACAACAACATGTGTAACAGGTCAGGAATATTAAGGACAGAAACCCCAGGCTCAACTCCACCATCAGTCCAAAATAATTAATTGTCTCTCCGCCGGTCTTTGTTTCCTTTCTTCATCTTCATCCTGCGGTTCTGAAACCAGATTTTGACCTGTCTCTCGGTCAAATTCAGGACTCTTGCTACTTCGTATCTACGGTCCCGGGGGAGGTACATATTAAACAGAAACTCCTTTTCCAGTTCGAGGATTTGGTGCTTTGAGTACGGGCAACGCTTTTTTCTGGTGGATTTTGCGTGAAGCCAGTTGGATGATGGGTTATCTGGAAATAGGGGGTCAAAACCATGAGACAAGAGAGTTCAGCATTGCTCTCAGTATATGACTCACAACAGAACTAGCCTACTGCAATTTATTATCCAATTTGGGAAGGACATGCCATTGTAAGATAATACAGTCAGATCAGGACTATGTTGGCTCAGAAGTGAGTTCTTCAAATCATCTTGAAGTGAAGCAGCCTTGAAAAAGTGTATATTTTTACTGAAAGCTATAACATGAGGCTGTCTGGCCTTGACAATAGCAAAATCCGAGCCTAACCCTGTTCAAAATAGTGTGCAGCTACACAGTGGAGTGCACCCACCACCCTGCAGAATGTGGATCTTATTTTCCAACAGATCAACTCACTGACCGACAGATTTTATCCACTGTATATACTCTCATCATAAGATATTTGCTAAAATGATGGATAATATTTTAGGGCCATTCTCGACTAAATTGGGCCTGTGACATCCGACATGAATCCTCCATCTCTTATAACGCCCTCACCTACACTAAAATGAGAGTCTGCCATAATAATGACCACAATAAGATCAAAATGCATCACTTACTTGCATCTATTTCCCTCTTTTCTTCAGCTGGCGGGCTCTGCTCGACGGGTTTAGACGTGGATGTCGTCGTATCGCACGCAATCTCCGTGAGGGACGCTCCGTTTTCAATGTCAGACAAAAGAGGTGTGTGCGTCTCCAAAGTTGTACATTCAGCGCTCCCAATCACAGGCTCGGATTTGATATCATAATGCATGGTTGTGGACGGTAATCCCGTTAAACACAAGGACGCAGAAACTGGGTCCAACGCCCAGGAGCGCGTAAACATTCCATCGGTGTCTCCGGTCGTGTAATGGTGATGTATATAGGTTGGAGTTGCTGTGCTTGGAGGATGGGCCGAGATGGGACTCCAAGATCCACCAAAAATAGAGGATTTCGCCTGCAAAGGGCAAGACTCTTGTCCGCCATATTCAGTCAGCATCGCCTGCTCCACCCCTGCAGCTGATGAGTACCTCGGTGCCAGATCTTCCTGCTCGGGAAGAACACGCGAGTCAACATAATAACTTGTTCCCAACGTCGACATGGCAAAAAAATGCAAAGCGTTACAGTGCTGCAATATTTAGAAAAAAACACATTCATTGCATGGTCGCCTGCTGCTTTCCTGCACCAGGAGCTCAATGCGTCCAGTAAGTTGAACCTTGCCCAAGACTGGATAGGGCGCCCCAAACACGTGACCGTGGGACAGAACAATAAATAATAAATCAGCCTGCTGCTCAACTAAATGGCCACCATTTTCCCCACCATATTTTAATAGCAAAACCCTACGCCTTTATTGGGATATATTTCGTTTTATAAGCAATAAACGTTATGATTTTTGTCAAGAGATCTTGTGTTAGTGTAATCGAACATACTTGTGATTGGGGGTTTGGCAACAGAGGTAACATCACTTTAAAGCCTCTAGTTGTGAAAATACTAAACAACCAATTACCTTTAAAAAAGTTTTATATACATAAAATCCCAATGGGTTCATTTATTTAAAAAAATCATAAACTTATTATGACCCAATAACCAGAAAACTCTTGTTTTGGAAAGGAAATGTTTGGTTGCCTTACTTGTTAGTGGTTGGTATATAAAAGATTTTCAAGGTTTAAAAAAACAACAACAATAAAACAAGCTGATCTAAAATGTATTTGAAGGCCTATTAGAGTTCACAATGCCAGAAAGTTGTGAACCAAAAGATGCACATTAGGGTGTCTGCAATAAGGTCTAGGTCTACTTTTAAGGCAATCTAAAACGGAAAGTGGGGTGAGGTTATTTGGGTGCTATATAACAGTCCGTTTTATCACGGGCAATTGGGTTGTTTTTCTTTAGGTTACAACCTGGCTGTCTAAGCTAAATATCACCAATAAAGCCCATCCTTTGTGTCCTTTCTCTGGCGCAAGCAGACGCATCCGGCTTTTACGGCGAGGCGTTGGGACAGACTGCAATGATCATAACCGAGGCCTTGTCTGTCCTTTCCCCCACTCTGCACATACAAGCCTAATCCTCTTACTTTTGTACTTCTTGTTGTTTAGATATAGTGGCTCAAACTGCTATCCACATGTAGACTTATAGACATGATGCAGAAAAGAAATGTAACCTTTTCCACCCAAGTTGATGATTCTGACTTTACTTAAACAGATAGCCCATGCGTAAATAACAGTCATATGGATCTAGCTTCATATTTTTACAATGAAAACCCACAGTAAAATTTGTCCGTATCAATAATATTCTTTACGCACAGCAACAAAACACATCATGCTATTTCATTTTTTTGGAATAAAGCATTTGTGTAGTTGATGCAGTCTGTGTCGAATGATGAAATTAATCAGTATTTCAAAGTAATTCAGTTTTCATGATGCGACGAGTTTTACTGAGGTAATCAAGGCAGTTTCGTGTTGTGGGAGAAAACAAATATAGCCCAACAACATGAGACTACCTAAACCACTCAACAGCCCACTCTCCTCTTGAGGAATATGCTCAATAAAGTTTTTTTAAGATGTGCAAAATGATGTAATCTTTTGTCCTATAATAAGCCTAACTGTGGCAATTTCAGAAAACCGAAAATGGCCAAAAGATCAGCGTTCATCAGGCAGATTCCATTCGTGCTGTATCACGGAAATCATATAGTCTAATATTCATATTAAGTGCGGCAATTTTGGCAGGATTTTGCCGCATTTTAGACCATAATGTTCAAACCAGCCTCCCCAGACACTGCCGTGTCTAATTAATACATAGAAATGACAATTGAACAATTTTACCTACGATGACTATCTAATTAAATCCTCGGGAATGTGTATTGCCATTTTGGCAATAACAACCCATTCGCAATACCGCAGCCAAAGAAATCTCTGGTGTGAACTAAACATGTGGTTCACAGGTAGGCCTAATGTCAGAGAGAAAGCAAGAAAGTGTGCACAGCCGCCAGACACCTATTACAGGCCTGTAGCCAAACTCTGTGAAGGACATCACCCTCTACTATTGTAATAATATTTACTGTGCACTAAGCGGACCTAGTTAATAATACAAAGGCATTAGCACCCGTAGGCTATAGGCTACCTGTGCCAGCTTGCCCAAATATGTAAATAGCGCGCAACTCCTATTCTTTCTTTTTGGATACAATAACAAGTCTGCAGTTGCAGGGCATGATTTTATTAATTTGACCAGCAAAATGTGCAAATATTTATCAAACCTCTTGGGTTCTTTAGATGTGACATAAAAGCCTATGTTACTATAACATGAAAAATCCCAAGGGTTAGTCCAGCATGCAAATTCCAATGGTTCACTCAAGTTGACTATACAATATGTACAAGCCTAAAGCTCTGAAACGTGTCACATACTGAACATTTTATACACAATGGATTAACGTTACAAATGTAGCCATTTATAAATACATATCCACGACAAATAAAACAGATGTGAAAATAAAATTTTCCAAAAGAACAACAATCAATAAGTTAGCAATAGGGTCCTGTTTTCCAGGGACATTCTCACAGTTGGGCTTGCTCTGCACAGGCAGCCTTGCCATGGATGGAGGAGGGCGCCAAACACCCGCACAGTCTCATGAGAAATTGAAGTTGTTGGAGAGCTCTCGGATCCTATTTTCCCGGCTCATTTTTTTCAGTTTCATCCTCCTGTTTTGGAACCAGATTTTGACTTGCCTGTCAGTGAGGTGCACACTGCGGCTGATCTCCAGACGACGCTCTCTAGTCAAGTACATGTTGAAGAGAAACTCCTTCTCCAGCTCCAGAGTCTGGTGCTTGGTGTAGGGACAGCGCTTCTTTCGGCCACTCTTAGCTGTGAGCCAAGTAGCCGTACTTTCGATCTTCCCATCTCCTGCAACGAAAATAAGACAGGTATTAGGCAACAGGTGTGACCAAAACAAAAAATCAAATCTAAGACCACAGAATGTTTTCAAGGTTTTCGACATAGCCTCGGCTATATGGGCAAATATGAAATACGAATAGGGCTGAATCATATCATTGGGTGAAATGATAATTTATCTAGGTTAAAGTTAGCCCATAACCAAAATCAGTAGAACCTGGAACTGTCCAATATTTAAAAAGATGACCCGTTTCAAATGCTCTCAAGTTTAGACAGTAAAGATAAAGCAATGTTTAGTGAATGGATTCCACTGGATGAAGTGTCACCTATACTACATACTAATATTTTTTCTTCATAATAGGCTATATAGACCTAACGACTGATTTCTGTTCTATTTATTTGGCAAGTAATAGGCTGGCGCACAATCAATAGGCTTGTGGATACCCTTCTAGTTGCAATTCAACATTTTACCAGAAACTGTTCATTGCCCACTTAAGAAGCCTATACCACAGCAGCCTAAAGCCCATTACACCTTTATTAAGACATAAAAACGTAGCCTACACAGTCTGCTGAAATTATGGCTATGCATTTTATGAGGGGACGACTGAGGACATCAGCGTCTTGCATTGGACAGATGGACTGGACTGGACTGGATTGGCCTTGCTGTTCGTCGTCATGAAATAATAAAATAAAATAAAAACACACAGGATGAATTCCCAGACCGGGTTTCTCTGTCAAAACCACAACGCCATGCCGTCACCTATAAGATTTAATCCGTGAGGTTTATGTGGAGAGCGTTGCCGTAGCCTGTAATGGCACAGCGAGCAGCCTTTTGTAAAAACGTTTTATAACGCGGATGGTTCCGATCCTCGGTTCTGATTGGCTGCGTCACGTTCGATTCCATTGTAAATACCCGATAAACACACACCTGTGACCGAATGACCGTAAATTTAAATATTAATCCGCAAAGTGAAAATCATCACTCATACCAGTACCTATCTGTCGCTTAGCAACCATCTTGTTTAGCTATAGGGATTAAAAAAAACAACATCATAGCCTTAAAATCACAGCCTTCTCCTGCCCTGAACTCCCTGTCTGCAGCCTACACACAGGACTATTTTCGCACTACATTTCGAATATATGTATGTCGGCTCTTCACCTTTGACGGGCTTTTCGGGGCATTCTGCTCCGCAAGGCTCTGTGGGTTCAGGAGAGGACGAGCTTTCCGAGGAGAGACGGCTGTCCTCCTCTCTGGCCGGGACGCAGGGCGCAGAGGCGGGCGCCTCCTCATGGCTCTCCCTCCGGTCCGGCTCCACAGACGCAGCCGGGGGCTGGGAGGAGGTGTCCAAGCGGGCAGGTCGTTGCAAAGTAAAGTGAGTCATATTTGGCTGAACATCGTGATAAAGCCTCGAGGACGCGTATGTCTGAGACAGGCGGAAGTACCCGGGGACAGGCACGGTGCTGCCGGTAACGGGGCATGATCCAGGCGAGTAGGATATGTCATCTACTGTTGCTCCTTTAGGACATTTCTCGGACTCATAAAGGCAATATGCGCTCTCCTCCTTTATACTCGGAGAGAATGAACACTGAGCCATATGCTGGCTGCTGGGCTGGTCGACACGGCAAGACCTCGACGTCTCCAGCCACGTTTCCATTCCTTGAACATATGGAGCAGAAGAAGGGATCACACTTTGGGAACTTGGCTCGTTGCGCTTACCGATACCCGGGAAACAAGAGCCACCGGAGAGTCCATAGGAATACTCCGACGCCGGTGGCAAATACACCCCGTTACTTTGGTAATACGGGACACCAGTCTCGGTTCTCACGTTGATTAAGGAGTCCACGAAAAACGAATTTCCAGCTTGGTTGTTGGGGCATGTCATCGTTGTGGTGTAATTTGACGGAGGATGAAGATAGCCCTTTCTGGCTGACATTTCTTGTGCAAAACATTGCTGAATATAATTACTGATACTCACGCTTCTCACTTCAGCCTACAGCCAATTAAAACACCAGACGACGAGAGACTCCTCCCAGTCCGAGCAGGCAGTTCCACTGTGTCATATATTTTGTTTTAGGCTAAGTAAAGAGAAAACTATGGGGGGAAAGTGGTGCATCAAAGGTTTTCATTTTAGCTGAAATACAAACCTCCCTCGAATCTCTAATATGGAGCCTCACTGCATACAAGCCAAGCCAATTTAGTCAACCTATGCAAATTAAACAACGAGCCGTAGTTGACTACTCAGCTGCAGAAAGCTGTCCCTAACAGTTGTTGTGTACAATGCATAGCTTTATAGCTAATTTTACAACACTGTAAAAATCAGGGGTTGTTGAGGTGCCTCAGGGTGCATCAAAGATCCCAAAGGTCCCTGTAGAGCCTGTGGTCTTGGGACTCTTAAACCTGTTTTGTGTTGCTCTGATGAACCTCATGGTAGGCCTACTAATTTTAAAAACCCTCATGGACTGTCCAAAAGCATTTGCACACAATGTTTCAGCTTGCATTTTGAAGCTACATCTTCTAATATTTTTGACCATTACACCATTAAGACCATTACAATGCAATTTCTTTTAGGAGCCATCTTTGTGCGTATATCCGTTGTCTATTGATCGTGTGAATATTGTGGGTGCAATTGCCATGATTGCGTCCAGACACCTTTTACTGCAAAGACATGATTTTGCTGAGTATTTATAAGGGTGGGACACTGAAAAAGTAAGCGCCACACTTGATGAATAGCGCCATTACAGAGCCATATCTGTCTTAGTGATTATAATGCATACTGGCAAGACTGGAATAGATTTATTTCATTATTGCAAAATGATGATATCAGAATTTCTTTATTCGTCTTGTTAGGAATAATAGAACTCCTTAAAGAACCTCAGAGAAGCTATGGGTCCTTATAGGTTCACATGTTCAATTTCAAGAACTCCGATTCCTTGAAGAACCTTATTTTTGTTACAAGAAATATAAAAAAATACACACTTTGTCTTCGCACAAAGGAACTTTAGAGTTCATAGACTTAAGAGTAGGCCTACACATAAGCCCTCCTTTAATTCCAATAACTTAAATGTTTTATCCAAAGTATATAGTAGAACGATATATATATACATACATACATGCTTGATGCGTAATGACATATGTATAGCCTATGTATGCGTCTAGGCCTATCTATCTATCTATCTATCTATCTATCTATCTATCTATCTATCTATCTATCTATCTATCGCTCTATCTATCTATCTATGAATCCATTCTACACACGATTAAAATGCTCCATGCTTTTCAAAGTTGTTTAGAATTATTCTATTTTTTTCTTCAAATGATCTGGGTCAAAGTAGTCTCTGTCCTCTGTGCAGCATTTGAAAATCGTGTGACAAAATAGGTTTACGCATCAAAATTAGAGATTATGAAAAAAAGACAATATCAAAACTAGGCCTACTTATCATGATTCTGCTGATTAAATCCGAAAATAAAAATTGAAACATCTAATTGTTCTTTTGGTGGGTGGATCTTGGAGTATACAGAGCCTAACGTTTCATACACTCAAAATATCATTATGTCTTTTTTAAAACATGAAGCAAAGGCCCACACACCTCTTGCATTCATACTTATTGGAGGCCTACTATTATAGCGAATGTCGTGTCTACTGAAAGAATAATCAACAGCCTAATAATGTGACCTTTGTGTAACTTTGTGTAATATTTGCAGGAGGTGTGTCTCATCTGGTGACGTGCCGATAAATAAAAAGGTGGATAAACGATGATCTCCACTCGGGTATCATCACAGGGCAAACAACCAATAAACACAAATCATTACCACCATGCTATTACAAATAGCCTAAATACGTTCAGAAAAGCAACATGTGCTTTTTTCCCTGAAAATACCCTATTTTCATTTAAGTTATTTTTGATACTAGACTAGTATGAAATTAATTTATATCCTATAGATTTATGTCAGATAAAAAAGATAGGTAAATTTAGTTTTGGGTGGGTTTTCTCTCCAATACATCCCTGGCCTTATCTCCATTTTCGTCAAACCTACCAAGTCAGTAGACTTAAGGTCTATCAGAGGTAATAGTTTCTGCATAAACATTTAATAGCGCGTCACACTCGCAGTATAGTCTAAGCTACAGTGAAAGATAATAATCATAACCCCTCTCGGATCATTTGCTGTGATCTTTCAATGTGGTAAAACAGTGCGCAGTGGGTAAGCTATCCTCATATTATTATTCCCGTAAAACTTCGCAGGTTTATATGCTCTCTTTTTTCTGTTGAACTGAAAAAAATAAAAGGCTTTTTTTCCCTCTTCCTTTCCTCCTTACTAAAACACTTTCATGAATCCAGAGGGTTCAATAAATGAAACTCTTCATGTGAAAATCGTGAACACTGTTTTGTCTAGGTCTCTCTCTCCCTCTCTCTCTCTCTCTTTCTTACACACACACACACACACACACACACACACACACACACACACACACACACACACACACACACACACTATTTGGATGCAACAAGATACAACTAAGCATAAATGACCTATTGGTCTATGGGATAATCCAAGTGTTTTTTGTCTATTCACAGCGTCCATATTTAGGCTAAACAATACTAATCCAACTCTATGATTACAGATGAGGTCTTACAATACACTTTACTATACACATCAAAGTTGTTGAGCAACAAAAGGTTTGGAATAGACCTATGAATAGACAAAAAAAAGTTTACTCCAACGTGGAATAGTGTAACTTTTCAGTGCTGTAGGCCAACTTTTGCAAAACAAAACTACCTCCAAACTATCTTTCATGTTAAAAACGCATATGATTTCAGCTTCTTCTTGCACTTTTTCCAGCAATGCTTTAGCTTTTCCACATAAAGTGAGAAATAGCCTGTTCAATTCAGCATTTATCAGACGGGGATAAGCTGGGGTAATAATTCATTAAGTCACATAAGGTAATCCTCTCTATTCATAAAATGCACACCATGTATTTTTGCACCTACCTTAAATCCTGAGGTCCTCACATATTTTGATGCAGCTGAGCGGTGAGTGAAACTTCTCTTAAATTTCAATTCACGGCAATGACATTGATCTGAGGAGCGCCACCCAGTGGGGGAAAGAAACAAAAACACACAGTGGGCAGACTGGCTAGCAAATGCAGAATATTCCTACCGCGGTAAGACGCTGAAACAAATGACGCCGGAAAGGTCCGTGAACACAAGCTTTCAATGCTCCCAGCCGTTGTTTTTCAGCCCCTTAGTCACAGTTAATAACCTTGGTCTCAGACGCTTTATTGCACTACACTCCAAATGCTCCAGACGAATACGCGTTTTATGGCCAAGTTACTGGAGCAACTGGGAGGATGTGCAGCAATCAAAGCGGAATTCCTGGGAGCCTCACAGGATGCACGGTATAAGGAGGGCATCAGGGCCCTTATTAGCTTATGGCAGGCCATTTAAATTGTTTTCAGCGGCCTGGAATCAGGAATTTAGTGGAGGCTAAACCCACCTAAACCCAGCTTTTACCAACCTTTTTATTTGCGGACTATACAGTTTACCCACCCTTTTTTTAGTTTGACATAAATGTTTATGACCTAAATCCATAGTATACATAATAGTAAGTAGTATGAAATTGATGTAAGTTATTTAAACATAGGTCTTTCGAGGGAGAAAAAAGCAAAAATGACGGCCTATATCGCTGAAGATATAATCTGCGATCTGCGTGTCTCCAGATCAACGCGACACTGAGCAGAGGGAATAAATGAATGTGTGAAGATGCAACTGGCTGGTGATTGTTTTGTTTCCCTAATAATGATCACCGACTGGAGGTCATAGTTTACCCACTTTTTTATTTACCACTACGCTACTGCCTATAATGGATCAACGCAGGCTGCATTTCAATAAATAACAAATGTAATCATAGGTCTCACAATAACCAGTCTGATATGAGCATACAATGAGACGGGCCAAATTCTTTTAAATAGGCTGTTTGCTAGAATTTAGACTCAAACAAGTGTCAAGGTTGTTTCAGTAAGCCTAACATGCATGTTAGGTCAGAAATCAGCCTGTCCACTTTGCCCCAGAAATGAATGTCGCCTTTGTAATGGATATCAAATAATAACTGCAGCAGATCCGATTTCCAGCCATTGGGAATAAAAAGCAACAGGCCAACACATCATACATCTGATACGATCCACGTGCTGGCATATAAAACAAAATGTGGGATTATATTTCAACTGGGGTTTTGCCCTTTTATCAAAGGTTTTGCCCTTTGGTTGGAGTTAGAAAATAATCCAATTTAACGGCCAAGAGCTCAGTATAAAGTGTTTGCGCTGAATGTGAAGCGCAGATGTTATTTAGCCTTGGATTTCTGCTTTACCAATGCATGATGAGTGACTCGGTGTCACAGTATAATTTAACTAATTCCAGTTTATGCAACATAGACCTGTAATTTTAGGGCAGTTGTTCACTTCATACAAACCGCCAACAACAGCAGCTGAGGTCTGACAGTAATTCGAAAACACACAAGACATTTTTCAGACATCCGAGCTGTATTTGTACAATAAAGTTAAAGCCTAGGAGACGAAGGGAAAACAGTATTTTACTGTCATGATTTCTGGCCACAAAAGTTGCTTGCGCGTAAATTTGAGGCGTCATTTTTCATTTTGAGGAAAATGGATTGGATCACGGAGATTTTTTTTTAATGCAGGTGCATCGTAGTCTTCGTACTATAAGCCATAGCTTACATCTAATAGCATGAAGGATAGGCCTATATAGCTTGTTTTCCGCGTCAAAGTATCAAAGTACACGACACGCAACCACGTAGGCCTACATCCTTAAAATTGCGGGGGTTGATTCCATTGTTGATTGGTCGGGCAAGTACATAATAATAGTAATAATAATAATAATAATAGGCTAATAATAATAATAATAACCAAAGGCGTTTAATGACAAAATAGTCCATAAATAGTATATAATATTTCATGAAGTCTGAAATGTGAAACATTATAAAACTTGACATCTCCATCTGAGCCTCAGGTAACATATGTAGCCTGCATGAGGGGGAGGCTGCATGCCAGTGACTGTCTTTGTTCAGTTTTTACAGCAGGGGGTTCGTGGTGTAGTACTGTAAACGGTCTCTGTTCAGTTTCTTCTCCTTCATCCTCCTGTTCTGAAACCAGATTTTGACCTGGCGATCTGTGAGGTTGAGCATCCTGGAGAGCTGCAGACGCTTTTCTTTGTTGATGTAGACGCTGAAAAAGAATTCCCTCTCCAGTTCCCTTATTTGATATTTTGAATACGGGCATCTTTTCTTGCGCGTCCTTTGGCCACCTGGAACACAGTAAAGGTGAAGGTCAGCGTTATACGTGTAATGGCGTCAGATGTTATACTGCAACAATATGAAATCAATAGGCTGCTTCTTGTTCTGAAATAGCACTGTGGCCTGCAGATGTGCAGCTACCTGGGAGTTCAAGTGTTTCCTTCCTCTACCACTGGAGGCCTGCAGGACCAGGCGTTTGGTAAACAAAAACTGGACTTGATAGTGAAAACATGCAGGGTATAGCATTGCATGGAGGCAGTTGTGATGGCTTGAAATCGGCTAAACCATCGCCAGCACATATTTATTTTAAGAGTGAGGGTGTGGGCCTATAAACCCAGTCAGTATCATGTAGCTGATACGCGCATGGTCCGCTTTTGATTTCACTGTGGATTATGAGATGTTGTTTTAGTGTTAGTGACGCGAATTCTTCACATCTTTCATGGAAATAAATTGTTAAATTTAAATCCTTGTAAATCCAATGTTTTTTTCAAAATTATATAAATAACGAGCAGGGCTTCAATCTAATTATAGTCCAAAGTCTGCGGTTAAATACCTCAATACCTATAGCCTATATACAGCCTATATATAATAAAGCAAATTATGAATAAAAAAAAATGTTCAGCCCTACATATTCAACATGAACATGATCACATTTCATGGCACAAACAACAACAACACATGGCTACAAACTGGAGAGACAAATTAAAAAAGTTTAAATCCTTAGTGTCATAGCAGCCTTTATTACATAATTTTGCATATAAATGAAGTTAGGTTATTTCAACATAGATATGTAAAAGAAGTGGAGATCTTGTTTGAAATCTTGGATGATGGGGCTAAACGGCAAAGTCTTCACGGCCAATTTCAATCCCAAGCACGTGATCTTGTCGTTTATAACATAGTTTTGTTATAGGGTAAATCTGCAGGCCCTCCATAAACCTTACGTGCTTATAAAACAGCATATAAAAAGCTTTAACAGCAACGCGTTAGATTTTTCCTCCTTCTTGCATGAAGCCCGGGTGTGTGCGGGGCTACTTACTGCTGTTTTTGGTGTGTTTCTCCTCAGTGTCGCCGGGGGAGGACTTGGGGCTGCAGCTCTCCGCCGTGTCCGAGCCGGGAGCCGGAGCCGCTGGGCTTGTTTTGGTGGCGAGTCTGTCCGTGTCTGCGTGTGCTGTCGGTGTGCTTTCTGCATAGGCCGAGTCGAAAAACTGATCAAACGCTTGCGGCAGCACCCCGTTTCTGCCCACGCTGCCATAGAAGCCGGACGGCGGATTGGAGCCGGAGTGGCTCACGCCGGGGCTGTTTTTCACGAACCTCTCTCCCCCCAGTGAGGTCGGGCTCGTCCAGCCGTCCCGGTGCACGATGTCCTCCGTGTAGCAATGTGAGAGGCTCCCCCTGTGGTGCCATTTACTGGAGGCATCAATGCCATAGTCTCTGAAAGCGACATCTCTCACGGACGGGACCTGTGGCAGAGTTGAGGACTGGTAAGAATATGTCATGGGACAAGAGGACTGACTCTGGGTTAAATAATGAGGGAGACTCGAGAAGTCGGTTCCGGAGACGTAGTAAGTGCAGCTCGGCAAATACATATTAGACCCGGGGATCCGCTCATCAAAATCCATATTCTGCTATTGCCGCTGTCCTATAATAATCCTCGCATAGTTCCTCTGCGGCGCTGCGCTCCAGTCACTTTGAGGCAGATTGGTGGAGCAGAAATCCTTAGACGTACAAGCTGACGTGGGGATCCATCTCTATCCATTCCTGAGGGCCAAAGCCATGTGACCACTGGCACAAAATGACAGATACGCCTCAACTGATGTGTAGGCTATACGAGTCAACGAGTTTATAAAGTAGACCTGGGCTATATTGGAAAGGAAAAATACTGAGACGAAGATTTACATGGACTACATTAAAGGCTTCATTTTCACTGAGAGAGCTAAGTAGTTTACTACAGTTTAATTTTCAGCCTATAGATTGGTAGGAGCTATTTTAGTGTCTATAGGCTATCACCGTCCGTTTGGAAGCTCAAACACATTGCAAAAATATAGGCAAAAAGAGAATTACATTTTCGGTTGATTCTTCAAACAAGGACTCGTCCTAATTTTTCCTTACAGTTCATTAGAAACCTAAACCTCACCTTAACCCTAACCTTAACCTCTGCGGAGACTATCTGTTTCCCTAAACAGAGACGAAAAACATATTTTTCGACCAGAAAGCGAAAACCTATATTTCCCCCATATAGAAAATAATAAAATAATAGCCATAAACTGTGGCACATAAGGCTGAATCAGTTTTGAAGTGGCAACATGTAGCCTGAGACTGCAATGCGCAAGCTATAAAGCACAAAGATATCGTATTGAATAGCATTCAATATGCCACACTGCCCGTCAATTTAGAAATAGTTACGCTATTTCTTTTAATGGAAGTAATCGTTATTTAATCATTTGATTGTATCATTGCGTCTTCCCTGCAGCTAATGGTGGGTATGAATTCGTCGCGTCTCTCTGTGAATTTAATATAGCTCTTTCTAAATATAGACTAATCTGTTCCACAACTGACGGAGCAGTGTGAGTCATGCTGCACTTTTGGTAGGCATCAGTCCAGTTTGGCACCCGGGGACAAAAACACAATAGCCTAAAGAAGGGCTTGGTTATCTGCTTTACAGTTGGCTGTGTGGCTGTTTGGGCCAACATGCACCTTGGACCATTTTCAGAGGTCAGTGAGAGCAGAGTGTGCAGGCTTTTCGGCCGGCTGGACTCTGTCCCCTATATGCCCAAAATAGTGTTTAAATGCTTCCTGTTTTTGCCTGGCACGAGATTAAAAATTGATAAGCCTTCCTTTTAAACAGGCCTGCTACTCTAATGTTTTTATTGCCACGTGTGCTTGCAGTGAACCAGCATATTCCACTTCTGCTTTAAGACTAAATGCTTGGAGGATTGAAGCCTGGACAAATGGAAAGGATCAGGGGAACTGAGAAGAAGGCCAAGCTGCATGTAGCCTGAATAAAGTTCACTGTCCTAGGAAGGTAATTAGTTTGTACGCAGTCATGACAGAGCATGCGTTTAACGTTTAATGCAAACATACTGGAGTTGTTTATAGGCTATTAATGATCAAGGTATTTCTGAATGTAGCCAAGAAGATCCCAGCCTTCACTATCGTCCCAGAGCGTGTTCTCTGTTTGCAAGGCCTTGTTCAAAGCGTTGGACACGGGCTGCTTCCCTCACTCCAATCTGTTTTAATTTGTCATCACTTGTGCGCTAAGTGGGCGCGTGTGAAACATTTCACTAATCTAGCTGTGCAGTCCAATTTGAAATTTAGTCCCAAATCAGTTTCCACAGATCAAGAATGGTGAATTTATCATCTGCAGGGAAACATTAGGTGACTGTGTGATAGTTTATTCTCTTATTTCTGCCCAGTGGTTTGTTGTTTGTCTCGCAGCTAACCGACCGATGGAGGTGAGAGACGTGGATCAAACTTTCATGACTGTATGATATTATATTATTCACATCTGAAACACTTCACTGATGTTACATTTGATATGTTATTCAGTGATATCCATTTAGTGAGTAAATTGGTGTTAGCTGAAACAATAAACTTGACTGTGACTCCTGTTTGTTCGTTGTTGTTTTTTGAAGTATCAGGCCATTCTGAAATGTAGATCAGGCCAACTTCATCAATTGGAGTGAACGATTGATTATATGATCGGATAATATGATCGAGCTGTCAGCTTCATGCTTTAGGACGAGGCAGCGGGAGTGGCCTGTTGCTCAGATTAAACCTCCTTCCTCCTCGCTGTACAACACATTTCTCAAATAGTTTCACCTCACAACTGTTTAGATTACAGTCTGAAAGAAGCAGATTGTCGGTTGCCAGCAAGGTAAAACTGAGCCAGGTTACGGTGCATTCATCTATTCATCTATATGGCAGTTTTCATTAGAATCGAGCAGCTAATAAGAAGTGATGTAGAGGTAAATAAAAAAGGAGGAAAACTTTGACCTTCATAAGGAAAACAGCCATGAACACAAATCAAATATATTTTCAGAAAAGTATGAATTTATGCTTTCCCCCTGAAAAGAGCCTCTCTTCATACAACTTGCATCAGTTTGATAGTACTTACTTTGATGTACTCTGAATTTCATATAATAAAGATTTATGTCAGCCTAAAAAGGTGGGTAAACTGATCAGTTCACACCGCTGCATCCCTGGTTATAAGTCATCCATCCAGGCTAAAGTTAAATTTCAGTTAAATTTCAGTTAAAAGAGGCAATAGATTTCCTTGATATCATTTGTAACATGGCGGATCTATTTATGGAGCAAATGAAAGGCATGTTTGTTGTTAGTTTGTGAGAGTTTGAGATGGGATAAAGTAGTAAGGATGAAGGACAGGGAAATAAAAAGGCCTGCGCTTCTCTTATCTGTCCTGCTGCATAAAGGTCCCTTCAAAATAAATGTGGGAGGTTTATGTGAATTACCGAGATTGTGGGGGAAAATGCAAAAACTGAAGGTAAAAATAGAGCTGTAGTCAGTAGGTGGCTGTTTGTTTGTCTCTCAGCGCTAAATCATGATTTTCAAATAATAATGCAGATTACACCAACGGTTTTCTAGGTTTCCCACAATTTTCTGTCGACAGTTAAATGGCACATGGTGAAACTGTCCCAAAAAGCTGTATACCTGCCTTTCATGGTCCCCGACATCATTTCACAAGGGGCCATATTCTGATATTTGGGCCACTGTCCCGCTTAAGATTCGCAGTTTAAACAAAAAAAAAAGTCCCAGAGAAAATTAAACTGTGTGACATGAAAACAGTTTAAAATCCCTTCAGCCTCCTCATTTTGTTAATGGCTTGAAACTAATCACAGAGGAATCATTGCAAGCTTTTGATTTATTACTGAAATTGACAAATCTATTATTTTTTCATATGTCTTTAGGTATGAGGCCTCTAAAATGTTTTAAAAAGAATACTTTGGAAATATTAACATTTGTGTAGGATTTGTATAGCCTAGCAGCAGTTAATGTTAACTTGAACAAAATCACAGAATTATTAAATATGTCTCAGACATATTATGATATATGACACCAGATTTACATATAATGCCAAAATGGTCGAATCATACGAATTTACAGAGGCAAAAACTATAGGTGGGTCATGTCAGGTATGACCGTATAAGGATTTATCGTAATGTCAGCCTCCATGTGTCAACACACAAACTATGTAGAATGATTTCTAAAACAGTACCAGGCGAAGCTTTATATGTGATCTGTTTTACTTTATTTCTAAACTCAGGCTGTATAAGGACAGGATGGTTATTTTAGTGTAAACTGTGTTTTGGAACCATTTCCATCTGAGGAACCGCTTGGACATCTAAATGCTTCTTTACTGATTTGATAACTGCTCCGTTTAAAAGCACCTTCTGCTTCCCTATAAAACAGATGTTTTTTTCTTAGTGCTGTGCTTCCAAAAGAAGGTCCATGAGTTATTGTTACAGGAACGTGTATCTGAAAGTCTTGGTATGTTGATGAAACCAAAATATCCTTTTACCCTTCGATTAAGTATCTTCATTGCTTCATTACATCACTCCTCTCCATTGTCACATTATGTTATGTGAAGTGAGCAAATTACCGTTAATTAAAAGAAGGGAAAAACATTTTTGAGAACACAATTAAAGGAAAATAGCACTCATTTAAAGAATTCATATGTAAATAAATAGTTCAGAGATCCAGAGATATTTTGAACATTAAAAAAAAACACAATCCAGATACCAGAGAACTAGGACCTTTAATGTCAAGATGTAAAAACCTGAAGCTGCTCCAGGAAGAGAGAGAGACGGAAAAGATGGTAAAGACTGTGACAGCACCCAGGGGGGCTTCTGGGGATCAGGGTGCTTTTGGGGGTTCAGAACTGATACCACTGTAAAATAAGACTCATTCATGCAAAAAAAAAACAACATTTTCTTGGTTCACTAAATCAACATCTCATTCATTATCTATGGATCTTCTCATTTCATATTCAAGGCTGTCAAGCAGCCCTAAGCCCATAATCAAATAATGAAAGGCAGCAATTTTGGTTTACACTCCTTGTCCCAAATCAGACATCAATCACATCGTCTGTCTGTCTGTCTTCCTATCACTTTGGAAATGTGAATCTTCACTATGATGACATTTTATTCTCCCATGCAATGATTTATGAATCCAGATTTTGCATCATCTTTGCTCGTCTCTAATTCGGTGACAATTCTGGCTAAAAGAAAATCCAGAGGTTGACATAATTGCAAATCATGTGGTAAAATGTGGGGGATATAAACAGAAAATATGAGGAAAACACGTCAAAACAAAATGATTCCAGTAGGAGGAGACAAGTGCAAATTCATGATTTTCTTTTCAGGCCTAACAAGCGGAGAATTTGATTGTGTGTTCAGACTTGTGTTGCTGCCCTTGACGGCGCCTAATGCCAAGTTGCGGAAGGCTGAAGAGTCTCTACTGAAGGGAAAATGTTTTGGGTGACATATGTACATATACTCCGTTCAGTTTAATGTACCATAAGTATTTTGGTTTATTGGTTGAGGGGGGAGTTTTATGACAATTTGCCTCAATACAATTTTGTCTTTACCATGGCTGTAACTGATTTCCCAATAAAGAATTTCGTTCTGGTCTGAAGTTCATTAGTTTATAACACTTTGTTTTGATTTCAATTTTCTTAAACCCTACACACCCTTATATGTGCATAACAACTTAATAAACAGGAAACCACAGCAGCCCATAACTCAATGAGACTGCAAACTATGCTTATTTTTCATCCACAACATTTCGTTGGGTGAACAGCATGTCAGTATGTCCTGAAAACATCTCTCAATTCACTAACTCTATCATTCAGTATCAAGCAAGGAAGGAGGCAATGCATGAAATATATCAGCCTTTTATTTCGCCTTATATATATAGCTATATGGGCTATTCAGTGAAGTTGAAGCTTTAATTTCTTTGGATTGCGCCCTTCTTAGTTACAGTGTGAAATCCGTTGTCTCTTTTTTCATTATGCACAAAATCGAAATGTTTTAAATTCAGCAAAAATGCAAGTTGTCAGAGCTTTACAATTATTATTATGAGCCTAGTATTATTACTGTTAGCCTAGAATTACTATTATTACTAGTAGTAGTAGTAGCCTATAGTAGCCTAGTAGTGGTGTTTTAGATGTTGTTAGTATTATTATTGGAAGGCTATATTGCATCACTGTTATTACTGTATTGATTCATATCATGGCATGCTCATATATTCAGGCCTGGATGGAGGTTTTTGAGTCAGATGTATTAACCTGCTCAGCTGTTAGGGGGAGCAGTACAATGGAAATGGACAGGGGGGAGACCACATCTGTCTGCAGAGGAGGAAAAGTTTCCGACGGGACTCAGCCCTTGTAGGATGGGACATACGGTAGTAATAACACGACTCCCACAAAAAAATGTATTCTAAGATATCAAACTAAGTCCCAGTGCCTTGGAGACATCTTGAATGCCTTGAAGAAAATGACAAATACATGTGGCTGTTTTTCTCCTGTGATCTGAGGACTTGTGAGACGCGTGACGTTGAACTTGTTAGGCTTGTGTTATGCAATACATTTCTTTTTTCTTTTTCTTTTTTTAAATCAAATTCAAAGATGGTTGCGAATGAAGCCTGTATTACTTACATGCACACCGCTACTTCGATGTTAATGCGATTAGGAGAATACTGCGATATGTGAGGAAATGGCTCATGTTAACACCTTAATCCTATTATGATACTTCGATTAAGGTCATATTTGGATATTATTAATACTGCGATGAAGACCCGTGGAGTCCTGTGATTTTAGTGGTGTTTTTGAAGGGTTGTTTGGACACGAATAGGCCTGTCCATGGGCTTCACATACTCTGAGCTGTTAATTTTTATACCTACTACCGTTATTTACATCCACATTTCATTCTTAGAGTTTCAACACCAGATAAATTGGGTGAAATATTACAGTTACTCAATAATCGTAGTGTACAAGATCACACGAATAGCGGAATATCAACATAGCCGTCTTTAACTATATGCATGTAAACATCTTAATCAATTTGAAGACTTGTTTCAAAATTAGATAGGCCTAACCATTTGAAAAAAGCACCTATTGTTGCAAAATGATTCATAGCACAAAATTAAAACGAATATTAGGTCATAAAATTAAAACGAATAGTAAGGTCTTTACAAATTTATAATAGACAGACTGGATTATATTTTGGAGATTTCGAATGATGAAATTCGGATTTCCCTCCCCCCCCCAAAAAAAAACTGTATATGTAGCATTTTAGAAACGAAATTTCCAATTGTCTTAAGCAAAGCATGGGCAATAATATATTATTGTGTGTAAACATATTAATTGATTTAGGCATGCCGTTTGTTTATCTGAGTCCTTCTTTGTCAAGCACTTAGTCGCATGTAATATAAAATTATTTGCAATATATGAAAAAATATTTGTAATATAAAAATATTGCGAATATGAATGGAAAATGAATAAATCCGCATTGTCATTTCACACAACTCAAGCCAAATAAGGCGATGCTGAACTATTGAGAAAGCTGAAATAAACATTTAGGTTTGTAATTATAGGAATACAATTAAGAGTATAAAAAAAACAACTAAAAAAAAACTATAGGCCATTGCATTGATCAACCCTAACGAAAAATCACTATAATAAACTTCTATAGCCTGTAACATTGCTATCGGCAATCATTGTGTGTCTGTGCTACTAGTGATTTCATTTAGACTTTCTCGTGCTTCAATGTATTTTTTTTTTTTATCTCCTAACCCTAACCCTAGGGATATTATCACTATAATATCCCTATAATATTCATATAGTGAAATATTATCTGTATGATGAAATTATTGCTCCTTGTTTTACCTTAACGGCTGTGACAAGTTTTGATAGGGTAACAAGTATTCTTTCTATTCCATTACACACACACACACACACACACACACACACACACACACACACACACACACATACACTTGTCAGCAGCCTACAAAATAGTTTTGGCTTGAATCTCTCCTCATATGGAAGACAGTCTGTCTTTCCAGTCTGCTGTCGCTCTGCTGCGACACACAGAGTCTGCGCTGGCGGAGTTTCGCCACTAGATGGCAACATAAAGTCTTGGTGGATCAAATAGACCGGGGCTCGGTGCTAAATGAGGGCTTCATAAAGACATGAAATACATACTGCACATCATGTTAAGACTAAAGGTTTCAGTCTTTCATCAGTTTAGGGGACACTGCCTGTTTGAAATGACATAAAACCTTTACAGAGACTGGTGCAGTCTTTCACTGATAAGCGTCCCTGTTTAATTTGGACTGAAAAAGGTGAATGAACATCACAAGGTAGGTTATATTGCGTCTCGCAAACATTTATTGGGGAAAAAAACTTTGGCTATTGCAGTCAAGAAAGGGAGAATAGATATAGTTGCAGTCAGATAGTATTTACATGTTTAAATAGGCCTGCGTTTCAATACTTTGAAAATATGATTGACTGAGAGGCATAAATTGCATACATAGTCTATAGCCTGTTGAGTTGTACTGTGGCTCTGGGCAAAATGCCCAGACTTTATACATTGGAATGAAGACAATAACAATATTGCCTTAGGTGTGGGCCAACTAATTGTAATATTCAGGCTGTATTCTCACCTTTGATTCCGTTTCAGGTGACACTTTCATTATGACGGATTCAGTGACAGGCATTTTAAATTGTCTGTTCACCCACCTTTTAATTTGTGGAATAGAGTTTATCTACCTCTTTACCTTTTTAGATGAATCCTCATGAATGAAATCCATAGCCTAGGCCTACATCATAGTCACAAGTATCAGATTGATGTAAGTTATATGAGGATAGAATATGGAGAAAACAAACAAATGAATGCCGAAAATATTCTTGTTTTTTGTTTGTTGTTGTTTGCCTCATAGTTTACCACTACATCACTGTCTAAAGATATACTGAAATCTATTATAGTCACGAATTCTTTAGGCTGCAGCCTCCCTGTAACGAAGTGACTAAACTGAAGTGGAAGGGGCAGGGCAGCTGGATGCCACAGGCCCACAGACTGGACACAATGTCTTATCGTTTTGTGAATATTATAAGGAGATCCACGTCATACATCCCTCGGAGAATCGCCTTGGTCAACATGTTGCAAACCATTTCCGATCTTCTGTCAACAGGCCACATCGACTGGTTCCAATTAAAACGTGAGGAGGGAAACGTAGGCCTGAGTGAATTTCCAAAGCAGAACCACCTTGGCGACAAAGAAACCGTTCATAATGTAATAAATTATAGCACAGTTCATTTGGATGAAGGCGCATCCAGGTCCCTCTTTTCCCCCTCTTTCAGTATATATCTCCAAAGCTAACTGGTACTCTTGAATTTATTGACGACTTTCTTCTCCTTAACGCGCCTATTCTGAAACCAGATTGTCACTTGTCTCTCTGTCAGATTTGTCTGGGCGGATATCCTCCTTCTTTTGTCCTTGGTGATGAATTTATTGGTGGCGTACTCCCTTTCCAGTTCTTTTAGCTGTACCTTGGTGTATGGCACACGCTTCTTTCTCCCACGGCGAATGGAGTTGTCTGCACCAGATATAGTGTCTGTAAAAAAAAAAAACACGTTCAATATTATATCTTAACCCACTTGCTACAGATTAGGAAAGCATTTCATTTTCATCATGTTTCTTCTCAGTGTTTCACATGCATTATGCAGAACAGAACCAATCAAATGGGACAGTGTAAATAAATAAATAAGAGCCTTTCACTTCACATCAGATATTGCATGTGTAAGTCTGTTTAAGTTGTATTGCACAATCTTATGTACATTGCGTTGTTATTTGTTACTAAACGTAGAAATTACCTTGTAAAGAGGATTTCCACAGAGGATTTGACTGTGGCTGGTCCTTGGTGCAGTAAACTTGGCCACTCCAGCCGTTGGTGATCGCCCATGGCTGGTATGGCTCCATGGGCAGCAGAGACTCGTGCCGGGGCTCGGAGGGAGCGCTCAGCGCAGGTACGACGGGCACGTCCAGGTAGCTGGGCTGGTAAGGAGCCGAGGAATAGCCTTGATAGAAGGCGAACTCTTTCGCCCTGGCCGGGAACTCCTCACCAGAGACTGATGTGTCCATGTATTTATCCCCATAGCCAGAGGGCTGCGCACAAGGCTTGACGCTGCTGTGTGACATCCTACATGGGTAATAACTGCTGCCAAAATATCCATAGGGCAAAGATGCATTGGGCGAGCTCTGGGTAGCAGAACAGGGGCTGCATTGTTTGCCAGGCTCCCCCATGCCAGAGACTGGCACCTCACTCGCAGTGTAGGTGGTGCTCGGAGCCAGCGAGGTTGGATGCGCTAACAAATTCCTGCACTGGTTTGCAGCAAAATTGCCTCCTGTAAATCCCTCCATGGTTTTGCTTCTTTCATCCAAGCCGTTGTCGTAGAGGAACATCACCGGGTCAATCCAGCGTGAATGGAGAAGTAATGAGGCGGTCATAGCATGCCCTACATCGAGACGACCAGTTCTTTTTCAAAATCCCCTCGACTGAACACAGATAGCGACTCTCAGAGAGTAACGATACCAACATGCCTGAGTACATAAAGATCGCAAGGTTATTGGCCAGGGCCAAACACGTGATATGCAAAAGAGATGATAAACGTCTAGACAGCAGATAATGCAGATCCAGCTCTATATTTGTGGAGATGTTAATCAGCATTACTATCTTTTTATTTAAATCAGTCATATTCATATTTTTTCATTCATATTTTAGCTCAGTGATATTGCAATATTTCACTGAGGGGAGCCTACATTCCTATTGCCTAAACAGGTATTAGGAAGTGATATCAGAACAGACTTCTATGTTGCAATTTGTACTGCAGCATCCGAAAGACTAAAGGTGATATCTGCTTTAACATTTTGTACAGAATGGATGCGTAATTGCGCACGCCATTCCAATTGCGCAGGCAGCTACGTTAAGGATAAACCAAGGAAGAGTTAGCCAATCTGGATTCAAAATCAATTTCGGGTTTCTATTTAAAAACTAAAGCTTTAGCGTGGCTTATTACTGCGGCATGAGCCCGGAGTCAAAGATTTTTTAATAAAATACGCCAGCAAGTTCTTAAATTGACTGAACTGTTTGAAAGGCTTTGAGTGAAGTTTTTCATGATTTCGCTGGCAGCTTTTGTATTTTCTAAATACGAGACTGCCTTAAGGATGTGACATTTGAGAATATAAAATATAAAGACATTAATAAATGAAATTATAGTCTCGGCTCATGATAGAAAAAGTGCATCATAGCCCAATGGTACTATAATCTGTCAACGCAAACACAAGCTCAGTGTCGACAAAATAGCAAAAGCAGGCCTCGTTTGGCAGCGCTCTTTTCCATACGGGTTAGACACGGCTGGAGGCCAAGGTCAAGTTGAAAGTTAGTCTGGTGAAATAGGCACTTGACGTCAGGAAAGCCCGAGGAGACAATACTGCCAAATGCCGAAGAGGAGACTTCATCCACAGGGTATGCTTGTTTCATAAAGTGGTCCATGTGTAACCCGGTTTAGGGAACTTTTCCTCTTTCTTTTATCCTGCAAGTCTTTGGCAGTAACAACAAAATGTGTTTTACGCGCGTTAACGAAGGGTTAAAATCAAGGTTCGAGTTCAACTATTTTTATCACGCTAACAGTAAAAAAGTGACCTCGGTAAGAAAATAAAACAACCTTGATTTTTTTTTTCATGTTTCTGCATTATTACACTATAATGCGAAACATACATCCAAGGGCGGGTTCTGTATGCTTCACGCAAAAAGCAAAGCTAAAAAGATAATGTCTAGGATTAGAACACAATTTCTAAAGTATAGAAACGAATTAATTATCTGCAGAGGCCTGTGGTAAAACAGTGAATGAAAAAGTGCTTTACGGCTTAAATGACTTTAAAATGTTCCTCAGCATGGAGTTGGGTGTGTTGTGATACAGCAGCCTATAGGGACGTCAAGATTTACATGGGGTAGATTCGGATGAAACAAAATTGTGTTTTTATTTTAATTATTTAGTTTCTGTTTTTCATTTTCAAGGTGAGAGCAGGGATGTAGTGGAATGTGTACCCATACCTAATCTCAATTTAACCACCTTTTAAATTTGAGGAATAACGTTTACCCTCCTTTTTAGGCTATAGGCTACATCTTTAGCACCTAAATTCATAGCATACATAATAGTACTATTTAAGGAAATAGCCTACAGCATAGACGTAGCCTATGCTTTTCTGAAAATAGGCCTATAGTGGATTTTTGTTTTTATTGATGGTTGTTTGACTTGATGATCACCGACTACGGGCTATAGCTTAACCACTTTTTATTTACCACTACATCAATGCATTTAGTGGTAAAACAAAACAACAACAAAACAAAACAAACAATAGTGGATTGTCTGGATTCAAAAGCCGAGCTGCTAAATGAGTGCAGGCTGTCCAGGCTGGACAGGAAACATCTCAGCCGTGTTGTTCCCACCTTAGAGGACGGCTGTCATTCAAAACTACACATTTAGCAGCGTTTAAGAATTTTCTTACAAAATAACTACAGTTATAAGCAGTAATGCCACAAGTGCAGGACAAAACTGACCGAAAATGACCGAAATCATAACTAGGTCATAAGTAGCATCTAATTTATGTCAAAGAATGAGTGTCGCTAAGGGAACTCACAAAGACAGACAACACACACACACACGCACACACACACACACACACACACGCACACACACACACACACAAAGAAACAATTACCGCGGATCAACTGTAGGCTATGTACCTAATTGCAATTATTTTCAAATTATATTATCACACAGGCGATGCAGGTAATATTCAAGGAAAAACATCGAAATCCAATTGATGCCAATTACAACCAAAAATTTGAAACTTCAATATGAATCACATTTATGGAGCGAAAGTCTATCCTCTCTTGTAAGACAACAGAACAGACCCGGGCTGAATAAGAAGGTCAAACTGCCCATGAAAAAAACAGAATACCCGCATACAAGTTCAGTTTTTCAATGGGCCTAATTTTCTTTTTTTTTTTTTTTTTTTACGTTGTCCTGAAGTGTCCGAGGCTAGGCTATCGGAAGAATAGCTTTGAGTTACAAGAGTGAAGGTTATAATTAGTTCGCTTGGCTAGCATGTTATGGGCTAAATGCAGACTTAACTTTAGGAATTTCGGAAATTTAGGAATGCAATTATAACCTTTAAAAAACCCAGGAATTTTCTTAAGAAAAAAAAAAAAAAAAGATACGAGACCTCGATTATACAATACAATAGCATAGATTATAAAATAGGCTTCAAAATGGTGAAAGGCTAAAGCACCATGATAACAACATAACACAGTTTAAGGATAATTCAAAACAGCGTACAATCTATGTGACTGTCATGGTGCTAATGCATAATGTTATAAACTCTATTCTTTTTTGAGCTAATAGCAAAGGCGACAGTATTTTTCATTAAGTGCTTTTTAGCAAAAGAAAACATGCAGGCAGACAGAGATTGTGAAGTGAAAAGTGCGAATCCACTTGGCCTCTGGCTAAATCTCACAGTTACAACATTAGAGGGATATTCGATGTGACCCCATATTGCGATGAAAATATCCGCCACAGAGACACGAATCAAGACTATGGTGGATGCAAAAGCTTATTAAAATGTTTTAAAGAGGCGCGCATGGCGAGCGAGAGCAGGGTGATGTCAGGGAGTGTGTCACTCAGCTGAGGCTGCTGGACACACAGGCTTCAGACCAAAGTGCTGCTCTGTTAGCAATACCTGCCAAGCAGATAACAACACAGCTCTTAGCCTACAGTGCTTAATGGACTTTTTATGGGTTTGTCTTGTGATCGCATGACCTATGGCATCTTGGCCCCTCGGTGGCTCTTGGCAAACTAGATCAGAAACATGCCGCCCTCTTTGTCTAAGTGGAGATAGAAAAGAGACACAGTAACAGTTGCTCCAAATTCACTGAATGATACACGATCCTGCAGTCTATTGTTTCTTATGGAGATGCAAACAGAAACAACAGTTGAGGTAAAATGCTTCACAGATGTGTAATTAGGCAATAGTCACAGAATAAAAAGGTGTTAAATTGAAATCTTCGTTGGAAAGAAATGTCTAGCAGCGGGGTATCTCATGGCTATGAATCAATAAAGGAAAAAAATGTAGCCTTTAGGCGTATAAACCGATTTTTTAACAATGTGTGCATTTTTTGTCCCTCCCTGTTTCTCTGTCCAGAGCGCAGCATCCCGCCGCTGCATCTGTTTTGTAGCCAAGCGCCAATAGGAAAACGTTTGTTTTTACTTAAGTGAAACATTTTGTCCTGACTTCCAATGCAGTGGGCAATAGGATTCAAACTAGACCATTTGAGAGTTATTTACCGTAATGTTACCGGTGCATGTGCTCAGAGACATGGAGGGAAAGTTGCCCAAATTTAAATTTTCGTTTTCTTTATTGGAGCCTAAGATAATAGGGATGACAACCAGCATCTTGTTTCCTCTGCATGTCTGTGGTTTGAGCATCTCATGTTTATGTCAAACTTCATAAGGCAGAAATCTATACTCAAATATGATTCTATTGTTTTTTATTTTGTGGACTATTTAAGTTCAATCAGTTTACCTGTGTTCACCCCTTTGAATCTTTATTAATTATCCTCACAAACAAAATAGAGCTTATTGCATTTGTTTCTTTAAAACTGAAATGTGAGATGACACAAAATAATGAACCATATTATTACTTTGCTCTTATTTGTGGTCAAAATATTTCTACATACTTCGAGACAAGGCCAGCATTTGTTGGATCAACATGGTTGGTTTTGTTTTCAAAATTTCAGTCAGTGTTTAACAAGCTTAAGTTAACATCCAAATCCAGTAAGTGCATGGGTAATGCTTGCATAGTTAGTTTTGAATTAATCATAGACAAATTTTGATTAAGACATTACAATCTGTCTCCTTTATTTTCAAACATTAGGATATGACATGAAGATCTTATCCCAAAGTAACAATTCAAATGTCAAGAGAAATAAACCCCATAGACAGGAGAAGGAAGAACGGCAACAAAAAGAAATCAAAGATCACAATCAATAGATAAATATGTGGCGACTAAACCTTATTCTCGGCTGTCTAGTGTTGGCAAATAAAGTGAACGAGTTCTCCTTCGTAACACCATACTCTCCACAGCTGAGTAGTAACATCGGCAGAGTTGTCACTGCCACTCAGCCTACTAAACAGTCTTTTGAGATCCTCCACATATCTGAAAATTAAAAAGGAGTGTTGCTTTTTATAAAGGCAAGATCACACAGGAAACATGATTTCCAACAGGGGATAGTGCTCACATGATCTGTCACGTTCTTTCACGTTGTGTTGGAGCGCTCTTGGCTTCGTCTCAGCTCACAACTTTTGAAAACAAAGTCCTCGGGGGCGAAATGCACCCTAACTACTCTATGTTAGTCCTGTGTGGAGCGGGGCCAGGCCTGGTAAGGCTGTGGACGGGGTGGAGGTGGACTTCCTCTACTGGCCCTCCTCCTCACGCAGGAACTGGAACACGGAGGAGAAATCTTTATTGGCGTAACCGCGCGCACACATCATACGGTAGATCTGATGGGCCAACGAGCCGAGAGGGACCGGAGTCTTTGTGTTGGTGGCTGTGTTCTGCGCGAGCCCCAGATCCTGAAAAAGGGGAGGAAAAAAAGCAAATATACATAAGCAAAAGCTAATAGAGCCGAATATTAAGCTCTACCAACAAAATTACTGGCCAAATACATCTATTCTATGTGTCACAGTTCAGAAAAAACTGCCATCATGTTCCTGGTCATTTTGATGAAATGAACAAATAAATACATCATGACTCCGTTTCAACAGGGATGAAAACTACTGCAGAATAGATATTAAATAAATGGGATAACATTTTAAGTGAAAGACAATCATCCCCTTCGAGCAAAATTTGAGAGCAGATTTTTCTGTATTATTAGCAAAAATATTATCGCTGGTGTAATAATTATAATATAAAATATAACTGAGTTTGGCCATGGAATAGACTTTCTTTCCCCATATCTGTAATGAGGAATACAGGCACAAACCTAAAGACTGATATATATTTTTTTTTTACGGAAGCAGCCACTCTCAAAACAAAATGTAGGCCCAGAAAATTAATGTGTCACTCACTCAGGAGTCCAGCAGAGAGCAACAGGATATTAAACTGACCTTAGCCATCAGCTGGGTGCCAAAGCCTCCTTGGTAGTTGTTCCCAGAGGGGACGCCCTCCATGACTCCAGGCACAGGGTTGTAGGTGTCACTGGACCAGCACCGGCCTGAACTCATGTTCAGGATCTTGGCCAACAGCTTTGGATCAAGACCTAGTCTGTGAGAGAAGAGGGAAATTCCAATTTATTTACAGAAAGTGTAATGCCACTGCTTCTGCTGAAACCATCAATTATATATTCAGTTTCCCCATTACTTGTAATTAAGGAAACATCCACCTGATTCCAAGGTTCATTGTCTCTGAAGTCCCAATCATTCCAATGGCTAACAGCATGTTGTTACAGATTTTAGCTGCCTGTAACAGGAAGCAGTTAATTAGTATTCAATAAGCTGAACACAATGTGAATTACAAAATATTTTCAAGTATATAAGCAATTAACAAACACACATACACATGCACACAAACAATCGTTGTACATGTGACTTAAGAAATAACCAATTTCCATATCTACAATAATAAAAGCATCCTGCCACTGAATGGCTAATATGAAATATCTGCTCATACCTGTCCAGTCCCAACCTGACCGCAGTAAACCACGTTGGCTCCCATGCAGCTGAGCAACTCCTTGGCTGCAGTGAATTCTTCCTCTGCTCCTCCGACCATAAAAGTCAGCTTCCCTGAACTGGCAGCACCCACACCTGGGAAAGGGAAACCATGCTTTAACACAAAACCACATTTCAGTGAACAGTCATGGTCAGTATATTCTGCTTACATTTTTGCAAGTTCCATTAGATGAAATGAAGCAAACAAAGGAAACTGAAGGCAATGAGATGAATAGTAAGAATTGCTGATCATTTCTTTCCTCAGAAAGCAAACGTCTGAGAGCAGCTTGTACTGACATCTCCTAGCTTCAATCCTCTTGAAGATACATGCTGACCATGTGTGGAAATATGACTTTAGCTCAAAACCTTTGTTTCATGTAAAAACTAAATTAATATTTCACCCCAAAATGAAAATTCAGTCATTATCTATTCACCCCCAAACTCCACTGACGTTCGTAGGACAACCAGTTAGCCCTGTACTCCCATCTCAGCCTTCTCCCAAGCTATTGAAGTTAATGAAGCCTTTTTACAGCTCCAAAAAAAACGCATAAAATGTCCAGCAAATTTCTCCAAACTGTTTATGCAGCATAATCCAAATGTTTTATAGCCAAACAATTGCTGTGTGGGTCCAAACGTCCAATATTCACCTCATTATCTTCTACATTTTCCTCAGTGACAATACTTTGTTCAGCAACATGGCAACAGTCACATGCCTGGTTGTGGGTGTGACCAGAACATTGCAACCCACAATGCAATTGTTTGGCTATAAAACACTTGAATTATGCTGCACCAGTGGTTTGGAGAAATTCGATGGCCATTTCACGATTTTTTAGGAACTGTAAAAAGATAGCCCCCATTAACTTCAATAGTTTGGGAGAAGACTGAGATGAACCTACAAGGGCTAACTCGCTGTAAGTAGATCATGACTGAACTTTCATTTTTTTAAAGTTTAAGTATTCCTTTAAAAACTACTGGAAATATTCACACACAAACGCCTCATCAAGACAGCCAATTGCCCATTTATTTTATAAACAATTATTGTAGGGCATTTCTGTTATATTTGATAATGAGATGTGTGAGAGAGGGTATGACATCACAAAGGTCATAATCTAGATAGGAAACTGGCACAAATACGTTGTACCTCATCCTGCGTTCGCATCATGCTGGGAGATCAAAAATACGAGTTTCCAACTGGAAACATAGTTATTCTTAAGTCTGACAATAATCATCACAAAGTCTGCAGGAAGCCTCCATGTTGCCATCCAGACAGGTTCAAACTAACTGACACCAAGTATGTGAAAACTTCTGAGTGGTTTCTCCGACTGTTGTTCCAATTATACCTATGATGTGAATGCAGTGATAACCCACTAATTATAATGCATCTGTGGTAAACAAAGCATGTTGGCAAAGAGTTTAAAATATGGAACACAGGTGAAACTCAGTGAAAAGAAACTTGCCCCAATCTTCCCTTTAATTTCTTATTCAAAAAGCCAATGAAAAGTCATGAGTTTGGAATTAAGTTCTATCTATCTAATCTTTTTTTTATTATTATCAAAATTGAGTTATCCACATATTCATGATCTTTGAATGTTACTTTATACTTGTGTGGTGCTCCATTAAAAAAAAAAAAAAAAGTTAAATATCTTTTTAAATATTTGCTCAATATCTCAGAACTGAACTCCACCCAGATAGAACCTTATAATTCCAAGCTCAGAGTTACAGAAGACATCCAGAGTAAAAGAGAGCTGTAAGATATCCAGTCTGTGACTCAAAAGCAGACAAAAGGTATATTTCTGTCTCCAGGCAATCAGACTAGGTCTGCCACATTTTGAACAAGTCTTTTGGTGAGACGCCTAAGCTGTGAGAAAGCAGGTTTGTTGATTTTCCATTATTGCTCCAGTAAAAGCATTCCTTTCAACTGTGCAGCTGCCAAAACCTCACTGACGCATTCAGAGCGGGAGCTGCAGCAAAATGACAGAACAGAAAACTAGAGGAACATTGTTGTTTACCATCAAAGAGAGCATAGACAACTACTACCTAATTATAATGTCTATTTTGGAAGAGAAGGGGGAAAAAAAACTCATCTCACCAAAAACCGGCCATTTTTGTCAAAACTGAGCTGGTTTTTGTTTTGGGGTGTCTACTGGATATGCGTGTGGTCTTTTCCTGTAATAGAAGTCCTGGCTACAGTGCAATCCTCTGGGGAAATGACAACATACTAGGTTCTTCTCTACTACCACTTGGCCAATCTCTCTCAGTGTTATTTCAAATCTCTAGTAAAGCCCTTAGCAAGGGACGCGTTCCAATCTGAAGAAAATGAAAGACGGCAGTCGGTTATCTCATCTGTTCCTTACGCTCTTCACACACACAGACAACAATCACACACATGTTGACTCAATTATACCCCAGCCCCCTTGTGTGCTTTTATGTTGGAGCTCTTGCCACATTGGATTAAACAGCCATTGCCATGCCGCTCAACTTCTTTTGATTTCTGTCTGGCCACTGGAGATGTTCAAAAAGTTTCATTTAGGAGCTGAAGCTTGGTGACTGACATCATACACTAAGTAGGAAATACACTACAGTTTGCACTATTTAAAGTGCCACACACACACACACACACACACACAAGTTCAATGTGGCGAGCTGGACAACCTTAATCCATGTGCACTACCACAGGAAGGAAGCATATAAATCATTACTAATCTTTAGGGCCTGATCGTAAAAAGGACCAACTTCAATTCAAAGAAAGTGCCTGTCCTGATGTTGAGAGACCGAGTTCAAACAAACTGTGTGTGTGTGTGGACCCCCAAGACAGCCTGAGAGCTTGCACTTTACAGCTAAGAATATTTCTGAGGGCAGAAGCCGCCCCTCCTCATCTCCACTCACTCCCAATCAATGGTAAAGACTCAGGACTCAGGTGCTGTTGCTGCTCTTTATGAACCAGCATTTGCACAAAGAGTAGCAAAACTGGATATGCCACTACTACAGAAATAAGTACTGAAATGCCAATGGCTATTTGAAGTTCAACTTAAAATAACATTGAGACTGCTGACATGTAGAGTTAGTTGTTATTCTATATGGACATATGGAAACTCATGGTCACACAATGTACAGTGGTTCATCTAACTTTCCTTTTTGAATCAAGTAAAATAGGAGGAATGCCAGACTATGTGATATTACAGGGATAATAGTTTGCTATATTACACTGTGAAATAAAATGCTTTAACAGATAAAGTGCACAATGTTTTGTATTTGCAGGGATGGAGAAAAGTGCGGTTCATCTGAGCTGCTGAAATTGGTAGTAATGCAGTGTTGTTTCTGTCATTTTCACAAATGATATGCATTTCAACAAAGATTGGATAGTAAACCGTATTGAAGGCTATATATATATTAACAACAATTATACAAACACTATCCTGATTACAAAAATAAAAAAATTCACCTCCTGACACAGGTGCGTCCATGAAAACTGCCCCCATCTTCTCGGCAGCAACAGCCATCTCTTTGGAAACAGCTGGGTCGATGGTGCTGGAGTCGATGAGCAGTGAGCCTTTCTTCACCTTTCTGTTGAGTCAGGTATATGCTTTAGAATGGGACATAACTGCAGAGGAGAAACATGCACAGTTTGAGCAAGAAACCGAAGTTTACTTGAGAATCCCGTTGGGTCCAGTGTAGACATCAACGACGTTAGGACTAGAGGGAAGCATGGTGATGATGCGGTCGGCCTTGTCCGCTACCTCAGAAGGATTATCGAGAATCTGAGAAAACACACAGTACCATGGCATGCGAAGTGAACAAACAGATAATGAGTTGGAAACCATTTCATAACTAAATGACTTGTGTACATTTTACTTGGTTTCTGTCCCACCTGAGCACCTAGCTCTTGCAGCTCTTTGCAGGACTCAGGGAACACATCCGTAGCGATGACTGGGTATCCGTGCTTCAGCAGGTTCTTTGCCATTGGGTTTCCCATATTGCCCAGTCCAATGAACCCCACCTGTGTCTTTGAGGCCATTGACCTTGTGGAGACTACAACACAGTGGCCAAGTGGGTCAATGAGCTTCAGTGCTTTAAAGATTCATTATCCTGGTTACCCGCTCAAGGGCAAAACAGAATTATTCATTACTCAAGTCACTTGATTTTTCCACAACACAATTTCTGTAAATATCTTTGTGGCAGATAGGACACAACTTGTAAATAATTTAAACAGACACTGATAATGTTAGGCTGAACATTTTGAGTTGGCCCTGGTACTGTTGAGCCTTGTTCAGCTGTGATATGTAAAAGTGGCTAATAGTACCCAAGGAGGAAACATTTTAATTAAAATGTGATTGCCCTTCAGTGCCAAAGTCATCCAACAGTACCCAAATCTTATCAATATTTACTTAAGCCTGCCTTGATAACACAGTACTTTTATTCATAAAAGTAATACGCTTATTTCAATCTGAGTTCTCTCTTTTGACAAAGAAATTATTTCAATCTATGAATTTATCTTCAGATTAATACATTTTAAGAGACACAGTGATACACACACACTGCACTGTGAGATTGTGCTACTGTGTTTTGTGAAATATCTTAATGATTACAATATACCACGCTAACAAAGAGTTGTCGAAAGAGCATTTTAAAACTTGCACTTTGCTGCATGTGATGTCGTGGTTGTCTGTTTCACTGTTAATGTAGAACCTCTTGGTCTCACAGCCTTTCTCACCTCTGTCCAAAAGGCTGCAAAGAGCCACCTCCCACCTCAAGTGCACTGTGAGTGAAATTACATAAGGTCCCCTACATGGACAGACAGTACGCTACGCTGTAGGACACATCAACCTATGTTGGCAGTTGTGGCCCTGATCAAAATTTTCAAGTCTTGCTGTCGAGGCGCCTGGCTGTTTTGGGATGCTAGAATATAAACAAGACATCATTTTAACACATAATGCTCTTTAACCAGCAAGTTGTGAACAAAAGTCTCTGCTGCAGCAGCTAAACCCAGCTAAGCCTAGTCTGGTGAAAATTAGCTCAAACTTCTGTTAATCGTTGCATGCAATACTCATGTTTTCATGTTGAAAATGCCTCCAAGTAACTAGTTCAACCTTTAAATCAAGCGCAGCGAAGTGCATTTTGCTTAACAGTTCAAGTTCGACTCTCCTTACCAAATGCAAAGTCAACATGTTGGTAACACCGTCCAACTAGGCACCGAGACCCTCTCAACACAGCAGCCATGCTTCTTTCCTCTTGACCTTACGTCTGACGTAACAGCAACGTGTACTTGTAAATGATGGGTGCTCCATCCAATCACAGAGCACACTCATCGAACACGGCCTCCCATTTTCATCCAATGAGCTGTGGGGGCGGGCCAGGGCTGCTGTTTTCTGATCGAAAGGATATTAACAGTTGCACTTTTCCTCAAAAACTTGATTTTTTTTTTTAATGGTAGGCATATCATCAACAATATAACAGCGACGATGATGTTCACCACACGAGTGTGCAAATGAAAAGGTGTCTGTTCATTGAAATATGCTTTACAAGAACACACACCATTTTGTTTCCACTACGTTACCGTTAGATATTATATAATGATAGCCTTGATGAAGTTGTATGCGATGTTTGTGAATGCATCACTTTGTGATAAATTCAAAATGTTACCATCTAAATTGTGATGAATAGGCTATAATTCTTGGTCGCATAGTTTCATCCATACATTTGCATCTGACTAATGTATCAAATTTGTTTGGATCACTGCCGATATCGCTGTGCCATTATTTCTCTGTACAGTACATTCTTACAATATAGCGTCCGTTATTTCCTCAAATATTTGAGAATGTTACATTTGTTACAACTTAAACGACGTGCGGGATTCCCAACGACTATCTTTCCGGAAATGACGTAATGTTGTTGTTATTCCAGGAAGAGGGGACGGGAAAGCACTGAACTGCGTCAACAATTGTTTTGAACATACATTTGGATTTTCAGCTGCGGTTCAACATGGCAACTGGGTATGTTTAAAGCTTATTATGTGAATTTGTCGATAAGAGAAAGATTACCAAATTCCCTTCCATTTCACTTTAGTTTTCAGAGGTTAACGTACCTCATGAAACTGTGTTGCTAACTGTTAGCAAGCTAGCTAACCTTGTCGACCAGCTGGCATGCTAGCTAGCTGCTCCTTCGGGGAGGACATTGTACTAACCTACATGTTAACTGAAGTAAATATATCGCTCGGCAAAGTATTAATTTCTTTGGTAACAAACGTCTCTGTGCTTTAAGGTATACCAACTTGTAAATTGTGTACACAGCCAGATATGATCTCTGTTAATCAAATTAGGCCTCGCCTAGTAGCTTGTAGTTGCCAGTTCATAGTTTCAGCCATTACAACGAGATATGTCTAGGCCTAACTTATACCTAACGTTAAACATCAAGCTAAGGACTGCGGCGATAGCTGTAGATGATATTGTCTTTTTACAACAAGCTTTACAGTTACTGACCATCAGCTGAGAAAGTGTTTTGACTGTCATAGGCCTAAGTACGTCGGACAGAATTTCACCAGCCAAGCCCCAATGTTAAAGGGAAAATCCATCCTGAAACAGAATTCACGTTAATAGCATGGTCAGTTTTTTTTTGTGTTGATATGTAGGCCTAAATACCATACCTAGATACAAGAATACAAAAACTGTGATCTATTATGTCATTCAGAGACATTTTCACTGTATGTGTCATGTGTCACCATGACACAAGCCACGGGTAATTTCCAAGGATAAGGGTATATTTTCTGGTTTGGAACTGTTCATGCTACTATAAATCAAAGTAAAACAAAGCTCACTTGGGTATACAATTTCCAACAACCGTTTGAGTATGATTTATCAACAAAAAACACAAAACAGTGTCTTAGTTCTCTTGGGCCAAACTCACAAACACTGAGATAAAACTTATGAAAGATTTGCAAGAAAAAAGGATATTCACAAGAAGCTTCTGATGGGGAATTATTATTTTCTTATGATCATGTAATTTTTCTTAACTTCTCTTTTACTTAAGAACTATTATACTTGAGAAATTACGGGATTATTTACTAATTACGTCATCTGTCATAGGACTGCAATTTTATTTCCATTAAGTAAACTCATCATTCCTGACTGTAGTGGACTGTTTCATTATGTATCTTTGCTTACAACTGTTTTACCTAGATTAATAATAGGACAACTAGTTGGTATTTCTCAAACTTGATCGTGATTATATAACTCTAGCTACAATGTTTTCTGAAAACTTACAATTATAATCTATTAGGCTACTTTTCAAATAATAGGGAGGATAAATTGTAAGCCTTGCCTCTTTCAGTCCATTGACTAATACAAATGTGTGGTTATCCTTAAGTTACAAAAGGAGAAACATCAGAACTTCTTTGAGGAATTCTTAGTTGGGAGATAGATTGATAGAAATGAAAGAACATACAGACTTTAAAAAAAAAGAAGAAATTTGGCGCATTTTTGCCTTTATTTGATTTGGTGCATAGTGCAGAGTGTCAGGAAAGTTCCTAGGCCGGATTCAAACCCAGTATGTGGTGTTTACATTAGTCAACTGAGCCACCTGGATGCCCCTGAACGTACTTGTCATGACTGTCAGCTTTTCATATCTTCTTTCTTTGGGCAGAAGTTCTGAAAAAAAATGACTCAAGATTTTTTTCCTATTAAAGATTTTGTGAATCCAACTCCAGGATACTAGCTTTTGGGAAAGAGTTGTTCCTGTTGACAAGTGTTGGATAATGTGTCAAAAAGCACTAGAAACTAGAAAAAGCATTAGAATGTTACATTTGCATTCAACTAGTAGAGTGACAGCTCTCTGTGTTTTGTAGAGCTTTCTCATATCACCTTGTGAAATTAAGGCCATATCAGGTTTCGGCATGTTAGGAACTTGCCACGACAAGCTTCGTTCACTGCACACGTGCACAGAGACAAGAAATTCTCATCATGTACGTGCCATACATGTTACAGGTGCCATTGTTTAGGTGTTATCAAGTGTGTTTGCAAAGTCTGGGAAGGCTATATGAACGTATTGCAAGAAAATCGGTGTCAGACAGTGAAACATTTGAACGTACTGATCGACCATTAACAGTATTATTGGCAAAAATATCAATAACAGAAAGATCAGAGTCATGGTCTCTAATATAGGCGTGTAAAACATCTATTAATATGTGCAAGGTCTTAAATCCAAACATGGATTTTCTGTCTTTTTTTAATTTAAATTGAATTTTAATGCTATTATGTACACAATAATTTCAAAACAGTTGATGCAAATGCTTAGTCACCATGGAAGTGTAAAACTTGGACAGTAAGTTTGTATTGCTTTACTTTTACTCTATGTTTTGATGTCAAAGTGACTTTAGCCACTGAGCAAGCCTTTCCCCTTAAGGGAAGTCAGACCTTCACACCTTCACTTGAATGTTGCTGTTCAGGTCTCAAGATCTCAGATATATGATTGAATAGTGATTATATTCACTGTCTGAGACTTCACTGATGTCTTCTGGTTGCCGTGCCGCGCATGACAGTTTTTGGGAGATTGGCCTGTCGGTCAACTTACCTGTTAAGTGATGAGAACATTGACACCAGAACCATCCTTGGATCCCCAGTAGATTGTTTGCTATGGTACTCTATGCTAACACTTTAGCATGCAGTATGTTGAGTGATGGCATGCGACTAGCATTCCCCTGACATATGACACTGGCACACAGCACAGGGTCAAGGAGAACACAGTTTGCACAGCAGAGAAAATGGTGGACTTGGAAATGGAAATAAAGATTTCCTCCAAGGCTTTGCATCGGTTGTGTTTGGTCTCAAGATGAAAGTAAATGGAAATTTATGCATGACAGTGTGTGACATCTTTAGGCATTTTGGGACAGGTAGAGAGCTAGCTAGACTACCATCATATTGCAGTCTCACTTGGCTGTCCAGATTGCAGTGTTTGGTCAAGCATTTATATCGCATGACTGCATCATAAAGAATGGTAATTTAATTGTTTCTGTGGCTAGTTTTGTTTCTAATATTTCTTTGTTGTCTGCCTCTGCCTCTGTAGCCAGTGCTGAGTGATTTATGGCACTGTTCCTGGACAGGACTTTAGTCAGCAACAACATGGACACATCAAACTTTGCCCACGTCATCTTCCAGAATGTGGGGAAGAGCTACCTGCCCCATGCTGCACTGGAGTGTCATTACACCCTCACGCAGTTCATTAAACCACATCAGAAGGACTGGGTTGGCATATTCAAGGTGAGTGACTGTGTTAATGCATTACTATTATTATTTTTCCTTATGTATTACATTGACCAGGACCTACCTTTAATGATGCATTGTAGATAAATCTTCTAAACCTATCTTGACTGCATTTGCACTATGTAGTAAGGACATCATGGCTAACTTAGTGACTGACCTAAAAACCCTGTGAATCTGTGCCAGTGTCCTTTGAGCAGCCATGCCTCAGAATTCAGCTTGCAGAAGTTGCATTACTGAGATTTTACTAATAAAGGGGTGAACTAGGGATTGATGCATTAGAGAATAAAAAGTAAACTCTGTGTTAGAGATTTTGAGTGCAGCCATTTTCATGCGCATTTGAAAAATGAGCTTGGCAGAAGGAATGGAGCTTTTTGACCCCCATCGCACACTTGAGTGTCCCAGATGGATCTGGTTATAGGAGCACATTAAATCCAATACAGTGGCAGTAATTGATTTTAGCCTCCTCTGTAGTGAATGGTGGGGGTGGAGGGCAGCATACGGCCTCAGGCTGCTGTAGACCAGCAGACTTGTTACTTCACAGCGACCGGGATCTGATGAGATGGAAACTGGGATCAAATAAGACCAGATCAAAACAATTCCAACTAATTGTTCTATCTGACTGTGTTGCATTCTGCCTGAACATGCTTGCACTGTTCGCACAAACAATGTTTCTCTGTTGACGTCATTACAGAATATGGCTTTAGGAAGAACATTTGAGAGAAATCTGTTGGGTAACTTTTGGTGTAGGCTAATAACAGTATTTCCACATATACTGTATATAGCCAAGGCATATATCAAACTGGTACATAGAGTTTTATTTTGCTCACTTTGAGGCTGAATTTTGTGTTTGTTAAGTCAGTTATCATGAATTGCCTGTGGTGGCATATTGTAGTGCCATACAGCTAGTCAAGTCACATTGTTGCATTCCTGCATACAATTCTCTGGTAGATCTGAGCGTTAAGTTGTTGAAATCATTAGATGAAGTTAATTTGTGTCTGAACAATATAACCTTAAACTGGCTTCATAAATTTAGTGTGTGCTTCCCATGACGTTTTGTTTTGAAGGGGTGAGAGTGAGAAATGAGGTTATGTTAGGCTGCTGGGGGTGGAGCAGGTAATGTCCGGAGGGCGTTGAAATGTACTGTACTCAGCATTCTATTATAGTTGGATGGCATACCACATTGTGTTTTCCCCTCAAGCTAGTCACCAACTGGCAGTATATTTCTTAAACGCACACTAATTCCTTGAGCCTCTAAAACACAGAGTTAAGGTGGAAAAGGCTGAGTGCAGGATCATAAATCATGTAAATGTTCCTGGCTGCGCTGACAGATGAGAAGTTTGGTGCCAAGCTCTAGCGTTCGCATGCGAAGAGATACCTGGGTCTGGAGTCAGTTTGCCTGAAGTAGTGCATCAGTTCCAGCACCTTATCACACATTAAGTTGCTATTGGCTCCCAGTGACGTGGAGCTGACACTGCCTTTGAGTATTTGGAGTGTTACCACTTTCTCTAGGCTGTCGATCTATCTGTTGTTCTTCCTGATTTGAAAGTAGGGCATGTTCCAGACATAGGCTACAGGTTGGACTAGATGGAGTCACATGGGCTCCAAAATGGTTCAGTTGCCTGAAATGTGACCTGTCAACATGAATGTCAGTAAGTTTATTATGAAATTTGTTCCTCTCTTGATAAAAATTTGTTCAACAGAAAGTGAATTATTTTCCAATTTGTTGTCTAATTTATGATCGAACATGTCAACCTAAAATTATTTACAAATCTCCTAATTATACACTGCGACTTGCCAAGTCAGACAAACCCCAAAAGGCTGAAGCTATCTATTTTCCTATATATATGTGGGGCACAGGTTCTTGTTTGAACATGGACAAAAGCAGCCTTTGGCCCTTTGATGTTGGAACATTTACCATAAGGCGTGATGTGAGCTGTTCTAGGCTTCGTGGAGGAATGTTGTTGGGACAGGTTGTCAGAGTGGCCTAGGAGAAGGCAAACACAGCATTATAATTAACTTGTCGCTGAGCACAGCCTCTCCGTGTGATTCATGAACAACTTGCCCATGAATTTATACGGTCTGACTGGCACATAGACAGTATACTACCTGCTGCAGCAACATTGCCATCGGCTTCTGTCAGCTCTCTTGCAGAAGTATGACTAGGTTGGAATGCTGGCGCAACATTATGTTTAAACTTGGTATAAGACAAGACATTTGCTTTGGTAGACGCTGTGATTGTTCACCGACTTTTACTTGTGTAGTTGTTTTGGAGACATTTTGTCTTTCAGATATAATGTCTAGCCTATGCTATCGCCTTAGTCACCAGTCCACAAAGATCCAGTAAAGACCTATGTGACTGAAAGTTTTATGCTGTCCTCGCCTCCTAGTTATACACACTGCAGACCCTCTGGTGTAAGTGAAAGAGTTCCTCTCAGAGTTTCTCACCCACTGCCACCTCCGCAGCTCTAATGAGTAGAATGGTGAGGGCTAGCCTTCAGTAATGACACTCACTAACTAGGTGCATGGTTTAATTGCTTCCTGTTCTTTACTGCTGGAGGCTGGAGCTCCACTGGTAACAATTGGGGGTTTTGGAGCACCAGAGCCTTCTATCTCTGGCTCTGATGAACACTCACATTATTGTAGCTGAAGGCTGTTTGTACACAGGTGAGAAAAGCTGCTCAGATAGCGAAGAAAGTTTACCTACATCGGAAGCAACATCTGCTGCAACTGTACTAAAACACTACATAACTGAATGAAATATAGTCTCATGAATATTTAAAATAGATTTCGGACGAAGCGTTGCAATGAGTCATATTTTAAACTGTTTTTTGTGGCGAAAGGCTGGTGTAATAGGCCAGTTTGACTGGGCTTGTTTTGGATGCGTGTGTGTGCCTGAGTGTGCGCTCACAGAAACCCAGCCAGCTCGATGTGACTCTGATTTTGTTTGACAGTTTTATGGCAGTAGGCTAAAGTTATGGATGTATTTTCTGTACTCCCCCCCTCCTCATCAGCCATCAGTTAACAACACATAAAATACATATAATTACATTTTGGTTTTCATTTTGAAGTCGCCTATGTATAAAATTTTCACCTATTTTCCTCTTCCTGTTTGAAGTGAGTTGTAGCTGCGTTTCCACAGTTGGGCTTGTTCATGACAAGGGCCTGGCCACATGCACGTGGTGACCAGGAGTTTGAGCGGTTCGCTGAAATGATCCTTTTTTCTGCTCAGAAATAATGTCAAGTGAAGGGTTGGACTTACCCTGCCGTGCCAGCTTAGATTGAAAACCCCTAAATTACCATAATAAACCATTTGTCTGAGATATTTGGAGGAGGCAGTCTCTGGATTTAAGGATCTCCCTGTAATCCTCCGTTGTTATTATCCTACATTGATGTGGTGAGAGTGTTGGGTTGAATGGATCCCTCACACTGTCTTACAGGTAGGTTGGAGCACAGCGAGGGACTATTACACATTCTTGTGGTCGCCTCTCCCTGAGAACTACGTGGAAGGCACCGCGGTCAACAGAGCTGTGGTGTTTCAGGGTAAGATCATACGATATTTTTATATAACTTTGACACCTTTTCATAACCACATGTCTGAGGACTGTTAAAACTTTAATACCCAAATCAGTGGACACAGTTAAATGAGAAGCTGTACCAAGAGATCTTTTGTCGGGTGTTAACAGTGCCATGTCAGTTTCTTTATTATTTTATGATGTGCCTGCTTTATTATATTGCACACAGTGAAAAGTGACAGGAAAGGGCGAGAGAGAGACATGGGACAATGCTTGTTAGATTCAAACCCACATCACAAATATGTAATATGTGCCCCAGCTCACTGAGCCACTATAACACAACAGTTTCTGCAATTATTTCAGATAATAACTTTGGGATAAGTTAGAAGTTAAAGAGAAGCTCAGGTCTTAAGGCCCTAAGGTTCTTCTGAGCTTAGTTTAAGGTTGTGGATGAATGTCTTTGCCCTTGCTCCTCTGCACTGCCGCACATCCAGACCAATCGGACTCATTCTTCCGCAGGATATTATGTGCCCAATGACGATGGTGAGTTCTACCAGTTCTGCTATGTGACTCACAAAGGGGAGATCCGGGGGGCCAGCACGCCATTCCAGTTTCGTGCCAACAGCCCTTCAGAGGATGAGCTGCTGACTGTGGAGGATGAATGCAACTCTGACATCCTGGTGGTCACCACCAAGGCTGGCTTCCTGGAGGTAGAGTGTGCCTCAGCGCTACCAACGTCCATGTTCTCAAATCTTAATTGTTTGGCTGTCACAGCTCTGCTAATTGGCTCTCTGTTTGAGCTCATATTAGGTTGACAGACATAATGACACAGTTGTAAACATTGTTATTTGGACGTGGTGGTGTACTACGTCAGTGAAGTAATTATTAAGTGATAAGCCATAACGGCTCAAACTATTTCTCTTCCTATGCAGCAAAAGATGGAAGAAGCCCAGAGAGAGAAAGAAGAGCTGGTCAAAAACATGGCCCTGCTCCAGCAAGAGAAGGAGCAGCTGGAAGCGGAGAAGGAAAGCCTACAGAAGGAGTGTGAGCAGGAGAAGGAGACCTGCGCCCAGCTGAGGAGAGAGAACCAAGTAAGCTGAGGATAGATAGGGTCAAGGAAGGAGAGGAAAAGGAAACATTAAATGGGGTTTTAGCCTGGTAACATGCACTTGTGTGTTCTGTAAAGTGTAAAGCAAAAAGTCAACAAACATCTATAAAACCCCCCCAAAAAAACAGGGTTTTAGATGGCCATGTTTGTTCTAAAACTCAGAAATTTGGTGAAATTGTTTTTTTTTATAGTGTAGTAGCACAGAGAAATTATATTTGCCAATTTATGTGATTGAGTTTGTACACACAATAGTTCACCGACAAGAGGCTCTTGTCTAGTTGTTGTAGTTTTTCTGAGGCTAGTTTCACATTTGGCCTTGTAGTCTCTTAGCACCCCCTAGCGTGAGCCTACAGTATATTAATATCCATTCACAGAGCTATCCAAACTCTTTATCCACCAAAAGAATAAATCAGACTCTGACAGACATGAATGTCTGTATTATCAAAGTTGTTATTTCGTTTTTTATAGCATAACATTATGTGTATCTTAAAAGCAGTGTCAGTGATAATTCATACAGCTGTCACGTGCTGTAAATCTGCTGGTTTTTAAAACAGTTTTGAGATGAAAACATGATTACAGATTTTGCGGCTGTTAATTTTATGGCTATACTTTTATATGATTTTTTTATGTGGTGCGAATAAAAAGATTCCAAAATTCTGCCTATAAACATACTGTAAAAAAAATCCATTACCCTTTGCTTTTTTGCTGCCACGACACTAAACTAAAAGTCCAAACTAGAAGTCTGAAAACTCTGGATTGAGACTTGTTGTTCATTTGCGTTCAGAATTGCATCTCAACAAGTATAAACTTTTTATTTTGTGTAGCTGTGTTTTCCACAAACTTAGAGCCAAAGGCTGAGAAGGCGTTTACAAGGAAACTAGCATTATTGGCCGTGTCAGTTCTTAAATCCAGGAAGTCCTTGCATTGGTCCTGGCACAACCTGGAGGAAATAAATGTGATCATTCTGAGAGCTTAACAAATAATATGGTTCTAACAGCAACAGATAATAATAGCAATTGCAATACTAGTATACACAATACTCTGTTGTCAAAAGTGCATTAGAGTAAGGCATTGATTATTTTGTGGATAAATATACTCATTTGTACTCAGGTTGGATTGACACACATTACCAGAAAGAAGTGTCCACAGCATCCTTTTTGAACTGTTCTTTATTCCTGTGTCTTAACCCACTGACTCTCAGCGGTCTGTTTTTTTCTCCCAGGATGTGCAGAGTTCCTCCCAGGCCCTGCAAGAGGAGAGGGAGGAAGTAAAGAGGAGGCTGGAGGAGGCCACAGCCAGGGTCTTGCAGCTCGAGGAGGACCTGATTGGAGTCACCCAGAAAGGCCTGCAGAAAGAAACTGAGCTAGACAGGTGAGTTCAGGACAGAGAGGGTTGGTGGTAGATTCATTGTCACTGGTTACATTTACATGCACAGAGAATTATGTTTTTTAACCCGGTTACTCAAATAACCTGGCTTTGGTTCACTATGTATAAACATCATAACTCGGTCAGAATAACCCGGATAAACTCGCACTCGAAACTTGGTTAAGATGCCCTTCTTACCCCGATTTTTAAAGGGGTTACAGTGGCATGTTAACACCTTACCCCTTTCACTGGGTTTTCGCCATTTGTGCAAACTCTGACCCACAGAGGATTATGGGTACATTTTGATGTCAACTTTAATATCAGCTCAGGAGTGTCATGAAGATGACACATACTCTTGGAATCACCATTATTTCCCCATGTATTAAAAGTAACCTACTATTTCTCAGTCAAATAGGGAGGCGGTAGCTGGCTGCTCCACCTTTTCATACTTTTTTGCTGTGAGTGGGAAACCACAGATGGACAGGAATATTCTGTAAATCGGCTTATTCAACAGGGATACTCAATCGCAGGGTATGAAAGGTTCATGCTTAACCCGATTAAGGAGTATGGCCAATAGCCAGGTTACCTCGTGCATGTAAACGTAGCCACTGTGAGGGCTGATGCAACAGATGACTAACAGCTGTGATGACCTGTTTCTTAGTCTGAAGGATAGAGTGAAGAAAGTTACAGCGGAGAAGGAGGCCCTTGAATCTCATCTGAAGAATGAGAAAGATGAGAAGGAACTCTACAAGGTAATGTACTGTGGACCTCTGTAAATTGGCTTTATGTCTTTGCACAAATGCCATCAATATAAATTACATTACATTCAAGTATGTCCTGCATGTCACATGAAGATAAATAACAAAATAGGGATGGCAAGGTTCAGGTAGCTAGCAGCTAGATGCTTTCTCACACATCATCGATCTGGAATCAGTCGTGGTAATTCTATAAATGGGGATTGACATAGTGGCTCTGTGGACAGATATGTTTAATGACAGCCTCACAATCCGTTAAATATTGCTGTTATATTAGATTCCAAACAATTTGAGGTCAATTTCTTTGTCTTTCTCTCTGTTTCTGTTTTTCACTCTTTACTGCTGTGATAATTGTGCATACTTTTGCCCAAATATTTAGTCTAAACAGGGCATGCCTTATTCCGTCCTCTTCTGGTCTGTCTGGTGTTTGTGTGTCTTTGTTGTGGTGGGCACTGCTCAGGAACTGGGAGTGGCACATGCTGTCGCCACGGAAACGGAGGCAAAAACCCATACCTAATTTAACTTGCACCATCACAGTGGGCTGTAGCAAGAGGGAAACTTTATGGCCTATCTCAATCTCTGTTTTGTAATTAAAGTCATGCGACATTTATTTTAATAGTCATATGCTGCTGGTACATGATCGTGATTGGTGCTGTATAAATGAGGCAAAAACCTATGAGCCTATGTTTTATAACACTGTGTGTGTGTGTGTGTGTGTGTGTGTGTGTGTGTGTGTGTGTGTGTGTGTGTGTGTGTTGTGTGTGTGTGTGGACACCAGATTCACCTGAAGAACCGGGAGCTGGAGAACACTAAGCTGAGTGCGGAGCTGCAGATGCTGAAGTCTGTGGATGTGAACAAAGAAAACACAATCTCCCAGTTTAAAGAGGAGGTGGGACGCCTGCAGGCCTGCCTCACTGAGAAGGAGAAACAACACAGAGAGATCCTGGCCAAAGTGTCCCCCTTGGTACAAAGTTTTTTGTTTTAAAGCCCCTTTGATCAGTGCTTACATATCCTGCTTTTAATTTTAATAATAATAACAATAATAAATTGCAGGCCTTGCTGAAATGGAGAACTTTCAGTCCAAATGAGCAAACCATTTCAAGAGTTCTTGGCACCATAGCACATAATCCCTATCTGTTCCTTCATGTTCCCCTTTCTTCATGTGTGTCTCTGGCAGGGAGATATGAAAGCCCTGAAGGAGCAGTTGCGGCAGAAGGAGGAGCAGCTCCAGGCCAACCAGCAGCAGTCCTCCATGTTGGCGGCTGAGCTGAGGGACGCCTCCAGCGCCCGTGACCGCAGCATGTCCGACCTGTACCGCATGAGGCTGGAGGCCGATGCCCTGCGCCAGGCCAAGGCTGAAGCTCAGACCCAGTGCCTCCGCCTGGAGCGCCTGGTGGAGCAGATGAAGGCAGAGGCCAAGCAGGAAGCAGTAAGGACAAGAATCAATCAGCCTATCAGGCTTTATTGCTTGAATTAACTCTATATGTAACATTATTACACACTTATATCAGCTTTTACCATGCACTCTATGAGACACTTGAACCAAAATCATGTCAGAATTAGCACCCTAAATCATTGTAGAGCCTTTATCACAGACATTTTGATGCTAGAGTTTCTGTAATTTTGTCCATGCCCATGCAGTAACTGACTATTAGCCATGGAGATAAGAGTATAGGGTTTTTTGCAGGTGGCCCATTGTTGTGTTTGGTGTCTTAACTGTTCTACCCATAATGCTTTGTGTCAGCAGGCCAAGGCAGAGGAAGAAGCTGCTGCAGACCCAGCCATTTTAGCAGAGCTGCAGAGAGAGGTGGAGGACCTGAAGCTCCGCCTGCACATGGCTGCCGAACACTACAAGGAGAAGTACAAGGAATGTCAGCGACTGCAAAGACAAGTGATTAAGCTCTCTGAACAGCAGGGGGTATGTCTCACCAGATACCTGCCAACACCCCCATCACCTCCCCAAAAAACACACACACAGCAAGTAAAACCCTCCTTGGACTGACACCCCCTATCTGACAAATTTGTTACAAATCAGATCAGCTTCCCCTAACAGTAGGTCTGCCCGTCACATCACGCTGAATGTCCCCAAAGTTAAAACCTCCCTTGGCCACTCCTCATTCCAGTTTGCTGCTTCCAGTGACAGGAATGAGTTGCAAAAGTTTCTGAAATTGGGCAATTTGATCTCTCTCAGCCTTCAAGGACTCTATCACAGACATTTATAGGCACACAACTGTTTCTCAGTAAAGTATCGGTGGTTCTGTATGCTTTGTGGCATGTTTTAATTGCTTTTAGTGGTGTCCTTGTTGTTGATGTTGATGTTTTTTGTTATACTGTTTGCTGTCTCCATGTGTGGCCGTCTAGCTTATGCCCAATTTTCTCCGGTCTGTAGGAGCAGAAGAGAAGCTCAGCAGCAGAGGCCATAACAGTCCCTGTATCAGTGAGTCCAGACACATCTGTGCCAGGTACCTGTATATCTAAGTATGCCAAATTGTCATTTATGCTATGATGAATTGCCTTTAGGGCTGCAGTGATTAGTCAACATCATTTGAATTTGTATTTGCATATTAATCATCACCAGGTTGTTTTATTTTGAACCTGCTGTGGCGAGACCAAACCCTGAGTGCACTTATGAGAATTCCAAAACCTGCAGCGTTCAAAGTATAGAAATACTATAAAGAGAAAGCAATGATGTGGGGCTTTTTTGTAAATGTGCAAATCTAAAAAAACACACTACAGCAGTGACCGCTGTGCACAAACTCCTGAACAGAAAAAAATACCAGTTGTGCAATTTAATGCATGTGATGGTGCAGGTAAATGGCAAGTGTTATTCATGCTAGGCTGGCCTGCTGGGCTAGCTAGCTGGTTAGCTTGCTATTATTATGTGGCAATAATCCTTGGCCAAATTTCTGTTCTCAGCCACATTTTTGAAAAAGTTGTATTTATCAGTCTATTTCAATTTCAGTATATAATATAAAAATAAGTTGTTACTTTTGTTATCATCCCCTTTAAATACCAGTTTAAAGTTGAACTATCCAAAAACTATGATTATCCTCTCAATTGACAACTAGCTTAAATGAGAAGCGGTAGAAGAGTTAACTTTTTCTGGGTGAAATCATTCTCTCTACATTAATTTTATTGAGCAAAAGGTTGAAGGTAAGAGAGGATGTAATTGGCAATTTTGGGAATGTCACAGAAAAGGAATTTAACAACTAGTATATCATATTACTGCTCTCAGGGACTAATAGGTAATGATATTTTTGAAATGAACACTGGTAGTGCTAGTGTAGGTTTTCCAGCAGTGTAAATTCTTAGGCGGCTGCCTTGTGTTTCCCAGTTCGCCTTGGAAATCAGCTCTTTGGCCATTACAGGTACACTACAATTGTTGAGTAGGTCTATCCACTGGAAAGTAGTAGAAAGGTTTTATATTGTAAATTAGTCATTTAGACTGTTATTTAATCACTAAAATAATAAACAGATGAATCGATAACAAAATAACGTTAGTTGTAGCCCTGGTTGCCTCGTCTCAGCAAACCGTCTGACTTGCCCTCCTCGTCTTCACAGGGAGCCCAGGTTCTGCTGACCCCATGCTGGAAGCCTTCATCCAGGAGAAACTCAAAGGCATCAGCAGAGAGGCATCTGACAGGAACGACAAGTACAAGAAATGCAAGCAGCTGCTGATGGTAAGAAACTCTTATTTTTTTGCATCCTGTTAATATCGTTCAAGTATCCCCAAATCTTGTGGAAGACGGCATATGTTCTGTCTCCGTTGTACTGTAGAGGGATCTCAGATGAAAACAGGGTGACATTACTATGACAGGGTTGGTTGATATTGTCTGACCGTTCTTTAGGAGGAGAAGGAGCGTAGCTGCATGTTTGCCGATGAGCTGGCAAAGATGGAGGTGAAATTGAAGGAGCAACTGAAGACTAATGAGAACGTGAAGCTGCAGCTGGCAGCAGAGGAGGACCGCTACAAGGTTGGTGCAGGCTGGAGACAGTTCAGAGCACAGTCACATGGGACTCGGCTGCCAACCATGTTCTGTTGTTTCTACCAAGCAGAGCTGTGTGTGGATAGTTCATACGAGAAGTCTGTGTTGTTTTTTACCGCTGTGTATGGCTGGTCTAGCTCAGGGAACCAGCCTTTGATGCTATCTCTCCAGTTGAGCGCAGTCCCTCTCTGACAGTGTTGTTTATGAGCAGGCCTGCTCAGAGAGGACGTTTTACTGCTGTTTATGTCAGGCTCTGGAGACAAGAGAAGCTTGGCTCTGAGGACTCCTCTCTAGTTGCCTGGCTAATGCTGTAGTTGGCTCAGGTCAGGCGGATATTTGCTCAGTGTCTCGCAGGAATTCAAACAGGTTGTTTTGCTTTGAGCTCTACTGTACATAAATCAGTCCTCGGCAAAGGGAAGCCTTTTATGGCTATGATCAATTAATGTCACGCATCAGGGTCTCTGAATATTTTAATTATGCATTTTTCAAACAGCAGCACATGCTGTCACATATTTTGGAATTGAAAATGTTACTTCATTCCTATGTTTTTTGTATCCTTTGTTTACTGCAGAGCCAGGTGGCTGAGAAGGGCCGGGAGCTGAAGGAACTTAAGGACACACTAGCACTTCTTCTGAAAGAGAAGGAAAAACTGGAGGGGGTTAGTGACAGCTTTCATTTTCTCCTTTATAGACTTCTTCCACTCTAAAAATTCCCTGAAAACTGCCATTCCCCTGCCATTTTCCCTCTCCCAATCTGGTCTGGTTTTAACATGTCTCTAATTGTAGAAGCAAAGTAAATGAGTTCTTATTTTCCATTCCATTACTTTGGACCACAGCAAGGTCCTCACTGACCTAGAATACCGCTTCGAGGTAATGCCGTTACAGCTAAGAGGAGCAGAATGACCCAATTTGAGGTTTAGACTGTAAATTAAATTGGCGCCTGCAACTAACATCAATAAAACACAGCCTCCCGTTCCCTTTGAAAACGAGAGGAGTTTCTTTTTTAATGAAGACGCTAATTAAACTGTTTGTGCGAGTGAGAGAAAAAGCAAAGAATTCACAGCTCAGGAGTTGCTATGTGATTGTAAGGAGTGAAGTATTGTTTGCCTGGAAAGACTGGAAGGCATAGAGAGATACAGCTTCAGAACACAGGCTGAGGTATAGTGGCGTTCATTGGAGGTTCTTGTATATACACAATCAAAGGAACCAAAAATTTGCCCCAACGGTCTTTGTTATCGTAAAAATTGTTTATGCCTGAAATTCTGTTGTTGCGTCCCCCAGGAGCTGCAGAAGGGCGGCAGCAGGAAGGGGGATCAGGTGGCCAGTGAGAAAACCAGCCTGGAGAGCATCCAATCCAGCGTGCCTGTATTCCTGCAGTACCCCGTCCCTTACACCCAGGATGCCCCCACCCCCCTGCTCGTCTCTCAGAGCCCCACCGAGCTGCATTTTGGAAACCCTTACTCCATCTCAGACTCAAAAGGTTGATCTCCTTTCTGACAGTAACACATAATCTGTTTCATTTTACAAATTCTACTTTTCACTTTTCTGAGATTGCCTGTGAATCACCAGTCCCGATCAAAAGGTGTAAAAATTGCACAAATGTTTGAATTTCATTTACAGTAGTTGTGTGTCTGAATTTCCTCCCTGCAGATGAGGCAGACGAGGAGTTCTCCGATGACCAGCTGCTCAGGCTGCCCCCTGTGGGCCCACCCTCCTGGGACAGCAACGTGGTCTGTATCCAGCCCACCCGCAACCACAGCCGGCCTGATGGCCACGAAGAGTCCGAGGAACAGCAAAACAACAACAACGTAAGTCTCACCTCCATGCGCAGTGAGCAGTTAATAATAAATACTTGAGAATGGACTGCTTTTTCGCCCTCGGATCAACGGTAGCTCTTTACGCCAACAGCAGATTGCTTTTGATTGGTTGTAAATGCCGTTTTACCTTCCTTTTTCAGGGCAATACCAATGAACAGCCTGCAGCAACTGAAACCCACAGCCCATACGTGAATGATGGACAAACTGCCTTTTGCTTTGATCCCAGGTAACACACCCTCACATGCCCCCAACCCCCATAAATGCCGTCCAGGTTCTAAGTTTGTTGCACCCTACAGTTTCGCAACCTGTGCATTGTAATGTGTAAAGTGTTTGTTCTGCTGCACAGCCCCCTTTTGTTGGTATTAGTAGCCCAGCAGGCCACCCATGTTGCCTCAGACAGATGCTCTTTATTAGCCTGTGCTCCTGGTTTGCCAACATCATCACTTAACTGCTTATTAACATGAACTTTCTCTCCCTGCCTTTCTCTATCCCCACCTCTTCTCTGTCCTGTTGTGTCTCCCCCATGTGCAGCATGGACATGAAACGATGTCCGCTGTGTGAGGTCATCTTCCCACCCAACTATGACCAGAGCAAGTTTGAGGAGCATGTGGAGAGCCACTGGAAAATCTGCCCCATGTGCAGCGAGCAGTTCCCGCTGGACTGCGACCAGAAGATCTTTGAGAATCACGTGCTCACGCACTTCGATGGCCATCCGCTCAACTTCGACTAGACAAACGGATGTGGAGAGTCAACACATTCGGTCCGCCTACTTCCTGTCACCACTGAAATTAATCACTCTACACTCTTTTCCGCATGTAATGGTGTGAAGATCCACTCTTTAGGACTGTTATTGACTTTCGCTTTGTTACTTCAACTTAGAGAAATACTTCAAAGTGGTGTGACATTTTAATCTAATTCAATGTAAATCCCAGGGCTACTGAATCTATTTGCAAATTAGAACGTTTTTATAGGTGAGAGAATTCCCTTCATTTGGATTTGAAAAATATTTTAGGGGGATGAGACTGTTCTACGTATGTACTGACTTCTATTTGACTCGACTCTCACAGATCTGTGAGAATACTAGACGAAACAAATCAGGGAAAGAGGCAACAAGTGTTTACCAAACTTACATTTGAACCCATCCAACCAAATGCTTCCCCCTTAAACATCATCATACAAGTCAGGTGTTCATTCTTTTTAGAAAGCAGCCTTGGTGCACTATATGCAGTCAGGGAGAAATAATTTCCTGTGATTACATCAAGACATTATTATATATTGTCAAATCATCTATTTTAGAATAATTAAAGCCAATGATGTTGTGAAAGCCTTGATAATTTGTGTATGATAAAGAGATTTTTCTTATGTTAGGTTTCCTCCGTTTTTTTTTTTTGTTTGTTTTGTTTTTTTCATTATTTAATTGAGTTACTGTGTCTGGCTAAAGAACCATTGTATCATCAGCTAATCAATGCATGCTGGGCTTCTGTTAGATTTCCTTCTTTCATTCTCATTTACAATATTAAGTTATTTCATTCATAGAAGCGTTTCATTTGTTAAGTGAGTTCCATGTATCAATATGAACTAATAAAGTCTGTTTGAAACTGATTTGTTAGCTAACAGTATATGGAGTCAAAACAATGACACAAACCGTTAGGCACACATCAGAGGAACTTTTATTCTAAATGTAATAAAAGTTTACATGAAGCAGCTTTATTTTGAAGAAATACAGTACATCACCATTAGTTTCCAAAACAACCTCTGGTTTTGCCTTTACCTCATACACATTTATAGTATTGGTTTTTTTTTTCTCCAGAAACATATGAAAATATAATTTAATGCACTTAACACATAATACATTCACTGTACACAATATATCAAATACTTCCCTCCACACTGGCAGTACAATACTGTCACAATTCTCAATTGGACTGTAGTTCCTTAACAACATTAACATCCATGCAGTAAAGATGTTATTTAATGGGCCACTGTTGTCTCCCTCTCAACCCCGGTGGCATGTTATGATCCTGCAGTTCTTCAGGGGTGAGGTGGTCTAGGTATCCTTACCTGACATTAAATCATTATGGCACAAAATAGGAGCCACAGATGTGATTCACTCACAGCCAAACAGGAGGAATGTAAGGATGTAATGAGTGGAAATACATGGTTAATGTAGGCCTCCTTTTTTTCTTTCCATGACAAGGATAATCACACGATGTTGTCAGGCCAGGGGTCAGTCAAAGATTGGAGAAACAGCACGCGATCTGGACCAAGCCATGTTTGTAGAATGTCTATGTTAGGCTAAATAGACCTTAATTGTCAAAATCAAGCCAAAGAGCTGTACTGGATTGGAATGCTGAGGTCTACAATTCAAGGCAACTAGATACATAAATCTCACAACAAAGAGGAAATACTGGAGGTTTGGTGTAGATCTTCCCTTGGAACAATGTAGATCTTGCAGAACTTCTGCTCTCAAGGCCTTCTGCCCCGTTTCAGTAACTACTATACATACACCAAAAACAAGAGATATTGGCAACAAAACACACATTTGTTGGCAACTGGTTACAAAAAGTGCTTAAATCCCTCACCACAAAATAGCAAGGAGAACTGCTTAACTCTCTAGGAAAGTGACCAGGAACAATGACGCAGAGTTCCCATGATTCCAAGGAACAGCATAAGAGACTCTAAATACCATCAGAACACTTGGGCAGAATTGTGGTGCTGAAATGCTTGCGAACGTCACCTGAGATCATCTTTTGGCGCCAACACAAAAATGTTTGCACTTAAAACAGAGGAGAAACGGTCTAGAATACTTGTGAGGTTGATCTTGCACTTTAGTGATATGAAAAGAATGGTAACAAAGTCCAACACCTGATTATAAACATTAAATTTGATAGAGAATGTAGGATAGCCTATATACAAATCTTTTCAGATTGAGGTTGGATATCTGATGTTATATTACACACATTCAGATTTTTTTTCCCCTCTGCCTCCGTCCCATTTTTAGGCTCATATGAGACATTGGGTTGACAGAGGTATGGTAGTGATGCTTCCTTTCTCTAAAAAAAAAAAATCCAATCTTTCCATTCATTCTTGTGCCTTCACACTGCCTACAAAGCAGGATCTCCTACATGCTAGGCTACTCTTGCCTTGACATAGCCGTTCTCTAGTCTACAACATGCCCTCATCAGCAATGAGCACCACATGTCAAACAAATAAATTCAAATAGATGAATGATAGCTTAAATGTGCAAAAGTACAAAACTGTGAACTACATAAAGATGCAACATTCCAAATAAAAAAGATGAATCATAATACATTTAAAGCATGCGATCAAAAAGTAGTGTCGGTAGAGTGGTTGGTGGAAGGAGAGAGAGAGAGAGAGAGAAAGAGAAAGAGGAGGGTGGGGATTGAAGGATGAGGAGAAGGGGGTGGAATGAGAAACAGCCATTGCTGGTGATGGTGGTGTTCAGATGGTTTGGGAAGTGGCTGGTTGATCCATTGTCGCACTCTACTGCTGCATCTTGCGGATGATGTCAGTAGACACGGGTGGGTGGAAGTTGATGGTGTGGTGGCGGAGACCCTGAGACGTTTTGTAGCTCTTCCCACATCGGCACTTGAAGGGTTTGCGCACCCTTATCTGGGTTCGGTGGCCATTCTTGGCATGGTACTTGATCCCGTTCACATTCTGTAAGGAAGCACAGAGAATGAAGCACAGCTGACTCTTAGGTTGTGTATCCACCAGGAACTTCTCTTAACAGCATCGGCTTCTTTTTCCTCATTTACAATGAGAAGGACGCACTGTTACACGGTGCCAACAACACTGAGAGCTTAGCATCTTTTTACCACTCAGAGCACCAAGCAGTGTAAGCTAATAGTATTTCAACTTTTAGCAAAAGAGCACCGCACTTCAAACAGGTTTCCAGCTGTCTCATGCGCTTCCGTCAACTATCTCTCAAGAACTTACAGCTAAAAAGAAGTGGTCAGTGGACACAAGGCTTTAGAGAGGGGGGAAATAAAACGTCTATTTTCTTATTCTAAAACTATCTTGTTCTCTTTCTAAACAAATGCCTAGTGCTGCCTGCTGCCCAAGACTAAGTCATCGCCCATAACTCTGTCATTCACGTCAGCAATGCAATTTTCTCAGGCTGCACATAATTTATCCCAACCACACACCCCAGATGTGAATGGAAAATCCAGTAAAACTCCACATCAAGTGGACTGGATGTATGCATCAATGTTGACATGCTGTAATGCTCAACCAAGACCCTATTTTCCATTCTCAACAGCAGGATATCAATTGTGATTTTACATCCATCCGAGCTGGTTTGCATGGAGAAAGTACGCTACGCGAATCTCACAGTTTTTCATTTGGTGTCTCTGGGCACGGTAGGAATATTTCACACCCCTGAATTATGTATTCAGCCACAAATATCATGATAAGTGGTTTGAGGGGAAGGTTGAGTTAGACCTACCTTGTATCTCTTTTTACAGCCGGGGACGGGGCAGGCGAAAGGCTTCTCGTCCCCTCCGTTCATGCACATGGAGCTGAGGATGGACTCGGAGCTGATGGCGCTCTCTGTGGTCCACGACTCATCGCTGTCGGACTCCTCATAGTCTACCTCCTCTTCATCACACTCACTACCTGTGGGGGGAGGGGGGTGAAAGGCGGACAGACAGACAGCCAAACGGTGAGTGATTCAGTCGGGGCATCAGTACCAGACGTGGGATCATACACACTGGTCTCCAAACTCCAAGAAGCTCTGGTTTATGCAGACTGCATGACTTAATCTTTGGCTGGGGCATCCTGGCCTTTGAGCTTTTGGATTGACAAGCGTGGACTATTACAGTTTCTCAGCATGTGTTTTGGGATAGTGTTCCCATATTCTCTACTTCTTCTGTTACTGTGCCCAAGTTAGTGGAAAGACTGAATCATGCCAATCGTGGGAAAGAATTTAGCATTTTCCTCAAGGTCTTGGGGTCAATAAGCTGCTATTGTATTATCAATTAACAATTAAGGATGTTATTTAAAAACCCAAAACCTCAAGAACCAAAAAGACAAGACAAACGCATATTTTAAAACTAAGGACACGGGAAAACGGGCAGATGTTATGTACACTGTAGTGAATTAAGCAATTCAGCTTCATTCCAGTGTATATAATGGACTGTGAGAGTTGTCCTTGTTTCTCTAAGGAGTGAATGGAAGCTATTTCAGAAAGGAGTCTCCTCAAGCCCTGCATTAATCTCCGCAACTCTTATCCTGTTGACGCCAAAATAATGTACTTGTTAAAACCACATACATAGGATAATTAATTTGCATAGTTCCATAAATTCAGCCATGCACCAGGGTCAGTACCTTTAGTAACATGGATAACAAATAGAGATGGACAACATTATGGATAACAAAATATGGAAGTTAGCAGTGGAATGTCACAAATCTCAGTATTAGGATCAACATCAGTGGGGGGAAAAGTGTTTTGCAGGAGCTATAAAATCATAACACCGTATTTCAATTTTAGGTGGCAAAATACACAGACGCAAAACAATTATAGCTGTACATATATGTTGAAAATCCTATCATTTGAAAAGCTGATAATATGATAATATGACTTGACATCTAGTTCAACTGTTACAGTTGATACAGCTATTATGATGGGAATTATGATAAGGATCTTTATCTACCACGGTGAGTAAGACCTGAAAAGAGTTTGACTTTTATCTTACATCATGTCTTTGAGTAAGAGCAAAGAAGGAGCAGCATTGTGATTTTTTATTGATCCCGGAAAAGGAATTTCTCTCTTTGCCCTCGTCCATAGGATGGTCACAGCACTGCGTCTCTGGAGCTGGTAGGGATTCAGATTCAAAGACCCTTCAGCAGGGTGGATGCCTGCTGTCATGGTGGCTTGAACATGGGCCTCCTGGCTGAAGGACGGTCTCCTTACTCACTACGCCACCCTGCTGCTTGGCTAGTCAACAACTTAGAAAGTGCATTCCAAAGCCAGGGATCACGGCACACTGGGCGTCTAACCAGAGAGGTGAGGGTGTCAGGTGAGGGTGTTGAGGGTGCTGCTATGGTTACCTGTAGGTGTGCTGCTGCGGAAGGAGGAGGAAGGGGTGATGGGTGGGGTAACCGGAGGGGTGAGGTTGCCACTGGCGTGGCGAGGGGGAGCGGACACACTGCTGCGAGACAGACTGCCTGTCAGAGACAGAGACAACTTGGGCTGCACCTTCTTCTTCAGGGCCTCGTGCTCTCGCCGTGCAGCGTCTGTCATGAACCTGGCATTAAGCGTGAGATATAAAGCTGGTAAGGGTTGAGATCGACCTTTTGGTGAAGAGGGTCATCTCGTTCCATGCACTGTCAGAGACTTGTTACAGCGAGGGCCTCCGGGCGTTTATAAAGCTCTAGCGTTGGTTTTTGCTACTGTAGAACATATGCTTGGAATCAATATATCATTGGCTCCATTCCCATGAAAAAAAAATCTAATACCAGGGTTTATGACAGATAGTAAAGTCTTTGGTAAATGTATATCATAAAAATGAAATGTTAACACAGACATTGTTAAAGTAAAAGTGGAATTAACAGATTAAGCTGAAACCACATCAAGACAGCGGCAGACCCTCTTGTACACTGACTTGTTGCATAAGGCCTTTAAAACCACTATTCAAGCACTATATCAAAGAAGACTGGGATGAGCCCAGGGCAATATAAAATGCAATTACCAAATGTTGAAGCAATTAATCTGAGTAATCCACCAGATGACATTTGAATTTGCTTGTGGAACTACAAAGTAGCAAAGCCCTGATAGGGCGCAGTAATTTACAATAACTGACAAAGCAGGCTTTAAAGACAAATCTTTTACTGGGCCAAAGGCTAACAACATTAATGTCATTATTATTTTGGATTTAGGTAAATTTATGAAGTAGATTTATTTACAACTTAATCATAATTGTGTTAATTTTTAAAACAGTGTAAACTGTGCTGTTCACCTGTTGATATAGCTGAGGGCAACATAGGTGGGCTGTTGCTGCTCCTGCTTCTCCAGAAGACGGGGGTCTGTGTCTGCGGAGGGGAGAGAGAAAGAGAGGGTGTATTAGGAAATTAGGGGGTTTTAGTCACCTCAATGTTAGAGATGCAAGCTTGTGACCAAAGGGTTGCCTTCAAAACTAACATCAATGTTCCCCTTGAGCAAGGTACTAAACCCCCACTTGCTTCAGTGGAGCTGCTCACTGGCCAACAGTAGAACACTGTGGCTGAACTGGGTAACTCCCAGGTGTGGTTGTGTGTGTGTATGACTCTAAAAGGTTGTGTTGAAAAAGAGCAATGCATGCTCAGACAAATTCTTCACTGGATTAATAAGGTTAAGAAAGACTATTCAGTGGCAGTAACCGATAGACAGTAAAGTTGCAGGATATTGTGCAATTTGCAATTAGATTGAATATGATGTCATGTGCCACTGTCTAGACTGCAGTCACTGTTGAGCAAAGTGCTGCTGGAGATCCTCCACAAACCATCTTGTATCCCAGCTCCTCAGACTGACATTGGTTTCTTGATTTAGATTTCTGCTTAACCTCTAAATTGTATGTTTTCTCCTCTAGACCTAAATGTTGGTCAGTTTAAGTTGAACTGGTGCCCTTCACAGCAGGTTTAAACTAGTGCCCTATGTTGGTAAAATGCAGGGTGCAGTCTATCTTACGCCTTATGTTTCTACACAGTTGTTTTGTATTAAAAATCAGCATCAAAAAAGTGAGATCTCTAGCGGTTTCTTTTTCGAATTTCCACTCCCTTTTTTGAATAGCCTTGCTGCAGACACCATATTGCTCATACGTGACCACAGTTGACACATACTGTTTTCCCATGCTGTGCTCCAGACATGCAGCTTGCTCTACAGTGCTACAGTGGCCAATCTCCACACCCTGAGGTGAACCAGGCCTGACTTCAAACAGCCTGGCCACTGCTATCCATGTGGGAGAAGAGAGATGCCCCATAAAACAACACTGTCTACCACTCACCAGCTGGGCCTCCCTGCCTGCCTCTAACAGAGCTGTGAAAGACTGCTACCCCCATGTGGTTAAAAGTATTGCTGGTTTCCATTCACAAGCTCATTTATACACAGCACTTACACCTAAGGCCATTGTGATATTATTCAATTTTAAACTAAGCCTCTGCAAAGCACATGACTTAAGAGTGCAATTCAAACAAAATCTGAACATTCAGTGAGGACAAAAAACAACGGCCAAGTTGATATACTTATTAAATCAGTAGGGCAATGGTACAAACACATGGGCATAGTGTAAGTTTTCATGGTCAATGGGGTAAGCAACACCTTTGTGAGGCTGTAATAAAACTGTTAGTCATACTCAATGATTACTTCCACCAAGGAGGTTATGTTTTCACTCCTGTTCGTTTGTTTGCCTGTCTGAAACGTGGTGGACAAATAGGCCTTGGGCCATGGAACAATTGACTACATTTTGGTGCTGATCCCAGATCTGGGATTTTGCCATTAGATGATTATCTCTTTTTATTCATAACTATGAAACTAACGGACTTGATTCCAAATCCTACGGGCATGTTAGCAGGGTCAACAAATGAAATCAATTTAACTTTAAGAGATAGGAATTAAGTCTTTGGGTGTTACAGCAAGTTGGAGAATTGTTCAGCATTGGCGGAGGTTTGTGCTCCCCAGGTGCCTTCCAGTTCCTTTACAATCCACTGCAGAAAAGCACCTTGGTCAGTGTTGATCTCTCACCTAGTAACCTCTCATAAAAAAAAGTTCTAACTTCTCTTTGGGTGGACCCGATCGCAAATGGATCTTAGTCATTTTATCATCTAGAATCTTTAACAAGGAATCTATGCCAAGTTGAATGTGGACAAAAGTGTAAACCGTGTGAAAAAAAACAGACATGGTGTAAATTCAAAGTACACTCTCTCTCTCTCTCACACACATACACACACACACACACACACACACACACACACAATGTATTGTTACTGTGGTAATGGCTCACAGATGCACTACTCTAATCATCCATAAAGGGAACATGTAAGATAGACTACACCCTGCATCTGAACAGTATAGACTACTAGCTTAATCCTGCCGTGAAGAGCAACGTTGACCAGTTCAATTTAAACTGAACCAAACTCAAAAAGTAATTCAGCGCACACCAGAAGGAATTAGATCGACTCGTTCTATTCTATTATTAATAGACTAAATAGTGGTTGTAGACTATAAAACCAAAGCAGCGATCTACGCGTTGCATGTCGTTGCTTCGTCAGGTTCGCTCACAGAATCATAGCTTTTTGACTTTGATTCTCCCTGTATTGACTGGCACCCGGGGGAGTAGCACCGCCGCGCACAGTGTACTTTCAACTTTTAAACTAAACCACTTTCAAGTCTAGAGGGGAAAGCATACAATTTTGGAGGGCTAGCAGAAATCCAAGTCAAGGAGCAAAAGACATGGGCGTCATCCACTCAAAGTTTAAGGCCAAGCTTTTTGGCTGATGATAAAATAGTGGCAGGGTTTCTTGATACTGGCAGGTAGGCCCTAAGAGCAGCCCAAACCTCAGCGCCTAAGACTCAGGAGGTTTCTCTCGGGGCCACAATCCTAAGCAAGTGTTTCATTAATGGCGGATTTAGCCCCAGTGAGAAGGACTGCACACCTCTCTCTACTCTCCAGCCTGCTCCCAGTCATGGAAACATAAAGTAAGAAAGACACATTAATAACGGCATTATTCCCCTGCCAAAAGCTGGAGGCGGTGCAGAGAATGTTCTGAGCAGTGTGTGTTGGTATGTGTGTGCGTGAGTGCACAAGAAATCCCTCCTAAGATCCCTAATGAGCGTCCAGGAGTGGAAGGGCAGGCTGCTCACCGACTGCTCAAATAGCTGTGGATCAATCCGCTCCCACACACTGTAAATCACACACACCTCAGTTGGGGACTGAGAAGAAAGGGGCCTGCAGGGGCCAATCCCCCACAGCCCCTGCTATTCTTCTGGGGCCACCGGCACCGAAAAGCCACCTCAGATTAGGACCAGGACCAAGGAGCCTCGAGCGGAGATGGGAAACCCTCTAATCGAACTACACAGGTGGTCCACCTTGGTGGCCAACTATCAGGGGCCTTCTGGAAAACATAAGTGTATTTGTTCACTTTCCCTGGTTGCAGGGGGAAACAATCACTTCCTATGAGCGCCAGTTGTTTATATGGTGAAACAGAGGATGTGGGAAAAAGATAGGTGGAGAAGCAGAGCAGATGTAGTGGAATACATATAATGGATATGATTTAACCAAGCTGCTCAGCTTGTGTTGATATAACCCAATGCACATCAACCTTGATTTACATATGGAGCAATGTCTGTACCTATTGTAAATGTCTATGTGTGAAACATGTCTTTGGGAGCTTGTAGTGACAGTGATTCACTGGTTGCACTGCATGAGAGCAGAAACATGATGCAATAACCATGTCCTCATTAGGGCCCCTGTGACCAGCCTGCAACAGGAAACCAAGGGATGATAACACACAACAAGCTTCCTTAGGCAACACGGGAAGTGACGCCTGCTGCCCTCTCATTACCCCCCCACCTCCCACCCCCTTCACACACACACAAACACACATACACACACACGCACATACACACATGGCTTGCCCCAGACTCAATCACACCTCCCTCCCTCATTTTCCAGCAGTCTCTGGCTGTCCCGTCCACCCTCTTGGCTAAATGCACTGTGGGGCAGTGTAGAGTGGTGAGCATCATGGTGACATGTTTATGACGGCTCTGAGCAGCGGGGGGCCTTTCCAGGAGTGGTGGCACAGGTAATTCATTAAGATGTGACCTCTAAGGAGGAAATGAAACTCAGTCAAGCGCCCATGTGTAAGCTGCCTTTGCAGGTTCCTGACAAAGCCTGGTGACATTAAAACTATCTTTAGTACAGATGGAGACTGAAACACACATGCACACATTTTGCCTCTTTGCTACTCACTGCATACATTTTAGATTTTGACGGCCAATACGGATATTTTTAGATTGAAGTTGCAGATAGCTGGTATTTTGAGCCGATATTCGACATCTTTGTTTTACCATTTTCAAGCCAAAAATTGTAAGTATTCAGTGTTTCCCCCAGAATTTGATTCATAGTGTGGTGGAAACGCCTTTGAAACACCATAAGCCATCCTGGGACACTAAAACTCCCCATTGAAACCTATACTAATGAAATTCTTTTCGGGTGGGTTAGTAGTTCATTAAGGCAAGGTGGTTTCTCCGGGATACATTAGGCCTTTAAATGAAGAATTAATTAAAGGGAGGAACCTCAGTCATATCAGCAATCGCTGACATCAGCCCTTCTAACCCCAATACATACACTTATAAAAACACAAATTTCAGTAAGATCCCACAATTTGCCCTGCACCAAACTACACACCCTTGTTGTGTCAACAAAGCCTGCACATTATCTCCCATAAAGAATGTTTTATAGAGTACAGCAGCCCCTCATCTCAGAATCACAGCACAGGAACAGGAGCGGCGGTGTCGGGGGATGGGGAAATGTAATTAGGTCCACCAGGTGCAGCGATCGGGGCACCAGTTACTGCTTCCCAAATTTATTACTTCCGCTCAGATTTGGGGGTGCATACCAAAATCTTCTAAATGAGCCCCCAGTGAGGAGCAGCAACAAACAGACCCATTGTTAGACCAGGCCACTAAGCCTGGACACTTCAGGCCATCATTATGCCAGACCCCAGCAGTACAGACACTCACAGGTCTGAATAACATGGTCTCTATTTACCTCTGGTCTACTGTGGCCTGGGAGCTCAGTGACAAAGTAAACATATCAGTGGCTTGGTGCATGCAGTTTTTATACCACACAAGAATACCAGACCATTTAGCAGATCTCGCAAGCCTAACAACATGGCTTCGCCTCAATGTTAAACTTTGCTCTTCCCAGTAATTTACAGACTGATGGGGCTCATTAGCATCTGCTCTGTTAAACCTGAATTTGTTAACAAAGTCCTAAGTAGACCAGCTAATACTCATATTATCAACTGCTGTCATAAGGGTGGACCATAAGAGGAGACGCATTAGCTGATCCATTGGACTTTTTTCATTATAAATCATGTGGGCTGGAAATGATTCTGTATTTGAATATATTATTTGATATTAGTTTTTTTAAAGGTCAAATCTGACCCCTCAAGATTAGTACAGCTCTTTTTCCACACATTGCTTATGTTTTAAATCAAAATGTGATAACTTGTTCAACATCAGCTATGACCAATGATATCTTATAACTGTTTGAATTTCAAAGTTACTGTAATAACCGACTTCAAGTGGCCATTGAACTTGTATCAATTAGGCTTTTAGTTAATATACAAGAAATAGCCTACCACAAAATGATTAAGATATACTCAAGCATGAGAAGTATCCTTTACACCACCAATTATTTCTCTCAATATATTAATATTAATTCTCCTCTCAATAATTGTCATTTACTGAAGCTAGACCTTATGATTGGTGACTGTATTATATAATGGGAAAAAATCAGACTGGGAACTGAGCTCTGATCTGTGTGTGTTACTAAAAAGCACCATTATCTTCTATTTTGCAGACAAGGCATATCAAGTAAAGGCCCTCAATCAACAGCAGAGCAGCGCCACCTATTGTTCACAGACCCAACCAGCAAGCTGGCTGGGGAAAATAGGGACAAGAATGTGAGCTTGTTTTCCAGGCGCCTAATTATAAAGGAGAATGTGCTTTAAGCAGCAGGCCACCAGATGAGGAGGAAGACAGGCCAAATCAAGCACTCTCTCTGTAATTATGCTTCACAGGCACTTGGCAGGACGCGCAAGATTTCGCACTTCTCCAAGTGGGCACAGGCCAGCGGACGAAGGAGGGGGGCTGCAGAGTTTTTCCACTCTAGGCCAACTAATTGCCTCATTATTCCCCAATAAGTCATTTGGTGCATTTTTCCTATGGCTAACACCTCGGACACATGCACAGCACGCAATCAGAGGGCAGAGGATATTAAAGCCAGTCAAGCAACAAACAAGAACAACAGAGAGACAGCTGGGCCATGTCGACTTCAATAATAACCGTCTGAAATATTGGATTTGGTGAACAGATGTAACAACTAACAGTGTGAAACTATGAGGAGTGGAATGCACTTTGTGGAGTACCTGATACAAAGATATACGATTATATAAATGCCCAAATGCTTTTAGCATTTACCAGAAATCACAGTGTAATATATATCATGGAAGATAAAGGTAAATTAGCTTCTAGTTTCTTACTGAAATATGCTGAAGCTTTATTAAGTATCCAGATATGGTAAAATAGTGACAAAAAGAAGCGATAAATGCATTAGCCCTGTAGTATTATACTGGCCACTTGAAATTAAATGAACAACCCTAAAGCAATGTCCACACATAAATTCCATTCCATGCTTCTTCTTCATTTTCTTAAATCAGATATTGAAGTAAATAAAAATATAATAACATATACTAAATACTTCTCCATGGGAAAAATAAATATTTTTCACCTCCTGTACACAGAAGTGAGTAAATATTAGGTGCCTTATAAATCCATAAGTTGGTTCACATCCTCACTTTCTTGTCACATCTATTGAGAAAGATGCACTGAATTTCAGATGCCCTTACCTGATATATATAATTATATCATTGAATAACAAGGCAGAAAAATATAGCCTGATAGCCAATTACAATCATTTTCACAAAATAAATGTGAAGCACACAAACAATTTCTACCTAGTAGATTCTGTTGTTTTATAACCCTGGGCCTATCAATAAATAATGAATGAACAGAATGGCATCATTTATAAACAGAATTGTCACATGCCCTTTCTTAATTCAAAGCCCTCCATTCATTTGGCCATGGCAATAAAATGGAATAGCCTCAGAAAAAAATGTTGAACACTCCTCGTGATTTTTATATTTCGTATTTCTTACATGATGCTATTGCCTGTAAGATCAGATTCATTTGGAACTTCAAAATACAGGAAGTAGTTCATGCAAATGTACAGCAGAAGATGAAACCACAGTACATAACCTTTGAAGATAAAAACAGAAACGTCAGAGTCTTATTTCCACTGCTGCTCTATATGTGTGTAATTACATGTAATGATGACTACTATGGACTATACCCAGGCTGCACTAGGCATTGCAATCCCCACTTGCTGTCCTCTTCTTCTTAATTGCCTGTCTGTATGTTTTCAAATAGTTGTTTTAATACGTGTCTGTAAAGTGTGCGGTGACCGTGTTTTAAACGCACTTTAAAACAGAATACACTTGATACTTAAATCTTTGTATGGCTGAGATCACCTGTACAAACTGTGTCTCATAGGTCTCCATTTCTGACAATTCAGTTTCAGTTGAATTAGGGGTTACTGACTTTTTATAACAGTACAGGAGGAAACCCTTAGATCCCAAATGTCCCCAATACCACCACCACCACCACATATTAAGTCTCCTGACTGTATGCAGCTTGACTGTGGGGGGATTGGGTCATGCTCACAGAGCAGGTGGATCCATCTCTTTTCCCGCAGGCCTTTCCTATGACAGCACCTTATCCATCACACTACAATAACATGTGGCACTACTCTGCATGGCAAATAGTATCCCTATTCCACATGCATTTCTATGAATCAACACTGTCCAAACCCAACAATAGCAATATTCATATCTTCTAGACGCCTTACTTATTCCATTTAAATGTTTGATATGATACAATGATAAGATATGATGATACGACACGACATGATTTGCATGACCATGCTGCACTCATGCAGGCCTGGTTATGAGGCAGAGTCAAGGCCCAAGTCTACACGTCACCATGGCAACCACCGCAGTCTCTACCAATCTGCTTCACAAGTGTATGTCATCATTTATCCCTGCATTCCAGCCAATGACACAACTCTGTCTCTGAGGGCTATGAGGTTTTTTGACAGTATTGCATGGTGAGAGGCCTCCGTGTTCATAGATCTATTCTGGGATGGTCAATATCTTGTAGAACCAGTAGACAAACACTACATTTAAATACCAACCCTAACTAAATGGTCCATAGAGCCTTGTTTTGAAGGAGTTATGAAATAATGACATGTTATGGCACTGGTAATATAATAATCAATATTGAGTTATTGGTTACTCTGAGTGATTCTTGTATCCCTCCAAATATGTCCCTAGACAAACGCAGGCTGTAGCTGCAACACCAGTGTACATGGGAGAGGAGAGCTGTGTGTGACCTCCCAGGATGACTCACATCTAGTCTATTTCCAGAGAGTGGACATATTTACACACCCCCAAAAACACCAGCAATAGGCAAAAGAGCCCACAGCTGCTGTACAACTCTTAATGAAAACCTATCCTGACAGAACCAAAACACAAGTGCTGAAATGTGCAGCAAAATTAGATGTTTGCACAGATAGGCCACTTAAATGCCATTAACACGTTAGAATGGTTGGAAAAGATAAACTGCATCAAAAAAGATAGCTTAATTCCTGACAATAAGAAGACATTGATTAAAAGGGGATTGCAATTGATTAGAGTGGCGGTGAAGCAGTGTTTGATCCTATGTGGTGGTAACTGACACTTCTTAAAGTGGTTAATTAGACATGACATCCACTAAGACAGTGAGTTGGTTTAGCCTGATGACAAACCTAAGAGTGCGTCCTTACTTCCTTGCAAGTGTTATGATTTATGTTGTCAATCGGATGGAAACAAACTAATCATTACTCAATGTGTTTTCATTGGCTTGTGCCAGCTGCAAGTCAACTCATGACGCTTTAAAGGCAGCTCTGCGCGCGGGCCTTGCGCTTCCACAATATTGCTCGAGCGACCAAGCCCGACACGGCGCAGTGAAATTGTCGGCTCGGCTCGGCGGTGTTTCACTGGTATGTTGCAGCAAAACAACGAACCGGCGTCTCATACCATACTGCAGATGGTGAATAGCAATAGCAATATCTACATAGAAACATCAATAGCTACCACACCTAGCAACAGGGTTGTCAGGACGCAGGAAGTAACTTGCTAGCTCGCTAGCCACTTCTTGCTAGCTGCAAACCTCAGCCATTGCAGAGTACAGCGCATATTACCCGTCGGCTCGACAGCTTACCGATGTGGTTATCCTCGATGTGCACGATAAGCTCGGCCAGAGACTCGAAGTGAAGTCCGCAGCCCCCGAACCTGCATGTGTTGGAAAAGAAAGAAGCAGCGGCGATGCCAGTCATGGTCGCTGCTGCATTTAAAATGAGAGCAGCAGCAGCGGAGAGCGGAGCAACAGCAGGCAGACAGCGGTGTAAACAGCTGGAGCGCAGGGGCGGCGCGCAGGAGCTGCTCGGAGATGCGTCAAGCCAGCCACAGACAGAACGAGACAGGAAGTGATGCGATTTTGCCTTCAAAGTAAAAGCGTAAAATTTGTCACCTGTGAAAAAAGAATAATAATTGGGGAACGGATAGTTTCAGTTCTTTGTTCGGACTGAATGTCTGAATCACGTAGGAAGTAGCCTAAATTACTCGATAAACACACACCTCTGATATAATATTGTGAATTTATATGAATATATCATGATATTACCTATTACAGTATTATATTATTAATGTGCCTACTGAAAACCACCACTCACGTGTCACTTAGCAACCTCTTTGTTTAGCTGCATTTCGAGAACTACATTACTAGATGAAAAATATATATTTTTTACTATAATTGATTAAAAATGTAAGACTTTTTGAACATTTGATGTTTCTATTAGAAACCACGGGCTCTCCTGGCATATTGCTCAATCAAACTACTCATTGGATCACTAAATATCGAGTGAAACTATAGCTGTAAAAAAATATATATTCTATGTTGGTCCATAGTATTTCGTGATGAAAGATGAACAAACCACATACCAAAAAACTTAGAAGGACGTTTACTATCTTGATAAAGCCCTTCTTACCTTAGCAGTGGCAAAATTAGGCTATTCTTAATGGCTATAGAGAGGGAAGAAGATCACCTGATCTAAAGTCAGACAGAATAAGCCATAAAAAGGCAAACATTCACAAAGACGCAAACACATAACCTAAATCTACTGAGTACTATTTGTATTACGCCGTTGCAACCTATGTTCGCCAAAAAGTTTTATTTTGAAATGTATGAGCGGAAGTCAGGTTTTTTAATTCCTAACGGCTTGACACCGGTTCTTTTAGCATAGCGTTGGCAGGACGGAGGAGGACGAGGGAGGGGCCGTATAGTTTATCGGCATCATTATTATTACCTGATGAATACTCACAACTTTGAGGCAGTCCTTTGATTATTTTTTTATCGCTTCCTCTCTCTCTCTCAATGATCGACAAAGAAGGGTTCACCAGAAACTAAATGTACTATAACGACAGCCTGGCTTTGTAAGTGTAACACATCCTGTACCAACATGAATGAAGTGCATCACAAAAGCACACAGGTCTATCTCAAAAAAACATACACAAGCATTTGCTGTACTGCAGACTTAAGTAGGGAACCAATAAGAAGTAATGACGTTGCAGATAAGGAAGTCATATTTATTCCAATTGAATGCTACAGCCTGATGGGATTTGAGTCCACGTTTATTTTCACGTGCAATCTAATGTAAACGATTCAGTTGTGGCATAGAGTCCACACTGAAAGCAGCTCTGTTGAATCTTTGGCAATCAACAAGTAGGCTAGCTAACTAACAAAAAAAACCAAAACCCTCTTGCAGCTCTTTCTTATGTCCACAGTGTGGCAGTGTTGGTCAATAGATAAATGAGAGTCTTTGTTCTTTGTATACACTAATTTCAGGGTCTTCTACAACTATCCCAAACTTTAGCAAGAGTGCTTGTGCATAAATCATACTAATACAACAGAGAGAGAGAGAGCAGAAGAGAGCAGTTTCAAAGATATTTTAATCAAGTTATGCATCATGATATTACCTCTGAATCACTACGTGGAGTCAGTATCATCAAGATCAATCCATCCACCGTGTATTGATGATAGATGATTTTATTCATTCAAAATTGTTTAAGATTGAGGCAGGCTGAAAGACATTAAACAACACATAGGCTATTGACATTGTGATATGTTAGGTGCTCTCGATCCTCAAAAGTGACCAGTTTGCTCATATTGCTATAGATTAAATTATGACTATTTATTTAAGTTAAAGGTCACAGAATGTAAGTATGGAATGTGTGTGCAAGTTCCACTCAAAGTGCTGCTCAGATTGACAGATCTGAAAGATTTTGTCTCACAATAATTACACAAATTTAACTAATGTGTCCTTTTTTTCGACAGCTGTTGCGTGTGGAACAGAGTGGGGATCATGCCAACACTATGTCTACACTACATAAAGGTAAATATACGTATCACTGGTATTTAGACAGTGAATATTCATATTCTTTGTTTTTGTGAGTTTACAGCCCAGTTAAAGGTATAATCTCATTCCAAAAGGGGTCAGATCCTACTGCAAATGGATGAAAACGTCACTTTGAAAATATAAAATTACAATTATAATAAGATTAACTAACTTCAACAGTCTCCTGTTACTTTCCCTGTCACGTTTATTGGCATGGAGCAGCCTTGGGTCTGCGCCTGGTGGTGGTGTAATGGGTCTTCACTGGGCCCAGCCCAGTTTCAGATCAGGCACCACGGTGCTGGTAAACCCATTTTTCCAGGGATGCTGGAGAGCAGTGTGGGATATTACTTTGAAAGCATTACATCACACTCAGCCCCCTGTTCGAGCAAGTTGATGGCTTTCATTTGAAATGTTGGCATTGCCTATTCACAGTTATTTATTGATGGTCGCTCTTGATGAGCAAAGCTGCAACTAATCACTACTCTTCAATTCGTTATAGCCCATAAAAGTAGATGAGGTAATAGATGCATTTGTGATTTTCTGCGCGAGAGATTTACTGAATAGGTTGTTTAACCTCAATGTGGAAACACACATATACTACATGAAGACAAATCAGATTTGACTGAGCTGCTGGTAAGTGACTAAATCATTTTGCCCTCTTTGAGCTGCCCAACAACTTAATTCACTCACTGTTAGTTAAAGTATACATATGCACACAATACTGCGCTCCCACATGCTAAAGTCAGATAGGCTCTTGATTCTTACTTACTTCTACAAGTTCCTCAACACCCAGCAAAGGAATAGTCCAACCCATCAAATTAAGCATAATGGCTTGAACATTTTCCAGGTCTAAGACTCCCCTGGGAGTCCAGCGTTTATTTCAAGTTCAAATCCTCATTGTGTTTATTTATGAATTGTCAACTGGGAAGTCAACAGAGCAGAAGGTTTTGCAGACCAAGGTAAATTATAATGCAAGGCATAACACAATGGCAGCATCTCTCCACAAATGAAGTATAATCTCATGGAAGAATAAGATTATCTGATGTTTACGTAAATATTAGTAAACAAATTATAATTTGTATCAACAAAAATTAAAATCTAGTAACAACAATATTAAAAATAATATTAATATTTATATAGCACTTTTCAAAAGCGCTTTTTACAAATATTTTTTACAAATGCTATTTGTGCCATAATCCAGGGTGAGCCCATACAGAAGCCCAATCAGATGTCAAAAAGAATGATGTATCAGGCTACACCATCATAAATCTACAGGACGACCCCTCACAGCTGTCATATGATATGTAACTCCTGTCTTAATCTTAACATAGATATTCATACATTTCCATATTTCATATTAGTCATTAGATAGATTATGGACCCCAGCTGATAATCTTAATAATACGTCCAAGTGGAAGCATGTAAATGAAGAATAAGATGGGGCTCAAAATAAAACCCTGTGGGACACCACATGTAATGTCTCCTGAGGAGCCTATGTTGACTGAAAATATTCTATTGGAAAGATATGAGTTGAACCAGTGAAGAGCTCTGTCCCTGACACCAACCCAATTTATCCCATTTTCATCAATCAAATAAAATGGTCTTGTCCACAGTTTTGAAGGCCGCACCAAGATCTAAAAGAATTAAAATGGAACATTCCCTGCATCTTCCAGTGAAAGAAGGTCAATGGTCACTCTAAGGAGAGCAGTCTCTGCATTATGAAGCGCTCCAAAAGCAGATTGGAATTTCTCAAAGATATTATTTTGACACATAAATGATATCAGTTGGGTTGAGACAACTTTCTCTAAAACCTTGGATAAAAAGGGCAGTTTGGAGATGGAGCTATAGTTTGCAGGAGACAAGCGGTCAAGACTTGGTTTCTTAAGAAAAGGTTGAACCATTGCATATTTAAAACTAGAAGGAAAATACCTGTGGCCAGAGAGCCATTGATAATAGATCAAATGCTTGCAGTGATTAAATGAAACAAAAGTCCAAGGCACTCTTCTTTGAAAAATAAAAAAAAAGCCTTATTTCATGGGCTCATCTAGGGACATAAAAAAAAACACTTACAAAAGTTTCAGCATTGGCCTTCATCAGGGAGCTCTAAACAATTAATGTTCAAAAACCACGCTTGCAGTGATTCATTTGAATACATCTTTAAGAAATTTCATAGGAACAACATCTACTCTGTTTTTTGTCCTCCAGCCGGTATGTAATACCTTTGATAAGTAAACAAAGGTATTACATACCGGCTGGAGTTTGTTGGACGTCAGGAAAGCATAAAACTCAATATGCAATTGGTTTAAATTGGTATCTTACTTCTCCTGCCTGAGGCACTGTAAAGAGGAAAGGCACGCAGCATTACTGAGAGCCCAACACCTCAACATTTCCATCCCTGCAGGCACAGTCGTCTCTGCTCAAGATATGGAAAGAAGTAAACAATGTGAGACAGTAACATTCCATCTATCTGCAAGATCAAACAGAACAGTTTTCATCTTTGATGGTTGAGCAAAGTAAAATATCTCTTTTATATTTTATTCACAAAATAATGAAAAGCTCCATGTGAAACTGCACAGAGTTATTCAGCCTCTTGTGCCTTGTGCACCTGCTTCAACAAAGCATCCTCTGTGGTGCTAGTTAAAGTGCTAATCTTCTCAAGGTGATCTTTCTCAAAAGCATTGCAGAAAGGGATAATAGTAAAAGGTTTAGTATAATATAGATCAAATCTGCTTTAGTGTGGGTCATTGACCCAAACTGTATCGGCTCTTTCCACCCTTAATAGTCTGGTCCTCTGGGAACATAATGTTTGGATTGGTTGGGAAATATATTGGCAATAAAGAGACAAAAGGATGTCATAAACGTTGATTAAAGCTCTGCTTAAAAGACAGAGGCGGAGAAGCTCTGAGTTATGGGGGCTTTTCAGACTGCGTTATTGTTTCAGTGACAGAGCTCTTAGTGCGTCTAGTGGAGTGGTCGCAGGCGAGTGGTAAACATTTCTCACTGCATGAGGAGTCATTAATCCCTGGAGCCCAGGATAGCTTCACTACCGGTGTCTGTGGCCCAAGAAATCACAGCCAGTCGGCACCAACAGGTCACACAGAGCTCCAGCCTAAATGGTTTGTACTCTAAAGCTGTTTAAATCTCTTCTAATGTGCTGTAGCTGAGGCACACATTTCATAAAGGGCTTTGTGGAGGAAGTGTGTGTATTATTATACTTAGCATTTTCTCAGGCATGTGCACATAAAGGAGTTAATGATGGCACTGAAGGTGTTTGGAAAAAGTCATTTGTGGCACATTTTAGAAAGAGTACTTCTTTTTGTTAAGTGTAGGAAAAAAGTAGAAAAAGTATGAGTGGGAATATCAGCAAAGTAGTTGTAATTTTAGCAAAGTCAGTGAGCTGTTCAGTCCTCTCAGTGAGGTCTAATACTAGGCTTAACAGTAATGTAGCTCTAATGCTCTGAAATATGAAGTATGTGTCACTGGACAATAGGCAGCTTCCAATCACGATGTCAGACACAGGGATACGGAGCCTTAGTGATTGTGCAACACAGCCGCAGCCTGTACAATCACCACAGCAGTCTATAGACCTTATGTACCCTAAACAGTTAAGCTTTTTAATGTGTGCATAAAACTCCTGCCTGACATAAACACCTTGGAGTGCGCTCAAATGGCTCTGTTTGACTGCAGAGCTGTTTGGTTGATGGATGTGGGACGATAAGCTGTCCATCCTTTGATACCTCCTGCATCAATTAACCTCACTCTGGTTATTAGAAGAATATTGTTCACTTTTTTGTCTCTGCAATGCCATCTCTTAAAAACAACTTTTAGAGGTCAACATAATCCCTCACCAATTATGTATTTACTCAGAGTGGCTCCATTATTTCTTATTGACAGAGGGGCGAAAGGAAAGGATGCATTTTCTTATTAATTGGGGGGGTTGTTGCATTGCTGCAGTTTCTAGTACTTGAAGTGACAGGATTAAATGAATGCCATATTGTGGTATTTATAAAGCCTTAGTATTTTAAGTGAAGTGAGTGAGCCAGTTGCAAATAGCGTAGTGTTCTTATTTGACGCTTAATTAACTGAGGTCTGTGTGCTGGTTAAGTAGTCATGTTTATGAAACAGTTCAATCAGGACGCAATAGGCTGCAGTGAGCATTGCGTGGCTAATTGGTCAACAGAGAAGCCCCAGCTATGCGCCACACCCACTTCAAGTCCAGCAGTGTCCATGCCTGGGCGTGCATTTGCAAACTCCGCCCTGCTCGCGCCGCCTCCAAGCGGACCGCAATGATTTAGAAGTTCAGGAATCCCACGTGACGTCACCCAGGGGTGACGTTATGCTTCTCTAAATAGAACGTATTGTAATCTTTTCTCAGTCCAACGTGGTTTCTTCTGAGAGACTGCTTCACATTTTCTACACTTGTTTGGTAAGTCAAAGTCATCATTTGATCATGCAGGAGACCGTGCATGTGCCGTGGCAGATTTGTTCTGTTAGTTAAAACCGTTCCTTGTTACTTTTTTTTTTTTCCTCCTTTCATGCAACAGCTTGTTCTGCTCGCGTATGTCCCGGCCAAGATGTTTTCTTATTCTCTACTCATTCATGCATGCAACTAAATGAGACAAAGACTTATGTTTCCGTTCATTGGAGTAACATGCATTGTCATCTCAGTTCAGTGTCCGTGCGTGTCGGCCTATCTGTTGACTGTTGTTGAAGTTGAGCGCGGAGTCAAGTGCTGCCCGCTGCTCTCTGTCTGTCAGGTAGCAGCGGAGGCAAGTCTGCAGGAATTCATCTCCAGTCCGAGGCAAAAGAGACGCGTGAATACTATGGACCATTGCAAATTATGTTCTCATTACACTTCATATTCATAGGCATTACAATCTGACAAAGGTTTTAGTTTTACCATCCCTTCTAAAAGCCGCAAGAAAGCTTGGTCTCTGCATCATTGTCATGCTTGTCCCATCCAGGGATACGCAGAGCCGGCGTTTGTCCGGACTGCTGCGTGATGCGGTTTACCAATGATCATCTCCAAAATGATAGCCTGGCGGTGTTGCTGTCATGGGAGTTAAAAGAACAGCGTGATGCTCCGTATTCCTAAGACATTTATGTTCCTTTTCTCTTGAAGAGGAATGTAACCAACATTACGTCATTCTGCAGACCAGTCGATATTTGATTAACCGCTGAGATGTTGAGGGTTTCAGGAGGGTTGTGCTGACGAGGCGCGCTTGTGGCTACGGGCTGAAAAAAAAAGATGTTTTAATCTTTTGATTACTCTCCACTGTCATTATGTTTATGTGACGGCGAGGCCCGCCACCACTCTTGTTTTAGCAATAACCACTTGTTTCCCATGCGCGCTGCTTTAATGCTGCTAAATGATTGTGTAGCCCTACAGTTTTAGTCTTTGTTTCCCTCTTGTTTTATTTAGTTGTGTTAATAACACTTGATAATGGTAAGAGCTTTATGTTTAATCGTAATAACTGAGCCATTAATAATTGTTATTGCTTTGAAAAATAGATTGAGAAAAAAGCTGGCAGAAAACTAAAATAAAAATAAAAATCAAGGCATTATTAACCTTCAGTTGCATTTGAGACCAGGAAGATACACTGTTTCAAAGTAGAATTAAGTAAAATGAAATAAAAGCAAAAGTTTGAGAAATTGGGAAGAAGTTGATATAGTAGCTATGATATTAAGTAAAAGCATTAAAGTATTAAAGTAAAAGCTTTTTTCTCTTTTGCCATCTGGATATTCAGGATATTTTGTTATTATCCTTTATCAGAGATTACAAATAAGTAGAGTTAACACTTGCAACTTACAATTTTCATCAGAAATTATTAACTAATCTGTGATAAATAAAAGTTTTGTTCATGTCAAATCTGGAAAATCTGAATATAATCATACTGCACATTCTACCGAAGGACCTTGAATAGCCAAGTCAAACACTGGACAAGGGAAATAATCCGGGCACAACATAAAAATAAGACAATTACAAAATAGCAAAGACTGAGTGTGTTGTTTAGTAACTGATGCAGATTTAACTTCTACACGTCCCTACAAGTGTTCAACTTGATTAGGGTCTAACTGCTTACCTCCTTGCAATGAAAATGTGACATGATGCAGCCAGTTTGTTTTGACATTTGTTGCATGTGCTCAAGGTGAAATATTCCTCTGTTAATGATTATGATAAAGTAGTAAGTAAAGTGGTTTAAATGACAGGAATCATATTAAAAACAGTGAGCAGCGCATACAATCGACAGTTTGGCCTAAATTCTAATTTCGAGATCAAGATACCTGTTTTATATTTGTCCCTCTGCACTTTTGTACTAATAGCAGCCCAGTCTGCACTCTCATGCTTGTTCCTCCTTTTCCCAAGACAAACATACAGCTATAGTGTGAATACTTTATCTTCTGCATAGACTCCAGTGAATATCAAGTCTATTATGAGCAGTGTCAGTGCCATGATGGCCCTTGTGAGGGGGTATTTTTGTATTGTGCGTTTACATGAAGGGAGCAGTAATTGATAGTTATTGATGTTTACCTCTCAGTGGCCTTTTTGTCACGCATTCAGGTCGAGAGCAGAAATCCACAGCACACATTGTCTAAGAGGGCCGTGTTCCCCGCCTCAGGGGTTCGCCGTGATCCCACCTTGAACTTGCGCTGTCAAAGGCCCAGGCCAGGGAGCTGGAGGTTTGAGTTGCTGCGCATGTTTGTGCTTGCTGTAACCCCGTATGCCTTTGCACCCCAACCCCTCTTTTCCTCACCATATTGTTTAAATTCTAATATGTGGTCTACCTGGAGAATTCCTCCCCAGTTCCTCTTGAAATCGAACTCCGGCCCCTAATCCTTCCCCTCTCTCACATCGGGATATAGTTAATGTAAAGTGTAACCAAATTTCCTCTGCTAAACTAAAACATCTATATCAAATGAGAGCCAAGTGCCCCTTCCAAGGAAAGGGCGTTGAGTACTGATAATTTGAAGTGTGAAAGCTATTGGATAATTCGCAGAGGCATTCACAGAATCCATGTTTCAGTGTTTTATGCGTCATATGGTTTGGATTTCCTGGTAAATGTGATGAAATGATCTAGGCCTTTTTTAGAAACAGGAAGATAAAGAAATCATTCATGGGTCCAGTTTTTGCACGATCCCTGTCCTGATATTCATAGACGCACTATATCAGTTCTGTTATATCAGTGCTATAGTGATATGTGATTTTGTGGTTTGTTGTTAAGGTTTGGAATTAGATAGACCAAGTGATTTACATAGGTGTTGAACAATAATTAGTTATGCCTGAAAATGTGTGAATAGAGGTTTTTGGAAACAAGTGAAAATTCTATGCAAGTAACTTTATTTGAGATAAAATTGTGGCCTTAAATGTTGGCTGAAGCCATGAACAATCAGCGGCACGTGCAAACTTTTTGAAGTCGTGGTTCTTGTACTTGCCATCGTCCCTCGGTCTAGTTAGTGCTCAATGTCCAGAACTTCATCAGTAATGTTAGTCATGTTTGGAATCTGAGGTAAACAGTTTTCACTTTGAGGTTTCGTTGTGTCAAAGCAGACCAGGTGAGAGTCCAGGGGCCCATTAGAAGAGACGGAGTGAACTGGTGAAAGAAAGAGAGAACCAGTGCTCATTGCTCTCTGACAGAGAGACCCTGTCCAGACCCTTTTCTGCAGGCTCAGTCATGAAGTATAGCTTGTTAGGAAAACAGCACTGCTTAGCATAACACAATATTTGAATGTTTTGACTGTGCTAGAGGAAATAGTCTGTACCCGTGAAAAAGACACACATGTATATAGTGTATGAAGGTATTCATGCTCAACACTGCCTTAAATTTCTGATGCGTTTAAATACCCATACATTGATGGTGGCAGGTAAGAGACTTTGTTGGTGTTGTGTGTGTGCGTGTGTGTCATAGATGAGGACGATATGGTAGAGTACCATCATCACCGTGAATAGAAGTTCCAGTCATCTCTCATGTATTAATTATTAGATTCTTAACAAACCCTTTTGAACCGTTTGTGTTGTTAGCTGTAAAGCCTGACGGAGTGAGTAGAAAACAACAGAAGTTATGTCGTTGCCCTCTTTTTACCTTTTTAGCCCCATTGCCTTCTTTTTAGCTTTGCTTTTGAGGTGTCAGAATAGAAAAGCTCAGCGTTGTTAAACAGTCAACTTTCACAATTAACCCAGGCGTTATTCAAATTGTTTGTTAACACTTAATTAACTTACAGGAGTGCAAAATGAGTGTCCATAACTCTATAGACATCCTGGTCATTCACATGCTCCTGTCATCCTCACTTAATATGCTTTGCGGTGCCGGGTGTCTGCGTGAGTACTGGCCTGTTGGTGTTTTTGTGCTGGTGGTGGTGTGTGTCATGGTGATGGGGATAGTTTACACTGCGGTGAACTGGACAGTGATACGCTTCCATCAAAGAGACACACACTGTGACACAACAGGCAACAGTCACCCAGTATGATATTAGAGACAAGACCAGAAAGACACTTGAACACTCTCTAAGAGGTACAACATTGTACCTGGGATGTATCACTTTGTCTCTGGGGCAATATCCTAAATCATACCTTTTCTCATAAAAATGGTGCAAATGTATTTCTACCTTTTATACCTTAAGAGAGTACATGGTAATATGTTAACAACTGTTGATGAAGCTCAGGAGGGAACATTTATGTTATTTGTTCTTTTCTAACTTTAAAGTGAAAATATTTATGAGAGCGAGGCATCACGTGTACATTTTCAAATCCAACGATTGTTTTCAGTTGCACACCAAAGCCTTTAAGTGCTTGCCTGTAAAAATAAGCAGTCAAAATACACCTGTTTTTCTGTTTTTTCTCCGCCATCCTGCCATCTGGATAAGCCACAGCGCTGGGCTACCATGGATGGAATAAAGTCATGCTTTTTCTTTAAATATTTTTAAGCTCAATACAAAGCTTGCCAATAGGCCTGCATTTTTGTTGTTGTGCACGCCTGGGTGTGCACTGTTCAGTTTCTGTAAGTGACTGGAGGGGCTGGAGAACTTTCACAGAATTTGTGGGCCCTTAATTTTTATAAGAGCTTCAAATCTGTTCAGTTTATCTCTGGATTCACTTTAGGTCTTTTACAACAAAGTACCAGGCATTCCTCTTTGCTGGGAAACGTTGCCCTCTCTGTCACTCTCAATTAAAAAAGCATCTATAACTAACAAAGCCGTTGCAAATTTGGCATGATGCATGGCTATGTCTACAGTATACTGAGCAATTACTCACAAAGCACACATTTGGCAGCGCTTGCAGGTAAACAAATATACTGTCCAGTTATTTGTGAGCTGTAAAACTGTCTCATGTGTTTTTGAAGTTGTTTTTTTAGAACAAACAAACTGGCTTTCCGACTGATCACTCTCTAGCCCTCATCCCCTGTGCTTCTGTTTCTCATGCACTGCTGCTCTGCCACCACTTCCTCTTCTTGCTCTCAGCATGAGCATGAGGATGTTAGAGATTGAACTGAACAACTGAATTAAACATTTTAATGACTGCGATTTGTCTGGCACTTGAAAATACACTGCCCCCTCTCAAAAAAGTTATTAGATGAGATTTAAGTGTCTGTTCTTGTCTAAAATTCAATATGTCTCACTGCATACCCAAATTGGTGAAAATTGATTTTTAAATTACTGTAGGATAACAGTCGGATAGGCTAGACCAGAGGCCACAAGATTAGCCAATAGTAATTAAAATTTTTAAGGAGGGCCACATTCATCCATAGCAATATATTGTTGTTGTTGTTGTTGTTTTTATGAATGGCTGTTATAGCCTATATCACTACAAGAAAAATAGAATCCACATTGTAATAAAAAGTCCAACCATTAGTGTGGACTATTTAGATCTTTCACCACATGCAGTGAATGAAAATGTGGCAAATGAAGCTCGTAAAATGATGCACTTCAATTATTGCATCCAGCGTTTGCGGGCCTTTAAAACCCGAAACTTTGCCCTTGATGCCATTTCAACGGATTCTACATTGCTGCGGGGTGGGAATGCTGTATGTTTATTACTGAAAATAACCATTGAGCTATTTTCAGGTGCATTGGCAATATTCTGTCTAGAATAAAACAATGTGTGCTGGCGGGTAAACTCAAGTCATTCACTTCCCCTCCTCGTTTTCCTCCTTGCCTTTGTTTGTAGTTTTATGAGGAGTTGGCTGGAGTGATGAACTCAGAGCAGGAAAGGCCATTCGTGTGCAGCGCTCCTGGCTGTTCTCAGGTGAGTGTGTCAAGACAGGACCACACCGTGTGTGTGTGTGTGTGTCTGTGTGTGTGTGTCTGTAATATGAAGAGGAGTACGTTGAGGAGGCCTGGGGAGTAGGTTACTGCCTCACGCAAAAGGGAGAAACAGAATAGCATGGAATTGAGTGAAACACTAACTGTAAATAAAGCTGCTTTTCTGCTGCAGGTGTAAAAAACCTAGAGAAAGAAATGTTTTTTGAAGTCAGTACAGCAGCTGTCGCTTTTTTGTAAGGATGCACTCTAGAGATGAAAAATGACGGCGAATGTTATTTTGGTTTAAGCCTCCAGTTTATGGGTTCTTTTGACAGTATTATAATAGAGTCATAGAACATTGTATTTCCCTTTTGTACGTATGGTTACGATTCTTTTCACGCTCTTTTTTTTTGTTTTCTTGCTCAACAGCGATTCCCCACGGAGGACCATCTGATGATACATCGACACAAACATGAGATGACTCTTAAGTTCCCCTCCATAAAGAATGACAACATGTTATCAGGTGAGTTACAGCTACATCAATACAGATTCACGCTATCTCAGCAGGGCACACAGGGGACTCGTAGTTTGTTTGCAGGTGTGTGCAGCAGTGACTCATGCTCAGACACACCTGTCTATCATCAGAAAACTTTACGGCGTGTCTATACAAGTTGTTTACAGTAATGTAAATCATATGACGCACGTTACCTCGCAGCTCAGCTATATTCAGTGCATGCCGCTTCTGCACACTTCAGCAGCACAAAGAGACGCTGACGTATGACTAAAAGAAATTAGCATGTTAAGCTAAATGTCCTGCCAAGGTAACATTTCTCTTCCTCGCTGCTTTGCGTGATTTACATCCTCTCAAGATCAGAGCTCTCATTAGTCTGGAGGAGGTGGGAGAGGTGGTTCACCGCCATTATGAGGGGGGGGGGGGGGACAAGGTGTAGCTCAGGTGACATGTTGATCTACATGAAACATTGATCTACAGTTCAAAGAAACATCACATTTATAGATTGTGTACAGCACCTACAAGTGTCACCCCAAGGCCAAACCATAACTCTAGTCCTCTGTTCCTCGACATGGCTCTGCAGCAGCGGACTAGGGTACACAGCGCTCTAGCCACGCTGCTGAGATTGTGTCTTCTTTATTATTTACACTCAGTGGACAGCGGGATCGGATTTTCTAGGCCGGGTGTCCTTATCCCCCGTTATCTGAGTTACAGCTCTGACCATTTCTCTTATTGAGACCTTGGACCCAGAGGATAAAATAGTCAATGGTTATAAGTCACATTGCTGTTAGAACTCGGTAACATAACTTCAGCTGGTCACCAAAAGACATTTAAGCAGTCTACTCCTTATCTTTTATCTTGATATAATTGCGCACCTAAAGTTTATCTCCTGTTCATCTTCAACTGAAAATTGACACTGCCCTCTTTTTTTACCAATAGAGCTTGAGTTAAGCTCTCAGCCTCCCAAATGGGAAAACTATATTTTGGGCAAAACTGTATTTTGGGTACACAGGTCATGATGAAAGTTTGAGTCAATCCCCAGTCTAGCTAGAATGGATAAACAGACCATGAAGTATGCTTTTAGCCTTTGAAACGGGCTTGATCCTAAAATCACATTCAACTGTCTGAAACCTGATCTGTGCGCACCCCCCACAAAGTCAAGTTGAATACCATGGCTTGACTGAGCTGAACAAATGAGACCCCCTTGCAGTAGGTGGGATCTGGACTTTATCAACGCAAATGGCTCTGTCAAGGCTAGTATCTCTCTCTAACAGTATGAAAGTAATGGAGGGGGTTTCAATAATCATTATAAATGCTTATCAACAATGTACATGGTGTGGCACAGGGTATTAGTCTCTTATTTTGCATACTACTATATTCCTTGTGCTATGTTCTTGTATGTACAGCCTGACAAATAAACACTATTGAGAGTAACTGGTTTTGAAGCTGGACTCATGTGTCTTCCTTGATTCCCAGACCAGACGCCCACACCGACACGCTTCTTGAAGAACTGCGAGGAGGTGGGACTGTTCAGTGAGCTGGACTGCTCCATTGAGCAGGAGTTTCGCAAGGCCCAGGAGGAGGAGGACAACAAACAGGTACTGGAGAGTAGAGAGCACAGCTCAGCCTGGGGAAACCCAAGGTGAGCCCGCAGCCGGGGTGAGGTCAGATGGCTGTAAACTGTGTTGTCCCTTGTTATCTTGTGCCGTCATCAGTCATTCCACTAACCACAGCCCACATGCTGCGAACAGATACACACACTTTTCATAGACCCAAAACACTTAGGGCACGGACTCACATAACCACACACTGCTCATTTGCCAAAAAGCAGATAACCACAGGTATGTATACACAACCGACTGTCTTGCCAAATTTTCTCTTTCTTGTACAAACAGGATAGTCATATGTTACGTTTCCAGCCCTCACTGTGTCCCAGACACCATGCGCCCCATCCCCATCGGTCTTGTTGACAGTGACAGACAGGGCCGGCAGGTGGAGATTTCTCACCCACCACAGGTGAGGGGAGAGGAGATCAGGTTCTCCACCTGTAACTTCAAACAGCTCTCCAGTCACCTCTCAGGCAGGGAGTCTTATTTCCTCCCAGACGCAAAGATTGACCCCTGGGAGACAACTTTTGTGACAGCAATACAAGACTTTGCCAGACAGTCACGCATATGCAGCCTGTTGCGACCTCAGCAGAGTCTCAAAGCGGCGAGGTCTGACAGACGGGTGATCATTTATGCATTATGGATCCGCCCTGCATGGGGCACCTCTACCTGGAACACGGGTGCTAGTCAAATCACCACAAGACAGACTGCTTATCTAATGTCTGGAGAGATGCACATGCATGCTGGAGCTGCGCTGTCGTCTGGGTGGTTTGGCTCTGGAGCTCGTCTGCGCTCAGGTCAGCCACGTCTAGCCTCCCCAGCCTGTGTGGTTTATGATGGGAGGCTCTGCTAAGTCAGCAGGAGGCGAGTCAGAGCAAGACTCTCTGGGAGTGCATAGCACAGGCAAGAAAGATAAGGAGTGCTGGCTTGAAAATTCAAGGAACAGCAGTTGTCCCATCAATAGAAAAAATGCAGTCATATACAGACACCCTCATACCAGTAAAAGAGTGATTGCTTTGGCTGTATTGATAATCTTTTAATTTCTTTATGGTCAATATCTGATGTTAGGTAGACCACAGGTATTTTTGGTGGCTGTTTTAGATTTGGCTTTTTGGTATGAAAGCCAAGACATGTTTGTGAGGCTTAGGGATATATTTTCACTTACAAGGTTATTTTGGAATATATTTGCCATTACTTGTACCAAGGGCAAAATAAACAAACTATCCTGCTGGGTAAATAACAATAAGGAAACCTGGTCTTCATTAGGCTCTCCATTTTTCCCCACCTCCACTTAGGAAAAGTCAGTGGATGATAGTTTACATAGTTCCTCATTACACATTCAAGCTGGCTGTATGGAGCCAAGCAGTTGTAATGCTTGAGTTGTGCTGAACATACAACTTGCCGGAGAAAAAAAAGTGATACTCTTTGACAGCTTCTAACCGTGTATACTCTTCTCACTCTTCTCTCCCCTCCCTTACTGCAGAGCATCTCACTACACGGCCAGGCAGGCCAGCACCAGCAGTCCCACGCACGGATGGCCAACCACGACACCAGCATAGTGATCCAGCAGGCGCTGCCGTCTCCTCAGTCCAGCTCCGTCATCACTCAGGCTCCATCCACAAACAGACAGATAGGGTGAGTGAGAACCAAGAGAGCAACAGCAAGATATTACTGACTTGCATCTACTTTGGACTGCATATGAAGAGAATGTAGGTTTTATTAGATAAGTGGCAGAAAGAGAGGGAATATTCTTGTGTTTTTATCTCTGTGTGCCGTGACACTGACTTTTTTGCTGTCAAATGGTTGAGCCACTGTTAAGAGCTGATGATGGTCTGAAAATTGTCTGAGAAGCACAGTGACAGGAGTGTGTCTCCTCACCTCAAGTGTGCCCCCGTTATAGCGACAGCCTTAGGCTTGGCCTGGTCCCATTGTCTCCGTGCTGATTGTCATCCCTCTGTACTCTCTGAGGTAATGTCAGTGTTTCGTTACATTCGGAGCAGTGTGTGGGGCTGGCGATTCATGTTTTGCTGTTCATTCAGCATTGTCCCACAGCAGAGCATGTCAAGAGGGTCCCAGAGGACGGGATGAGGTCATCGCCGAGGCCTCGGCCGTGACTGCTTTTACAACGGTTTAGCGTTTCATGCTCTAAAATAGTCCCTTTCACTGTATGGGAATGGTGACCACAGCCTTAGAGCTCTGTTTCCCTGCCATTTTTCACTGCCGTGCCACAGATGTAATAACAGCAAGCCGTACGATGCGATGCTCTGTCAGGTTTTTACTGCTTGTGTGTAGTTGCCATGGATTTGTTCATAGAGTTTAAAGCGTTTACTCTTGTATTTTTGTTGCCAATCGCAGTCCTCATCAGACCTTGTACTGAAGGACTCATATGTGGTAAATTTGGTGTGGGTGTGTCAGGCATTGATTTTATAAACCCCACCAACCCCCACGGGGCTAGCTTTTTGTGGGTAACGCCTTTCTTGTGTTTGCCTTCCTCTGCTGACCTGTGCCTAGTTTTTGTCTTTATATATCAGTAACATAATCAGGACCTGGGCTGTTCACGCATACACATACGCATACACATACACATACACATCTCTTTCACTTCTTCACTTCTTTATACATGTAAATATGCAATGACACAAATTGTATCCACAAACTCTTAGTTTCAGTATCATCACCAATTACAGAAGGCTTTAATTCTATAATTAATGATGATGTAACTGTGCCTAGTTTTAAGCCTACAGTGTCGAATTCTAACACAAGTTGGACTTAAAATGCATGTTGCCTTCAAACTTGTGCCAGGCTGTGTTACTGTAAACCAGGCCTGTGGCAAGCTAGTTGGGTGTTGAGATGGCTCAGTGTTAGGCCTGCGCTGTGTTGAGGTCGTCCTGTGTAGATTTACAGCTTGAGGAGCTAGTGAATATTGGATGGGAGGCCCATCACTAAGCCTGACTGACACCCCGTCAGGCTCTTTGTCCAGGACAGGGATGGAATTTCATCCACTTGGAGGAGCAGCAATCACTGCCAGTAACAGAGACTTTGCCGGGCCTGCTTCACCTGAGTTTACCTGTCATTAAAAACTCCTCACTTTGCCGAAGCACAGACTCCCCACTTCACCCTCTTCATAGTCCTTTACAGTCACAGATCCTTCACTGACTTGCTGAGAGACTGGTGGTTTTAATGCTTGCACACAGTAAAAAATATTTTGTGATAATCAGAGGTGGTATGGCACGTGGTCGTGGTTTCCAGCCACAGACTGGCTTATAAGCACCAGCGACAGTTTTCTGTTGCACGTTATTTGAAGCAGTACTTGAGGCTGTCTGCACTAGTCAGTGCACTATCAGACCTACAGTTGCATATATATGATCATAAATCCTGAAAATGAAGGGACAAAGCCAGGATTACTCAGATCTATGACAAGAGGGAGAGACAGACATTGTATTCCACAGAATTACCTGCTGGCTGTAAGACCAAGAGAAGTGCAGAGAGGGGGTTGCCCAAACTGTACAGGAGTCAGTTGTTTACAACGACGATGGAAGCTTATCACATGAATAGGAAGGCCCGTCTGGATGAGTAGATTCACACGACAGACAACTGATCTGGAAATGTTCACATCAGTGGGAAACTGGGTTGAGGAAACCCCTTTACTGAGAAACAGTGGTTCCACAGGAAGCCATTAGGGCAGCTGAAGGCTCTGTGCACAGGGTCTCTCCACAGGAACTTCCTACTCACACAACAGGCCGGACACTTCACAAGCTAGCTGTGCTCTGCCCAGGTTGATAAAGAGCTAGTCAGCCTACTGGAGGTCAGATGAGTGGTTCCCTATGCCTGTGATAAGTCTTTGTTGTCCTGTTAAGCCACCTCAAGTGTAATTGATGTAATATGGTTTGATTTGCCATGTCTGAAGAAAAGCCAATCGTGCCGTAGTAGAAGTTGTTCCTTTAACCCACAGTGGGAAATTCCTTTATTGTGCGCATGTTTATGCATAGTTTTAACTGCAGTAACTTGAGAGACAATTCAGAGACAGTTATCCATAGCAAGAATGGACAGGTTTGGGTATGTGATTGTTGCAGACTTATAAAGCTTTTTAACTTGACACACTTTGTGGAGCTCTGTGGAGCAAAGATCTCGCTGAGTGAAGAGAAATCACCAGGCAAAATCAGTTTAATCTAGGTTCCATCTGTTTTCTCGGTTCTCGGCCCTGCTGAACGCGCAGCGTGGAGCATCCAATGAATTAGGATAACAAGTCATTTTCATTGCTCCACAATGTTTACTAAAGAGCTTTGAGGCTTGGAATCAATTAGGATTGGCTTTCCTGAAGTCCATTTACTTTAGGGTTGAGCTGGGCCTGCAGCTGTGAAACCTGAGGACCTCTCTCTCTCTCTCTCTGCTCTGACAGAGTCCCTAAACAAGGCCTTTGGGGAGCAACACTGACACAAACCAGTGTTAAAACTAGGCATAAGAAACAGCCAGCAGATCTTAATGTCACGGCTATCATTATCATACAAAGGGAAGCGGCGTCCAACAGATTTGAATGCTCTCTGCTTTAGAATTATAAACATCTGGTCCTGAGTTATGTCAGAGTTAAATGTGTTGGACGTAGCTAGTCAACCATGTGAGATACAACATTTCGTAGAGACCTCAACCTTTTGACTCGTAAGAGGAGATGTGGGGGTAGGTGGGGTAGGTGGGTGGGGGCACAAAGGCACTGAAAATGACATTCTTCTATTCTGGTTGAGTAGAGGAATTCAATCCAATCATTTCCATTACAAAGCACAACCAACCTGAAGGCAACTGGGTTACGTGAAGTCTGATTACAGTACAGATGTAATAGAAGACCCAGTCATCAATGTCTGTTGATGCAGCATTTAAATATTTTTCTCAGTTTTGGCTGTGTAGACTTAATCACCTTAGGAACAGGTGCTTTTATTGTATGAGGACACTTCAACTTTCTCTTGAATAGTTTGAATGATAAACTCAAATGTGAATTTCCTAGGAATTTTGAGGATTGCAGCACACTAGTATAAAGGTAATCTCTGGTTTGAGTTGAGAGTCAGATCATTTGAACCTGACCTTTGAACCTGAGATTCCATCTTTAGTCATTTTTGCTTTCTCATCGCCTAACAGAGACAACCTTCTTCGATATTTCCTAGAATTAGACTCACTTCAAAATACAAATCCATTGACACCAATAGCTTTCAATCTTGTGCAAAGCTGAAATAAACAATTTGTGTTTCTCTTACTTCAGTGGTCCACTGTACTCATTTTTAATTTGTATGCCTAGAATCTTATACACAACATTAGCATATTTCTTTAATATTTCTAGATGAAGGATTTTTGTCTCTGAACTTAAATAAGCCTTGAGGTCCGAGTGCTTCATATGGCATGCTGCCTGCAACATTAAGTGTTATGCTCTGAAGGAAGTCAATTGGTGCTTTTGTTTCCTTGCTGCTTAAAATGCACAATATTTTTCACACCTCTCAGAGCCATCAGCCTCTTGTGGTCCTTGTCTTGGCTTGTATAAGGGAAGTAAGCAGAAATAGAACTTGGGCTTCATGCTCTCTAAACCACACAGTATCATACATGGCCTGAGTGTCAAGTGACAGAGCTGCTTTGGTCTCCATGTGTTTCTCCACAATATGTTGGTGATATGCTGAAGATTTTGTGTGGGATACCGCAGTTTCTCACCTGCCTCGGTGCTGAGAATTTTTTTTAGCTGTAAACCAGTAAAACTATTACTTAGATTTGTCTCTCAAAGAGTTTGACAAAGCCCAATTAGATGTCCTGTTGCTTAACAAAAAATAAATCATCATCATCACAGCGCACCATGGTCCCTCACCAGATATGATTCCAAAACACGCAGCTGGGTTTGTACCAAAGAGTGTTTTCTTTCTCAAAAGCTTAAAGCAAATGTGAATATCCTGAGAAAAAAATAACACAGTTTCTTCTGTGAACAATCTGTCAAATATATCTTGATTCTGACATGATCAAGTTCTACCAGCTGGTTATATGTATTAGACACCTACTGACAACCATTTCCACAAATTGCACTACCATCCACTGATGATTTTGATTCCAGATTCCACATTTTCACAAATTGCATAACACTTTTTTCCACACACAGACATGATATATGAAATGACTGTGTCTGTTGTATTTCCACTGCTATTGTGCCAGTGTCAGAACAGAGAAGTCATTGCACTGGCGAGAGTTATGTGCTTTTCATGTTTCCATGGGCAAGCTCTGACCTCATGATCCTCACAATTTAAACTAAACTTCCTTTATTATTGTTTATGATTAGATTGGATTTAGAGAATGGGTGATAAGGAGGGAGGTCCGTCCTGAGTGCAGGGGCCCTGGACGGCCGCAAAAATGCCTGGGGTGCCCTCCTGCTCCTGCTTGACAATGCCCTCGCCCACTGGCTAATGAGCAATGGTCTTTGAACCGTGTGTGTGTGTAAACTGGGGGGGTAACCAATCCAGATAGAGTAGTAGGCAGGTACAGAGAACGGAAGAGAAAAACAAAGGTATATGTGATGAATTACAAAAAAACGGAAAGAGCGAGAGAGAAAGAGAAAGAGAGAGAGAGAGAATGCAGGATGTACATCTGACCTGAATTAAGATGAGCTCATTGTGTACTGCAGTGGGTTTAATAGTGCGTTTGTAGAGGAACGCCCAGACTCTGTTCCCTCTCATTCCAGCGGGTCTGTGTCATCCCTGCCCCGGGGCCACCACACATGCAGGCTCCTGCACAAGCAACTCACACACACAGGGACATGCCTCACAGCTCCGGGGAGCGCAGGGATCATAGGACAGGGAAGTGTGGAAGAGGGGGGGATCAGAGGTGGATGGAGGAGAGGAAGAAGGGGATCAGGGGTGGACGGAGGAGAGGAAGAGGGGGGATTGGAGGTAGATGGAGGAGAGGAAATGAAGGATCAGGAGGGTGGAGGAGAGAAAGAGAGGGATCAGATGTGGACAGAGGAGGAGGAGAGGGTCTCAGACGAGGATGGTGGAGAGGAATACGGAGACCGGGAGGGTGGAGGAGAGGATAAGAGAGAGGTCTGGACAAGGAAAGGAAAAGAGAGATCATGTTTGGATGGAAGAGTGAATGAATGGGATCAGGAGGATAAAGGTGTGGGAAAAACTGGGTCTGTGTATGGAGACCAAGGAAGGAAAGTTAAGATGAAGACAGGATGAAAGAGAGAGAGACAGAGAGAGAGAGAGAGAGAGAGAGAGGAGGACCTGGGTGAGACCGATGGTGGAAGAGAGGAATCAGGTGGCTGGATGAGAGGAAGAGAAGTTATCTAGAAGTGGGTTAAGGACGAGAGGGACAAAAATGGAATTCAGAACAGAGAAGTTAAAAAATAGACAGGTTATACAAGATGACGAGCGGGTCGTGTAATAAGTAACGGGAGAAGGAGCAAAGTATCACTGAAAGTGAAACGGGCACAGTATGCCAAATGTTACAACACCAGTCAGGCGCTGTTGACAGATGCCAGCTTGTAATAAGATGACACAGTTAGTTGTTGCTGATGAACTTTTCTGATCCACTGCTGAAAGGAATGTACTCTAGTTTTGTTGAACGTGAGAGATAATCCAACTCCACTCTCCTTAACCAATGACATCTCTGGTTAAACAATCAAACCAATATGATTATTTTATAATTTGCTGAAAGGGAATGAATACCGCTATAGACACTCTGTTGATGAGTTTCAACAGAGTGAAACGTTCCCCACCATTCCTTAACTGTGATTTGGCATGGTTTAAGTCATGTGTAGACTCCCTGATGTGAGGACACCCCATCCCAGATCCATCCCACCATCTCTCACAGTGTAGCACCCTCCCAGCATCCATCCCTCCTCTACCCCGCTAATAAAAGTCAGCCTGTGTCGTAACCCATTAGGGCTGATTTATTTGATCAGATTCGTATTATTTCCTCAGTCCAAACCCCATGGCACTCTCCTCCCACCAGTGATTAAAGGCAGTAAATCAGGGGCAGGTCCTGTGTAGTGTTTACTCAGAGAGCCAGGCAGCTGCAAGCTGTTTGAGGCCCTTGTTTCTCCCTCTGTTTACCTCCGTTCCCATGGCGACTGCACCACCGTCTCCCGAGCGTCTGGAACTTGGCCCTGGGCTGTTTTGGTTACATTCGAAAGTTTTTAGCTGCTGTGTCTACCCAGAGCTAGCAGTGACTTCACCCAGCGAGGAGTGAGTGCAGCGATGTTGGACGAGTGAAGGAGGGAAAGAGAGGGAAAAGAGAGAGGAGGAGAGGAGGGAGGGACGAAATCTGGGGGTAGGCAGGCAGAGGGTGGGGGGAGGGCGAAAAGCCAAGAGCATTACATCATTGCTGGAGCAGAGTCAGAAGGGAAGGATATGAGTCAGTGGACTGACTGCACTCTCTCTCTCTCTCTCTCTCTCTCTCTCTCTCTCTCTCTCTCTCTCTCTCTCTCCCCCCCCCCTCTCTCTCTCTCCTCTCACTCTCTCTATTGGATGGCAGCCAAGCCCCTTGTGTTCAAGTCCCCAGTACTTGAGTTGGAGTTGGGACTGTGGGGATTGGGACAGTAAAGCTTAGTGTGTGTGTGTGCAGACTACAGGATTTGTAGCTTAGAGCAAGTAAGTCCAGAGGGGCTTGAGTTGGGGTGTGGGCACCCTGAGGGGTCCAAAAGAGAGTTATAAAGGATTAACAGTACAATGACTGGTTGTCAATTCTACACCAAGAAAAAAAAAAACTTTGGTGGTTGTGAAGGGGGAGAACTTTGGAGAAATAGACTATGGAACAAGAGATAAAAAGCAAGAGAGGGAGACTGGGAGGAGAGAAGGGCTTGCAGTGATGTCATGGTGGAGTGGGGGTGGGGGGGTGGAGGGGGGCAGATCGGGGGGATTGGAGGGGGAGCTGGGCTGAGAGCGAGGCACTCAGTAATGTGAGAGTGCAGGGTCAGGACTGCAGAGTGTCTACCTGCTCTCCCCCGGGGCCCACAGCCCAGGCTATTATCAATCCCCTCAGTGGAGCCACAGCCTGTCATTATTCACACACACACACACACACACACACACACACATACACACACACACACACACACACGCACGTGTTCGCTCATTCACACACAAATTCATGAACATACATACACTGGCACACACATGCGCAGTTATTCACACACACATGTACAAACACTCTGGACATGAATCCACTAATCCAGTTTACAGTCTGGTGCATAATGTATACAGAGGCAAACAGACACAAACACAAACTAGCAGAAGAGAACTAAACAGGAGCGACCCATGTGGAAAGGTTTTGTGAGAAATCCAATCGAATGCTTCTGTGAATTATATGGAAATTATAAATCCTGCATCACAAGCTAAAGCAGAAATGGTGCATTCTTTTACATCGTGTCATGTATGTCAGAAGCATAAATTATGTTGCTCGTGTAATGCACAGACAACATTAATGAAATATTTATCATATACAAATCAATAAGAGAGTGGTGTCTTCTAAAGGAAAGTGGCCACATGCATATGATAAATTTCAAAAATCTCTTTACCTGGCATCTGATACATTAACTGAAACACTATGCTACTATGCCAGTCACACTTACTGTGATAGCAGCTTCTTGCCTGCATTCAATATTAAATGTCCTCATTTATCAGCGCAGTCAGCACAAGGCTAGAGTTTAACTCCAGGAGAAGTGCTGTCAGTTAGATGTAGATGGGTTTTTTTTCTCCCACTGGGCATGCAGGTTGTGTTTTGGTGTGTGTGGTGGTGACAGGCACAGTGTTCTGCCTGCTGCCCTGCTGCAGGTGAGCAGCGCTAACAGACGGGCAGTGCAGTGGAACCTGCAAGGGCTTCAAAGAAGCCTTTCTTCTCTGGAAAGCCAGAGCCTGAGCTGCCACAACCAATGACCTGTCTCTCCTGTTCCCTGGCTGTTAAAAAAAACACTGACCTCTGCCAGGTTATTGACTGCTGAAAGTGGCACTGTGTTAGTGCATCATGTTGTATCATCTTGAATAAGGACAGGCACACAGGAAAAACACAGATTTTCATCTTTGTCCACAGTTTTTTTGTCATCAGGCTACAGGCGTATTTCACTTTCCTAAAGAGAGCAGCAACACGTTGAGAGCAACCAATTTATCTGTCAAACTCGTTGTTGAGTTTTGTGAGTTATTTTTATTGTCCAGGCAAGGTTCATACACACGTTTCTGCAACACATTGCTTCACACTCACATAGTTACACTTAGTTAGCCAGTACAGTTGGCTACTGAGCAACTCCACTTGGGCAGCTGGGAGTTAAGTGCCTTGCTCATGAGCACCTTAACTGTTATTCCTGAGAGAAGATGACAGTGTTTTTTATTTACATCCCCAGCCCAGATTTCCTCAGCCATTCCATGGATTTAAACCAGCGGCCTTATGGCAGGAGTCTTATTCCCCGACATGTTGACTGCCACTGCCTCATGATGGTTATTTCATCCCCCTGAATATTGGCAGAATATGAATTCAGAGAGAACGTTGCTGATGTAGTGTGCAGCTACACTGCATACCTCATTGTACTTTCATGGCTTTTCCCATGTGGAAATGTTTGCATTCGCAGTGTTGCTCAGATGTCACATGTGCTGCTGAATGAGTGTGATTGTGATAAATTGGAATGTTAGACAGAAATGACACATAGTCAGGATGGTAATGGTCCTGTGTGCTCGCCTGTGTGCGCAGCAATCTAAATGTCTGGAGCGTAAATGCACATATTTAGGTCTGGGAAAATACAGGTATTTATTCAGGTGGGGGACCGCTTGGTCTGTTACACCCCCACCTGGCCGTCACTCCCTCACCACTCGCTATTACGGTAATCCCAGCTATGATGTGGTCAGTGATTGCATTAACCCATTTAACATGGCTATCCCAAATGCTTCTGGTTGGCACTAATTGGTGAATGTTGGTAAATGGAAATGGACCTTTAGTGACTGGTGAGTAACAGCATTGATGATACTGATTATTGGAGAATCATATAGTGAATGTTGGTGTTGTTTAGACTGTAGGGACTGGATAGTTACTGTAGGCATGTGGGTGTAGCAGGACCATGCAGCTGGGAATCGGTGCTCTTGCAAGAAGGGATTTGGTGGCAGTTGTATAAATGATGTCACCCCGTGCAGATGGAGCGGTCTGGGTGTTTAGATGGCTGCAGCCCTGAGCCAGTGACTGAGACAGGACTGCTGTCAATAGTTTAAGCATAGCCTGGGCCTCATCTGTACATGTGATTTATTGATGTGGCCGTGAGTGTGGATAGGCCCGTTGGTCCGCACACGCTTTAGTGGTTACTGAGGGAGATTTCCCCAACGGGGCTTCCACCACTGTAGCAAATTCTAAATGCGATTCTCATCATGAACATATCATGTGGCTGTTATGACAAAAAAATATTCATTCATCATCATCATCATCATTCATCCATTGTACTACATGAGCTAGACTTGTTTAAAGTGCATCCAACAACTCCCAAGATTCCTCAACTTTCAACTCTGCAGATTGGATGCATAACCATCCACTGTTTTTCATCCTTACTTTGTTGCAGCACAAACAAGGACAGACTAAAAGAGAAGAGAGGTGAGGATAGCCTGTGCTCTGAAATTGTACAAATTTGGAATTGATAAATATGTGGAATTACTAAAGATGCCAGGCTTTCTTTAGTGATCTCATATCGAAGAGTTGCCATAGTCCAAGGCTTCTTTTCAGTGAAATAGACTCTGTCATCGGCCCCTCCCCCAGTCATGGTACTGAAACCACAACAGAGATTTGGGAAGAGTTTGTGAAGACCATTTTTTACTAAAAGGTCTGAGCACATAAGGCTTCAACTCCTCTGAACCTGGACTTATATGTTAATAGGGAAATTCCTGTAGTTTTGAACATGCTGTCATCACTACCAGAAACTGAAACTTGTATGAAGTTCACCAACAAGGAGGGGAAAAGTCCCCTTGTTGTTCCTACAAAACTCCTGAAAGAGGTCCTTAACACAGTTGGTCCTCGTATTTTATTAATTATCAATAGCTCTCTGGCAACTGTACTTTCCCGTCTGTTTTTACACATACAGTAATTCAACCGCTCCCTGAAAAATTGAGTCTAGATCCCTTAATTCCCAGCAACTCCAGGCCTGTCTTCAAGCTTCTGTTTTTATCTGATGTTTTAGAGGAAGTTGTTTCAAGCCAACTAATAGCTGTTTTTGGATCAAAACAACATTTTTGAGCAATTCAGGTTTCCCCATCAGGCAATGTATAGTACAGGGCCTGCCCTCATTAAAGTAACCAATAACCGATTAGCAGCAGACTCGGGTGAAAGTTCGATTTGAATCATTTTAGATCTTAGTGCAGCCTTTGACACTGTAGGCTATGCGATTTTAATTGAAGTTAAATTCTGGGTTGGCAACAAGAACAAATCTCGCTCGTACCTCTCACACAGGACTTTCTCATCACAACTGGAAACTCTTCTTCTTCTTCTTCTTCTTCTCCTCAAGCTTCAATTTTAGGCCCCATCCTGTTCTCCATTTACATACTCTTACTAAGCCATCCATAAAGACAATATTTCCTTCCATTGCTACACAGAGGATATACGTATATATAGTATCTACCTCTGAAACCCAGTGAGTTGATTGGCCTAGCCGCTCTGAAGGAATGCCTCAGTGATGTAAAGTGCTGGTTGTTGCAAAATTTTCAACAGCTAAATAAAAACAAATCAAAGTTTTGTTTCCTTCCCAACTAGGCACTCTGTCAGCCAGTGTGAAGCCAGCCACCAGATATTTGAGTGTAATTTTTTATGCTGACTTAATTATTGATAAAGAGAGTGGTGCAGTCTTAACTTCATTCAGTTGAGAACAACTTCCAAAACTGAATTTGAGTAATGTGCAGAAAGTCATTTATGCTTTTATCAACTCATGTTTACACCATTATAACTCTCTTTATTCTGGCATCAAACAAAAGTCTCTTTTCCATCTCCAGCTTGTGCAATGCTGCAGCTAGGATTTTAATTAACTGGTACTTAGACAACAAAATCAATCCAATTCTGACATCACTTCACTGGTTATCTGTTAGGTTTAGGATTGATTTTAAGATTTTACTGTTCACTTTTAAAGCACATTAGAATTGGTGCCAAGATATATCTCTGACCTTTTAACCTCCTATCAGCCAGTGTGCAGCCTCAGACCCCCAGGTAGGCCCTTCTGGCCGTCTCAATGTCTAGGCTTAAGTCTAATGGTGACTTTAGCACCCAGGACCACTAGGCTTTGGAATAACCTGCGTGAGGAGCTTTGGCTAGCAGAATCAATACAAACTTTTTAAAACTTATTTTTGAAGACATTATCATTATGTGATATGTATATGTCTGGTAACCTATTATTTGCAGTACTGTATTGCTTTTACCCTATACTGTTATCTTTTGTATATTCTATAATCGCCTTGTGCTGTCTTCTTGATGTTATGTAATTTAAGTTATTTCATGAGTATTATATATGTTTTTATTTGACTGTTAATGCACTTTGTAAACTCAGTTTTAAGTAGGTGTTATATAAATAAAGTTTTTATTATTATTATTTATTTATTATTATTAGTAATACTAGGAGTAGTTTTGTTGTTGTTGATGTTATTATATGTGAAAACAAAGATTATGCTCTAGAAGATATAGAAATATGTAGTGTAGTGTCGTAGAGGAGAAGGCGATCTTAAAGTTCCGTGTGTGTGTGTGTGTGTGTGTGTGTGTGTGTGTCTTCAGGCCTGTCCCTGGCTCTCTGTCCTCACTACTGCACCTACGGAACAGACAGCGACAGCCACTGCCAGCCTCCATGCCTGGAACCCTGCCAGACCCGACCATGCCCGGCTCCTCCGCTGTGCTGATGCCCGTGAGTACACAAAGGAGCACAGAGTACATTCACTCACGGGCGCAGAGGAAAACTCACACACTCGCACTCTCAAACATATGTGACGACATACCAACCGATGGACATTCACACTTGCTATTGCACATAAACCACAATGATTTGCTGTTCTACCACATACTACCACGATTTAAATGATTTATCACCGCTTTCTCGAGATAGCCAACTCTTGTAGAAGTGTAGGATTCTACCTCCGAGTCTAGAATATACACTTTATTGTAATTAAGCCAAAAAGATTTAGAGGAGCCATAGTGGGAAGCAGGGAATGATAACAACCCTGAGAAAGCTCCCCGTATCAGGATTCTAATGATACAACATATGTTCTCATTGTAACACAAGACAGCCCGTGTTTATGGTATGGAAAAAAAAACCTCCCCATGTTTATTAAATTAAGAGCTAAGCGATTTTGGGGAAGATTGACGGTTCAGGAAAGGGGTGCAGGTTTGGGTGATATTTTTACACAAAACACACTTAGTGCAATTAAGGCTGTGTGTCAGGTTCTAGGCCTGGGTCTCTGTGGACGGGGGGGGGCCTAGCGGGGGTCAGGCTGTGCGGTGGGGGGGCGGGGGGCTGTTCCCCTTGGAGACCACAACACTGGGGGCCCAGAGTTCAGCAGCTTGGAGGCCACACCACCACCACCTCTCACACACAAAATCACAAGTTCTCTCTTCTATACTGCTCTGCTCAACACCACTCGCACACGTGACCTTTCACCCCTGTCAGCTTACCCAGCTGATTTCCTCACATTCAGGTCTTTGCTGTGGATCCTGTGACACATGGCCACCCTGACCAGGGTCGCTCAGGAACAAGGGGGCTAACCGCATACAAATGAAGATAGACCCTAACGCACTCACACACTTAACTCACACCTACTCACATCTCGTCCACCTTGTTAACACATCCCACACCAATGAGGCCAGGTTTTGATGCATTAGCCTGACTGACACTCGCTGCACTATTATCAGACACACACAACCCGGTTGCACTGGCTTCCTGTGTTAAGTCCCTCAGTGCTGGCTTCCTGTTTTGGGTCAGCTCCAGTTGTCATCACACGGAGCTGTGCACAGGGCAGCCTGTCGTGTGAAATCAGGCTCTCATGCTCTCTCATCTCATCGCTCACAGCCTCTTGTGCAGGAGGATGGGTCTGACACTTTAAACACTTCAAAAATAACAAGCTGCTTTTGTTTGTGCGGGCAGCTGTGATTCCCCCTCTAGATGAGCAAATGACCATAAATTGCATAGATAATGACCATTCAGTACAGATATATATACAGTATTTATCGATTTGTGTTGTATGCGTAGTATGTCTATACTTGTGGGTATGACTGTTGTATCCACGCAGCCTATGTTGTTGTGGTTTTCAGATGGAGAGACAGATGTCCATGGGCTCCAGTATGATGGGTATGCAAGGCCCCGCCCACAGCAGCTCCTGCTCTTCCACTCACGTTCCCTCCATGCACTCAGAGGCCAAACTGGTGAGTATACGCATGTGTACACATAAATACACACACACATTCACACACACGCACACACACACACACACATGCTCAATGTGTTGCAACTCTCTTTTCCACTGGGCTGTGCCAGCAAAGCTGTGCTCTTAGGTCTGTGTGGATTTCATCATTTGGTGTGTAATCAAAGCTATGTCTGAACCTGCCAGTGCAGTGCTGGAGACTCTGGCTGGAATAAAGGGCCCTTTATGTGGTTGTGGCTGGGCTGCCCACCGACTGCCTGATGTATATCTTAATGTACAGAACATGTTCTGTAGGTCCTGCAACTTGTTAGCACTAGTTTAACACAGCAGGGAAAAAATCAAATGACCTCATCCTTCACAAAGCAGGCAGTTAGAGCAGTGGGAATGAGACAGGGCTGGGAGAGCAGAGAGACAGAAAGGAGACAGGGTTTTGAGAGTTAGAGGGGGATAGAGGATGACTGAAAGAAGGAAAAAGCTGAATAGGAGGAGACCTTTCACACAGTGCAACTTTGCATAGTGGTACATACTGCCTGTAACACTAATGCCACTGACTAGCAGTGTACTTCTGGCTAATGGCAAGTGGATATACAGTTACACTCCAGGCAATATCAAGTGATTAATACTGTAGCAGCATCACCGTCAGTAAACCTCTGTATTTGTTTTTAAAATCAGTAATAGAAAATAACTGAAAATCAAGATGGCTACACAGAAATCAGAACAAGTGTCATGACTTGGATATCAAAAAATGACAAATCATAATAAAAAGCACTGGCTGTTCTTTGTGTTTGGAACGGTTTGCTGATAGCAGTTTGCTGGAGAGAGAGAGAGATCTTGCAGAGAGGGAAGAGGTAGCAGAGGTCATTGGAAGAGTTATTGCTCTGATAGAAGAGAGCGGGAGCATTCCCAGGGCACTTAATTCTCCCTCTTCCTCCTGCTCTCTCAAGATTGATCGTCTTTGTAGTCTTTTGAATCTCTTCAACTGTTCCTATGGTAACACGCTGGGGTAACACAATATTAGTGTATTAGGCTTATCTCCCCTCTGGCTGTCATCCAGACACATCTTACTCTTTTTTCTCTCCTATCTGTGTAATTGAATTGTAAATGCTCTGTTAGGCCTCCCATAAACATATGCAGTCGCTAAATGGCTGAAGGCCCCACTGCCCTGCAACTTTCTGGTTAGTTGACCAATCGAACACGATGCACAGCAACCAAATGGGGATCAATTGAGATTCTGCTCCCTGATGTCTGAATGCACTGATGGAATTTCATGATTGTGGACAGAAAGTGAGAGACTAATTGTGTTATCAGGGTGCGATCTCCACCGTGGTTTTCATAAGCATGGACGGGGTCTCTAATGTCTGTAATATCCGCGCCCGGGCCCGGTCGATAAATACGGCCTCGCTATCGGATAACTGGGCCGTGATCAGGCCCATGTGTCCCCTGCGACGTACTCAATCCGGCTCTAATCGCATTACCCCAACCATGTTGACTTTCCGCCAATGGGAAATCTCCGCACTGTAACCCCACACCCCCGAGGCACGGACCTGGACGCACTCTTCTCCTCAACGTTTACATTGTGAGAGCGGACAAGGGGATTGAGTGGGACTTTGATAGACATGAAGGAAACAGATAGACAGGCAGAGTGAGGGGGAGAAGAAAGGCGAGAGAAGGGTATTGATGTGATGAGATACTAAGAATTGAATGAGAGGGAGAAGTTGGAAGAATTGTGTGTGCTTGACATAAAAGGGCCTAGTTTCTTGTGCGTGAATGTGTGACACTGCATATGTACATGCATGTGTGTGTTTGTGTGCACTTGTGATTGTGTGTGTGTGTTTTGTGGTAACTGGAGGCCACTGCAGCTGGGTTAACCCTCCCCTGCCAGAGAGAGCGTGCTGCGGGCCCAGAGCCTGGGCTAATGAAGGCTAATTGATTTTGTGGTGGGCCAGAGCAGCAGGGAGGCCTGTCTCTGGTGTAAATAGTTAATGAGCTGAAGGGCTGCTGTGGCCCCTTGGGGACTCATATCTCGCTCTAAGCTCTGTGTTTGTGCTCTCTGGGCCAAGGACTGTATCTCTGCATCACTGCCCATCTTTGTTTTCTCCTATCTCCCATTTTTCTCCTTTAAGTGCCATCGTGGAAGTGGTGCAGCAAAGCCTCGCGGTGGTGTAAGAACCGACTTGTATGTTTTTCCTCTTTTGCTTTTGGTTCGTAGTCTCGGAGTGTTTTAGCAGTTTTGGTTCAAGTGGTTTTATTCGTGAAGGACTGGGTGCTCATGGTGCCGGGTGTGGTTGCGCTCTGTTGTGTCTGGGGAATAGAGCGGTGTGTGTTGTGTGTTGGAGATGGCGGGATAGTTGACCCTCGCAGCGTGGAGGAAACGCCGCGGAGAGGAGGCCAAGTTCCACAGCACGCAGGCCAGAGCATTACATCACTGCTCAGAGCCAGCTCTCCACATACACCGCCTGCTACAGCTCTGCGTCATCCTCCTAGCATGGTGTCACATAGTTATACAGCCACATGCAAAAACACACACACACACACACACACACACAAACACTCACATACATAGAAACATATAGACACAAGTGATAAATAACACCGATACACGCACAAACACAACCACATGTAGAGATGCACACACACACACACACACATGCTGTACACACATACACACATATGCACACAGCACTGTATTCTACTCCAAAAACCTTTTTGCTCCGATGGTTTGATATCTTTGTTTGGATGATGAAAGACATTCACTATCCGTTTCTGGGAGAGGGGAAGCCCAAACAAGCCCTTATCAAGTTGGTTCTAAATAACGGCTACGGGTGCCAACTATGGGACATGAGTCAGCTCATGTGAGTGGGTCCCATTTCAAAGTGGTGCGCTTTGGCATTGTTTGGAATCCCTTTTATACGAGGTTCATGCTTTCCACATCCCGTTTGCCTGCTAATTTTAAAGGATTTAAAGAGGTCTGGTTTGGTGCTGGTGTATGAAAATGTGTTATTTATTATCTCCCCAATTATCTATTGTTTACATTGTTACTAAGGACAATAAATTTGTCACTAAGCGTCAGGCTAGGTGCTGAGTTTTTTATGAGGTAAACAATACTATATGTTCCTACACTGCAGCTCTTTTGGCTGTGGAGCTGGCACTGGATGGGCGGATGACATAATTCTTGGCATGCTCTAAATGTACTCCTTTTTACTTGAGGAGGGAAAAAAACAGAGCGTCTCTTAAAGAAACATTTCATAATACACAAGAGGACCAATAATCAAAGTGTTCCTAGAGCAATAATATAGCTTTTTTACATTTCATCTATACAATCCTTACTGTTTTAATGTTACAGTATAGTTACAGAATTGTACAGGTATAAGAGTTAATAGGTTTGCAGATCACCAAAGATCAAGTTTTACCCAAAGCGGTGAACAAGTTAAAAATGAGAAAGTTACATACACATTCTGGCCAGAAATGCCAAGCAAAAGAAAACTTGTGAAGCAACCATAGCGGTGCCAGTTTTCATCTCCACTGTGCAGTGATTGATTGAGCGATTAGCTCAGTATGAAGTCATTTGTAAGTAGTTAAACCATTAGAGTAAATGGTAACCCTATTACGTGTTCCATTCATTCTCTTCCCCTGTAGTAGAGGAGCACCTCTGGCTAAATCTCTCGTTGTGAGGAGGAGCAGCATACAATAGGAGTCTAGCTCCAGGTTTTGTAAGCAACATCTGTATGAATGGTGGCATTGTCAAGGGATGATGTCATTGGAGAGGGACGGTGAGCTAAGAGCACAGCTGAATCTGCAGGCTGTAACTGTGCTTCACTGAGCTCTGGAGTATAGGGTTAAAGAATGTATGAGTGTATGTCTTTGTGTGTGCTTGCATTTGTGCATTTGTGTGTTTGTACGTGTGTGTGTGTGCGCACGCGCATGTATGTGTGCGTGTGTGCGCTCGTGTGCACGTGCATTTGTGAATGTGTGCGTGCTCTTAATTGTGTGTACAAATAACTCTTAGTGTTTCTGTCTGTCATTATATTGGCGCTCTTTCTGCTGCTCATTGTATTGTCCTTTGAGCCAAACCCCACACATTTGGCGACTAACCATGAAAAGAGTGTTTGAAAATACTCTTTGATACAAGTCTGGCATGTATGTGTGTTGATGAAGTAAACATGTGAATGTGTATGTGTTATAAACAGCGGTCAAACTGGGACGCATGGGACACATGAGATACAAGCTGAGAAATGCTGAGATACGGTGTTACAAAGAGAGGAGGAGCGTCAGTGTCTTGGATGCGAAGAAAGTTTTTTTGATGATAAACATATGATGTTTCTCTCTATTGCCATGGAAGTGAGTGGTTTCAGTAGAGTGGAGTGCAGGGCTGAGGAGCTGCGGTATCGGTGTGTGTCTGCCAGTTTATCAGTGTTGGACCCAGACCAGAGAGAGGGGCCCCTCTCTTGCTCCCTCCAGTGTGTTGCCAATGCCAAAGAGTTTGGCTCTGTCAGATCCGGAGACATGTGCTTCTACACAAACTACAGCACATCTCAAACAGTATCAAAGCTGGCTTGTCCCCACCTTTTACCAGGGCATTTTCATCTGAATAAGAAGCCAAAACGCACTGCTACACTGTAGCTGAAGCTCAATTTCACATGTCAACAATCAATGAGTGACTCCTCCCTTATTGCTTAGTTGAAATGGAGGTATTAGATAGAAGCTATGCTGATAGAGTGCTATACATTCTGCATTTTGAAATGTGGTGAAACAACTTTTACAATCTACATTTGAAGTTCACATAGGAAAGATGATATAGAGGGGGTTCTTGGGAGGACTGTCTGTATGTGTATGTATGTTTGTGTAATTATGTGGCTGTGTGTGTGTGTATTCTTATGTCTGTGTGTGTTTGTGTGTCTGTCTGACTGTGTGTGGGGTGGGGTGATGGGGTGGACTAGGGTGGCAGTCGTGGCGCAGTGTCGCATCTGTTTGTCTATGGATAACTGCGTGTTATTTTAGCTGTGCGGATGGGAGGTGTATGTGAAGGCCATTTGGTCACGGTTCAGGGCCTGTGAATGGGACGGGGCTCCAGCAGGGCCAGGCTTGGGTAAACCAGCCCCCTAGCACCACCATGGGCCAGACTGGACAGTCCAGCCACCATGAGCCCCCCTGGAGCCCGGGTGGTGACCGAGACACTCGCTGGACTCCACATTAACCACTCAAACATTGGAAGAGTGATCGAATCAAGTCTGTTGGGTCAGAGATACTCCATTTGATAGATTGTATTTGATATTTCACCTTCTTTGGTGGAGGACTAATATAAATGTAATGTGTGACACTCACTACAACATCTCCCAAACCAATTAATACTAACATGCTAGACCCACTTCTGTTTTCTAGACCCCTCCTTTTTCTCCAAAGCACTATAATCGCTCATTTAAACAGACTTTTGGAAGGAGATGTACTGCTTCTCACTCTTTTTGACAAGTTGGAGCACAAGAGGAATCTCATACCTGTGGCTGTCAGCTGCTCTTTTCTAACAATGTGTGAGGTTAATCCAAATGTTGAATTTTGATTTTGATACATGATAGGTGGGCACGTGTGACAGGACAAATTCTCAATGAAAACACAATTAATAGACAATTACAGAGGCCGAACAAATATAGGGGCTTTTGTTATCATAAGCATACTGGTTACAATTTACATAAATAAACATTGAGAGGCTGGGCAGTGAGAGGCCTGTTTCAGCCATTCCAAAATACACAGGTATTAGAGGTCTGTTATTTTAAGCGTCTTTAGAATTATGTTTGATTGAAATCATCATCACATTACTTCTCTTTTAGTCATATGGTGATGGTTTAGTTTGCCAGTAGGTAAAGTCACAGGCACTGTAGTTTTTTTACTCTCTCTTTATCTCTCTCTATCTCTCTCTCTCTCTCTCCCTCTTTCTCTGTGTCTCTCTCTCACTCTCAGGCCTCCTCTGTATTCAAGATTGTGGCGGTGGGTGTAGTGATAACCATGTAGGCTGCACTAGAGCAGGGCTTTACAAGAGAGGGAACAGTGGGGATATACAGACTGGAGTCAGAGGCCCATCCATTAACTTGACAGGGTGGAGAAGCTGCCAAGAGTATGAGCGCATGCCTTGGAGCGTGCTCCTCGATGGGCGTGTGTCTCGCTGCGCCCACACCGCCGCGGCTCCTCCGAGCACCACCGGGGCGTCTGGCCCTGGCAGAACAGCCCGTCTGTGTCCGTCTCTCCGTCTGTGTCTGGAACCACAGGGAGGCTCTGTTCGGCCCGGCTCTGATCGGCTCGGCCCCCGAACCCGAGAGAGGAGAGAGGGGGCGACATTACAGCCAAGCGCTCCCATCAGACTGTCTGCCTCGCTGCTCCCTGAGGAAATCAGTTTAACAGTCCCCAGCTCTTGGCGAGCAGAGGGAGAGGGGGTGGAGGAATAGGGAAGAGGTGTGTGTGAGAGAGGGGGATGTTACTGCCTCTCTGGGCAAGAGGGAAATCTAATAAAATTGGACTAATGGGGGTGTGGAGTTTTAGGGGACAGAGAGTGGGTTTTGCAGGCAGGCACTGGTGGGTAGTGGTGGTGGAGATGAGGAGGATGGAATTAGATCCACTGAGTGTTTGGCAAAGCAGCAGAGCCAAACTCCTGCTTTCAACTGCAGATGGTGAACCCATGCCGGGTTTAGAGTGAGAGTTAGGGGGCCTAGGCCCACAAAAAATATTGCCAGGAAAGTTACAGCTTTGATTTATTATGCAATTAGAAATACTGTGTGCATACGGTACTATACATGATCACTGAACATGCTGTGCTAGCTCAGTGTTAGCAAAAGGCTGAAACAGACGGAAGCTTTAATGTTGCTCCATGGACTCTTTAATGTGAGGAGGAAGAGATGCTTCTCCATTAGAAACTGTGATCTTTTTGCTCTTAGGCAATGACTCCACAGACTGGTTAAATCTTCCTAAACTGCAGTAAGGCGCCAGAGGGCCACAGGTCCCCTGATAGCCCACTGCTCCACTTTTAAGGGGAATAAAAGTGCTCACCCTGACCTCGCTAGGTTTGATTTACCCATCCTCAGGCGGGCGTGGTCTCTTCCCTTTGTACCTGCTCCGTGCTCTCTCTTTCTCCTCCCAGGGTTAATAGATATGAAGTCATCTGGCGAGCAGAAACCTGAGTGTGTTTTCAGGATGTGCCCAGAGCACTCACAGGAACATCACTCAAAGGCCCCCGTGTCAGAAAGGAAGTCGCCATTAATAAATATCATTAATGGGTGATCACCTGGTAGCCCTGAAACCACATAAATGAGAGAGACCTAAAAAAAAAAAAAAAAGGAGAGGGAGTGGAGAGGTCAGGGGGCAAAGGTCTGGGAGGAGATAGCTGCCCTCTGGGCGAAAGAAGGCTGGATCAGGGGTTTTTTAACAATGGAAAATCAATAGGCTTGTTCGGTAGTTTCAGTACACTGACAGAATGCATGAAATGTAGTGTGAAATGCATGTGTTGACAGATATCGAGGCTGGTAGTTTATAGATTTATCCTGGCAGAAGCTGTCCATGTCTTCATGTTGCTAGCATGGACTATTCATCTTTTCTGCTGCTTTACTACACTACCAATCAAACATTTGGACACACCTGATTGAATGTACTGTGGTTTTCATTACCTTAAAGCCATTTTATTCTAAAGGCTTACTTAAATGCTTGAAATTAGTTTTTTAGACAAATATAAATAGTGAAGTTGATGCCTATGTATGAATTTCTTTCCAAAGTTTTTGTCTTTCCATCAAGACAAAGGGCGGCTACTTTAAAGAATCTAAAATGTAACACTTTTTTGGTCACTGGATAAGCCCATTTGTGTTATTTCATAGTTTTGATGTCTTAACTATTATTCTAAAATGTGAAAAATAGTAAAAAAAAATAAAGATAAATTTGTGTGTCCAAACTTTTGACTGGTAGTGTATGTTGTTCCAGTCTCAGAGCGAATAACCGTGCAGCACAGACAGGGGTAGGCCAGACTCTGTGCCATCCCCCTGTGCCACCGCAGGCAAACACCTGCACTGACTTAATGACTGTTTTCTGTGGCATCCATGTTGCCGCCGGAGAAACGTATGTGTGTGTGTGTTATTAGAGGCTAATGCATGTGGTGGTTAAATCCTCATGCTTTGCACAGTCTGGGGAAATACAACCATGTGTTAAAGAGGCATTAGAGATCCTGATGAAGGTGTTTGGGAATCACAGCCCGCTCATCATCGCCCTGCTAACGTCCCTTAGTTGCGTCACTGTGGTTCTGGATACGCCGACTTAAGTTTTGGCCGAGCTGGGTTGATCTGAGCTGTGTTACAACCCCAGATGGAATTGTAGCAGGCACTTGTTCAGCAACAGTCTCAGGAATAAGCTCATATCACGGTAAGGGTTTTCTTTCTCTTCCACTGCCCCGTTCACACCCTGTCTTTAGATGTGTACCTCATTCTCTAACTATACTACTTGATGTTGTACGTGTTGATATAATAATAATTGATATAATAATACCTGGCATTTATTTAAGGACTCCTCTGTCCTCTCTTGCTCTCCTTCATTGATGTTCATGTGTCATGTGGGATGGTTTTTGTTCCAGATATGCTCTCATATCTATCACTTCATCAGTACGGTTCAACAATGTTAACTTTAACCTGTGTTGCATTAAATTTTGTTTGGTGAAATCGGCATGATCTTAGGTGTTTGGGGAGCTGGTTGAAGTCGTTATGGACTTTGTCTTATTTGCTTTCACAGCTCATTGTCATTGTCCATGTTTTTGCCCTTTGTACTGTTTTTTCCTTGTATCTATTGCGCGCTCAGCCGTACTGGTGGGGGATCCTTCTTTGAATTGGCCCGCCCAAGGTTTCTTCTATTTCTTTCCTTATAAGGGTCTAAGGGTCTAAGGTTTGTGCAGCCGCTTAGGCTTGGCTAGGCTAGGTAGGTTACGTAGGCCAGTTATGTCTTTCCAACATGCTATTTTGTGTCCTGTGCTTTGTTTGTATTGCATCATTTTGTGTTGTATCATTTTGTTTTGTGATTGATTGTTGATTTGTTAGATCTAGGTAAGTCCTCTGAGACATGCTTGTGATGAAGGGCTATATAAATAAACTTGACTTGAATGATGGTCTTCTCATCATGCATGGTCTTTGTATTTTTCTTTACTCTGGTAGAGCAGCCCCAGGCTCTTTGACCTGCCTCTGTACTCTGACACTCCTGGGCCTCCTCTGATGCAGGCTAATTCAATTAATAAACAGATAGCACTGCTCTGCCAGCTGGATGCCTCTCAGAGACACTGATAAATGAGCACTTGCCGTCCCGGGCTGATGGTGTGTGGGGAGGAGACACTAGAAGCCATCTAACCCCCCCGTCTCTCCCTCCCTCCCTCACCGCCCCCCCTTCACCTCCCTTTACCCTCCCTGTCCTACTCCCCTGACGCCTGGTTGGCAGGGAGTCAGGCAGCTCCAGCCCCAGCATCTTACTCACACACAGACAACATTAGTAGGGCTGCAAAACCAGAGTACAGAAGGCAGCGGTAGATAGGCAGGCAGCAGATTCCTGTGGCCTCTGCTCTGTTTTCAGGTGATTGCCTGCTATGATTGAGTGGCAGGAGATAGTCAAACCCTGATTGGTTTTCTCTATCACAAGGGGGAGGGCCTCACAGCCTGGTGCTGACTGACAAGCTGAAGGCTGAAGGGAAGGTGTTTGTGTGGGCTGTCAGCCTCAGATTTCATCCTCAGACACATGGAAGATGTCCTTGTCAACACTGGTGACTATTTGATTAATATCTCTAAGCTCTCATAAGTCCATTTTCTGCTTTGGGTGCGGGCCAACTAACTATGTGATGTTTATTACAGGAATGAAAATGATGTAGTTTTTTCAACATATGCATTGTTTTTTTTTTAATGTCATGTCCAGATATGCAGATACATAGATATGCAGTACAAACATTCAGTGCATATAAAGAGAGCTAGACAGATAGTAACAGCAGCCTTACAGTAAGTCTCAGATCTGCCTGGTGCCCTCAGCATGTCTTGGTATGACTGTGATGCTGTGGACAGCTGCAGGCCTGAGGCAGCCCGCTGTGTGTTAGTCTAGGCTCTGTGGTATTTTAACCCCTGTCTCAGTGGTCACAGAGAGGAAGGGCCGTGGCTCCTGAGAGATGAGCTGCAGAGGCTGTGGTAGGGACGGTTACAGGGTGCCAGAGTGTGATCAGGCAGAGTTTAAGAGTATCATAGCAGAATTAGAATGATGTTCTTTAGCATTCTTAATTAAAGACACAAGAAAAATGACGTTATATAACGCCTGAAGTGTGTTGCTGTGTCACTATGTCAGGCATCCCTTGGTATGAGAGGCAGAAACTCCACTCAGTCAAAACAGGCTTGGCAGGCTGATGGTTTCACTGCACTGGTTTCTGTGCGGCTCTCTGTATCATACGCGCTATAAATGGAAAGCGTAGTGAAGACAACCGGGCTATTGAATCGAGATATATTTTTAAATATTTGTCAGAGTATGTTGTTTCTTTGATTGTCCCACTTCTTTAATGATTCAGTGGAGCGTGCCTCGTCCCTCTTGGTAGAAAAATTTCCACTTGAGGAGGGTGTGAGAGAGGAGAGGAAGGCTGATGTTGTGCTCTGATCGTGGCCTAGCATTGTGATCCAGGCCAGCTGGCTGCCATTCCCTATGGGAATCATGAATGTGAAGGTTGTTAAAAGATATGGAGCCCTGGACACAGCCTGGACTTACTGACAGCAGCTGGGAGAAGGGGGGAGGGGAGCTCAGAGAGGAGAGCACAAGTGATCACTGGGAAAGAGAATAGAAAACTTTGAGGAATTCACAACAGTAGCCTTGAAATGAATGCCTTCATGTTTTCAGTTTGGTTGCCAACGTGTTTACTCAGTGACTACTAGCATAAAACCTGAAGAATTACATATTGGACATTGAGATTGGACTTAAAGTATTTTGTTTAAGTATTTATTCACATACAACAGCGCACCTTTTACTAACCAAGCTGTGCATTAATCAAAGCTGCCCCTATAGACTCAACACTCTCTCAACCTGTTATTCCTTAAGGTTGTTAAAATGAAAACGGAGTGATCACATGAAAGGGTGCAGACATGGCTTTTTTTTATTATGTCTAGGTCTGTTTTCAACAGATGTAGCCTGAAGACATATTTTGGCACTTGTATGTTTGGATTATGATTTTTTCTGGTCTTGGGGTTGTTTTTAAGTGATGCCCAGAAAAACAGACTCTTGAGGAGAGGTGGATCTGGTAAACACGAGGAACACAAGCGCACCTTGAGAGAGCCTCTCTCTGGTCTCCCTCCCCGGCCGCTCGGAGACACCGGCTCAGTCAGTCCTAAGTAGACCACACGGTTAAAGCAACAAACCTCCTGCTGGGTCAACAGTGAGGGAGCAGTCTGAGGCTCACACCTTGCCAGCGGGCTCATCTCTTGGGCAGACATCCAGGCAGGGCTGCTGGAGAGACACACACTTTCACATGTGCTCAGGAGAGGGAGAGGCTATTAGGGATATGAAGAGGATGGGCTGAGGGGGGGTGGGGGGGTGGGGGGGGGGCAATGAAAGAAGGTAAAGAAAGAGAATGACAGGAGTGAAGGAGAGACAGAGGACAGCCTAAGTGGCTTTGATCTGTTCCCCTGACATATAGATTTATGGAGCCATTCATCATCTCAAAGTCAACACATCTACCCTTACTGTAACGGCTGATAATCAGCACACTGATAGATGAGAAAATGTGCAAACTTTTTTTCCCATTCACAGTAAATGATGTTAAACCCGTGTCGACCCATTTGTCTACACAGAGGCTGAAGGCTGCACTTTCACACCACCCGGGTGCCATCGCCAACGGCAACATGAACTCCATGGGTCACATGATGGAGATGATGTCATCGCGGCAGGAGCAAGCGGCCCACCATCACATGCACTCACACCCGCACCAGCACCTGCAGGCCCCTCCGCATGCTTACCAGCACCATGGCCATCACCACCACAGCCAGGGCCACGGCCAGAGTGGACACCACCACCCCCAGGCACACAACCCCCATCACAACTCCCACAATCCCCACCTGCACCCCGGTCACCCGCATCAGACCTCGCCGCACCCTCCACTGCACTCTGGTTCACAGGTAAGCAATGGACATTCGCAGGAGAGCAGCAGTTTTAATACAGTCTCACACCGAAGCCACAAGTTCAATAACACATAAACTGCATCAAAACCACTTGTATGGCCATAAGTTATATGTGCCATGACTAAAACAAGGCAGCAGTTTAGTGGCCCTTTGAACAAACAGTTTTCAAGTCAGCTATTAGTGGTGTAGTGTAGAAGTAGGCTGAAATGATGCTTCAAATTCACTGTAAGGCACTGGTCAGACACATATTTCCCTCGCTGCAGCCTCACTGCCAAGTAGTTTCCTGGCAACCATCTCAAAGGTCATTTTTTCCTTTGAGGTTGGTCAGCTACAGGTCAGTGTCAGAGGCCTGCTGTGGAGGGAAGGGGTCACGAAGAGGCCGTAAACTGTCCAATATAAGAGATTCTCAGGACCGTCTTTTGGAAACTATGCCCCACGCCCTTCTACACTGCCAAGCTGCCATTATGTGGCCACAACATGCTCCAGGTGTCTCAGACAGGAGGAGGTTTATAAGTGCTGGTCCTGCTGAAGAACAGACAGCCTTGGCTTAATAGCCTTGGAACATATTAGCTGCGAAAATACTCAGATTTTGTTTTTAACTTTACTTTGGATTGAAAGTATAAAACTATTGCTCACAACGTTAAAGACATCACGACGTGAGAAACTTTGTCCTTGCATTGTCTAACGTCCTCTGCAATGCCGTACCTATTAGATGCAGGACCATTCGACATCAAGAAACGCAATTCATGTTCCAAATGTACCATTAAGGCATTAAAACAACACTCACTGTATGCACAGCAGCCATTAAAGCGGCTTGTATTTTCCATGGTTCTCATAAAAATGGTAATGATCTGAAGGCTGAAAACACTTGACCTTGCCAAGTATATGTCAAGATCTGTCAGAGCGCGTACAGTTTTAGAAACGGGGCTTTTGACTTTGTCTGGTGGTGTTAGTCTGAGTGGAAGTGGGCGGTGGAAAACTCCCTCCTGACACCTCTTTAACAAGGTGGGTAGGCCGGTGAATCAGCCCAGTCACTCACTCACTCAGTCACTCCTGACGCCCACAGCCCAGCTAACGGGGCACGTGGCACGACCAGATGTTGTTTTTAGGGAAGTTGCCAGACATGGCATAGCTGCAGGAGGTAATGTATAGGTGCTTGTTTGGAGGCCAGCGGAGCGGTGACAGTAGACAGGTGGCTGGCTCCCGTCCAGGCCCGTCAGAACGGTTACATGTCTGGTAGATGGTGTCGGACTCTCAGGCTCTGTGCCGTCGTCCTATCAGAGATCTGAACGACCCCGGTGTCCTCTCCCTGTGTTTCAGATGTCACCTGCAGCCCAGCAGATGCAGCCCACACAGACTCTGCAGTCTCCGCCCCCCAGCGGCGGGCGCCGCAGGCGGGTAGTCGACGAGGATCCGGATGAACGCCGGCGGAAGTTTCTGGAGCGCAACAGAGCGGCGGCGACGAGATGCAGACAGAAGAGGAAAGTGTGGGTGATGTCGTTAGAGAAGAAAGCAGAGGAGCTCACCCAGACCAACATGCAGCTTCAGGTACAAAATGAACTTCAGGTCTTAGAATATTCATAGGGTATTTGGTATAACCCAATGATTTTCTGAACCCATACATGATCCCCGCTGCCACTCACACCAATCAGCATGCATTTTTGACCCAGTCCCTCATCTGGAACTTTATTTGTGTTGTCTCTATTTTCCTGCAAATGGCAGAAAATGGCATTAAGTTGTTTGGTAATAGGTTGAAGTCAAACACGAGTGGCCACAGACTTCAACTTCAACTTCCATAGCTGAATGGGCTTCCACCAATATGCAAACAATCTAATACATATAAAAGTATATTCTCTGAAATTCTGTTTTTTATATTTTCACCAATTTAATGTTTGATAAACACACTATCAATGAATCATGTTTAAGATAAAGAGCTCATCTCTTGTATAATGTTTGCACTTATATTAAACCTAGTTGTAATAGGAATGCACAATGATTATAGTGAGGTTTTTAATCAAACGCCACCAGTGATTTTACTGTTAAAATCTGCTTAGTGCAATAATACTAGTACTGTAGTTATTAAGTAATTAGTGATGATCAATTAGTCTGCCTTAATCATGGATTCACTGGTGCAAAGTGTGAAAATGGTTCTGTGTTAATGACTAGGATTTGTCTTGCATTTCAGAACGAAGTCACCATGCTAAAGAACGAGGTGACCCAACTCAAGCAGCTTCTCCTCACCCACAAGGACTGTCCCATCACCACTATGCAGAAAGAATCCCAAGGTTACCTCAGTGAGTAGCTCAGACACGAACACGCATGCACACACACTCAAAGTTTTACCAAAACACACCTTCATCTGTGTGCCTTATCCCTGCAGTGCAGATAGCACTGCTGTGGAAATGCTTGCCAGTTCTCTTGTTAAAGGAATGGTATAAACTCTGCAGACTGAGGGAGTCTGACGGACTCACAGTGACTGCTAAGACTCCTCACTCATGTGCTGCTATCCTGCTCCCATGCTCGCTACAAGACTCCTCCCTTGATATATGGGTGTTGCACAGCCTAGGCAGACTAGGCTGAACCCTCTGGAAGTGGTGTTGGGCCTGGGCTGGGAGTTGGTAGTCTGGATCTCCTATGAGGCCTGTTTTTCCATCTGACTGTACCGCGGCGCACGGAGGCTGCGGAGTCTCAACGTGAGAAAGACGTCACAGGCTGCACAATGGCGTCCAAACTCTCATGGACGTCCCATGGATCTCACTGATTATTGGACTGTTCCTCGGCTCGGCCGCGCATGACATCAGAGCCCCACCCTCTGATACGGATACAAGTGACATTTCCATGTAATTAGGAGAAGGCACCTCCCTGTGCGGCTTTAGCGCAGGAAAATCAGGCTCACTTCCCCTTTGGCTGAATGGCTCTTTTATAGAGGAGAGAGCCGACTCCCAGACTGGGCCGGGAGAGACTTTCATTGATGAGTCTAGCCTGTGTACAGATGTCACTTCCAATGTGTCCCGAATTCATCAGGCATGTTTACGGAGTTGAATGATTCACTTTTCCATTTTTGTGTTATCCATTAATGGCCTGTTATGGGATGCCAGGTGAGAAATTAGGTGTAAATTCAGTGTGTTATTTGTACAGGGTGTTAGAAATCTATATTTTTCTGCTAATAAAGCTGCGTTTTTACAATAATCGGTTTTGGTGTGTGTTTATTTTGATAGAGCTTTTATGTATGGCTTGAAGGCTGTGTCCAGGTCAGAGTATTTACACTCACACACACACACACACACGCACACACACACACATACTGTCCATCCTCAATGATGTGTCTGCTGTCCCCTCAGGTCCAGAGAGCAGTCCAGCAGGCAGCCCGGCCCCAGCGTGCTCCCAGCAGCAGGTCATTCAGCACAACACCATCACCACCTCCACCACGGCTGTAGGGGGCAGCAGCGTGCACGGACAGCCCAACCACCGCACAGACATTAACCCCATCCACTAGAGACAAGAGAGACTAGAACCCAGGCTGGAGCCCTGATCCCCCCCCCTGCTCTCTGAGGGCTGCAACCCCCCCTCCTCCCTCCCATCAAGAGAAACCTCTGAAGCCTGCAAGGCTGCTCTTTATACAGTAGCTATGTATTTTTATAGACCAACCCTATTATTAACGCATAAATGTTCTATGGCTTGTTGTCTCTCTGTTTGTCTATTTTTTTTTTTTATCTGTGTTTTTTTATTTGTGCTTAGCTGAAAGGGAGTTTTGCTAAAATCATGCAGCATTGACATGTTAAATTTTTTTTTTTTTTTGTAATGGTACAAAACGGGCCGCTGTAGTCATGGCACCGGAGGAAAGGGACATTATGTCATCTCTGTGAGCAGGCCGTACATCTCTGTGTGACCGAGTTATGACTGAGTTACTCAGTTATGGAGTCACATCATACTGTATGTATCACATATGAACAGTCAGGGTGGGGGTCAATTCATGAATGAACTCATCAATTTCAATTCAACTGAGGAATTGGAATTGGAATTTGAAAAAACCTACAGGAAACAGAATTGCAATTTAGTTTTTTCTTACCACATTATGAGATTACACATAGTGTTATATATTATCAATACTGAATATCTTAATATGTTAAAGGTACCTTTCAGGTGGTATTTGATGCATAACATGTAATCATAATACATACATTATGATTGAATGTATTTGATTTGTTTAACTGTCTTTTATTTGATTCATAATGTTTGATTTATAGTATTTAGCAAGTCAAGACAAACTCTCTTATAAGTGGAATTTGTTTCCTGTCATTCTAATTCAGTTCCAATTCTGTTTCCTTAGAGCTGGGTGACATTCCAATTCCAATTCCAACTGCAGGAATTTAATTGGAATTTTCCATGCATTCTCAGTTCAGTTCATGAATGGCCCGACCCTGTGGACAGTATGTAGCATGTGTGTCATACAGGATATGTCATGGCAGATATACATGATCAAACTCTCAGTACGTGTTGCTGCCTTTGGGTTGTTTCTGAAACCAAGTCAAACTGTTGCCATGATATATTTTGAAGACAGGAATATGCAAGCAGGTATTATGATCTTTTTTCTTTTTTTTTCTAGAAACCTATATGACTGTTAACCTTATCCCTGTCAGTGGTATTCAGAGAGTGTTATGAAATATAGCATGATAATGAAAGTACCATATGATCAAATTGAAGCAATACATCCCAGTATTGATCATCTACTGTATGTCCACCTCATGATCAGCATGGCCAAGCCAATCTGGTCCCAAGGACATACTTTGCTGTTACAGCTATATAACTGTACACTGTGATACCAGTGAGGCAGCTCAGGAGTCGAAACAAACTCCTCCGCTCTCCAGGACCAACTGAAGCTTTAATGAATGAGGCCTCTTTTTGTGTGTTATTGCATCTAAGGATCCATTTTTTTGGATTCAGTGGCAGATTCCAAATGAATATAAAATTCCATTGAGTTTGTGTGTATGTGTGTATGTGTGTGTTTGCATACTTGTGTTTATGCGTGTGGGCATACTGTTGTGTGTGCATGTGAACATGTACATAATGTGCTTGTGTTCTGCCTTCTTTGCTCTGCAGAACAAAGTTCAGCGGGCATACAAAGAAAGAAGAACAGAAAGTTTGTGAGGAAGTTAATTGTGAGCATGATTTTCTTGACTGAGCGTTTATCAGTGTGAATTGGAATGATTAGAAGAGGTTGTTTTTATCCCACAACTGGCATAGTGTTTTACTATTTCTAAAGAGGTGCGGTTTATGCCTATGCTTTCCAAAATGTCACAATGTGCCTGAATTTTTCTTAAAATCATATGTTGGCTTACTATAGGCAAGAGTATGCCAGTTCTTTTGATTACTTTAATTTTCATAATTTTTCCTTCAAACAATCAAGCCTGATCGATTGCTTTTCACAGATTCAGTGTACTATGAATCATCGAACTTTATTTGTTATTGGCTTTGTCAGGGATGTCTGCTGCAAGTTAGGGCGAAACCAGCTGACCAAGGAAAAAAAGACAAATTTTCCATTTGACCTCTGACCTCTTCATCAATCTCATCACTCTCCCTCTCTCTCTCTCTCTCTCTCTCTCTCAGGCCTCCTCTGTATTCAAGACTGTGCCAGTGGGTGTAGTGATAACCATGTAGGCTGCACTAGAGCAGGGCTTTTACCTTTTCTATCTCCCTTCCAGCATTCCCAGCCTTGAAACTTAATGCCTTCTTTATGTTGAACAGAACTCACCCTTCGTTTTTGGCCAGGAATGTCGATACGTTAGCATGACCATAATGCACTGTGTTTTCCAGTAGGAGCGATGAAACGCGCTCCGCTGACAGGTGGAGCGATCACAGAGCTGTCTATGCACTTTGTCCTCTGTCATGCCAGAGGGTAGAATAGCCATATTAAGGTCTGAGTAATTCTCAGTGATCCCCCTTTTCACACACCAGCGAGACACGTACTGTCTTTGGCTTTATGGAGAGACTGTGCCTGACATGCATCACATGTCTATCTATATAGGAGGAAGGGAACCGAGGGCTCGCATCCTACACTGGAGCCGTTCATTGTAGGATGGGGCTCAATAAGGAACCCTGCAACAAATCAGATCTGTCAGTTAGTATGTGCCCTTTTGTCCTGATGAAATCCAAAAGCTCCAGTTTTGTCAAAGATGAAGGAAGCTTACATGTGAACTGGAAATGCTCTTTATTCTCTCAGTGGGTTACATCGTAGTTTTGTAGAGGCTTTTGGACTGTTTGTGTCGTGTCTTACCCCTGTGTCTGTGTGTACAGTATAGTGTGTGTGTGTTAATCAGAGAACGAAGAAATCGATTCTCTTCAAAAGGGCTTTCTTGTAGCAACCCTATAAAACGCTTAAACGAAAGCTTGCCTTATTTTTCGGTTGTTTTTTAAAGCATATCTAGATTATTAGACCATTCCAAATTAACCTCTTGCATGTGAAAATATGGCAATGACCTCAAAATACTTTCAACTGGAATCATCAGGAGGATGTTGCTATTTTAGAGTTAGACATGAGAGTCTCTAGTTTCATTTTTTTGACAGTGGATCCAGGTTGTGCATAAGGAAAAAAGATATTTGTCTACTGTATAAGCAGACGAACAGGACAGGTGAAAGTGCAGTGTGAGTGTGTCTGTGTGGGTTTGTGTGAGAGGTGGAGAACAATTCCTACGCATTAATGATGTTATAATTGTATCATTTTAAATCTAAAACTATAAATATTGTATAGAATGTCATTCATTTCTGTAATCCTGTACATGTAATGCAACCACCTTTCTTTTTGAAGGGAGTAAATGTGTGGTACATGTTTGTAAATAATGTTTGCATAGCACTTGCTGCCTTTGGTTGTATGTCAAGGCTCATTTCAGCGCTTAAATACATTGTTTATATGTAATGAATTGATGAATCCATTCTTGCCTGCATAACTTTGTACATTTTTGTGTCTGTAATGACATTGTCTCCATTTTGTTTTGTTTTGCATTTGTACAGATGTTAAATATCACTGCAGCTACATTATGGTATGAAAATAAAGCACTTGTTCTGTAACATAATACAACTAACTGATGTAATTTGATGTCTATTAACAGAGACTAGACTTAATGTCTTTGAAACTTTTAAACACCAAAGCAATAATTTACTGTAGAGATAACCAGGGTGCAAAAGTGAACCAAATGACCTGAGGCATTTAGAAACTCAGCAAACTCATGTTCAAATCAAATAATCCATTGTGTCCCACTGCATGTCCTTGAACCGTAAATGCTCATTAAATAGTTAGATGTTTAAAAGGCTTAGAATACTCATTAATTATTGAAATGTCTAGACAGCTTGATAGTTGCCTAATGAAATAACATGGCGGTTAACTTTGGTACACAAACATCTCTGTGGCATTCTGTCAGAGAGCCAAATCGCTACAGACAATCGCAGTGTGTGAATCAAATTTTAGCCGCAAGAATGAATAAACAATTTAGCGAAGCCTTTTGTAAGACAAAAATATTTAACTATCTAATGTTGCAATGTTCACAGTGGTGGCTATATTTTCTTCAAAGATGTTAATGATAATTCCTAAGGACCTGAGTTCTCAGATGATCAAAGATTTAACGGTGCAAACCTCTTAAACTGCTCAGAATGACAGCTCCAGTTTGGTACAGTGCTGATCTTTTGAGTCTTTGAGTCTTTGTGTCTTTTATAAGGAAGTTGGTATGAAATTAAATTTAACTGGAGCACAGTGACCTCTAGTGCACATCAGTGGAACCACTAAACTTGGTATGCAGTCTTGGGAGCAAAGGGACTTTCATCAGACTTTGAAAAGATACCTTCAAGGTTTTTCTAGATAATACAAACAAAACAGTACTTTTGGAAAGGAAATGGAAATCCCCTAAAACAATAGGTGCTGCTATACTATGTTATCTGTAGCAAAAAGCCACAGAAGTCACTTACAAAAAGGTTATCAATCTACAAAACCATTGTAATTTGTAACATCTTTATGATTAATGTAAATTCTCTGGGCACTTAAGGTTTTTCAAAACTTTTATTGGCTTCACATGTAATCTTCAAAAATATACTGATTGTATGCAAAAAAAAAACCAAAAACAAAACTTTTCCCACACAATTCCCATGAAAATAAACAAGAAATGTATTCATTCTGAAAATGTACAACTTACCATTTCATTTGCAGTGCATCAGAGAGCAGTTACATTGTTACCAGTCCTATTGAAAAGCAATGCAATTAATCCGAGAGTGTGCTGACTTAGAGTGGTTATGACAATCAACAGTCTTTGAAATGAGCAGCCACTGATCAAGAGCCTGCTCTGTAAGACGAAGGTGATCCGATCAACTGTGTTTCAGTGCAAATCCGCTTCAGTTCCAGCCTTGCGTTGAGAGGAATCTGTCAATCATATCGAAGGACCTCTCCGGTTGGTCATAAGGCAGAATGTGTCCTCCCCCTCGGATGATTACCTGCATGACAAGGGGACAGATAAAAGACTTTAAACCGCCATTTGTGGCATATTTATCACAATTTCAGGACCAGAATTGTTTCCACTGTCCCAAATATCTGCTTACCTGGTAAAATTCTCCCACTTGTCTTACATAACCCGCCACCTCTGTGTCAGTGGGCTGAACCTTCCAGTGGAAGCGAGGGGCCGTTTTGTAATCAGCAGCCCCGGTCCAGTTGACGGTCTGCAGGAACCTCTCAGTCAGCGGGGCAGCGACGATCACATCCAGCTGACCACTATAGATTAAGATCTGGACACACAGAGGGCCCAAGGAAGTCAGGGGGGTTAGGGAGGGACAAGCAGCATGCGTCACTTCCAACGTACGCAAGACGAAGACGCCATTCCACTCTCATCTGTGATCACACTGTTGTCATTGTGTGTTGCGAAGTTAATATCAGCCACTATATGCCTTCCTACATCTCCTCACCCTGTATTGGTCCATCAGCACCTCCAGCCAGGGCTTGATGCTCTTCATGACATCCTGCAGGAGGTGTTTCTCCACCTCCGAGCCGTCGTGGAACGTCAGGTTCCCCACATGGATGGAGCGCCGCACCTCCGCCAGAGTCACAAACTGGGAAAAGTACTCCTGGTCCTCGGGCTCCTGTAGTGCAGACGGAGGACAAACCAGCATGTTGTGTATTCCTCACAGACAGTCATTGGTAATAATTACTTCATTTGTATAGCATTTTTCTAAAACCCAAGTTTAGAAAGTGCTTCACAAACAAGACAAACAAAAGTCACACAAATGAGGTTGCACAAGCAGCAAAAGAGAGGACAAAGAGGACAGCAGCAAGAACAAACACATAGCCATAAAGGTGATGGTGGGAAGGTGGGAGGGTTCAACTGATATGGGTTTTTAAAGTCCAAAACCAATACTGCTATTTTTGTAGTTTGAGTCTGTGTATTGAAGCTGCCCTTAGCCAATATTTTGTGCCGATATTCAAAATCTATAAAAGTTGACAATTTTCATGCCAGAAATGACAAGCACTCAGTCTTGCCCCCAGGACTGTACTCTTGTCAGGGTGGAAAAGTCTCAGACACTGACTGGCCAATATCCAATATTTAATAAAAAGCCCATATTTGCCCAATATATCAGCAAACCAAAATATGAGTACTACCCTAACACAGATCCTAGTTACCGTAGAGGGTGGGAGAGAGGGGTAAGATTATACCAACAAGCCAATATATATAACAAGGTCTAAATCAATGGTGAACATCAACAAGGAAGGCAGATATGGGACAGAGGTGGATTAAAGGTGGTCAAGGCTTGAGCTCAGAAAAAACTGCCAGTGTTTCCATGTACCTGACATGACAGGTAGTTGAAATAGTTGGTGCAGCCTGTGGCGTTTTGGAAGAAGGAGGGGTACGGATCCACGTCACCATTCAGCAAGCTGTCGAAAACCTGAAGTGCAAGGAGGAAGGCATGCATGTAAGAGACATACAACATGGTTATCTCAGGCCACATTCACCAAAAACATTCTTGGACTTTGTCCTAAATTCCAATATTTGATCATTTCAGAAAATTATGATAATAAGAAAATGCCATCTATGGCATTAATTCCTTGGGTGGTTGCAAATTTGTTTAACTTTTTATATAGATCAAAGAAAATAAGTCAAAGAAATAATGTAAGCCACTGATTTTGATAAATGACAACTTGGATTTTAGCTCTTATTTTTACACACAGAAACACCCGGTGTCTCCTACCTCAAAAGCCTCCACCCACTTCTGCTGCTGGATGAGCTGAACCCCCAGGTCTGTCTGCTGGACAACATACTGTCTCTGGAGCTCATCTATCATGCCTGTCTGGTACAGGAACTCAGCGTAACCACCCAGCATCTGAGACGGAGGAAAAACAAAAACAGTCAAGACTGTCAGGGAGAAAAGTGCTTTTCATTTTTCATCACACATCTACGTTATATTAACTGGTTACTATATTTTAGTAGGAGGAAGAATGCCCTCTTGGATTATGGATTTTAGACAATAGTTACAAATGTGTACTCTTTGAAAAGTATACAATACTCACAAAATCAGGAGAAAGGTTAAAGATTGCTGACTAGCTCCCTGGTTACCACAAGAGCTAGCACAGCAACCAATTCCATTAATAGAATTATCATTTGTACAGCTGAAACATACCTTTGATGCATCAGACTGCTTGGCTGAGGCTAAACACTGTATGAAATTTGTTCCACTATGAAACATCAAGCAGCTGTAGTTTATAGAATGATATAAAATGACACACATACCACTTCTGGATCACAGAGCCCGTCCCCAATGGCCATGCCCTTCAGGTTGATCTTCACCTTGGCAGAGGGGTTGTTTTTATGGATGTAGTAAGTAATGGCAGGAACATATTTCCCTGCATAAGACTGCAAGAAGAGAGAGAGAGAGGTTTACACGGGTGATGGCAAAATCTTAACTAGGCTGGTTGTTTTAATTCAGGAGCCATCGGGTCTTCTTGCAGAAGTATTTTAAGAAGGATTACCTCCTTTGCCAGATGCTATGAAAAAGTGTTTTATGTCATTCTTACCATTTTTGTAAACACCAATTAAAACTTGGGCATTAGGTATATCTAGGGTTCTTACATAACAAGGATTTCCTCTAATGAGCAAAAATGTGGGGGAGAAAAAAATGGCATTCTACTGTATGCTTGGAAGTTAATAAGCTACTTGTGTAATCCTATTTCTTGAAATCCTTAGACAATGTCCATTGCAAAGCTTAAGAAGAAAAAACAAAGCTTACCTCTCCAGTTGCATAGAACTCATTGGACTGATACTCAGGAAAGATCTGGAAGAACTGAGTTAACGCACTGAGGAAGAGATATGAACAATAAGAGAGTTAGCAGCCCATATAACACCAGATTTACTGACACATATGACAAGACTTAGTTTGAGTAAGAGAGAAGTTTGTGTTACCTGTACAGGTCTCTGCCAACATCATCCTGGTTCTGAGCAAAGCCTCTGTCATCGTCCGTGAAACTGAAACCTGTCCCAACCTGGAAAAATAAATACTTGACCTCAGAATCTTGTCACTAAATACTCATGTATGTATAAAAATGATGTATGATGGGCTGAGAAACTGTAACCTTGATTGATAGAAGTGTCCTACGTAATCAGTTCACACTTTTTTGGTTTTTGGATCAATAAGCTATACTTACTGGATTGTCAATGTACAAAACTGAGTATCTGGATGTCCATGGGTAATCCCTGAAACTGACTGCAAAGAGAGAAAAGATAAGTAGTTAAAACAAAAGGTAAACAATGCACTCATGCTGACATACAAGTGTAATTTCTTCCATTAATAGGAATCACACTGCATTAAAACAAGGCATGCTCATGTGAACCGCTGAATGGCCAGCTTGGTTTTACCAGTCAGGTTCTTGTGCACCACATAGGGTCCGTGTTCCACAAAGAGACCAAACATGGAGGTGCCACCAGGCCCGCCTTGCAGCCACAGCAGGACTGGAGCCGTCTCAGGTCTCTCCTGCCGGACGGGTCAGGACACAAAGTTAGGATCTGAGCACCACCTTGTGGTGACTTCGCTTCCATGTAAAAAAAACAAGGTGAATACCACTGAATTTCAGCTTGAAATAAAGGATTTTGCGACAGTTTGGTCTGTAAATGCAAAAACGTGTTCATCACTGCTTACTGCTCACATCCTTGACATTCAATTGGCAAAAATTAACTGTGGCTTGGTGAAAATAACTTGTTAGCAGAAATTGTTTGCATTTCACAAACAATTTTTAATTAGATTTTTTTAACAACAGTTTGTATAATAGAATGCCATGCATATCTCCAGTGATGTCACGTGTCTCCAAAATATGTTGCAATAATGTGGGTCATGTATTGACTTTCACTGTGTATTGAGAAACAGAAATAAAACAAGACTGAACTTCTTCTATTTTGAGATTGTCACGCGTTTTCGCATTAACAGGAAGGATAAAATAAAGTGACTGACAGTATTCAGAGTGATTGTCACAGGATAGATGTAGGTTTTTGTAGTTCCAAACTGCTATAATGTGAAGCTCATTTGAATTTAAAAACTCAGACAAACATTTTATAAGTCCACAAAATCAAGTCTGCTGTCCAATACCAACAAAACGGCATGTGACTCTGTACCTCAGTATAAAATTAAAGGTTAGAGTCTTGGTTACTGATTAATAGAGTTAAGAGAAAAATGTTTAAGTTCATAAAAATACACGGGACATTGACCCCATAAGAAGAACAAATTCAGTGGTATTCCTCTTCAATATGGTAAGATAGATATTGCAATATAAGCTACAGTAGGCCAATATGTACAGCTCCAGTGGCATGCACATCATGACCCTAGAAGGAGAAGATAACATCTCATGGTAAATACTTCCTTGTAGACTTTTGGTCTACAGAGACTCAATATGAAACCCAAAACAAATTCAAACCTCATAGCTAGCATTCCTTTACCGCAGCTGACTAAGATGCAAAATAGACATGTGGTTCAATTCCTTATCATATGTTGACTGAGGAAGTGAAGTTGGATTCCAAGTTAAATGAGGATAAGACTGAATATTTTGCTCAAAGGTTTGGGTTCCTTGGTACAAAATCTTATCAAATGAAGGTCTGTGGTTTAATCTATCTGTGGGTCTGACCTGAAGAAGTGTGGGAACCTAACATCTGGTGTAAGGCAGAGGCTCGACTAGAGGTGAAATACCTGTGCAGGGAAGAACCAGAAGTAGAGGTTGCTGTTGTATGTCTTGTTGACAGTGAGGTATCCAGCGTAACTCTTCACATTGGCACCTGGTAGAGGTCCCACCAGACTCCGTTTCCTGGCTGGAACAATAAGGCGTTAATCCATAAACAATGAAAACACCCCCCAAAAAAAACAAAGCATGGCTAAATCTCGGCTCAGATACATACAACACTGTAGCCTCTGAAATCTGATTGTTATAAAATTGTAACTGTGAGCCATGCTGACTGCAGTATTATAGCAGTCATATCAGACACTGAATAAACAGACTACTTTTCACACATATCGCCTGAAGCTCATCGACTTTTTAGTGATACATGATAGTCACTTGTAAGTTGAGTATCAGCACTGGACTATCCAAATAAAGTGACCAGTTTGTAATGTACCGGAGGGTGAGGGTGCACTCATACCTTCATCTATGGCTCCCTTCTCCAGGTAAGGAGTGAGGAAGAGGGGTGAGCCGGGGTCGGCTCCGTTAAGGTCACTGACACGACGAGACTTGCTGCAGAAAAACCCCGAGCAGCCCCTGGACTGTGCAGACTCCAGGCAGGCCCACAGTAAAAGGAAACTCAAAGTTTCCCTTAACAGTCTGCCGATATAAGACAAGCGCATATCAAGCTACAGGCCCGGTCACTGATTTGGAGAGTCTCATACATTGCAAATCAAATTTCAAAACAATGCGACCGCAAACACACGCGGCAGACAACAGATGAAAGTACAGCGAAACCTTGCATTAACCTGACACAACTCACCTCATATTTAATGTTTTCTCTTTGGTGATAGACGTATATGTTAGCCTAAGAGCCGGTAGAGGGCTTTTAAAGTTGCTCAGCTGAGTAAGTGGGTGGAAAAGTGAGAAGCTAGTGCTTAGTCAGGTGACCATCTGTGAGTGGATCATGTGGTATCAGTGCCTTAGCTGAGGGGGCCTTCAGCCCTCAACGTTGTCTTACAGACGAGCCAAGAGGCGCCACGGCTAACTTGCTAACTCCCAAGAAGAAGGTATAATTACCTAAAGGCATAACCTTTGTATAAGTGCTAAGTGTTTCAGATTTTTACTTGGTAAGTAAAGTACTTGCTTTATATTAATAATAAATGCACTATATTTATAAAACCCAAGATTGAACATGTACGCTTGGAGCTGTATTGAGCCGCTGTCTGTTTTCAATAAATTAAGACATCAATTAGTTTAGGCTACATTCCTGGCCTGGATTTTCTCTTCTTCATTCTGCCACCGTAGCACAAAGTAGCACTTGTACTGCTTGAGTCTTAAAGTAAAACATCAGCCATCAAAAGCTGCTTTGTTATGGGGTCCATTTTGTTGTTATTTCCGGCCAAAAACACTTGAATGTGTGACAACTTACGACTTTCGATCTCGGGTGTAGGAGTTTACGAGCAGCACATGAAGGCACCATAAGACAGCGTTGAGGGTTTAAACACCCGCTGAACGTCGTGCGCAATCCTGTTGTGCGTTTACGTTTTCGGTAGTCAGAAGATATTTTTAACCACAAAAGATCAGCAACATCATCAGCAACTCAGGCTACTCAGCATTTTGCATGGTGATGCTCGCATAAGCTATATTTACATGGACATGTGAGGATCATTAGCCTACCTCAGTGTTTTTCTGATAATATTAAAAGTGAGTCTAATTATATTATAGACCACATAAATGATGGGGCATTGTGCCTACAGCATTTGGGAGTAGTTCACTTGATATTATTATAACATTAACGAAGTATTCTTATTCTTACCACATTTATATAAGATATATTACATCTTCTAATTGATGGATCTAGACGGTTCCTTGAATTCTGTATGGAAGCCAAAGCCTGTGTGTGGAGAACTACAACAGACAGTGAGTTCAAGTCAAATGAGCCATGTCTAGCCCAAACTTGAGGACCCCAAACAGATAAACTTCAGGGCAGGACCCTCATCTTGGACGTTGTTTGGTATTATTTTGGCTACATGACTGGATTAACCGTGTAGGCCCTACCCTGACGGTGGGGATGGTGAAATCCTTATAACACTCTCTCATAAGGAACTTAAAGTATTCCTGGTTTTGCTGGGGACTCCCAGCTGGACCCCCACCCAAAGCGCCAAAGGCCACGGTGGGTCCCCGTACCCTACTTTGGGAACCCGCGGTCTAGCCTGCCTCCAAACTTTCACTTTAAGAAGGCGCGTCTACGCTGCAGTGTAGTGTGTTTATTACAATCCTTAAAGTGGCACATGGAAACCATACTACAGCCGAAGTGCTTTTCATTTCTGCATGGCATAACAAATCTAGACGTGTAGCCTCTATGTCGCTTCTGTCTGGGGGAATGGCTCGGAGAAACGCAGCCGGGGAGCACGAGCAGAAGTTCACGGTAATGTTCGTGTAGGTTGCCTGACTATTTTTATCCCTACAGTGGCGATAGCACCTATATGCGGCAGCTTAGGCTCCTGCGCGGCGCACAGGGAAGCGAGGGAAAGAGGAATCGGAGGAATCAGAGAAACGGGTCGCGGCGTGCTTGAGGCGAGGCGAGACATGAAATAGTCACCGGTACGGTAGTGTGGAGGTAGAGCAGAGAGGGACGCGCAGGACGTGAGTGAAATGGGAGCTCCGCCGGGGACGAGCCGCTGTGAGCGCACCTTGACCGAACGGGAGTAACCGAGCCGTAAAACCGACTGGGATGGCAGCATCCAGCAACTCAAGCCTCTCAGGTTCATCTGTCTCCTCTGGTAAGAGTTCAAGTAACCTGTACGGAAACTATACACTGAAGCTATACAGTTAATATAATAATAATAATAATAATAATAATAATAATAATAATAATAATAATACATCTTATTATTATTATCATTCATTCAGTTTTCAAAAGCGTTATCGTTTTTCTAATAAGTGCAAATGTATGGTTATGTCATAGCAGCAGCGCCTGCTCATGAATCAAACTTTTCTCATTATCTTGCTACTTTGTACCATATAGCCATCGCCCAGCATGTGCTGCTCACCATAAACAACACATGCACCCGCAGGACAGGCTGCCTGGCATTACTCTTCTTCATTTATATTTTTTCATCATCTTCATCGGCGTCTCACACGTGTCCAGTCAACATTTAGCAAAAAAAAACAACAACATTCAAATCGCTTTCAGTGACTCATGATCAAACGATTAAAGATTAAGTGAGAAGCATCAATTCCCTACACTGCGTCTGGATGCAGCGGTGGAAATGTTAAGAGGGAGTGAACGCCTTTCGTGCGTGGAGGGATTACAAGGTTGTAAGATGCAGCCTGCATGAGGTTTGGTTTGGATATTGTCATTAGATTGCCAATCATCTCCGTCATTTCCTTGTTGACTTTCCACTTGGCAGGCTTCAAGGTAGTAGTCTACCATTTTCCAAAATGCAGCCCCAGACTGGGACTTGTTGTGACATTTAGAAAATACTTATCCTATTATTTCATGGTCTAGTGACATAATACAGTGCACGCTGCTGCAGTATGCACAAAATTTAAAATTCCATTTGACAATAATGAGGTATTGTGAAAATGTGAGTAGCACCTATTATATATTTGCAAAAAATTCAGGGTACAGTTTCCACAGAATGTGAACTGAAAATGGGATTGCAGCTGTTCAAACAAACCCAGAATGAAACAGCAGTTCCATGCCTGCTTCAGTATACTCTATTCTGTGTTGATAAAGCGCGTTGCTCATGTTTGCCAGGGTATAAAGTACAAACTCCACAGTGCTGTTTGATGTGGAAGCCCCACCAACAACCAGAGAGAGGGGTGTGTGTGTGTGTGTGTGCATAAGTGAGAGAGAGAGACAGAGAGAGAGAGAGAGGGAGAGAGATTGTGTGTGAGAAGAGGGAGGGGGAGACTAGACTTACACTTAGGTCTAAGTTTTCTGTTTCCACTCAATATTCTACCATCAACAGTCACCGTTTAAAAATGCGTAGTGGTATTTTTTCCACCTAAACAACAAATTAAAAATCAAAATAGAATACTGCATTCACAAATGTATGCATGGTAACGTTATACGTAGGTTTATCACATGGTGAAGGCATAGTACAGGCAGTGTTTATTTTATTTTCCTCTGCATCCCAACCACACCACACAGCCGGAGTCACATTTCCCAAGGTACTGCCCAATGGGAGTGACAGACAATCGTTCCAAGCTGATATAGCCTGCGGAAACCACATGCTTCACAAAGCATTATCTCATGTGTGTGTTGCCGAAAGCAGTGGATTTACTGTTTGACCACTGCTGCTTTAAGAGGAAAGTCTTTTCTTTCTGTGGCATGGAGGGTTGTCATTACTGTTGGGCTCTCAATATAATTATCAGAGGTTACAAGCTGTGCTGCTGCCAGGGATAGAGTGGTTGTCACAAGGGTATCATTATTTTCATGCAGAGCTTTTTGGCAGTCAGACACAACATTTGAATAATCTTGTCTATGAGGCATGTGACTCAAAATGAATCCGTGCTCAAATTCTGCTCCATATTAGTCCCCCTGCTCCGGCTGCTGACAAAATGCTCTCGGTATAGACATCTCAGCTGCTTCTAAAGATAAGTCTATCTAGCAATCTTGTTTTGCGGCTTTTCTTTGCGAAGTATCTGGAGGGGAAAGTGAGGAGATAAAGTTCATCCAAGTTCACTAAGGGAAATATGTGAATAATCGCAGTGTCATTGATGGCAAACAGTGATCAGTCGGGATGATATTACACTACGGAATGCTATTACACTGTGGAAGGAAATACTGATTTATTTTATTTACTGATTTATTTATTGTGCTCCTTGCAACAATATTACACCAAAGGGAACAGACGTAAGCGTGCAAACCATTTCATAAATCTTCACTGTAGATACACATAGTCTATAATATTACTAGCTACAACCTTATTACACAGGAGATAGAGGAAAATAATTGATATAACCCTACGTTCTAGGCACTAACAGCTAAATAAAAAGAGATAAGCTGTAAGGAAAGGAAAATATTGCAACATGATTGCAACATATGTGTTGCAATCTTTTCCTTTCCCTGGAAAGATAATTTGTGGCTATTCTTCTAGATCTGGGAGATTCCTACACATTCTTGGCACGAGTGGGCACAGAAACATGTACTGTACCAGTACGCCATTCGCCAGACAGCTCCTGGAAATAAAGCTTTGAAAATAAATTGAGGGATAGAGCATGAAAGTATGCCTTCTGCCCTAGGCCTGAAATGACAAAATTGGACAGGGAGGCAGAATTACAGCCATGTATTACAGTCTTGCACAGTGAGAGACACACTGCTCCTCAGCAGGATCCTACATGTGTTTTCTAGCAAATGCTGTTGTTCCTCCCAAAATCCTAGGCAGCATGTATTACCTCTGCTTCTATTTGTGTTCCTTTCCCATGTGAATCATTTAGAACTGGATTAGTGACATGTATACTGAGTGACTTACTGAAATAATCTGCTTTACAGCCACAGAGTGCCCCAAGTAACCAGTGCTGGCTGTGCATATGCCAGTAGTCTATCCATTATTAATTACAAGAACGGGTTCTCTCAGTGGCAGCCACTGGGCAAGGTCAGAATCCAATTACCAAATAGTGTTTTCCCTCCTCTAAACTAACCTACTGGTCTTGTTAACCACTGAACATACAGCTGCCCTAAGGGTCTCCTGCCCAATAGTACACAACCAAACACCAGTCACAGAGGCTCTCATACCTGTCACATATTATCTGGTCCATGGATGACTAAGACTGTGTTGAAATGCTTGTTTTGGACCAATGTAATACACAGATGGCCTCCCTGCAGGAGCTCTGCTGCATCCCTCTGACATGATGGTCAGGTGTGTGTGTGTGTGTGTGTGTGTGTGTGTGTGTGTGTGTGTGTGTGTGTATGCGTGTGTGTGTTTCTTGTGTGAGGGTACGTGTGTGTGCGTGGCTGCGTGTGTACACTCGATGAGTTCTATTCCAAAACGCTTGGTCTCCATTTTGGAAAAAAAACTCACTGTAGTTCATCATTAAATTTCACTAAAATGAAATGTTGAGTAAAATTGTTTCAATCAAGGAGGAATTAAGTTACCCTTTAAAATGTTGATGCTATCAATTATTTTGTATGTGTCAAATTTTTAAAATGGTCAAGTTTATTTACAGCCATTAATCACAGTTACAGTCTCAAAGGGTTTCACAACATCCACATTATGAAACAATTATGAAAATAACAACCTGGACCCTTAGTGAAAATAAGGAAAAACTCCCACAGAAACCAAATTTGGAAAAAAAAAATGAAAGAAACCTTGGCAAGGTTCTCACAGAGAGGGATCCCCCTTCCAGGATAGACAGGCATATCATGTGCCAAGAGTGGGCAAACAAAGATTACAAAATTGATAATACAACAGAACATAAACAAAATACACAGAATAAACACAATAAGAATGCTTGGTTGAAATGGGGCATCAGTGTCAACTTGGTCACCATTGTTACTGTCATCATCAAGGTCATCATAGGAACAACACATGGTGACAGGGATGCTCAGCATCGTCTCAGTCACCATGGACAACAACTATCACCAGAGGCAAGGACCACAACGGATCCCAATGCTCCCCAGCCGCAGTCACAACCCTGAAATGAAAAGAGATAGGAGACGCACCCATACACACAGCAGACACATACAGGCACGCACCAACATGAATGAACAGCTGCACATAGACTGGGAAAATAGGACACACCAACTAAATTCCCATGGGCAAGAACCTGCACTAGTGCTAACTAACTAGATCAACATTGCTCAATGACGAGACTGAGTCATTAACAGGTATTGTGCAAACCTAAGGTTGGCCAAATTAAACTAAATAGGTTTTTAGCCTGGATTTAAAGACATCTACTGTATATTAGACATCTTCAATACAAATGTTTACAATACAGTTAAATGCACTAAGGTTTCTCTGTCTGCATTGTTAATGTTGGTTGAATTTTTAGTAATATCTTTGATGTGCGACTCAAACGAGAGTATTGAATGTAACACCAAGATTGTTGAAGTATCAAAATTCAGAGTAGTTTTTTCAAACAGTTACCTGTACCTAAACATCTCTGTTTTGTTGGCATCGAGGAGCAGGAAGTTTAGGGACATCCATCATTTGACTTCAGATAAGCGCCTCTAAATTTAGGAATTGGGAGCAGTCATTCAGTTTAACGGGCATATAGAGTTGAGTGTCATCAGCGTAGCAATGAAAATGATTTTTAATGAATTCACTGAGAGGTAGCATGTACATACAGAATAGCAATGGGCCCACAACAGAGCCTTGTGGTACGCCGAAGTCCACATTACAGTACTCATATTGTTGTGGAAGGCGCAATGCATTCTTTCAATGCATTGCGCCAATGCATGGATTGGACATAACCCACAAAAGCACATCCTCTAATACCAATGTAGTTTTCAAGACAATTTAAGAGCATGTTATGGTCAACCGTATCAAACGCTGCACTCAGGTTGTGTAGTAATAGCCCTGAGGTTGAATCTGAATCAATAGCAATTGACCACTTTTATGAGTGTGGATTTGGTAGAATGAAAATACCTCAAACCTGATTGAAACAGTTCAAATAAATTGTCATTGGACAGGTTGTCAGGCTGGCTACAATCCTTTTGAGTATTTTGGGAAAATAATGGAATCTGAAGGCTAACTGACCACTAATAGGTTAGGCTAAGCAAGCGGCTGCGCTGGCGGCTAAGCAGGACAACCAGTGACCAGGTGGCATTGGCAACTGCTGTGTGGGACCTGATCACCAAAAGCCAAACAATCAAAAAGCCCAAAATAAACCTGAACCTAAACGCTGAGGTTGATGCTGACAGATTAGGTTAAAACAGCTTTGCAGCTGTAAAATGGTGAGACTAGGCTAAATTGACAAGAAAGTAGTGTTAGCTAAACTGCTGGGTAGCACCCAGGCAACCAAGGGACCCAAGTTAAACCTAGATCACAACCTAAAACTTACAACCTGAAAATGTAACAATAAAAAGTGCCAATCAAACAATGAAATGTAGCAAAGCCTAGGGAGGTGGACTTTTGTTGATACACCAGGTGGTGAAGAAGGTCTTTGTCACTGGCTGTGAGATTATTTGGTGTTTGTTTGGTATTTGGCATGGTGATTATTTCATTTCGGAATGGAACTGTTCAGTGTGTGTGCATGTGTGTGTTCGTGTGCGTGTGCTTGTGTGTTTTCATGTGTTCCTGTTTGGTCTAGCTCTCCATATGGATAGGATGACATGGGCTCCCTTTCAAAGCATATACTGTGTGTTGCAGGCAGCAGGTATTTGGATGTGTGGATCCAACTGTTTACGTTCTCTAGTAGCATCTGGTCTCTTTCATTAAAATGAACTAAAATTATATTGCAGGCATAATTCTGTGTAGGTCACAAATGCTCTAAATTTGTTGTGCTACTCTCAGCCATTACTACCTCAACACAAGCAACTGTTCATGTGCTGAAGTAGAATTTTTTGTGCACAGACTCTTGAGCAGAAGTTATCTCAAGGGATGAAGTCTTAGGCAAGCTTGATCTTTATTCATCACATATTCTCTTTGTCACCAAAGCAAACACCCGCCGGTAATTATTTTATCGAATGTCTCTGACTGGTGAGTAATGGAGGGCAACACAATTAATAGCTGTCTCTTCGGGGGAAGAGCCCTCCAGCTGTTCCAGAATTTCAAATTCCCCCTGATCAACAGACATAGCACAAACTCACTGCCACTTTGAAATTCTTTTTGATGTCCTTTGCATTTGTGTGTGTGTGTGTGTGTGTGCATTCGTGCTTGGATGTGTGTGTGTATGTGTGTGTGTGTGTGTGTGTTTGGTTGTGAGGGGGTAGGCATGGTGCAGCTTTATGTATTTGCATGTATGTGTGTGTGTTTGTGCAAGCGTGTGCCAGTGTTTGCATCAGAGCCAGACCCACCCCAAGATAAAGCTGCTGCAGAATTCCAGACTGAGACGGCATTAGTTATTAAAAAGAATCAGATTGAAAAGAGAATATTTGGCAGTCAACCAGATGAAATCACATTCTTTAAACAAGCCGCAGTAGAATAAATCATTCAGATTGTTGCTAGTGCAGGGGTGCAATGACAAAGCTCCAGTGTTTCTGAGGACAATACATTTTCTCCGGCAGTTTGGCCACACATCAGCAAATTGAGCCTGAAGGCTAATCAATCGTATGTGAAGACAGACTTTCTCCGGAGGCGTTCCATTACAGTAAGAACATTTGCCCTTAAAACATCCCCTTCTCAGTTGAGCTATCACACTTGACCATTGTCTTTTTTATCAGTCAGTTACATAATGTCTTTGCTCTGTAATAAATTCAACTCTTGCTGAAGTAAATGTATCTTCATTAAGACAAGCAATCATGAGCTATTGGTGTGTTCACATGATGATTTTACGATCAGCCTCCTGTCAAACTCTTCTTCCTCTGCCAGCGAGCAGAGAAAGCAGCATGGAGAAAATATACTGTGTATCTGCAGCCTTTAAGTGCTGTCAGTCAAACAGACTGAAATAGGCCAGGAATCTATAGAGACTGGCACTGCAGTCACTAAGAGAACGAGGCTTTAACACTCATGCCATGTATGAGTCACATTCAGTGTATCGCATTCTGCCCACATCCAACAAGTGCCCATAGGTTTCCATCCACCTCATCCCTTCCCCCCTCAGGTGTGCTTTGTCCGGTTTGCACGCAGTCCCTCCAGACTGCGGGGTGTGGTGCTGATCTGCTGATGAATGGACAGCAATGTTTTAAATGAAGAGTGTGTATCCTCTGGACCAATGTGATTCATTGGTCACGCAGCCGATAACTCCACCTGTCAATTGAGTCTTCTGGCAGAGGTGCTGGGTGATATACGGGAGTGCTGTGATTCATTGGGGACACAACCCGTGGCCTTTACCTTGATGATATTACACCAAGCCTCTGAAAGACTGAGGAAGCCTATGCACTTATGGTAGATATTGTGTGCATTTGGCATGTAAAATCTTCTGCCTATGTGAGCTATACCACTGGACCAGGCATAAAGATGGCCGTCTCCTTGACTGACATCATTTGGTCCTTCCAACCCATCCCACAGTGCAATGCACACTGACACATGTAGTAACTAATAATCTAAACTAAAAATTAGGTAATAACTTGTCAAAATGTAATAAAATGTTTCTCTATATGGGTCAAAATTGTAGTATAACCTGTTTCCTGATCATGTAAAAACATCACATCATTACATTAACCAACAATTATTACTTGAGGAGGGGATTATTACTTCATAAGGGGTGTACCATATTTTTTACTGATGAGGTAATAATAACATTGTAATGTAATAAGTCAAGTCATTGCAGTCATCTAATTATTATGAATTGTAACATGATAAATAAACATTATTATTACATCAGCAGTTTAAAATACACCTTTTATGAAGCAATAATGTATATAATAATATAATGTAATAATGTTAATGTAATAAATTGCTGGATAATGTAATAATATTACAATATTACATATAATATTACATTACATACAGGCAATTTATTACGTTAACAGATTTTACTAAACTTTAGACTCATTTAGTGGGACTTTTTTATTACATTTTGGTAAGTTATTACATTGTTACAAGGTGTTTGCCTCATCACCTCTCCTGTTCTTTTCAAACTGGTTTAAATGGATGATGATGTGTGGATAGCTTGCACTGTTGGATGGGTATGAAAAAAGTATTGACATCTCTTTAGGACGTCACAATCTTCCTGCACCTCTGTCAATTATCAGATACAGAGGTTCGACCACATGTCAGTGTGCATGATGCCAGATTTAGAGGTTCCACTCATAACTGTAGATATTCCAGGAATGTGATCACAATCACCTAATCAGACATTAACAATAAAATCATAAAAACAAATTTTCCCAGAGGAAAATCATCCCATGGGTGTTGAGTATTGTATTTTCTTTCCTTAACTTAATTTGGTGTGTTTGTATTCTTATCAATTAACACTCAGAATAGAGTTGTATGTTTTAGGGAACTTGCCGGTGGGCAATATGGATCTGGTGTGTGCCAATGGGATGGTAAGTGAAACAAGCGGACATCTGTATTGATTGTCCTTGAAGCAGGGGCACTGAATAAAAGTGTATTCACTGGTGCATCTCAAGAGGCAGCTGCACAGTGGGAAGCCCTATGCATAATTATAACAGGGAAATAAACAACACTGACATAACCATGGTGAAGGGCTCACAGTCAATCCACGGGGAAGGGAATAAAAATTGAGATTTTAATGAGAGAAAACAGGGCACAGTCTATTAACACTGCGGTTCATAATAGAAATTTTCTTTGTTGTTATGGTTTTCAGACCCTGAGGACTACCAACCACCCATATGGAAGTCTTACTGTAAGTACCTATTAAATTATATGTGCTGATTAGGAATGTCTAACCCTGACTTTGGCCTGTAGTGTGCTTGTCAAAATAATGGACAATTTATGTGTGATCTATAAAAAACATAGATACCTTTTTTTCTATACATGGAAGAATTGAGTTTTGTAGCATGGGATGCAACTTGATATGCTGCAGGTACCAAAAGGCTAATGCTACACACACACAAGCACAAAAGGCACACACAGACATATACACGAACACACCCACCCACACATCTCACTCGCGCACGCACACACACATGCACACATACACAAAGCAGCAAATTCCAGATCTCTGAGGAAAATAGGTTACCATCAGCCAGGAAATAAGATTTCTACCTGTAAAGAGGCTCAGCTAAAACGGGGTCTTCAGAACACCCACCTCATTATAGATTGCTGTGTTACAAGGGAGGAATTGGGTTGAGATTATATGCATTGCATCTGCTAGAAATGTGAGCAGAGCACAAATCATTTATATTGAAGAGTATATTGAAGACCATTTAGATTGGTTACAGCTGGTTTTACTCGACTAATACTCCACTAATACCCATTATATTTTATAGCTTTTGTGTATGTTTTTGTCTTAATGGAATGGTTTTATTACATCATCTTACAATAATGCTGGATCTCTGATGTCTCCGATCTACTCCTGACTCCTCTGGTCTCTGACTGAGGTATTTTTAGAGCTCACTATGTCATGGGAATGGAAGATGTCCAGGTCTTGCTGGTTGACTTAAGTCACCCTGACAAAATACGAAAATTCACAGTCAGGAGCCTTCCTTCCCCCGCCTGGAGAATCTGCTGTGGTTAAGAAGCTCAGCCTCACACAGCGATTTGTATGCTGTAGTACCATACGATAGGGAATGCACAGCAGTGTCCTGTGCCCAGTTATTGGTATTGAGGACACTCCCTTCGTTTTTTACTCTTCCATCCTCATCCACAGGGTCATGAACTGCCAAATTCCTTAGGAAGAAGTATCAAAGAGGGGTGCATTATAAATCAGTAAAGTTATTCTATTAATAATCCAGGATTTTTATATAGAGACTGTTTCAAGGCAGTATTCTCAGTTTGTCAAACGATAGAGAAATTTGCACAGCTCCAGTTCTAGATGCCTGGAGGATAACACATGAAATGTAAAAGAAATCCTCACACAGCTGCCGATTCCACTGTTGTGATAATATTTCCATCCTGAATTGGTGAAGTATGTACTGTAGGCGTAGGGAAGTATACCATTGTTTATATGGCCTGACAGAGATCCAATTCAGGATTGAAAAATGACATTGAAACAGTGGAAACAGCGGCTGAGTGTGTTGGCTTTTCTCTTTTATTTAATTACTGATTCTGATATCATAATTCTATGAGGCTGCTGAGGTGCTTGTGGTGATTTTTCTGCATGCTACAAATTCCTCAGTTCCATTTTCACTGGTTCCACTGATTTACTTTGAGTTCTCCCAACACTTTAAGTATGCCTAATCCATGTAAGCCTGGTTGTGCTGCATGTGTCGGGCTGTGTATCCCTGTGTTCCAGTCAAAATGAATAATGTACACTCACTGTGAGCATCGTAGAACAGGTCCACCGCTGTGAAATATGTCCTCATTCACACAAAGGGATTCCAGATACATGGCTCCTGCCATGTAAACCACTAAGTGGTTAGCCACGCATATCTTAGCTAATGGCCTCTGTTGTACCTTGGCGGGGCAATGTCAGAAACTGGACTTAAGGAGATTAAGCAATGAGGTGGAGACATACTGTGTGTCCAGCAGTGTCCTGTGTATGACCCCTGCACTGCATCATTTGGTTTACTTCCTCTTTGATTGTGTGCTGAGCATGTTTTTTTGGTAATGAACTACAACATGTATGTAATTGACGTGTTTACAGTTTGCACTGAGCTATGCACATAACTTCCCCCATTAACATCCATGTATTTCTCTAACAGTGTACCAGCTACAGCAGGAGGCCCCGAGGCCAAAGAGGATCACGTGTCCTCAGGAGGTCAGTACATCTGTTAACAGGCGTGCTACAGGCTACAGTGTATGGCCAAAATCAAAGACACAAACAAGTCCTGTGATGATGAAGGAGTCTGAAGGTTCTGTGGGAAATTACCTGGCATATTCTAATAACATAACAATTCGGAGTGAACACCATCTCATGATTTATTATGTTTTTTGGCATTTCCACTATTTGGACAGTTGACAGAGAAGGGATGACATGCGACAAGAGTCTTTTGGATTATTTAAACCCAGCAGGTCACGGTTATGTGGTATGCGCCTCAGCCAGCTGAGCCACCAGTTCACCCCATTTATTTATTTTTTTGAAGGGAACAGTGTTTTCCAGGATAGCAATTCCCCTTTCAGCAAAGCAGAAGTGGTCACCCAATAATTTGAAGATCACAAAATTATGTTAGACATATTGCCAATACATTTTCATAAACCAGTTATGATCATAAGTGAGATTAAGAGTTTCTACTGTGGCATCTGAGATGGTGTTTTCTACTGTTTTTGTATAGAGGGCCTGGATAATGACTTCACTTCATTATGCTAGTAGTGTTTAGCACTGACAGTGCCCTTTACAAGATGACTTGATCAAAGCCATGCCAGATAAAGCACCCCATATCATTACAGTGAAGGATGTCTTTATGCTGGCATTTCCATTAGAAAGGGTTTTGTTTTTGCCCAAACCCTGTGCAAGATTTTCAATGCAGATACACTATACACCCCCAGTATGACACAGTGGCACACTAAATATTAAAACTTTGCAGCTGGCCATCAATCACCAGTGATTTTTTTTGTACTGCCTCTAATCCACCTCCGCACTCTGTGGGCTGGCTTTGTGGTTTGGTAGCTGACAGAGATAATCTGTCCTGTGGTGTAGAGCCCTTTATCTTTCACACAGGCTGTAAGAACAATTGGCAAGGCCATTTAAGTGAGCTTTCATATCATATCACTCCAGCCAATATGTCTTCTCTGCTTTACAGATGGAGAGCAGACCCAAATATTACGGCAGAGAGTGAGTGTAACTTAATTATTGTCATTATTTTTATGCCTTTTCCCAATATGCCTGCGCTGAGAGTGGGTGTGTTTTATCATAATTGTCTAGCATTAGATGTGGTTAGGGGTTTTAAGACTTGTGGGTGGATGGGTGTGTATTTGTGTGTATGTCTGTGTATTTATTTGCATGTGTGTGTGAGAGAGCTCTGATAAGATGCTCTGAATAAGAGCGCGAGCTTAACACCTAAAATGTAAATGTGTGTGTGTTGAGAGAGTTATTTAAATGGATAGAGGAGCTAAAGCGACCATGTCGTTTTTCACAGATTCCATGGCATGATCTCTCGAGAATATGCAGATGAGCTGCTGGGGGGAGCAGAGGGTGCTTACCTCATCAGAGAGAGCCAAAGACAGCCGGGGACACACACCTTGGCCTTAAGGTACTAACATCATCAGTATGCAGCACAGACTCCCTTAAAGGTCTGCCTCATCATCAGCCTGCTCGCTCGTTCAGCCTCTAACTTGTACTTGTCCTTTCAGTCAGTCAGTCAGTCACTTAGTCAGTCAGTCAGTCACTCACTCTCTCACTCCACTCACTCCCTCCCTCTATGTCTATATATCCCAATCTAGGTTTGGGCACCAGACCTTGAACTACAGATTGTTTTACGACGGGAAGCACTTTGTGGGGGAGAAGAGGTTCGAGTCGGTGCATGACCTGGTGACGGATGGCCTCATCACTCTCTACATCGAGACCAAGGCAGCAGAGTACATCGCCAAAATGACCACCAACCCCATCTACGAGCATCTGGGTTACACTTCGCTGCTCAAGGACAAGATGGTGCACAGGCTGAGCCGGGGACGCACAGAGCCGCGCAGAGTCACCTTCCAGAGAGACGACAGGGTGAGTCCACATTCAAGTTTGACTTGTACTTTAAGTGTACTTTTTTGGGCAACAGGGTGACGTAGGGAGTAGGGAGGCTGTCTCTCAACTGGATGATCTGGGTTCAAGCCCCCGTGTCAGCAAGCATCTGCCCTGCTGAAGTGGCCTGGAGCAAGACACTGACCACCCACCAGTCTCTGACCTCCATGTGCATTTCCCCATTATTACTTTCCCCCCATTATTACATAAAGAAATAAAAAAATTAAAAAATATATTGCCTGAAATTCATCATTCATTATCTCTAAAATATAGAGGAACCGGTTTGGAAAATTGTTATCATGTTGCCACCCAAGGACCTCAGTTATCCTTTAAAAATGACCATAATATGTTTGAATTATTTGGTACTATTAATAATTTTACAAGAGTAGGTGTTGCTTTTTTCAAATGCTGGATATCTCATTTGGACAAAAAACTCTTCAAATTCATTAACATTCCAATACATGCAAAATAGTATTAGCCCTTTGACATATTAACATGATTTCAATCCACTTCCCTATTACGAAACATTCATATCTACAGTAAGATTAGCGTGCTTCTGGAGAGGATACTTTCTCCTGGGAGTGAGAGCGAGGTACATTATCCCTGCAGCCCCTGGGTGTGTTCGCTTCTGCCATGCTTCATTGCCTCCTCTGAAAGGTAATGATGACCAAGGGGACTGGGACTTTGCTCTGCCTGCCATGCGTATCAGACACTGATCTTGGGTGAGACAAATTGCACATTGTAGTCATTTGTTCTGATGAGCTGTTGTTGAATGATCGTGATTTACCAGTGAGGAACGTGTATGTCTGTTTTCTGTCTGGAGAAGAAACATAACTATCCCTCCACTAGGTGGCAATCTAAACTACAATTGCTTCCCCTCTCTCTTGCCTGATGCTGGAATTTAGATTCACAAAGCTCTTATTATTAATAGATGCTAATGTTTTCTTAGCCTTTTCTTCTTCGGAGAAAATGTCTTTCATAAGTTGTACCCTTTATGTGTCTCTCAGCTTGAAGAAAAGATTTATTGCTTTGAGGATATTGTGTCTTCAACATGCCAGCTGATAGTTTGTCAGCTTGACAGTCAGTCAGTGACAGAGACATGACAGTTCTGTCAGCAGGAGCATCGGTTACCGCAGTGTTATCATCATTGGTCTTCAATCTGGTCTTTGTGACTTGAAAAATTAATGCAGGCATTTTGGACCTAATGGCCCTTGGTCAGTAGTCTGTGGACTCTTGGAGATTCCAAATGAGCTTAGTACTTCACATGCCACTAACAACCTCTAGGAAGAGGCCAAGGAGCAGAGACCTGCTCTCATTAGTGCCCTAAGACATGCAGACTAACCTACATTTGCTTAACACACACAGTTCTAAGCTTTGTCAAATAGTGGAAATCAGTGTTGCTCACTGTTTGTTTGCAGCAACGACACTGGGATTTCATGGACTGCAAACTACAGTAAGCTCCCTGTGGCAAGTAAAAATCTGGAGCATGGCTCTAGTTAAATGTCAGATTGTCAGTTATCTGTGTGCTTTTGTAAAACTGACTTCACTTCAACTGCCAAGCATTATACATGAGAATCTGAGTCAGTGACAGCTCTGATGATGGCAGCCTTTGCCAGGCAGTGTTTGAAAAACACCTGCCAGTCACTTCCAAAGAAAGGAAAAAAAAACAGAGTTCAGTATTTCTGTCCTCACTAACATTATGTGCTAAGAAGTGGAGACTGGGTCCAATGGCCTGAAGCTGTGGTTTCTCTTAGAACTTCATGTTTACCAATTACACAACCACACCCTCAGGCGTCAGAGGCACAGTAGCTTCACTGTATAGTCAGCTTTCACATGTATTTACTTGGTGTCAGGTTGATACCTCCGTATTGCCGTGAGTGCAAAGGCTTGTATGAGTGAAATTCTCCTAGAAGATGTGAGAGGTGCTTGACTCAACCCGTATAACAACCTCCTGTGTTTCCTTGTCTTTTCACATGCCTCCCCTTATTGTGTGTGCTGGAAGTGCCTCAGTGGCCAAACCTCACACTCGCCACACTGGTTTGATCTCGGCGGGGCTCAGGATACAAGAATGTGATGAATCATCAATTAGCCTGGCCCGGCTGCATAACCTGGATTTTTTTAAAGAAATGATTGTTTGTTGGATAATTATCTGTCCCTCTCCCTGGAGCTTCCTGCAGTAAACATGCAAAAATACTCAACAGCTATTCAAGTCTTTCAGTTGTAAAATGCAAAAATGCTGCTCTCACAGCGTTGTAAGCATACATTTCCAATAGCAGACTTTTAGAAGTGATTATTTATTTTCAGCCTCAGAAGACAGATCCGTTCTCAGTGTTCCTATTGAAAACATTTCACAAAGGGGCTGTCACTTCCAGTTTTGAATAATGCACAATATTCTCTCACTACTGTACCCTTCACAGAAAGTCTATTTTTCTGTTTGCTGTAGATGTTGTTAGGGTTGTTTTGTTTGGGAGATGTGCGTAGTGCTGTCCTGCTGTTCTTACTGTGTCAGTGCCCACTGAAAGACTTGTGCTGTTTTCCCATGATTCCAAGCACTCACAACAGAGTCCGCTCAGCTGTGCGCTCACAGAGCTTTGTGGGAATAAAAGAGCCAGGCCATTGAAAAGAAAGCAGGGCTTGTAGTCTGACCACCTTTTGTGTCCTTTCTTCCCAGCTCTTCTTTAAGAGACAAGAAGCCATCTGCCTAGGGACAAAGAGCACAACCCTCCTCTCCCTCCCCTCTCTTTATGTCTGTCACACATTCTCTCAACCCCCTTCCCTTTTCTCCTCCCTCAGAAGGCTAAAATATCTCTCAGTGGCCTATTCCTCATCCGTCTCCTCTGATTTAGCTGTGGAGCTGGTATGGTATGGCATGTGAAGGTCCTTTCAGAGGATGTCGACCACAATGACAAATGTCCTCACCTGTCCTGTCACTCCCTCAGCCATCACTTGGTTAACTGTTGCTCTCAGACAGCAGTTCCTATATTGTTGAGAGGTGGCTGGTACCCAAAAGGCCCAAAGCAATTTTTTAACTCAGCTTCTGTGTCTATCAGGCCTGTAAGCTGCCAGTCCTCTCATTTTATCTCAGCTTTGCAGTTGCCCTTTGGGTCTTTTGCTCTCCCCCAGAATTCCGTTCCAGCACTCTACTGTCATTGCTCTTTATCATCCTTTCATTATCACAAATCCAACGCTTACTTGCTTTGTGAACTTTTCTCGTTATTTCAAGCAACAGTTTCCCTACTTTGTGACTCATTTTCTCTCCTGTATTCTTCATCAAATGTTACATATGTCTTTCCATTTTCAGGCTTTGTTATCTGCAGTTTTGCAGTTTTTGTCCGATAGTTAGACATAATATATTGCAGGTATTTCTTATCTGACATGCAGTATGATGTCGCATGTATAGTTTGCAGTGTTGTCAGTGTCTATTTTCCCTCGGTTCAGAGTTTGTTGATTAACTAGATGAGCAGAAACCCTTTTAGTGCTGCTGACTTGATGTTTACAAGCAGAGCTAATAGGGACAAATGCAGCATGGACACGGCAACAGCCCCCCGCTGGCAAAATATGTGGCTACAGCCCTGCAAATGAGCTCCCCATGGGATTTTACTTGGATTTGGGCACTGCGGGATTATGCCCTGACTAAGGATTATGGCGGTAATCCCTCCCAATCCCAGTAGATGGTCTGGTTCTGCTGGTGGTCTGACAGCAGAGTGATTGGCGGGAGTAGTCTGCAGTCGGAGTGTCTGCAGGCTCCAGTCTGTACGGCAGTGTGGGGAATTCCACCAGCAGACTGACATAGCTGGAGGTCAACATCTAGTAGATTTAAGAGGACACAGCCGTGGCTCCGGCAGGCCAAAGAATCTGGGTCTGGCTTTGAGCAGACGTTAACAGCAGAGTGACCCGTGTAGGAGACCTGGTGCTGACTGAGGACTGCTGGCAGTTGAGTATTATCTCCAGTTAAGTGAAGTGGAGTGTGTCCGGAAGGCAACGTGCTAATGGGAGTGTGCTCTGTGCTATAGAGAGGGTGTCTGGACCATTGATCCTGCTTTAGAGAGCTGTTGAGCTGTGTGAAGCGGTCCTGACAGCACCCCGCCTCCCTCCTGGCCCCTCCCCACCAGGGACCCTGTTCTTTCTCTTCCCTTTCTGGGTGTGTGAAAGAGGGCCATTGTGTGAGGCACACTCCTGCCCTCGGGCCGCCCACTACCAGTCCCGCTCCCCCCCTGCTCCTGCTGCTCGCTCCTGCCGCTGGACTCAGATCAGATGCAGAGCCACCCCCGTCCTGGCTGTCATCAGTCTCCCTCCTGGGTCAGAGGGGAGTGGAGTGTAGCTGCCGTGTCTGTGCTTGGCTGTTGCCGGCAGCGTCTGCTGCACAGCACTCTGGTCTCCCCTCCGCACCTTTCCCCAGAGGAGATGGAGAGCCTGTGGGAGCCCGACCAGACGGCCATGGAAGTAGAAGACAGCCGAGGAGGTTTAGGAGCGGAGCTGATAACCCACAAGGCTAAAAGACAGGAGAGGAAGCGTCAGGAGCTGCTGGCTTTGGCTCTGGGAGTCAAACTGGGGAGCAAGGGAACACTTCTGTGGAAGCCTATTAAACTGTTGGCCTCCTGTCCACAGATCTCCTCCCCTCTGGTCCGGCGGAGTGCCTTGAAAGACAGCCCGGAGAAGCAGTGCTCCTATGAGAAAATACACAACTTCAAGGTGAGCGGCTGTTTATGTAACTCAAAGGATGTTGTGAAGGCCAGGAGAGACGTTTGACGGCTTTAAAGGCACTGTGTTCACACCTTCGTTTGAATTTCTTTTCCCTCAGGAAATAATACAATTTCAACACAGTTTTCCATTAGTTCTCACAGGACTATCTGAAATGTTAAAACAATCTCCAGAAAAGGGGCTTTTACAGATGGGTTTTTGTGAACAGTTTAACTGTGTGCTTGTCCCAGAGAGCATAGTGTGTTTTTATCTTGTCATGAGAACACATACAGCTGTCACCCATATGCATTGAGCGTGTCTAATGAATACACCCAACCCATTAACAGCACAACACATTGATCATCATTGATTTTCCAGCTCTTAGACTCCTTTTTGTCTGACGCTGTTGATTATGTAAAAACAGTTATACGGTTGTAAAGTATTTTACAATCAATTGTCTGCTCTCAGTGACATAGTGTAAGTGCATAGTACATAGTGCAAAGTGGAATAGAGTTATTGTGCTGTAAATATACAAAAGAGAATTTAAGGCACAGGGATACTTTGCCTCTGGGCACCTAAACATTCTTGTAATTGTATCTTGGGTTTCAGTTAACCTGCAGGTTAAAAAGGCCCCCAGCTTTTTGTACGCTTCCCCTTTGAAAAAGAACAAAAACTATCCACTCGCCACCTGTTGTCTGCCCTCTTCACTCATCAGTCTCCTATATCCTAATGAAAGTGTGTGTGTGTGTGTCTGTGTGTGTGTATGTGTGTGGATGTGTCCCCATGTACCTGTGTATCCGGATTTTGAGAGTGTACAGCATGTGTGCATCTGTTATTTTGACTTGTCGGCTTGCTTGTGGGCATGTTTGTATGTATCCAACTGCCCAGGAACAGATGCCAGACACATTATTGTAAATCCCTTAATCTGCCTTGTATATACAAATACCCACATTTGGCTGGGGGTCCCATCCACTGTAGCCTGGGATCAGAGGGTAATCTCTATCCAACCCATCTAAAGTGAGGTTCTCCTGCTTTGACTGGACATAGCAATGACTTGCAATGCTTTCAGTGTGTTAAGGACAGTGTCTTTGTGCCTGTGTATAACCATATTTGCTCTAACCCCAGGTACACACGTTCCGAGGGCCACACTGGTGCGAGTACTGTGCCAACTTCATGTGGGGCCTCATCGCCCAGGGTGTCCGCTGCTCAGGTAACCATCCTCATCCTCAACCTCAAAACTGCTTTTACTGCACATGATCCGTCTGCTTGGACTATCACACAGGTCATGGATTATGCAAGAAATGTATGATCTATGACTAACACTGTCCTGTCATGGATGTTTCAACTGCATAATATGAAAATGGTTTGTTCCATGTGAATTAGTCCTAATCCCAGGTCCCTTTTTACGGTCCTTTAACATTCTTCTGTGACACCTGTGACAAACTAGTTGAGCTCCTCCTGTCAGTAACAGCCTATAAACTGATGCCAGAACTTATCAAAGCACATCCTTGAGAAGAACCCAGTCAGGCAAAGACATATTATATACCTAGAACTGAAACTGCTACCGGTCTTTTTGCACTCTCTTCCCCTCAATAATATTGAATTGCAGTGACACTGAAATAAAAGAAAATAGATGTTACATGTCTGCTATTTCCTATTTCCCTTTTTTAACTAGTTTTTCCCTTTTAGCTGCAAAGGCCTGACATGTGATGCAGTATGTTGACATCATTTGTACCATTCATTTCAAGTTATGCTTCTCTGCCACAAGTTCAGCATCATGGTATGACATGATTAAAGATATGCTAACTTTTTATACACAAAGTTAAGGAGGTTATAGAGCATCTCAGACACCATACACCATAAAAACAACAAAGAAATCACTAAAACTTACATACATCAAATAAAATGACTGAGTGCTTTAGAAGTATGATAAAGCACTGGTCAAAATCTGATTGTTGACCGAATATAGCAACAGAACTAACTGATTGATCGCATATCACAGTTTCACTGGGGATTTCAAGTTTTCATTGGTCACAAGATTCTTTCATTGCGCACATACAATTCTGACACTGCCATGCCCGTTGAGAACTCGCGTTCTCCCTAAACAGAGTGTTTGTTGTTCAGGCATTCGCTATGCTGATAAGCCTCAGGCAAGCATTGGTATCATCAGATACCTCATGTGCTATGGGAAAACAGGAGAGACTTCTTTGTCCTCTCTGGCTCGCTGTCTATCCTCTATGTTGTCTTATCTCCTGCCACACTCTCTCTGGCAGCGCTGACTGAGAATGAGGACCCCAATCAGCAGACCAACATTAACGTGGCTCAGGCAGTAAAAATGCCAAGTCTGTGTGATGAACGATTCAGCTGGATGCTCTGTTTGAGTCAGACACCCGCTTCTCAAAGCCTTCATTCCTGCAGCATCTCCCCTGTTTGCCTGCTCTATCTTTATCACGGGGCAGCGCTGCCTGCCACACAAGTAGGCACTCTCACACACTCCGCTCTCGCCAGCTGTCCAGCACCCTCGATGTGACTAAAACTACAACAGTAACACCCGCCCCCGCCAGAGCCATGTTCCCTGTTATCCACCCTTGGCGCAGTGCACTGAGACAGCCAGGCTAAGCTGCGGCTGTGCTGTCTGACAGTGCAGTTTATCACTGTCTCTGGCAAGCCTTTTCAAATTGCTGTCTTAAGCTGGCTGTGATGGCTGTGTTATCATCAGTCCGAGGCTTATCTCTCTCTCTCTCTCTCTCTCTCCCTCTTTCTCTCCCTCACACACACACGTGTAATGCTAGATTGCGGGCTGAATGTACACAAGCAGTGCTCCAAACTGGTTCCCAGCGACTGCCAGCCGGACCTGCGCAGGATAAAGAAAGTGTTCAGCTGTGACCTCACCACGCTCGTCAAAGCTCATAACACAACACGGCCCATGGTGGTGGACATGTGTATTCGAGAGATAGAGCTGAGAGGTAAAACACAAATCATCAGTTGCTACTTTTTTTTTGCTTTCAGAGCAATAAAAATATGCAATTTAGTTAGTAAATGCTCAATTCAAACATTCAAGTATTCTGCTATTCCTCCTTTTGCAATGATGAGAAATGTCACTGTACTATTTGTATGTGTATTTGGCCTCTGTTTGCTAGAATAAAAGCAGTGATTGTTGATTGATTTGTTTCCCTAGAGCCATTCCTTTTTGTTTTACATCTATTTATATAGAATGTAGTGTAAGAGAAAAACAAGCTGAAAAACTAAGACAAGCTCCCCAATTTTTTGCTTGCAGGTCTGAAGTCTGAGGGTCTGTACCGAGTGTCTGGCTTCTCAGAGCACGTGGAGGATGTGAGGCTTTCCTTTGACCGAGGTTTGTTAAAGTTAGCTTTCTTTGCCCCGGGGTCTGGGTCTTTGGGTTCGTAGGTTCACAAGTTTAAATAAAAAGCACATTGCAACAGGATTGCAGCAGTCAAGGACAATACTGCATATGATTTTGTGAGTTGTTGAGAAGTTGAGAAGTCTATTTACTATTTGTGGACAACCACATTGGAATTTTAAAAAATGCAGAGCTCAAGACATATAAGACATAAAATAAATGATGATGAAAGTATACTATATTATAAGAAACTATGATGGGAAAGCACTGTGGGTAGACCATAAAACAGTCCATAAAGTGCAAGTGCAATTTAATGGTTAGATCTATTGTTTAAAATGTGTGTAGTACTTGTAAAGAAACAATATAGTTACAGAGTTATACAGTGAAATCCAGCTTTTCAGTTATAAAACAAAATTACATGCCAGTCACACGTTTTCTATTTCTCATCGACAGATGGTGAAAAGGCCGACATCAGCGCCGATGTCTATGCAGACATCAACATCATTGCTGGTGCTTTGAAGCTCTACTTGAGAGACCTGCCCATTCCAGTCATTACATTTGACTTGTACTCAAAATTTATTCAAGCTGCAAGTAAGAGCGCATCAACTCTGCACCATTCGCTGCCGTTACTTTGTTGCTTCTCTGCGGTATCCTGATACTAACTGTGTTACTTATTGTGTCTTGTAGAGATTCCAAATGCTGAATCCAGACTGGAGGCCATCCATGAGGGTCTGCTGCAGCTCCCTCCAGCGCACTATGAGACCCTGCGCTACCTGATGGCACACCTCAAGAGGTCAGTTCACAAGGAAAAATGTAATGGTTCGGTTCATTCTTTTCATTTAACACTCCTGAGGCGAACCAACCCAACAAGAAAAGCAGACATTTTTCGAATGTTTGAAAACATTTGAGGGTTTTTGTACTTTGCTTGATTCGTATCGCCTTACAGACTCTGGTTATTCTCTTGTCTTTTACAGGGTGACAATGTTTGAAAAGGACAATTTAATGAATGCTGAAAACCTGGGGATTGTCTTTGGGCCAACACTAATGCAGCCGCCGGAACAGAATGCCTTGGCAACGCTGAACGACATGAGGCAGCAGAAACTAGTAGTGCAGCTTATGATAGAGCATGAAGATGTCTTATTCTAAGGACTGGGGCATGTAGGCCTTACATCGGAAACGAAGGACAATTATTTATTCTATCAAAGAGGAAATTTAAGCCACGCTGATTCTAATGAAGTGTCAAAATTGTTTCTATTGTAATCAAATCGAACTTGAAATGCTTCTTTCTCGCATGACTGTTTTAGTTGAAGTCGGCTTAGTGTTGACGTTATGTCTTGTTACTGTAAGTTTAGAGTTTTCATACTAAGCCAAGACCATCATTTTTATATTAGGAAAGACTCCAATGTTTCTAACTACCTACAGTGCTGTTCCCTCATAACTTTTATTTGAATAGTGTCACTACCAGGTGTAGACTCAGTCATGACGATAACTTTGTGTGAAATCTGCTTCCAGGCAGAATGTCTTCGATGTGCGGGCACACAGTGTTAACCTGTGAAGGCCTGGTGCTGTATAAACCAAGCCTCATAGCAGCAGATTTAACGTTCCCATATTGACTGGTGCATTTTGTGTGCATAATGTGTTGTTTGTGGGAATGCAGGTTAAAATTTGAATCAAAGAATGCAGATCCTTTCATCTGAGATCAAATCAGATCACTTAATGGTCAATATTTTTAACCGTGTGTACTAAAAAACGAGAGATGAGACAACTGGTAGCTCATGAAGCACTTTTTTGCAAAGAGTGTAAGGATTTATTTTGTAAAGATGTTTTATTTTTGTCTTTTATTCTGCATCATGTGTTTTTGTCACTATAATATATATTGTCGAGAGTGTTATTTGTTAAATCGATGTCTAAATACAAACCTGTTCACAAAAGATGTAGAGTCAGACAAGTTACAGTTTAAGGATCCATCATTTTCATTTTCAACACATTCAGTGACTATTTTGGTGAGGAATACATAGGTGGATTTACTATTCACAGGTCATATTGTAGCCTCTGAAGCAGATGAGTGAAGCTATATTGTACACCTATTGGTTGCCAGTTTTGCCAAAAGGGTATTTCAGTTTACAAGCTGTTCTCTGGGATATTTTCAACTAAAAAATAAGATCTGGGCCCAATATTTGTTTTTTTTATGCCAATAACAGCTCGGTGCAGCTATAGTTGCCATTAACTCATTAGTCATACTGTAGCTGTACCAAGCGTCTTCCTTTCACAGTTGATTTGATGTAATTAAGTAAATCCTTTCTACAAATCCATTTTATCAAAATGTATTTTTGTGATGGTTGCAATTAAGATTGTAATTTATCAAATGATGATTTATTAAAGGATGTAAAACTTCCATTTAACATACTGTGACCTATTGCAATTTCTCAAAAGGTTTGTCTGCATCCCACGCCCAGAGAGATTTAACATGACCATACTGCACTGTAATGCCTCTGGAAGTGGTTCAGGCAGAAGAAAGACTAAGTGTGGTGCTAGTAGTGATTGTTTATGAGTGGTTACTGCCATAATGTTGCCAGGTATTTTACCAAGAATGCCATATCTCTTAACTTGGCCCCTCCTCCACTTGTACCTGTAGGTGTGGTCAGCGAGGTGGAACTCTGCCAGTTATATAGACTGGATGTATGAGCTGCAGTGGAGAGAAAAACAGTGGTGTTCTTTGTAAGAGGAAATATAGCGGTCCTACAGTGCTTGGATTCTGTCTCGCCACTTTCATGGCGCCCTCAAAGTCTGGAATCTGTTCTTGGGTTTCAGAACATTCACTTGAGCAAATTACATCAAAATGTAATTTGAGTGTATAGGCTGAGAATGTCAGGGCAATATCATAAAACAATAACGCCATTCTTGCTCACACCTTTCTTCTTTTCTTTATTTTTTAAAAGAATTTTGATGGGATTTATTAGAGTTTAATCAAGTGGTTAAATAAAGAGCAACCAACTAAATTTAAATGCAGTTCAAACGTGTTTCTCTGTACTATAGTATTGCCAACTGTGGTTTCAACTTAATCCTTGTAACTGCAGGGTTGGCATTAATTTGGTGCCATTTGGTGAGGCTGTTCAGGCCTGTGAGGCACAAAGCCAGGCCTGCTGAGGGAGGAGGAGGATGGTGTAGCTGTAGACGATTTCCACAAACATCTATGTAATGGAGTTATCATTACCTGTCTGGTTTACAGGGTCTACCTCATCAGAAAAGCATCCTGATGGCAGTGACATGCCCTTGGCGGCAAGCCTTAACTCTGAAGGGAAAAAACAACAAGAGGAGGGTGCAGAGATTGCATCCGCTTCTACCTCAACTGCTTCATCAGACAACTTGAAGTCAGTGGAAACTAACTGTGGAACGAAGTTGATTCCAAGTTAAGATTCACTGAGCAAACATTCGGGTGAAATCTCAAAAGCCAATAGGACTTCCTATATTGCTGATGCTTCACAGTTGTTTTATGCCTCTTGCTGTAATCCTATTACTACTTCATCTAGCACCATCTTATCCTTATAGGGTAATCATTAAAGAATGAAAATCAGTCGATGAGGGCATCGAACAGCAACCAGAGAAAAACACCAAAAATATGTCTTTGCTATTCACGAGACTATGCTAAATTGTTGAATTAATTCCGTTTTGAAATGTGAAATGGCTTGCCATGAAGGATCTCTCTCTCTCTCACACACACACACACACACACACACACACACACACAGACACACACACACAAACAAGCACACAAGCACAGACACTGTTTTGTGGCACATTTGTTTATATTTTATTGTATCACATTCACACAAGCTGAAGGAAAGCTGATGCATTGTTATTTACAGAGATTTAAGTTAGACTGGAGCAACATGGCAGGATTCCATTGTAGCCAATGTACAGAGATGAAAATATTGATTCATTTTGTTTTACATGATGAAGAATCTCAGTGCCTCAGTGCCTCTTGTAAAAACGTACTACTCTTCTCATGATTGAATTATCCATGGTTATATTATTAGGATTATGTTATACTGTAATTAGGAAAATGGAACTTACATTTTTTGCTCTTCCATAATTCAATAAGTTACTTCTAGTTTGACCTCAAGAAAATGTAAGATTACACACTGCTCTGCTGGATGTGGTCAAGAATGAACCCTCCCTCCCTGGTGATAATTAAACACAGTCATCTATTACATAATGCTAATGGATTTAATAGTCCATCTCTCTACTCCTGCTCAGGATTTGTGAGGATGAAGAATTACCTTCCGAGAGACATTTCCTTTCTTTCCCTTTCAAGAGACACTTTCTATAGTTACTCAATGGAAAACGAATAGGAGGTTGGCTGGATAGGATGTTTGTTACAAAACACAGATGATTGAACTGGAACTGCGAACAATTCAGAACCAGACAATACACATCTACCTCGGGAAACTGCTGCGGGCAAAGTGTCCTCTCAGTTAGTCTCCTCTTCAGTCGGTGGAGCAGATTTCTATCAGTATCACAAGGGTCACTTGGTGACCTCAGATGACCGTCTTTCGCTCTCTCTTCTCTGTCTAGCTTGCTCACTAGAAATTCAAAAATCCATTATCACAAAATCTTTTGTTTTCTACTCAAGGTTCAACATTCCAGTTATGCAGATTAACCAGAAAGGAACATAATTTTGCATCATCTTGCTTTGGGATACAGTTGCTCTGTGCACAATGTACTCTAGAGTCAAATATCATGACCTTTGAAAACTGTTTTTCTTTTTTTTTAGTTGCTTTTTGTGTGTGTGTGTGTGTGTGTGTGTGTGTGTGTGTGTGTTGGGGGGGGGGGGGGGCATTCTGCTTTAATGCTGTTCATTGCAAAATGGAAGTTTTTTTGTTACTACTAGGGGAACCTGATGATGGCTGACCGCTCAAAGAAGTTAAGAAAGAAATTAACTTTGATGAAGGCACACCTTGCAATATTTTGGTATATTAGTCATCAGTAGTGACACTATTATACATACTGTAGTGCAACTTCTTCATTATTCACTATTTATAACGTGTAACCAAATATGTGAGTAATATGTGAATACACACATTTTGTTTACTTTTTCTGCCACAAATTGTATGGCATCTATAAACTGAAAGAGGCAGACCATTTACAAGATTTTTTTAGGGCTGACAAGCTTGTGAACATTATGATACAAAAGACAAGAACAAGAGCGCCCTCTAGTGATGAATTCAGACTTGTATAGGAAAAGCACATCAGTATCACATCACCCCAATGGCAACTGCATAAATAGATTTTGTTCTCAACAGGATTTCAAAATGATAAAAGTATAATTAACAAGTTTTATTTGTTTTGAAAATATTTAATTCAGGCTGGTAAGCAAAAAACTATTTGTCAAAAACTACAATACTGTATAATACATCTGCAGTAAAATCATCAGTGCATGTAGAATGGAGAGATAGACTTAAGACTGTCTCTAAAATATGCATGTACAGTATCAACAGTTGACCAAGAGTACTCTAAATGGATCTGATTTACTGCAGATAAAGTGACACAAAATGCAGTTGATGTACTACAGAGCAACCAAAACTAACAAGCCCTCAGTGCGAGGTATAATTTACCAGTAACTAATAATCTACCAGTCAATTCCTGTCTCCGTATGGATGAAATGAACACAATCATGTAAACATTCTGGGTAGTTTGAAAATGAGATGAAACCTGCCGTCCACTAGAGTTCATCGTGTTTGTAGGTGAATTCCCTGGCAGATATGAAACCATCATTATCTTCATCCTCCTTTATGAAGATGTCATCTACCATCACTTCATGATGTGTGTCATTGGCCGAGTATCCGTGTCTCTCGAACTCCTTCCTCAGGTATTCTTTCACCTGTAGTGCAGAGAGAGCATTAATATTATTCACAAATAACACCATTGCCGATATTTATACATTTCTACTACAAAAACTGTGAATAAGGCAGTTCCTTTGAAAACAACAGTCTCACAGATCAGACACACCTCTAGTCTGGAGAGCTTCCAGTCGTCATTGAGATCCATCTCCTGGAAAGACTCATGTGACCTGGGACCATTTTGGATTTCCATGACCTCAATGTCAAAAATGAGGGTGCTGCCTGGAGGGATCTTGCCTGTAAAGAAAGAGGCACAGATATGATAGATGCAGCAGAGAACATCACATATCTCCTCACTGAGCTCCACAACCCCTATAATGGCTTTTGTTACCTTTTCCTTCCTTCCCATATGCCAGAGATGGAGGGATGGTCAGCTTCCTGCGTTCTCCTGCGCACACGTCCTGCAGACCCTTATCCCAACCCTGCAGCACCTCTCGGATCCCAAGAGTAAACCACACTGGATTGTTTTCCCCATGGTGGCGGCTGCCAAGAGTCACACAGATCCATCACAGTGTTCTTTAAGACAAAAAGTCCAGTGCACACTTATAACCAACAGGTTTAACATCAGAAAGCAAAGGTCCACTGATTGCCATCTGATGTATTTCATGCAACTGTAAGGAGAGGTCAATGGTTATGGGTTACAAGTGGGGTAGCCAGTTACAAACAAGGGACAGATTGTTAGTAGTATACAGTAGGGCTAAAGTATTGTGTAACCCATTAGGTACAAATGTATACTGAATTTGATACCCACAACATAGCAATGACCCTACTGAAATCTATCATTAACGAGGAGGAAGACAGTAGCGAAAAGGCGCAGCAATACATGAAGCATCATTAGTGCTTCCATTTAGATTTACCTGGAATGAAACATGGTGCCATTACTCTCCAGAAATCCCTCGAAATGAACAAGAAGCATGTCTCCATATTTTGACTTCCGATAACAAACGAAAGGTTTATGTATAACTTCAATTTTCACCTCTGGCTCAGGAAGTTTTCCCCCAGTGACATATACAAAGAGTGAGGAAAATATCGAACATAAAGAAAGCAGGATCATTTTGATGACAACAGCTCACTTGCTACGAAAGCTGCACAGGGCTAACTTCTACCATGCCCAATTACATACAGTGCCAAAAATAAATACATGTTACTCAGCAAGAATGCCAGCTACGTGGCAGCCAACTTCCAAAATCTGCAACAAATGTGTCCACTGTTCAGCCGTGGGCCCTCCTCCCTTTACGATTGGACAGAACTTTTCGGAAACCCCGCCCAGTATCTTCGTTGCCTCTGTTTATTGGTCTTCATATGTCTCAACCAACAGAGACACGCCCACAGCCCTGAAATCCCTTTGATGCAAGCGGGAGGAACGTCGGATTCTCTCGTGATCGCTTGGAGCCCAATTCACGAAAAGTTTACGCACTTTATCTTCGCAGTTGAAATGTAAAGCCGAGGACGTTACTCCACAAATCTCACTTGGGGCCCAATGGAGTCATTACAATCAGCTGGGCATCATATCTCGTTATGAAAAACAACAAGTAATGAGCGACAAAACACATAAGTAAACAATGGAGGGAATACTGTACAAGTGGACCAATTACATAAGTGGTAAGTAGTCCCAGTCGTTAAATGTTTTCGCCTCTAGCGCTCGTTTTGAGTCAGCTAGCAAGCCAATGTTAAAGCGCACTTGTGTTGAGTTTGTGATAACGTTAACACCAGCAGCAGGCTAGGTTATCAAGCTAACGTTAGCTAACATCAACGTTCAGCTATCGGAGCATGGATATAAGTAACGTTAACACTTGAGATATACTAGCTTCTCTTTTACTCTTTTAGCTAAGTGATGAATTGGAAGCTGCTACTGACCTTATCTATGAAATCTTCAGAGCTAACGTTAGCTAGCTGCCACCATCTGTCACTAATCGCACTTAACAGCTAACTGGTTGTAGCCAACGTTAGGTAAATAACCTAATCCCAAATTTATGAAGGTAGCTTATGTTAGCTAATGACTGTTGCTATCTATTTTTAATATATGTGTTCGAAGATTATAAGTAAAGTCTTTAGCTATTGCAGAGGACAGTAATGATATTTTGAAATGACTGTTTCAGGTTGGCAACCTCGTTGGTTTGTGCTTGATGGGGGAACTCTGTCTTACTATGACTCTCAAGAAGATGCCTGGAAAGGATGCAAAGGCAGCATTAAAATTTCAGTTTGTGAAATCCAAGGTTCGTAGCCAACTATGTTTTGTGTGTTTTAATGTTGTATTTTCATGTGTAAAGTCATTTTCTCTTGGCTTTCTGAAGAGACAGGAAGTTCTGACAGGTTTCCAACAAACTATCAGATATTACAACTCTATTGCTTTGCATCCTCTCCTTGTCCACTGTTATGTTATAGTTCATTCCTCTGACTCTACACGAGTTGACCTGACCATACCCGGAGAGCAATACTTTTACCTCAGAGCCATCAATGCAGCAGAGAGGCAGAAATGGTTGGTGGCCCTGGGAACAGCCAAGGCTTGCCTTACAGACAACCGAACAAAGAGAGAGAAAGGTAACTTTATAGCTTTGGATGCCAGTGACATAGCAGGGATTGCACTTTTAAAGCTACCATTCTCTATAAAAATGTAGCTACTCTCTCTGTACTTCCAAACCTTGACTCATTTGCTCATCTTATTCTTTGCTGCTACAGAGCTCCAGGAGAACACAGAGGCACTGAAAACTAAGATGTCTGAACTTAGATTGTACTGTGACCTTCTCCTCCAACAAGTAAACAAGATCAAGGAGAATGATGAGCTAGGAGACTCAGCAGAGGTAAGGTTAAGGTTTGGATGAGCTAATGAAATAAGAGAAGCTGCCATTTGTGTGAAACTGCAGTGTAGGGTAGCTCATTTGCAATTACAGAGACATCACATTGTAATGTGCTCCTGCATGTAAATAGACCAGGTCTTTACTGACGGGGAGCAAATTGTATCACAAATGCATTTTCAAAAAAGGTTGACTTTCAGATGCCTGCTTTGTAACAGCAGATTTTGTTGCACACTGTCTAAATTACATCCTGACGTGTTCCTTTGCTTATGCCTGACACTAGTCGGGTTATTCAGGAAAATGTTTTGATATGTGCCAGTGTTAGAGGATGTGTATTTTTGCGGGCCCTTTCCAGACAGGCATAGGCACTGGAAACATGGTGAAGTCTACATGCACCACTTTCCTGAAGACCCTGGAGGAGTGCATGCAGATAGCAAATCGTACTTTCAGCACAGATATGGTAACGCAGAGCCCACCGGGATCTCCCCCAGTAGCAGCCATCAAACCTCAAAAGGTACGTTTCTCTGTCACTGCCTGAGTCTAAGCAGATAATGCAATCTAGTATAACCAATTTTTGATTGTTTCCAAATACCAACGCTAATGTCATACTCATGTCTTTTTCTCCATAGATCAAACCCATCAATCAATTAAATCAGAACTTTGGAGAAAAGTAGGTTGCTTTGTTCTCAACAATTCTGTTGTCTTGCTGCACACTGCTATTTACATACTGTCATACAATTTTTTGGGCAACATAGATGGGCAATGTTCTAAGCAGCACTCAACAAAGTGAGAGACAGGGTTAAATATCTTTTCAGATGTTTTCTTCTGACACAGTGATCCTGTTATTAATGTGACATTGCTGAGGCAAGTCACTGGGCACTGTTGCCCATTAGACTTGCCCATAAGAAGTGCATCTTTGTCTTCAGAATTAACATAGTAGCCTTACATTCCAGACGGAGAGAATCGGGTGAAATCTCAGGAGAAACAATGGCACATGACAACCAGAGCCTGGACTCTGGAGCCGAGGGACCAGATGAACCAGATGGGCCAGAAAACCAACCATCCCCAACAGGTTAGCCATCCTATGTCAACCACTCGCATTACTTTCTACAGTGTTCGTTGAACTGAAGAGCATTACTGTACTCCATAAAGGAAAATCCATTGCAGTCAAGGACCACACAACACAAATGGGGCCTGGCTGTTGTGTGTACATCGTCTGAACTGATGTGGATAGATTAATGCCTTTTAGAGAGTGGACAATGATGGATGCCCAGTTGCATTATTGCATTTTCCTTTGCATTCATTCAATTAACAGAGCCTTTATCCAGGGGCAGCTACAGCTGGTGATGGAAAATATGTCCAGCCTATTCCAATCAGTAGTGTTTTGGCTTATTTTTAATAAAAATAATACTTCATTATTAACACAAAGAGAGATTATAAAGATGAGTATAAACAAAATGTATAAAATATTAGGGATATTTATTTCACTGATGGGGTGAATCCAGGTAAATGCCACTATTTCCCTTATTAAATCTATAGATACACAAAAGAACGCACATCCAAACTAATACTAGGTGCTGGACAGAAAAACAGTCAATTATTACAAGATAGAGTCCGCACACTAGAAATTGCTCCAATGGTGTTTATTACCACCACGTGACGTTTCGAGCGTAAGCTCTTCTTCAGACATAAGCGCATACAGAGACACACCTTACAAATGCCTCTTAGAGGGGGTCACCTGACAGGTCACCTGATTCTGGGTAGATAAAGACTTAAAAGGAAATGCATGTAAAAAAAAAACATGTAAAGAATCCAAATAGTGAAAAAATAGTACATACAAAATATAAATGAGAAAAAAATCTATACCAGTCACAAAGGAGGAGATGTAGATGAAGAGAAGCAGACGAGTTAGAGAAGTTTTTCATGCTTTGAGACAATTGTGATGTGGGTTGTGCCAAAGGGTCTGAAACTCATATCAATATCAGGAAGATGTCCCTGATATTTTGTATATTCAGTGTATGTCTACTCAAAATAATCAACAATCTCCACAAAATACCCCATACTGAAAATGTTTTTTTTTTTTTTTAATTTTTTCATTTTAAAAAATGAAATGCAGAAATATCCTATTAAATAAGTATTCAACCCCCTGAGTCAATACATTGTAGAAGTACCTTTGACAACCATTTCAACTGGGAGTCTACTTAGACTCAGCTTGGCATATCTGGATTTGGGGATTTTTCTTCCATTCTTCCTCGTAGAATTACTCAAGCTCACTCAAGTTGGGCACAGAGTGTCTGTGAGTGGCTTCCCTCAAGTCATTCCACAGATTTTCAGTGGAATTCAAGTTTGAGTTTTGGCTTGGCCACTGAAGGACTTTCACATTCTTGTTCTGAAGCCATTCCAGTGTTGACTTAGCTGTATGCCTTGCATCATTGTCCTGCTGGAACATAAATCATTTCCCCAGTCAAAGGTCTTTGGCGTTCTGAAGCAGGTTCTCCTCAAGAATTTGCCTGAATTTGGCTCATTCATTGTTCTCCCTGTCCCTACAAGGTGATAAAGTTGGTGCTGCAACCACCATGTTTTACAGTAGGGATGTAAGTTGGGTGATGAGCTGTGCCTGGTATCTACCAGACGCAGCACTTTGCATTGTGGCAGTAGAGTGGCTTCTTTTTGGCCACTCTGCCATACATCCCAGATTTGTAAAGAGTTGCACTGACTGTTGTCCTTCCAGCAAAATCTCCCATTGCAGCCAAGGAACTCTGCAGTTTTGTCAGAGTGGTCTTTGGGTTCTTCGTCACCAACCTGACCAAGGTCCTCCTTGTCCAGTTGGTTAGTTTGATCAGATGAAAAGAGTCTGGGTAGCTCCCTATTTTTAATTAAGAAAAGAACATGCACATCCAAAAAGGTCAACACAGCTGCTGGGCAGGAAAAAATAACAATGAAAAAGTAGAGTCTGCACAACTGCAAATCAGCTCCCAATGATTTATTAACCGACTGACATTTCTGAGGAAGGCCAGGGGGCCGAAATGTCTGTTAATAAATTATTGGGAGATGATTTTCAGTTGTGCAGACCTTTTCATAGCTCCCTGTTTTTCCATTTCCTAAAGAATAAGCCTACTGTGCTCTTGTGAATTCCCAACACTGAAGATATTGTTATATAGCCTTACTGTGCCCCCTTACAATTCTGTCTCTGAATTCTACAGACAGTTCCTTGGACTTCATGGTAGTTTCTGCTCTGACATCACTTGAATGGGCCACAGTTGGACTCCAGTCATGTTATAGAGACCTCAAGAACTATTTCTCAAATCCATGAATGCCAAGTCAATACTTGTGTCCATGTGGAGAGTGATCTTCCCAAGTTGTTTTGGAGAGAATTAACTTCTCAAGAAAGTGAGCAGAGGAGCATCCTTGCAGTTTGAGATGATCTGTGTGCTTGATGTCGCATGCTCAAACAATTCAATTTTCCCATGTATTTCAACCAGCTCTGTACAGTAGACTGTTGTGCTGTGTGGACATGATGTGTCATTCTCGCAATGAATCTTGGGGCTTCCCATTTCTTCCCAATTTTTGTTGGCCAAGTCACCATCTGATGCATTCTTGGCTTGCAAGTAAAGTTTGGGATCTTTATCCATCTTGCATTCTTTTGTTTTGGAATTGTACTTAGGCTATGGGAGCAATGGGAGACACAACAATGCACAGGAACGCAAATTAAGAAAGACCCAAGAACACTCAAAGGAATTTGGATGAGTCTTAACTCTGTGTGGAGTGTCACTGCAAAGAGGTTGAATATGTATTGACTCAAAACATTCCAGCTTTTCATTTGTAACTAATTTGTAAGTTGATCAGTGACAAAAAATCCTGAAAGTTTACCTTTCTGCATGGACCATTCAATTTAAAAAGAAAATGTAATAAACAGTGTGTAACTTTTTTCTAGTGTCAGATAAGTTTATTGAGACACAATGACAGATGGGCACAGCATTTGCATAATTTCCCTTGCCACTGTATAGAAGAGGATATAATGAATGCACATAATAGATGTACAAGTCCTGAAAGTGCTGCTTTCACAATATGTTACACCCAATCTGCTGAAAAATGATAATGGTTTAGTCTGGGCTTTAGACTTGTCATTGGCAAACATTGTCTTCTGCAATGTGAAGATAGACCTCTTGACTGAAACCTTATTGCATGTACTTTTTAAACTGTGTATCATATGTCTGTCTGCTGCACCATACAGAGAACGATGCAGCCAATGGCAACAGCTCAGCCCCTGAGGAGGGAGTCGATCCTGCTCCCCACACTACCCAGAATACCTCTGAGACTGAACACTACGACCAACCAGCAGAGGAGGAAGAGGAGAACGACGCCGACGATCAAGAGGAGAAAAAACAAGAGCAGAAGCACAACGTGGACCAAAGCCAAGAGCCCGACGAAAAGGAAGTGAACCCTGTCCAGCCTCAGCACCAAGAGGAAGCTGCTCCCGACCAAGATGAGGCCCAGCATGAAGACCAGCCTTCCCAGGATTCAGTGCAGCCGGAAGAGACCGAGCAGGTGGAAACATTCTTCAGCACAATGAGTCACAGGTATGAAAACGCTACTCAGGAAGGTCACATCCTTTAGGACACAATAGTTACTGTATGAAGTGACCGTCTTTGACATTTCACAATAGACAGAATTAGGACCAACCAATCTAAGCTACATGTAATACAATGTCTTTGAGGTACTCCACATCTGCTACTTCTTTTCGCTATACTGCACAGTTACTTACGTTTCATTTAGTTTGTGGAAATATAATATGAATTGTATAATAACCGTTTTGCACAGGATAAATAACAGGTTTGGATAATTTTAAAAAGAATCCATTTCAAGATGTCATGATAAGTGTTTTATATTAGTGTGTTCTCTCTTGGTCACATGACAGAGATGCCCTCATCTGATGTTTGGGTTTGTAAAGTTTTTTTTGTTACCATTTCACTCTTTCGTTTAAGCATATTTTACTTTCAGTTTTTTTTTAGAGACAATGAAAAGTGTTACTGAACAAATAACTGTGTGAATTATCAATACTGTAATGTTCACATGTAGGATATTGAAATCATTGTCTCACTCAACCAGTATTAAATTGCAAGATGAAGAATATTCTCATTTTTGAGTCAGCCAGTGGAAAATGGATGGGACAGCTGTTGAGGGTTAGTGTAGCAAAAATGACTCTGTTCAGTTGTAGAAAAGTAGCCCACTAGTCTCAGGTATTAACAGGCATAAAACTGCATGACTTTGTGTGAATCATTTCTCTGGCTTGGTTTTGATGTTTGTACCCGTTTCTTTTTTGTTTGATTTGATCAAATAAAAGTTGAAATGGCAGACGTATCTCTAATATATTCTCCTGTTTGAATCTGTTTTACCTTTTTAGATTTAGTGATATAAGATTGGACGACGACAATGGTATCCCTACACAGGATTTTTTGGACTCATGCTATGCAATAGTGCCTGTATTAGGTAGGCCAGTCACTTTCAGTCTCTCTTCATCTCATTCCGCCTCTCTGCTCCTCTTTCTCACAATGCCCATCTACGTCTACAGTCATTTCACCCTTTATGGCTTTAATGAGGACAAGCAAAGCTATTCTAAAAACAAATCCCCTTTTCCTGCCATTTGGGCATGCTCTGTCATTCGTAAGGTGGCTACTATCTGTCTTGCTTCATTAACTATTCATTCATGCCCTCATAATTTTTCTTCTGCACCTTCTTTTTTAATGGTTTTGTTCATTCTTTGTGGCTTACTAATCAATTATCTGAAAAGGTTTGGCATCATGATCAGCTCATACATGTTTGGGTGGCTGTGTGTGTGTGTCGGGGTGGAGGGTTGCTTAGGCCATGTAGATTTCCCTCTGATCAACTTGGAGTATAAGAGTACTACACAGATGGTCACTATCAATATCACAATGTAAACAAATGCAAGACTTACTAAGACTTACTTACACTCACATCTCTTGCTTGCTTTCTTGTAGCACCCATTTTTGCACGAGTTGGCAATCGGTGCCGATTTGTTCAGTTTTAGTAAAGATGGTGATGGGCAAGTAAGGCTGGGGACACACAAGAGGATTATAGGGCAGATTGGCCCATCCCAACAATCAGGGGGGAAATTGTAATTGGAGGCTTGGTCAGGACTGATGGTTGTCGAAGATTATCTGGTAATGTGAGAGGTTTACATATTCAGTCTTAACCGCCTTGATCGGCTTGCGGACTGATCTCAGTTGCCCCGATAGTATCAAGCGTTTGAGATCTTCGACCCAACATCTGCACGGGTCCTGATCAAGTCCTGTAGTGTGTGTGGATCACAGATTTAATCCAAGAGCAGAGACCACCAATAGCCAATGAGAGCTGAGTTTACAGTGAGGTTAGGCGGAAGTGTGATATTAAAGATTAAGGATTAATTATAATAAGTTATACCAATTTAAGGTCCTTGAAATTAAAAACTTTAGGCATCCCTGTCCTACAATGTAAGTGACTAGCCTAACTAACATTAACCTTTTCTGATGAAGCCTGCTCACAGCCACGTTGACGGCATCTCCTCTGTCACAGCTTGACCCAAAATCTGTTTTCTTTTTTTCAGTGCATATTAATGCATGTTGCATTAATGTGCACATTCATCATTCATGCATGTTGGATTGCATGAGTTCTGTGAGATTGAAGGTCCTTATATCAGTGATTTCTCAGGAGTCAGCAGGTCATCTCAGTTACGTCTTTTCAGTGTGTGATACCCCATTCTTGCTTAATCTTCTAGTGTGAGCATACTTTAACAACTGAGAGACAAAATTTGTGAAATCTTTGGTTATGTGTGTGATGCAATGCATTTTCAAAAGTCTTCTAGTCTGCCCCCAGCCGAAATTGTCTATTTTCCATCTCATTTTACCTAAAATCTGCAGTTAAGAGGTGAAATTACTCTTATAACTTGTAGCACAGGATTTCTTAAATCACCCATGAGGCCAGCTACATCGTTCATCATTGTTGTATTGAAACTGTAATAACAGCCACAACATCATAAAGGCTTTGGAAATAGGACACACAAGATGAGCATCTTAATTGGCAACAGAGAAATGACCATGGATTCTCTCTTCTCAGACAAGCTGGGGTCCACAGTGTTTGCACCTGTTAAAATGGATTTTGTTGGAAACATCAAGGTAAGTGAATGTTAATGAGAGGATGTCTTTAAAATAATTTACTGTTCAAAAAAAAGTTAGACATGTTTCCTTCACAAATGGCTCTAAAACCTGTGCAGTACATGAATGTACATGAAAACACCCAATCAGTCAACATTTGTAACAATTTGCTGTATGTCCACAGGGGGGCTTTTGTTTTATTTGATACTTTTGCCACTTTCTGATTTATCTTAAAAATTAGACACTTGATGTACTAGCCAGATTTCACGTAAGAACTTGCTCAAGCAATATACATCATTGTATCAAGTGACATTTGAATGTATTGAGTTGTTACAGGGCATAATTCATTATTTTGATATTAGTAATAATAAATGAGAGTAGGAATGATGGCAGATTATAGAGTCACTTTCCTACCTGTCATCTGCCCGTTGTAAAAAGAAACACAACGTAATCACAGAGAACGTTTTTCAAAGCCGAGTCACTACATCACCCTGTCCGTTGTTGCTGTAGAAAATTCACCAGAAGCTGGTGTCAGACCCCGAGAGCTTCCCCACGCTGCAGTCCATAGTGTTGCATGAGGTCCAGACAGACGTGGCCCAGGTGCGTAACTCGGCCACCGAGGCTCTGCTGTGGCTCAGACGGGGCCTCAAGTTCCTCAAGGAGTTCCTGTCAGAGGTCAACGCAGGAAACCAAGATATCCACGGAGCCCTCAGTGAGTTTGATCAGACATACCTACACTCAAACACGTGGAACACATTCAAGATCATGTTCAGTGTCACATTTCCCCCATGATCACTCTTCTCTTTCACTCAGACACTGCGTATGGAAAGACTCTTCGGCAGTACCATGGATGGGTTGTGCGAGGCGTATTTGCTGTAGGTATTACTCACTTGCACCACCGGTTTCTCAGATATCCCTTTGACTATTTTTCTTCTATTCCCCTCCGTCCATGCTGGGAGGCCTGACTATAGCGTGACTCTTTTCCCCCCCGTGTCCCCAGTTGGCCCTGAGAGCCGCCCCGTCTTATCCAAGTTTCACCGCTGCCTTAGTGTCCAGAGAGGGCGACGAGCTGAAGGACGGCTTCACCAGCGGCATGCACAGGGACCTGGGCGTCTACCTGCCGGCTATGCAGAACCAGCTGGCCATCCTAGACGCCCTGTACGAGGAATACAGCCTGGAGTCTGATGAGGTGGTGTGAAACGTGAACACGCTCAAACAGAGTGGATCCAACTTCAAGGAAGGAGCCTGACCCCGCAGGCAAAGTAGTGGCTCGCTACTGAGAGAGGCACTAGATGCCAGGGTGCATCTTGGGTACAAAATAGTGCAAGCATGTCCAGTGTGAGGTGTTTCTTGTACTTGTCAAACTCTACAGGCAGTAGAGGGTGTAGGTTTGAAGGTGTTTTCAGGTATGAAAGTCTGTTTTTAGGAGTCTGCGGGAGTGTAAAGCAAGCATTAACAGTTTACAGACGTTATGGTTTGATAAAATATAGTTTCCAGGTCTTGTTAAAAAGGCCGCTGTGGAATTGTCCAGAATTATGCAGACTCCAACCATAATGGTTCATGGTGACATTTGTTTTTGGTGCACATTTTGTCACGGTATCATTGTGGCTTTTTATGTACTGTATGTGTTTTTAAAGTACAAAAACACAGGGTATTTGGCATTAGTAACCTCCATGGAAGATGATTTCCGATTCCCCTTTGGCTGATGAGAAAGTGAAGAAATTTTTAATCAAGATTGTCCCGTTTCCTTGGACTTACAAACAGGGTGATGCTTGCTACTGACATAAAGCAATATTTTGACAAAAACAACGTCAGAATATTGTTAGATCACCCAATACATGCCTTGAGAAGGTGATGGAATTGCATAATGGGCGTTTTCGTACATAAAGTAAATTTTTGTATCTTGCACTGACTGTTGAAGTTGTCTATTGGGATTCATGATCAGTACAAATTTTTGTTTCAATCCCTCAAATTCTAACCTAAATGCCGTAGTTTGACATTGTTTTCCTCTGTTTTACTTTACTCATATGTCATAAGCTATTGCTCCAGATAGACTTTCCATGGGACCAAAAAGGAACTGTCATGAGAATGGCATTAGCTTGTGCTGCCTAACATAACACAGAAGAAAATAATGATGTAATGTAGCTGTCCAAGTACTGACAATGGCTGAACTGAATAGCAGCATATTTATTATGACATCCTCTGCTCAAACCTATGCATAGTTTGCATTCTCTATGTCTATTTATTAACTCATAAGTTAAAACGTTCACATTAATATAATCAGGATCATTTAAGTCAAGCTTTTATGTGAAATATATGGACATTTGCATCCATAGAGCATGGTTATCAGTTGCATGATTTTATGTATAGAGTAACATAGGTGCCAATGGAAATCGAATAAAGACCAAGGCCTTGAATTAACTAACTGTATTAACAGTCATAAGGGTACAGATTAAGGTCATAATACATTGTTTCTCACTCATAATGTAGTACAAGTGTCTGCTCTTATGACTTACCGCTTCACAGAATGACAGCATTTGTTTCATCATCTCATCCATACTCTATTCTACATAAACGTGAGTGCCGCTACCAGTTTACAGTTAATCTGTTATGATGTCGATTCAACAGTTAAAAAAGGGGAGATAAGAGTCCAGTCCCCAGGTAAAGTGCGGCCATAGATGCGATCTTGCCATAGATTCACTGAGCCATTCGAACAAAGGAGCATCCTTCATAGGGCTTTTTACCAGACACACGACATAGTATTTTTAACAGTATTCTAACTATTTGAGTTTTCAGGAGTGCATACAGTAATTTCTTGTACAATAACAAATAATTTGTAGGGGGTTTACATCAGAGATGTGCAATAGGCAGATTTCCTGTTGCATATCATTCCCAATGTTAATCCTGAGAATATGCTTTGTATCTTACTAGGTTTTGATTTATTTTTTTCTATGAATGTACATAAGATGCTATTTGATTTTTACTTAATAAACATGAAATTGCCTTGATGTGTGTTTGATCCTGTTTTTGTCAAATATTTAGTCATATATTAAGTATCACTTTTGATGAGCCCAGAAGTAAGAGTTACCATGTGGTACCTGTTAGAGCTGAACAATAAAATCTAAAACATCTAAAAAATAAAAAAATTTAAATTGCAATATGAACTTATGCAATTTCCAAATCGCAGAGGCTGCAATTAATTGCTTAAGAGAGGCGTCCAAAATGGATTTCTAAACAAGGTATCATACTCTAACTTAGTAAATCCTGCATCTGACATCTATTTTTTTATCATATTTTTATAATATATTTTTTATCATATTTTATTTTACAAAATCACTTTCCTTAAACAATTTTAAAGAGCTAAAAAGATTATGACAAGAAAAACTTTAGTTAAGTTTAAATCGCAAATTCAAACTGTCAACTGTCTTAGTACCTTTTCACTGTACCATTCTCTGCCAACAATACCCAGGTGCCTGATGACAGAAGTATAGTATGTGATCAGCAACCCCGTGTATTGACCCTCACTCCTCAGTTTCACCTGTCAAGGAAACACCATCACAGTAATAAACAAGTGAGCGGTAGATTCTAAATCTGTGCAGGAGTGCCAGTTTGTCCAACTGACAGTGGCATTGAGCTTAAATAACACCTTTGCATACCCCGTTGTGTGTGTTAAATGAGTGTTTTGCATGTGTGGCAGTGTGTCCCCTGCCCGGCCCACGGCACCCCGCATGCCAGCCATTCCTCTCTATAGGTCAGGGATTTTCACTGGGCCTGAGCCGACAGCTGGGTCCCTGCCCGCTTCCTGCCCCTGAGGCCTCCCTCGCATCGCCCCGTGTGCCACAGCGGTAACGCTACACCACCCAACCTGCACTAAAATAACCCCTTTTCACTGGAAAACTCAGCTGTCGGACTTCAGGCCACCAACGTCTTGCTATGAAATCCTGGTGAGAGGTCAAACCCCGCAGACCCCGCTCTCTGCAGGTTTAATTGTCAGTCAAGAATGGGAAAATTGAACAGGTATGTTCAGGACAAATGGCACATCAACTGGTAAGTTAATTTGTCCCCAAGACAGCTGTTTGAGGTTCCCAAACTGCACAAACAGAATGAAAACTTCATCCATCTGTGTACACCTCAGATCTCTTCATTATGGTCTCTGTAGAATCAGGTTGACTGCTGCATCTCCAGTGACATTTAGTGCGGTACAGAGACATCCTTGGCACAAATCCGATTGGCCTGGTCAGGGGAATGTACATGATAGGATAAATACGCCAAGGTAAGCTTTTACTCGGGCATCTCAGCAGGCAAATTGTCCTGATGTGATTTGGAAAAGAAATACGGCATTCTAATAGAGTTATATGGTAGCCTCCAGCCTCAAACATCTCTCCTGCAACCCTGGCTGGCTGCCACGTCTCCAACCCGTATCACTCTGCCTCATCTCCAAGCACAGAGTCAGCTACGAGGGGCTTCGTCGAGACAGAATGAAAATCTGAAAACCCATTGCTATGTCTGAGGATGTCGACACAGAGAGAGAGTTCACTGTGTGGTCTGTTTACTATTTGGACTAACGCAGCACTTTGCGGGGAGCTGCTGACAGCATCTTTATTCCGCTTGATGGATATCTGCTTTTTTGTAACAGTGAGAGCCCGACTCTGAAAGAACATCAATAGCATCTCTATCACTGTCTGTTGGCATCCTGCACCGCTCCCAATCACTGTCACTGCTTGCTCACCAAAGGACAAGAAGCTAAGCTGCTGACAAACCCCTGACCAACGTTTAAAGCTGCAAGAGAGAGTGAATAGCCTTGGATGGTTTAAATTTTCTCATTTTATTTTCAGTTCTTTTTAAAATTATCCACAACTACTGTATAAAGTATGTCAGAATAATGAAGTAGAATGAGCTTTCACTATCCCAGTCACATTGCGTACTATTTTCTATAAAGCCTCATGTTACCACATGCATGTTATGTTTCAACATTGTTGTGCAGATACAGACACAGGATACAGCACATTAGCATAGGCCACAGAGAGAACATTCAACATATTTTTCAAAAGGTATGGTATTTTAGCTTTGTGTAGACCTACTGCATGGCACAATTCATAACACACAACTATCATATAAGGTCTGACTGTACCGTGTTTCTTACATACAGACAGTACTTACAGCTACACTCTGGGGAGAGCAAGCCTGACATTTCTTAAGACACCTGCCACGCTGATGAATGCAATGATGAGTGTTACATTTACAAAAACCATGTTTGGCAAAATCGGAAGCATTTCAAACTCATGAGCATGGTATCACAAGCATGCGGACACAATATCGTAACAGTCTTTATCTTTCAATTGCTTGTTTGTACATCCACTATTACAGAAGAATCACTTTATAACACCTTACAACCTCTAACCTAAGTACGGCTGAGAAAAGGTCTCCCTTGGCACTGCGACTATTCATACAGTAGCTTATGGAAAATGTCAGCTTATATCAGCAAGGTCATTTACACCATTGGTGCCCAAGATACAGCAGACTACATCTACACTGTTAAGTTCACTGTTGTGAGTTTATCTGTTGTGGTATACTGTAAGACAGAAAGACTGGATAACGAGGTATTAGAGTAAATACAGTAATGACCAGAAAACAGAATGTGGACTGGAATTTAATTCCTCCCCTATAGCAGCTATAGACTGTTCCAGCCTTTCCTGTGCAGTGAGAAAATTAAGAACGTAACAGTTTCAAGCCTTCACATACAGTATATTTCGTTTCTCATTGAAGCACAGGGAAAGGACCTCCTTCCTACCTATAGGACTGACGCACACCATCGATATATATATTAAAGCTCTCGTTTGAGTTAGTTGAGTTGAGTTGAGTTACCTGTGTGCCTCAGTGTACAGTCACTGCCATTTCATTTACAAAGAGTGTCATGGAGGATGTCTGTGAAATGTGATGGTTAGAGCTACATTACCTGTTGGTTCCTGAGTAGTTCTTGGATATGTCAGTATGAAACCAAGTTGACCTTGTCCAGACTCTGAATGCCCCTGTCAAGCACAGTACCACCACAAGCTAATGGAGCCAGGTCAGCCTCTCTGAAGGTTCCCAGGAGCCAGGAGACTTGGGGTGGGGCTTCCTGGTAAAACAACCTCACTGAAATATCACCAGTCTATACTTCAGGCTTAATCAGTGAAAAGGGACTGATGAGGCACTATATCCACCTCTATCTCCATCCCTCTCTGTATCTTACTATACGCCCGGTTGACAACTTCACATTTACAGCTGAAGATGTCAAGGTGATATTGAGAGTACACAGCACAAACCTTGTTGTGGCAATAATAGGTATAGTGATAGGTTACATGCTTGAGTAGTGACAGCTGTTGTCATGGTCTTAGTAATCCCAGCCTCATGCAAATGCTGCGCATTGTCGCTCACATTGCAGTAGAAAACCCGGGGGCCTGCTTCCGGATGTCCTACTGCCTCTCTTTTCAACAGTACTGGATCAAAATTAATATGCCTCTAGCCCAGCCACTACATGTCTGCAAGGTCTCCCATTGGCACTTAATTAGGTCCCTGGGTGGCTGTCATACAACCATCACTTCCAGAGGCTGATTCTGGTCCAATCAGGTATGGTGAGGAGGCCAGTCTTCAGTCCTGCTTGTTAAGACAGAGTGCAAGTGTCCTGTGCATTTCCTATGTATTGGGCGAAGGTTTAGTCTCCACTGCCTGACTCTTTAACCCCTGGGAGCTACGTGGCATCTCAGCAGCGATACAGAGGAGTTATATATGTGTTTTGTTTTTCCTTTCGTCATCGATTTATTTGCTGCCTCTTCCCTCAGAGTCTCTTGCTTGTAGCATTATTGTTCTGTTTTTTTTTTTGCATGAAAATATTCCCGTTCAGTGTCAAGCGAACAACAAGACACAGAGGATCCCGCTGCGTCGTCCAGGTTCCTCCTCAGGTGAAGTACTTGCAGTTTGTGGAGTCAATGACGCAGTATGGCGTGCACCTGAGGCGCCCGTATGACCTGCACATGATAGGAAATACAACCCGTGGGTCAAGTAAACATGTCAACACTGTTTTGTTTTCATACAGCAGACAGTTCTGACGAAACAATTTTGAGCTTACCCTGGAAGATATGAATTGCATGTCTGGTAGCCAAAGTCTTTTCCATCACACTCCTCGGCCCCCTCGTAGCGATATCCATCTCCACAGTAGGCGTGTTTACACTCTGTGGTGAGGGGAGAGGGCAGGGGGAGAGGGGTCATGTTATACATGCACAGCAAAGTATACCTACAGAGCTATTATGGGCCATCTGACATGGGCACATGACTTACTGACGCAGCCGTCAGTGACTACTCTGTTTCCGTCATCACACTCCTCTCCGTTGGGAATCTGCACTATCCCGTCACCACAGTAACCTTCCTCATCGGGGGCGTTTTCCGTGGACTGGAACGGCGTCAACTGGAATGAAAAAGTCTTTTACGGAGTTTAAAAACTTGAAAAGGAAATGTTAAAAAAAAAAAAGGAGAGGTTGCGTGAAAAGTCACCGCTGCTGTGTGTGAAATAAAGCACAGATGATTTGTGAAGTGACTATTCAGACAAGCTTCTAGACTTCATTTTGCTCCATGCGGCGGTACCTGAATCGGCAGCCAGCCATCAATGTCTTTGAAATAGAGCGATCTCTGGTCTTTGCGGAATGCCAGAGCGTTATCTGTGTGAAGACGCTCCAGTTCCTCCTCGCTGCTGACCACAAATATCTTGAGTGAAAGGCAAAATGATGGTGGTTTGTTAAAAGGAAATTTGCCCTGTCATGTTTTCAATATTTCATGAGCCTAGAATTATATCTGGGTGTAATACAGATCTGAGATATTGAGCATCAAAAATACATACTAGCTGTCAAAAATTTAAAACAAAAGTTTTTTTTTAAAATAACACCACACAAGCATAAAGCTTAAATAACATTTAGTGACATAGTACCATTAAATAACATTCAAAAATCATGAATATGTGAATAACTATAATAATTTTAATTTTAAAAAGTCAGATAAAACCGTATAATTCCAAACTTGCGATTTGATAAAAAGTTTGTTATGCTTTTAAATGATGTGTCAAATGATTGTGTACTGAATGTACAGGCCACATAACTAAATTACACATGCACTGGGTAGAATTATGATGATACATGAGCCTTATTGATTTAGATTGTAACAAGAGTGTTATTTTCTCACCGCTGGCACTTTGGGATAGTTGCTTCTGGTGTTATGCTCATCAAACGGAGAACTACTAAGAGAGTTGCAGCTACACCTCCCAGGAGGCCCAGGCAGGCCGCGCTCTCCCTTTGCTGCAACCATATAAAGTCCTGAACAAGCACAGACACAAAACAGATTATTGTATACAAAGGCTGCAAAAAGGCGACCAGAGGCTACACCTGCAGTCCTAAACAGCAGAATATTGTAGGTTTACTGAGGCAAAGTTCAGGGTCCAGTCCAGAGTCACAGAGACCGATATAAATACCTCCAAATCTCATGAAATGTTCTATCCTGGACTCATCTATCAAGAGGCAAACACAATCAACTTCATTTACGCAGAAACCTGATCAAGATATCAACTGTCACCTTAATTACGTGGTGACACAATGTTTGTAAATCTGTAAAGAGGCTCGCCATCTGTGAATCACTTTTAGCTGCATGATGTCATGGTGCGAGCATCCCGTTTCACCTCGGGAGATTGGGTTTCTCTGGTGCTAAATAAGACTACTGGTGTTACCTCTTACACCGCTCTAATGTGCGCTTCCTTTTGCTGACATGGAAGGTTGTTACTCCTCACACCGGCAGCACGGCTTTTCACACGCTCCCGGACACCGGAAAATGTGCCGAGCCACGAACAAACCAATCCCTCCGCGATGGACTCGACGCAAACTCATGTCCTGACCACGCATCCTCAGATGATCCTCTCAGAATACTGCACGTCAACCAGTACTCTCAAGTGTTTTTGAACTCTGTTGGAAGAGCTAAGAAGGTTTTCACCTGTGGTGGGTACACCAGGGGGACCAGGGTGGCCGGCGGGTCCTTGTGGGCCTGCTGGTCCTAATGGGCCAACACGCCCTGTGTCTCCTTTCACTCCCTGGATCACACAACCAAAAAATACACAGGATAGATACATTTAAAACGTCTTTATTCAATATTTCAGAGATCAAAACATTTAATAGTGCTGCTGTAAAGCAGTACTGTGGTACTGCAGAATATCACATCCACGTAAACCGTCACCCTCACCTGTTTCCCTCTCTTCCCTGGTCGGCCAGTGGGCCCTCTGTTTCCTGAGATTCCAGGTTCACCTTTTGGACCCATTTCACCCTGCACAACAAACCAGTTCAATTAAGCATTCAATTAATTGGTCAAAGTCTTAACTACAAGCTCAAAAGTTCCTGCTTGCTTGAATGTGTTGCTCACTTTCTGTCCAAGCATTCCTGGGAAACCCATTGTGCCCTGGGGATAAAGAACAGTAAAAAATATCAACTGAGATTTCATGTATGCACTGTACAGCAGCTAATTTAACATGTGTTACTACGCTAAAGCAATTCTGGAAACATGATGAAAAGTATTGATGTTGATGCAGAATTCATGATATTTATTCATTCATGATATGTAGTATTGATCTAATCGGTTGTGTTGGACTAGTATATGATAAACTCTGCCCACCTTGTCGCCTTTCATTCCACTCTCACCACGATCACCTCGGGAACCCTGATGGGGCAGATTACAGTGTATTACACAACATATAAAATCCAATGTTAATCAATAAATCTTAATTTAGTGTCTCTTGTCATACTGTACAATGATCATTAAGCCAGTCACATACCTTTTCCCCTTTATACCCAGGTAAACCCTGCAAATGAAGATCAGAAATTAAAAAGATGAATCAAAGTAGTGTGAAGTTGGAGCTGAATGTTTTTCAGGACCTATGTAAAAGCGAAAGAAAGACAAAGACACACTTGTTGTTCATACTTCATTTCTCCCATCTTGAAATGTCTCCACCTACCTTAGGCCCAATTGGTCCTCTTGCTCCGGGCAAACCCATCAGCCCCACGTCTCCCTTCTCACCCTGGCACACAGCAACACATCAGGAATAAGACAAAACTGGTTTAATTTTTAGAACTCTACTTATTTGTCCCAAAATATCCCCCAGTCCCAAAAAAACAAAAGAAGGGAGCTTGGATGTTAGAGGACAGAGTGGGTGACAGCTGGTATCTCGCTGGACTTATCAAGTGGGAATTAGGCAAATCATAGCGACACTCATCTACACTACCTTGTATCTATACTATACTGCTATCTTATCATGTCATATATCATATCGTCTACATTATGAGATAGGACTTACTCACTTTGGGCCCATTTGGTCCCGGCCATCCAACTGGTCCCTGCTTCCCAGGGAGACCAGGAAGACCTGGCCGACCCTGATAGGAGACATCAATTTAAACGTCACAAACCTGATGATCTGGGACACAGAAATACCTGACAGAACACTGATGAAACCTTTGCTGCTGCCACAACTGAAGTAGCAGTTAACTGTTTCTGAAATCAGGACACTAAAATAAGTGTTTGTGCGGGAAGAGATGTGCAAAATGCAACCCAACCAGAGGGCCTCTTATGTTCATTTACTGCACAAATAGAAAAAAAACCTCAGTGCAAGATTTGCTGGATAAGCTGACAGCCTGCTTGCTACAGTATTTATCAGACACTAGTACAGCTGCACATGTAGAGGCAGAATGACTTTAACGAGCCCTGTCACTTTGCTCTCTTTAATTAAATGATGGGCTGTATATAGAACAGGAGCCGGTGCTTGTGGGAAATAAAATGATTTATGACCCGGCTGAAGCACTAACTTAAATTGCACTGCAGTGCTGCAAAGCTGCTCAGTCAGGCCACCCGCCAGGGAAGCTCTCCCAATGGGCCTCTTTTACTGCTTAACCACAACGACTGATCATTTAGGAGGTCACTTCTCTTCCCACTGTCCTCATCAAACACTGTCTCCTGACTTTCCAATAAAGCTGTGTGGGCCTGTCCTCCCATTCTAATGAGAGAAGGAGGGCCATCTGACCGGGAGCCAGGCTGCTGGATGTCTTTCAGGGGTCGATGGGGGCGGCCATTAGGTCCCCTTCTGTTAGAGGAGGCCTGAGGTAACTCCCTGTATCAAAACAGCCCATCTCAGCAGCTCTGTGTCGCTTGCATCCTCTCAGCGTCTGCAGTGCCTCCTGTCAAGGTTGCACTTGCTCACAATTTCATAATGTGCATAACCAGGCGCTGGCAGCGCTCTGAGTTACAGCTACCAGGCAGGCTGAGGCACTGTATCTCATTTTTGAGTAAATCCACTTAGCGGAGGATATGGAGTGATTAATGGAGACTCTCACCTTTTGCCCAGGTCTTCCGATTTCTCCCTGACAACAGGATGTGGAGGAGGGGACAGAGACAAGAGACATGTAAATTGCATTTCCAGCAAGCCTCTTATATGACAGTTTTGAGTATCAGGTAAATTAGAACTCATTTTACAGGATTAAGTGTAGTTTTTGAAAAGTATAATAATCCACAAAGTAGATGAGATTAGAGATCATGGGGGAGGTAAATAAATAGCAATAAGTGCTTACCTTTTCTCCTTTGGGTCCTCCTATACCAGGTAAACCAGGTGGACCCTAATGAATGTAAAAACAAAAATATATAAATCACAGAGATATCTTATCCATCTAAATTAGTTTTATTGTCCACAACATCCCACTAGAAATTAATTTTGGTTCCCCGAAGCCCACATCTGCAGTTTCAATTAGCTAAGGGCTGAGTGGGCACTATTGATTTAAAAAGTGCCTTGTGGGCCTCTTGATATACTGAATCATCGCTGCAGCCCAGCTGGTGCTGGAACAGCCTGAGACGGGCAAACAAAGCAAAAGCATCAACAATCATTTGATTTTGACAAATAAAAATACTTCTCATTTACAAAATGTTGGGAACAGTGGGGACAGTTGGGTTCACAGTCACCTTTTGAACCAAAATGTCCTTAATTCCTCCAACACCAAAGTACACAAACACATGTATACACGCTTGTGCTGGCAATCACTGGAATTTACGCGACCCGGTATGCCTTTCCAGGCAGACAAACTCTTTGGACAGTTTCTAAGAATGATGTGTGGCACACTGGCAGGCAGTGGAAAAAGGCTATTTGTGTCTCAGCTAAATGTAGAGCGTTAATGGGCTGCTGTGTTGCAGGGGCCAGAGAAATCCCCATCTCCTGCTCTGCAGGAGCTCATGCATCTCAAGCTGGAAAGAAGAGGGGGGAAATACGCTGCTGAAGTACTAACTCTTAACAACTCAAAACTATGCAGATCCAAAACATGAAACAAAATCAGTCTGTGATTGAAAATCAAATCTATTTACAACACATTGGAAATGAATTGATATACATTGTTATGACAACAATACTTAAGTGTCAGATCAACAGCACATTATTCATGATTGGATCAAGCATGATGTTTGGGATGGGTCCGGTTCCTACCTGAGGTCCAGGGGGACCAGCAGGCCCAGGAGCACCTGGGGCACAGGTATGACCTTTGTCCTCATTGTTTGTGTCTGGTTTACCTCCATGAATAGATGAGATGCCTTCATTCTGGAAACAAAGTGAATCTTTTACAGCTTTGACAAATGTTCATTAGATATAAGAAAGACAACAGAATGGCACTTTTCTGAAGAGAGGACAGTGGCACAGTTAAGTTGACTGTTGATATACTATAGGTGGCACCTTTATGTCAAAGAAGTTCCCTTTTGAGTTCTCATCCCGTCACTGTCACAAAACACTTCACAACCCATGGCATAAGACCTGTGAAGTGATTTCCTCCCACAAACGTATTCTATCATCTGAGCGTATCAACACTCTCATTTCAGGGGGCCAGGGAGCGAGTGTGTGGGGCAGGTTGGATATCACCCAAGGACATATCAACAATCTATCCCACAAGGGAAAGTCACATGACTTCGACTCACATGAGTGTGGCGGCGCCAAAGTGAAGGGGGTGGAGGAAACAGGGGGGGTGGAGGCGGACTCAGTAAACAGCATGGGGTGAATCTCCTCTGCTGCTCCTGGGATCTGAGAGCTGCAGGGTGTACACACGGTGAGTCGCATGGTAATGATGCCGGGTGTCAAAACTAGGTGACAGTCACTACAAAAGAGATCATGTTAATCTGTTGTCTTGACTTTTGCAACAATACAACTGAATCTCTTAACCTCTTCATCAAAATTATCTTTGACATGCATGGGCTCCAACATACTGTCTAAAACGACTGATTTGCACAAAATGGTCAAAATAATGTGACACATTGCAAACAAGTACAGGCTTTACCAGACATTGATGCATACAGTAAACAGTAAAATCACAGAGGTTAGAAGAAACAGGAACAGAAAGCGACAGGGAAACAGGTGCAAACTATCAAATCATGACACCAGTCCAGGAGAGTTCCTAGTGCTGGATACAGATATGAAGAGCCCTGTGCCTCTCGCTGAAGGACTGCAGACGGCCTCGCTATTTATAGAGGCATTCCCAGTCTAACTCATAAGCAACAAGAAAATAAACACAAGTGTATTTTTAAAAGGGCAAGGAGTTCATCATCCATCCAGAAACTAGCCATTTATCCATCTATGTCCATGCTTTTGCAACCACCACACACACCTTTGCATGCATGTATGTGTATGTAAACACACACACATAGACTCAAGTGCAATATAGCCTTACCTGCTGGGAATGAAAGAATGCTGTCCAGGATGGAGGACTGAGCCAAGACATAACAAAACAGCAGTGGAAGATACAGTCCGAGCGTTAGGAGAGTCATGCTGCTCCAGATAGTTGCCTGACTTGGTGTTTGTGAGCCACAGCAGTGGACTCCCCTCTCACGCTGCCTCTCTCTTGCCTCTCTGGCTCTCTGTCCTCGCGCTCAGCTCCCCTCCCTCTCACTCCTCTCCCTTACGCCTCTAGGAGCGGGCATGCCAACCAATGCCCATTAAATCTTTCCTCTGCATCAGTGTGCGCTAAAATTACAGGAGACAGCCCGCCAGCTGCTTTGGGTGCCAATATTAGATCCTTACTACTGCAGGGGGTGCCTTTGTTTCCACTCCTCTAAGCACCGACTAACCCACAGCAGGCTCTTCTACACCAGCTTCAAACGGGAAGGTGGATGAAAGTGACCGGCCATTTGTAGGCCTACATCCTGAGATAACTTTAACAACATTTAGAAATGTCACAGTATTCTGCATAGCTAATTACTGCTTTAGCTGAATAGGCTACACCTCACATGAAGCTTAAATAGACTATGGGCTATATTTTCCCGTGCATTATGCAAACCGTGTGCATCGTGATTAGTCCGCGCCAAATTAGCTTAATTGGCCAGTCTGTCGCGCAAAATTAATTGTTTGCATTTATGAAGAGGCTCCTCATCTTGGCATTAAAGTAGGGGAGTAAAAGAGCTTTTCCCTGGAAGCATGGGCCTTTACCATTTTCAAGAGCAGACCGAGTGCAACATTATGAAATGTATCACACATATTTTCACATATTGCATAGGCTACACATGCATACATGCAAATAAAAAGAGCGTGCATTGGAAGTTTTTGTCCTAGTGATGTCTTTTGTCGGCCAATTGTATTGTATTCGTTTAATGACTAAATCATTTTTTGCAAGTAGACGTTTTTTTCCTCAATCAACATGAGCTTCCACCTTACATTTTTGAAAAAAAAAAAAAAAACCTTTATAAAGATTCTGCACATGTAACTCAAGTTTAATTTTTTTGTAAATGTTTATTAGATTAAAATATATTTATTAAGCTTTTACATCTGCGAAACAATCACATGTGAAACGTTGGACACAAAAAACTATTTCATTTAACTTGAACAGTGAAAAACTTTTTTTTGCAGTGGAAAACACTGCAAATCGATCTTTTAAGATGGTGGATTTGTATTTGGAAATGGAATCTTAAAATACCTGCAGGCGGTTCCATTCACTCCCATGTGGCACTACATAATTGCTTTATTTTAAGGGATCCATACATCTCATTTAACAAATTGAGAATATGGATATTTAGAAGATATGGTTTAAAAATGAAATATTGATCAGCCCATCAATGCATTGTATTTTAGCTTTCATTGACAGCAATTTGTATTAGGCTATTAGTGAGCAAAAAAACTGTAATTCTGAACAGATTTGGCACTCTCAGAATTAGAACATTTCAACTGCAAGTTGACCATGAAATCCCATTTCTCAATTTCCCAGCATTTTAATAGTCTGCACTCAATGCTTTTAGGATGATGAGCCATATAAGTTAATTGCCCTACCCATTATGTGGAACAGAAAAACGTTAATGCAAAGTAAGGCAATAATGGTCAATGTATTATATGTAAAAACTTTTAATTGTGGTATTAACTATTTAGGAAATTGAATACTACTGTGTAGTAAGAATTAATTAAAGCATTTCATGGAAACAATCACAAAAACAAAAGCAGCCTTATATTCTCCAGTGTCGAGTTTCACGAGGAGAATCGTCACTGCTCTGCTCTGAATGTGCTGGAAGGAGGAGGGAGATCTCTCTCTGAACCCTTATAGGTTGGAGCGGGTGAGCCAAGGGAACTCCTGGAAATACAAACAGAAAAGCATAAATATCAAGCCTCATTCTGAGGAAAAGTGCCACACAATGTTACATCTGTGAGTCCAATTCTGCGTGCTTTTCAGTTTGTTTTATTATAAGAGAAGATGATAACCCTCTTGTATGGGCAGGGACCTAGATATATGTTAAAATCTGTTCAGCCTCCACTTTCAAAAACTGAATTTGTGCAGGCAAAAGGAGTTGTTTGTCTTCAGCCATCATGCAAAAGTCATTCACATTCAGCCTGACAGATATAAACAACATTCAGGGAACAAACAATTGTTCAGTCAGTCAGGCCTTTCTGCTGGCCGATCAGATCAGCTCCAGTGTTCGCACCATGGCGCTCTTCACCATGGATACAATCCTCAATACAATCCTCAAACATGTCTGCGAAGGGGTTGCGTGGATACATTCAACATAAACATAGAGGGCCGTGCTTTCTAATTATGGGGACCCTGAAATAGAAAGGTCAGGTTGGTGTGAGGTGGAGGGATTGTCTGTGGAATACAACAGTTCTGCGCTGCACCTGGAGCCAGTGGATTACCGTTCAGTAAGGCCTGTCACTCATGCGGCCCTGTGGCCCTGTGAGGAGGAGAGCAGCGCTATGCAGGGTAAACACCGCGCTGTTTGTTGTCCCACACTAATCACGAACCAAAGCACTATTTCCTTTAATCACGCCTGGCTTTACTGTTGCCTCCGTCAATGTCATTCAAGCTCATCGCCCGTCTCCTTTCTGTTTTAAATTCTCGGAAGCCGACGGTTACCTACCTGTTGTTTTCTGTCGGAGGCCGGGTCGATGAGCACGTTGAGCAGACTGGGCCGCTCCCAGTCACTCAGGCTGAGCTGTAATGCGCTGCGCAGCTCCTCCGCCGTCCTCACTAGGAACCCTCGTCCGCCAAAAGCAGTCATGACCTCATCGTAGCGCGCCTCAGGTAGGAGCGTCACGGGTGGGGCTCTGAGGAGCAACGTGGCAACACAAGACACCTTTTTATCACAGCACAGCAGGTTAAGTCAAGGAAACCCATGACAGTCATTGTGCTATGATCCTCGGCCTCATACTGTGTGACTCACATCGTGGTCAGATCTCCCATCTTTGCCATTTCTTTCCATGTCTCGGGATCCACGCCACTGTATATCCCGTTGTTATTAACCACAATGATGACCACAGGTAGATTATACCTGTAACAAAACAGGAAGAAGGTGAATTACTGTTGTGCTGTGGGGACTGAGCTGTGCGTATAAACAATAGAAAGAGAGGAAACAAACCAACCTGCACATGGTCTCTACCTCCATGCCAGAGAAGCCGAAGGCACTGTCCCCTTCCACACACACGATCCGCTGGCCTTTATTCTGGCTCTTCTCCAGTGCTGCTGCTGCTATGGCAAAGCCAAGCCCAACTCCCATTGTCCCAAATGTGCCTGCATCCAACCTGCACATACAGAAACCAACCAAGAACCACAAGATATTAACAGACTTAAAGTAGATCAGTAATGCTTGACCCAATCTGCTACAGCCAAATTCAGGACATTTGGGCATAGGCATTAAGGGAAATGCAACAAGCCATGTTCATTGTTCATTCAAAAGATCCACCAGGACTTCCTCCAGAGGAGATTGTATAATACCCTTGTGTCATACAGCATTTGGCCAATCTGCCTTTTCTTTTAAAGCTGCTTGCCATTGGAACAACCTTTCGGCCAATATTAAGAGTTGCCCTTCCATCCAAGTGAAAACATGGCTTAAAAAGCTAGGCAAACATGCAATCATTAATTTCATGACAAGTAGCTTAGTTGTAATCTTAATGCCTAACTGTAATTTGAATGCACCATATCGCTATATGCATAAGCCTTTTAACCGGACACACTATTGAATACCTCCATGTCCGTTGTTTCCTATTTTTGTTATGACATGTGATGCATTTGTATTGTTATTGTTAATGCTAATGTGCATTGAAAATTGTCAACTTGTATTTATAGTGTTAATTTGTATTGTCATGTGTGGCATATGTATGTAATTAATTGTAACCTGCCAAGATGACTGCAGATGAAAATGAGCTAAATCTGGTACAATACATCAAATCGCAACATTTATGTTAAATATTGTCCGTTACAAATAAATAAATAAATAAATAAATAAATAAATAAATAAATAAATAAAATTGCGGGTGGAAGATATTTGGTGAATTTGGCCTTCAACCTCTGCTTTAATGAGCGAGCCTTGCCTGTGTCGAGGAAGGTAGTTGTGTAACATTGTGCGTCCAATGTCCATAGTGTTGGCCCCCTCACTGACGATAACACAGTCGTGGGGCAGCAGCTGGGAGATGTGGTGGAAAACTGTGTAGTAGTTCATGGGCACCGCCGACTGAAGAGCCAGTACCTGGGAGAGAAAAACCAATACAAGTTCCATCAAAATGTATCAAATACATTGTTATTACATTATCAGCATATTACATATTGATAAAGAATTGGTGTAACCACTGTAACTACATATAGTAACACATTGTAGGCTTGCCATAGGTGTCTCAAAACCCACCTTTGATATTTTTGCATTGGCAGCAATCTTCTCCTTCAGTGTGCTCCACCACTCTGTATTGGAGGGATATTTCCAGCCGTCTTTACGGACATATTCCAGCAGCTGAGGGAAACAGTGAAGAATTGATAAACACAACTGTTCAATTGCAATTACATCTTCAATACACATCAAGGATCTTATTATGACAGAAGCAGACAGACAACAAGGAGAGAGGAATCAAATATGTGTGGGTTGGTTTACAGACTGTGCTGCAGTGAGCGTACCTGAGAGACAATAGCATTGATGTCACCAAGGAGAGCAACAGCAGGTCTCACATTGTTCCCCATCTCCTCAGCACAAAGGTCAACCTACACACAGAGTACAAGTGTGTTATGTTGCTCCAGAATACCGGAGGCAACTGTGAAACATTCCAAATATAGAAATATAGAAATGACCAAACCTAGAAATACAGGACTGCATTTCCCTGTTGATATCAAGGAATTACCACACAATACTGGAAATTGACATCAAACACACCATCCTCCAAGGCACACAATGTTGATTTTACATGAATCAAAGACACTTGGAATTCAGAAAACCTTGGCTTGACCATTTACATACCTGGATGACTTTGACATGTGGGTCAAATCTAGGTGGGAGGCCGAAGTGCAGGATCCAGTTCAACCTGGCTCCAAGCAGAACCACAACATCAGCCTGGAGCAGAGCTCTTGGTGAGAGGAACACAGGCGGAGGAGGAGGAGGAGGAGGAGGAGGAGGGGCGATGTTGGGTCGAGATAGGAAGTAAAAACAAATAACAACAAATTGAATATAATATTATACATAATGCTGAAAAACGAAACTTTACTGTAAGCACTGAACACATAAATCAAGTGAGTGTGTAGTCGTGGAGGGGAGGCTGACCTGGAGCGAGCAGCAGCCACACAGTTGGGGTGGTCATCAGGCAGCACCCCTTTCCCCATGGGGGTGGGCAGGAAGGGCAGGCCGCTCCTCTCCACCAGCTCCCTCAGAGCAGCTTCTGCTCGGCCGTAGGCGGCTCCTGTTGGGTGAGACGTCACTAATAAAACACATGACTGATCAACTGAACCCCTCTGGAGAGCTTTGATGACTTGAACAGGTTTCTAAATTCTTGACAAAAGATCTTGTGTATGTGAAAATTACTTAGATTGAAAGTGATGAGATTTGTTCCACCAGACAACTAAATTTAAATTCTGTTTTCTGAATTTGTATGGAATTACTGAATGTATTCAAGTTGAAACTGATCAAACTCATGATGCATTTACCAAGTTTTTATACTATTAAAACAATATTGCGTTGAAAAGTCGTTTTGTCGTTTTGTTTTCTTTAAGATATTAAATTGATACTGGTACTGATTTGTTCTGATTTGACTTGGTGTTCTACATTTAGACTTGGGACTTGACTTGAGACTTGTGCCTCAAGACTTGAGACTGACATGGGACTTGGTCACACCTCTGCCTGATATGGCCGGTGTGTTGTACTGACGGAGGGAGGTAAAGGTATCTAGCCCATTTCAAGTGATGATTCCAAGAGAGAAAGGACAGTCTTTGTTTTGACGTTACCTTTGCCAATGATGACTAAGGGCCTTTTAGCTCCTTTCAAGACAGAAAGAGCTTCTGTGATCGCTGTGTGATCAGCCAAACTCACTGGAGGGGGTGGACAGCAGGACACGACTCTGGCAGGAGGAAGGCACTGCTTTTAATATTTTTATATACACCTGTGATCATAAAACTGACACTACACAGAAAAAAAGTTACAAAATATGAAATAATTCTAGGCGTGAAAATGACAACAAACCTGACGTTGCTCCTGTTGACTTTAGCGTTGACCATATCACCTGAGATGTCCACATAGCAGGCGCCTGGACGCCCGTACATGCTTGTGCGAACTGCCTACGAGCAACCAAGCACCATAACACTTATACATTTGTGTAACTATCATCTTATTATACAAAATGTCTTGCACTTTGGGTCTGTCAAATGACTAAAGGAGTCCATTACCAGGCTGCAATATAGCAAGTGAGACTGATGAAGTAGACCAGACATGCAGTGTAACAACAGGCTGTTTTATGTTACCTTTTCTATCACTGAGGGGATGGCCTCCAGACTGCTGGGTCTAGCAGAGAACTTGCTATACAGCCGACATGCTTCAACCTAGCAACAAATGACAACAATTTCAATTCATGCTCCATAGTGTGAAAATCCATATAGTGGCTGGCGCACATTACCTGAGGAAACTCTTGAAAGGCTCCTGTTGTTTCTTGGTTTTGATCTGAAGATCCCCCGATGACAACCACTGGCCTGTACAATGATAAAACAGTATAAACTTGATGATCCAAGTCCACAACTAGCATGTTAGAATTGCAATAAGCGATAAAAACAAAATCAGTTACCAGCAGTTCATGTTAGCATTGGCCATTCCACCAAGTGCATGGATGAGTCCGGGACCAGACACAACCAGGCAGGCACCTGGCCTGGACACAGATAACCACAGGAGACAGCGACATGTAAGTGATACAAACTGACACTTAACTGCTCAGTGAACGAGATGATTCAGTTAGTAACTGATAGGTGAACAAACCGTCCAGTAAGGTATCCAATAGCAGATGCTGCATAGCAGGCCTGTTGGGTGGCAGAATTAATTTCATAGAATTAAAACTCCCATTATTTTTTTAATCAGTGCAAATAAATAGTAGTATTTAATATCTGAAACAAGTATTTTACCGCTTGTTCGTTGCGCATTCCCACATACTTGATCCCAGCTGCCTGAGCAGCCATGGCGACTTCAATGACAGGAACACCAACAATCCCAAACATATACTCCACATCCTGCAGAGAGATCACTGCTGGGATAACTGCTCTTTAATACAACAACACTGAACATTTACTTTACTAACCCTTTTGTGGAAGTCAGAAGGTAAATAACGAGCCTTTCCCCTAACATATCAAGTTTATCAAACTTGACAGCGGAGCACATGACCTTTGACACACTTTTTGCACCCTGCGCGTCGTTAATGTTAAATTTCGATACTGCAACAGCATGAAAGCTGACTGAAATTATTTTTTTCGGTTAAAACGCTTTATGAAAATATTCTCAATGTTTTCAAACGATCTTACCTGAGCTTTAAGAGCCTCGGCAATCAACTGAGCTCCTGTCACCTCCTCCATGGCTGTGCAACAAGGATACTGTAACTGTTAGAGCCAACACGAAATGTTAGCCTACTGTATTCCTGTAGAGCTGCAACTGTCATAAACTACTGTAGCTACCGACTAACTAACGTGTTGACTGTGTTGTCTCCTAGAATGCATAACCTGACCCGTTACTATCACTTCCGGGTTGCAAGCCAATCACGTGTAGCGCTGTGTTCGCGTTACCCATTCATACAACACCGGGATTGAGAGACATCAATTTTATGTGGAAAAAGGGACCAGAGAAGAATCGGACACAGTGACAATCTCAAAAGTATGAATAATACGAATCCTTCTCACTTTTGACTCAATCTTAGTTATCTAAACTTGTCAGTTAATATTTTTGCAATGACACAAAAATGTACCAAATTCTATTTAATCTCACATCCTAAATTGTGTTGATTTCCAAGAAGAATGTGTTGAATCCCATTTGTTTCTCCTCTAGTAATGCTGCCCTTTTATATACTGCCACCACACTGTCATAACTTCATCTGTATTACTGACATCAATACTAGCCACGTTAAATTAAAACCCTAAAAGCTATTACTAAACGGGGGCAATTCTTTATTAATTAAATAATTACAAATTATATAATTACTACATATGTATAGCACTTTTCCTAACAAAGTGCTGTAAAATAAAAACACCAAAGCTATCACATTAACAAATATCAACTGCTGCCTCCACTTATCCACCCCAGCAGACCAAATATTGCTGGACTATGTAACTGATATTATCATTACAAGACAAAATTACATAATATTTACATTATGTTTGAGGTTTGATTCTTAAGTGCACCATCAAATTAAAGCCAAAAGGACACCTTATACTGCTGGCTGTTTAGATATCACTCAGTAAATTATACTATATTGGACTTCAATCATATTAGTGCCTGGGAATTAGCTTTCAGTATAATATAGGCAGTTAATTATGTATTTAGACATATCAATCTGCCTAATGTGTGCCATTTATTTTGACATTGTTAAAGGGAATACTCCATAAAAGACTCATGTTCATTATTAAATAACTCATTTATTTATTACTCATAAAATATACAGCAATCTCAGGTACTGAAAGAATTCATGGGAGCATTGAATTCACAGTCATAATTTCTATATACATGCTAGTTTCATCCCTCTTGAAGAAAAATCAAGGAAAAGAAAAAAATCATCTCCTTTTCCACTTTGATGAAGCTAGCAAATGTATTGTACATATTTCCAGTTAAAATGATTTTTTTAAAGACAAAACCAGGGAGTTTTGAATCATGTAGGATTGAGTGGTTTCTTTTTTGAAGTTAAAGCAAGCAAAACCTGTCAAGGAACATTGACTAATATAAGAGCAAAAATATCATTCTAACAGAAAATAAATCAAATGCTGTCCTACCATTGGTTTACAGTGTTTCTTCCTCACAAAGCAAGGCATGCTGAGCCTCATATACCTCCGTATTGGATCAGTGCTTTTTACAAATGTTGTAGTACTTACCTAGTGTGCATCATTGTTTACTTTTACAGCTGCCCCTACAAACCATCTTTTCTCAGTAACTAATGAAGGCACAAAATGATGACTTATAAATAGAACTGAAAGTACACAAATAATTTATTTATGAAAGACTAAACCGCAATGGACAATTCAATATACAAAGGTAAGGTTGATCAACTTAAAAGTAACCTGTTGCACATACCAAATATTTTTAAATTACTCAGGTCAGTAAATATGATTTTTTTTTCTAGAGGGCAAGGAGTTTAAGACATGAATATGGGTATATTAAAACTTTGATCTTAAAAAATAAACGATTTTCCCCCTATATGAATTACAGACTTGGAGGATAAGTGCGTTCTGACGGTTGTAGTGTGCGGATATCAGCCTCCTATAGCTCCTCACAAAAATTACAAAAATGAAACCTGGCTCGTTTTTTGTCAATCAATTAACCCAAAAATTCTCAATCCCATTTATACAGTTAAAACTGGCTTAAAACGCTTCCACATCTTTTGGTCCCTGTCGGTTTTGCTCTCTGTGAAGTGCTACTAATCCCTCTTCAACGTGTTATTGCCGTAAAAAGATCGCAGTCCGCCCAACACGTACAGTTTGTAGCACTCAGGAAGTCGGTGTGTTGGTAAAGCAGCAGGTAGCTGGAGTCCAGTATCTGCTGGAAGGACACCTGGTGCTGGACGAGGTCGGGATGAGTGTGGGCCAGCCTGCTGCACCTCCTCCCTCTCTTGCTCTCTGGGGGACTCTTAAGGCTCCTGTGTGGGCTTGTCTCTTCTCCTGCCCTCCCAAGCTGGCGGTGGGTGATTTTAAGACACAGTGTGTGTTGTATGTATGTGTGTGTGTGTGTGTGTGTGTGTGTGTGTGTGTGTGTTTGTGTGTGTTTTATGCATCTGTCGCTTCCTCCTGCACCGGGCCGGCCCTCAGTATGTCTCTGAATCTGAGTCGTTGAGCTCCTCGTCCTTGTAGAAGCCGTCGTGGTGGCCGATGTTGTTGAAGCTGCAGTAGGAGCTGTGCTCGCTGCGCAGCACGGGCAGGCTGTCGAAGGTGACGCTCTTGGAGGGGCTGGTGGTGTAGTGGTTAATGGCACTGAAAGGGAGGGTAGGTGCCGGGGCGCAGGGGGACACAGGCATCATGGTGGCTAGGATGAGGGCTAGGCAGTCTGCCACGTCTTTGTTGGGGGCACAAGCCAAGGCGGGTGTGTAACCTGGAACAATGACAGTGTACCAGTGAGAGTGACATACTATGCAACAACAGGGTAAGAAATTAACTTTTTTTTCCAGAAGGCATTTTTTGCTCCCTTGATCTGAATTTGATCCTTTTCAGTTACCTGGTCCTAACCAGAAACTTTGACTCTTTAATGTTGCCTATAGTGATTTCTTTCTAATCCGTCGTGTCATTATTGAAAGAGAGAACATGTAAAAAAATTTCTAATAATATGACCAGCTCAGCTTTCAAACAAGGCCATGCTCATCTACGGCCGTGTCCAATGCTTGGTCCAAACAACGGGCATCAGTATTTATGTTTGCATGCCGTTGTACATCAGGTAAACTCCAGGTGCTTAGCGACTTAATGATGCTGCTTAGCCTCATTTGAGCGACATATCTGGCAACCAATGAAACTTAACGTTCAAAGGTTGAACACATTTCGATTAGAGCACATTGTTCAGCTCTGTCTCAGGTTTCAAGACCTTCCAGCTACAGTGGATGGGAGGTCTAGCTCGCTAGACCATAATGATGACCATAATATGCCACAGATCATAAAGTGCCACATGTCCTACACTTCTTTCTCACTGCTGGAAACTCGCTGCAGGCCTTACAGAACAGGATGGTGCCGTTTTCCCCACTCTCTGTCCCCAACCAGTCCATCTTCCACCCCTCCATTGTTGAGTTTCTCACCATATTGGTCGTTTTATTTTTCTTGGCGCAGTGGTTTGTGTTGGGTCGGCATTTTCTTGTACGGCTGGCTGCCTGCTGCCAAACATTTTCTACTGCTTCAGGCTGTGCACTCGGTTGGTTTCTGATCAAAAACCGCTGCATTTTTTTTCCACCCAGAATGCACCGGAAAGAATCCCCCAGTCAAAAGCTCCCACAATATACCCTACGGTGGCCTGCAGAGGACAGTGGTCGCTTTCAGGAGCAACCATCAGCACGCAAGTTTTACTGGCATGGCTAAAATCAATCCTGATGTTAAATGCAAAGTGATGCTAAATAGTAAGGGAACAACGTTATCATGAATCTCACCGTTTTCATCGACTGCAAGTACACTGGCTCCCTTCGCAAGCAGCTCTTGCACCACCACAGTCAGACCATTTCTTGCAGCCACGTGAAGAGGCCTTAAGGAAAAATAAAACAGATATACTCACATGAAAGTCAATATTCTAAAATTTATATCACTACAGTAATAACCCAAGACCCCAACAGTAAACCACCAACACTACCAGTCCACTGTATCACACAGATGTAGCAGGGGATATGACACTAATGCAGTACAAGTGATACATACGTCTGTAAGGCGGCGTTAGTGGCATTGATGAGGTTCCTGTCTGTAATCTTCTCCAATATCAACAAGGCACTGGTTTCATGTCCCTATAGAAAATAAGTCAAATACAGTTAGAAGAATATAAAAAAACAACAACCAAATATGACATGAATAATATTGTATATATCAACAGAAGTATCCAATTGTACACATTAGCTGCTGTAGAATGGAACAACAGCGCCATCAAATGGCAATACACACCTTACTGCAGGCAAGATGAAGTGCAGTGTTCTTCACCGCATCCTGCAGAGTGAGATCTGCTTTTGCACTGCTCACCAGCAGCTCTAAACAGGGAGTGTGAGAAAGTGAAAGAGAGAGCAAGAGGGAAAACAAGTTGAAGTCTATTCTGCACTGCACAGATTATTTCGTCCCACAGTGATATTTTCCAGTCAGGTGGTAAGGCAGCGGGGCATTCGTACCGACAGCGTTGGTCTGGCCATTCTCGGCAGCCATCATGAGTGGGGTCTTCCCTGTGGCATCGATGCTGTTGACCTGAGCGTTGTGGCCCAGCAGCAGCTGCAGACACTCCACATGGTCAGTGAAGGCTGCTGCATGCAGGGGGGTCCTGCAGAAACAACATGAGCAAAGGATTCCTTTTCAATGAGGCAATCTTTTTTGAGAGACCAGGATAAACTGATTGTGACTTATGCACTCACTAGAAACAGGAGTGCTGGCTTCTAAGTAGAGCTATTCCTGAACCTATAATTAATCATTCAACCTATACAGAATATGAACTTTTAATTTACTAGACTAGTGTGCTCACCTGTTTTTAGTGTCTGTAGCATTGACAATGGCAGGGCCCAGAGTATCTATCAGCATCTCAGCAGCACCTTCATTGTCATGGATCCTACAGAAGAGAGAGAATACCATTATTTTATCTGCTAGAGGTTGCTCTGTCCTCAGATGCGGTTATCAAAATGGAAGGCAGCAGGGGATCTTACACAGCACAGTGGAGGGGGCTGAAGGAATTGCCCTCCGTCTTGTGGAAAACCTCCTGTTCCAGCAGGACCTCCACACACGTATCATGACCTAGAGGACAGAAAGCGTCAACCAGGGCCAGATTTTGACAATCACCGCTCTACAAAGACATTTTTCCAACTAAAACATTTTTCTAAATGTAAAAATTGGATGCACAAGAAAATGTATAAGCATGAGCTATGAAAATTGTAGTTGCCCATGCCTACTTTGAATCTCAACTTGCACATGGTCCTTTGTCACTATTGTAGCAGCATGCCTATCTTCAGGAGCATATGTTACTAATTTGGCACCACTGTGGAGCCCTGGCTACAGTAAATATGAAACCGTAGGGACTGACTGTACGAACTGTTATATGAGCCGTTGATTTAGATAAAAATATCAGATGTACAATTTCCATAAATCTATGTTTTTAAGCTGTCACTTTATTACAAATATCTCTAAACCATAGTGTCTGTACCATTGTAGCAGGCCCAGTGCAGAGGGGTGTAGCCTTGGTTGTCTGTAAGGACAGGAAGTGTTTCCACTGATTGGGCAGCATGCAGCAGGCCTCCCAGTACCCCAATGTGTCCACATGCCGCTGCCAGGTGGACCGGGGTACGCCCTTTACAGTCCCGCACCAGGAAGTTGGCGCTGTGCTGAAGCAAGGCCTCCACACATTCCTCGTGGCCAGTCACTGCCTGAGGACAGACAGGAGGGGATGTTAGTGTCACTACTGACGACTGATCATACACTGAATGACTTCTGATTTGATAAGAACAACTGACTCGAGTATTGGAGTTTATCTTTTCCGCAGCTGAGAAGGAACATTTGTGCGTATGTGTACGTGTAGGGCTGGGTACCGACCAAATCGCTTTAGAACCATTGACTCTCGAAACATTCAGTGGCAAAGTTTGGTACTTTAATGGTTAATCTTACATCGTCTTCCATCTACTCACCATACCTGTTCTAAAACCTGAGGTGACTGCTAATTGGTTCGCTAGGCAACTACTAGCCACAGGCAGGAAAAACAAACTTGTTCACGCATCACTACACCTTCATCTCTCAGTTTGCTCAGATTAAGCACACAATGTCGCAGAAGCTGATAGAGATAATAATAACAATAGTGATGCACAATGAGCAGCTAGAGGCAAGAGAGCTGTAGTGTGTGTGACTCCAAGAAAAAAAAAAGTGACAAAATTGCTTGTTTTCTTTTTTAAACCATTTAAAGCTATTAAACAGTTTTAATAGCTGTAATTAAATCTTGAATCTGATCATGTGGATTAAACCAAAGTGTGATTTTCTCTTATATTGTAAAATTGCATTTTTAACAAATAGTTTGTTCATAAGACCTTGTTTTATACTGTTAAAGTGAAGAAAAAAAATAAATACATAAAAATTTCACACTTACAAGTTCAAATTTCGTTTAGTTGGCAAAATTATATGATGAGTCAAAATTTAGGCCATTGCATTGCATATGTTTTTATTCGAAAAGTACAGTTTGGTACTACTGGTATCAAATTAAGGTACCGGTATCAAAAATTGTCCCAGCCCTATGTATGCGTGTGTATGCAAGAATGGCAAGATGATCTCCTTACTCCTCTGTGCAGAGCCGTCCTGCCCCACTTGTCTTTGGCTTCTACACTGGCTCCCTTATTGAGCAGAGAATACACACAGTCTGTGTGTCCGCTTAGCACCGACAGCATCAGAGGGGTTCTGAGAGACAATAGGCAATAACGTCAGTCATTAGCTTGCAACTTTATTACAAGTAAAAAAATAAATAAAATTCACAACCAAGTTTTACTTACTGTCCGTTCCCATCTTGAATGTCAACCGCACTTTGAAGATCAGCATTTCCGATCAGCAAACGCAAACATTCTGAATGGCCGTTAGTAGCTGCGGGGAATGAAGAACACTCCATTAGCATTACTCCATTATTCTGTATTTGACGCTACAAAATCAAATAGAGGCAAACAATTGTGCCGATTACAGTTTGAGCGAGCTATCAAGTTCCAGGTCCAATACCTGCAGCGTGGATGGGGGTTCGCTTCAGGGTGAAGTCTTTGACCAGGATGGAGGCTCCCTGGTTGATGAGGACGTCCACACACTCCACATGGCCCTTGAAGGCAGCCAGGTCTAGAGGTGTTCGCCCCTGGCTGTTCCTCACATCCAGGTCCAGCAGAGACTGTACCAGCACCTCCATAGCATGGTGGTGGCCATGGTATGCCTAAAAAAAGAACAAAAATGTCCAGCATGAACACGTCTACATCAAAGATAATGACAATAACTCATGTACTCCTGACATGGCAGCCGACAACAATGTACAATGGAAGCAGTATTACTCACAGCAAGGTGCAGGGGGCTGATGGGGGCTCTGACATCAGAGTCATTCAGGATGTCTGTCCCTGAGGTTTCCATTAGCTGAAAGAATCCGGTACATAAATTACAAACTCCTTAAAATGTGGTTACTAGCTTAGCCTTGAAGCTCAGTACAATAGATATAAATGGAATTGTGACCCATTTACATAAAAAGCTACAGATACACAAAGAGGAAAGGGTACAAATTACACTCACCACGTCTAGAGGTGTTTCACTAGCAATCTGTAAAACAATATGGCAAAAGTAGAAATGCATCAGAAATCATTACAATAAAGCGTATGACTGGACATTTCAGTCATACGAGGTGTTGAATGTCACACGGCTTGTACTGTGGGGTGCAGTTCTCACCAGCTCCAGACAGAGGCGATGTCCGTACGCAGAGGCATAGTGCACAGCATTGTAGCCCTGATTGTCCCGGATCCCTGGATTTGCATCATTTCGCAGTAAATATTCCAGGCACCTGTAGGCACAACAGAGAGGATGCAGTTAAGAAAATAAAAATTGTTTTGTTAAATTTGAAATGATACATCAGGTCCTGTCACTCAGCATAACATATACTGCAAATGAACTTGTATGACATGCAGACAAACCCTCAAATATCGCTCTCTGCTAAATAACAACCACCTTGTTTATCATGTCAAATTATGGAAGTATACTGACTTTCCATCTGTGTCAGAGGCAGCAGCGTAGTGGAGAGGAGTGCAGCCCCGCTCGTCCAGGTCATTGACGCTGGCCCCAGAGCCCACCAGAGCAAACAGGCACTGGTAGTTACAGTTGGCAGCAGCGTAATGCAGAGGGGTCCTGGAAAAGCAAACACACTTCAGTTCACTGTTCAAATTTGAAAGTGACACTAGGAGAACACAAACTCTAGATCCACTATTCAATGCTACAGACCTGCCAAAGCTGTCTTTTCTGTTGAAGTCTGCCCCCGTGTTGAGGAGAAGATTGAGACATTCCAAGTTTCTGAGGGGTTAGAGAGAATTGTAGGGGGGAAGGTTGAGATGAACTGGTATTCTACTGTTGTAGGTCATGAACTTTACCTTAACACTAAACAAGACTTTCGACTGTCCTACACTCACCCTCCAGCAGCTGCAGCATGTAAACAGGTCCTTCCAAAGTCATCAGGAGTGTCAATATCAAAGCCTGCGTCAGAGTAGAGGATTATGAGCACCACATGACCCACCTGAAGTGTAGTTCACACTACATCCATCAGTCACTGAAGTTATGCTCTAAATATATCAAGGTGTTTAGGTGTCAGGTAAAGGCCTTTTGGATAGCAAAGTGACACCCGGTCCAGAATGTTTGCCTTTTCAAAACACGCAACCAAACAACAAATGAAAACAATGTATGAACCAAAATATCCAAGCTATTCAAATGTAAGACTTATTTTTTTGTAGGGTAACTTGTTGAATTATTACTACAGTTGACAGCTGTATAATATGCAGAAAGTTGCAGAGGTGTGCACCTGAAGACAGGAGCTTCCGGCAGCAGTCGGAGAATCCACTGAGAGCAGCCAGATGTAGTGGGAACATGCCATGAACCCCGCGTCTGAAACAAGACATAATCATATTGATTTATCCCACTTTCATCCAGACATTAACGCCTCTGTATAGTGAAATCCACACTGGCGCTAAATGGAGGCTAGGTAATTCCTGTTGACAGTACAGAATCGCCTATATCAGTTACGTGACATTCAATACATGTCTGCTCTGCAAAGGTATCAATGTGCAGCCTCGCCAGAATGTATAAAGCCGGAGCATTGCTGAAAAAGGGCAAGTCACAGCGAATGGGCCCACTCACTTAGCAGTGTCAGCTCCGTTGGTGATGAGGGTGTTGATGAGGAGCTCGTGTCCGTATCGAGCCGCAATGTGCAGTGGCGTGTTTCCATTCTTATCTTCACAGTCAATCTCAGCACCTACAGAAACACCAAGCAAGCACTTAACCAGCGATTCACTGAGAAGCACTTAAGTTTTAAAGTCCAATGTGAGAAATAAAGTGAATGAGGCCAAATCTTTAGAGGAGCTTACCATTCTTTATGACTGCTTGAGACCTAGAAAACCTCCCATGGATGGCTGTCATGTGGAGGGGAGTCTTACCATCTTTACTCTGGAATGGCACAGAAACACGCTGATATCATGATGTGGGTCATAATTATGGCTCTCTCCAACTATAGAATATCCTAGACAGGCTCAGGATTTGAATAAAACACTGTGAAACTGCATTAATGACATTTTCCCCCCTGTAAAAAAAACAAAATCTAGCATCTATCAAGATCCTACACAACATATCTGCGAATATTTCCATGCACCAAACGATTTGGGGGAAATAACTTTTACATAAAGAAAAAAGGCTAAAAGTTCTGACGTACATGAAAGTGTGACTGTTTTAACACTAACAGTGGTATTGAAAGAGTATTTTTACCTCCCATGGCCACAAATGTTCATTTATTCATTCATTTTTTTCCAATTATTGTCTAGTAATAGCAACATTAGTGTGACTAGTTGCTCAGTGACGGCGCGTAACTGTGTTAGGAAGAGGAGGACCTGTTACTGGGCGGCAGCTCTCCCGGATCATGGTGAACAACCACTTTCCACTGAATCCATATTAGAACAGCGAGTAGCAACATCCTTGCTCACCTTGATGTTGACGTCCGCCCCGTTGCACACTAGCAGCTCCAGACAGAGGGCCCCGTGGTGCGAGGCGGCGGTGAAATGAAGAGGAGCGAAGCCCTTCTCGTTCACCTGGTTGACGTTAGCGCCGCACTCTATGAGCTCGTTCACCACCACGTCCTGCCCGTTGTAGCAGGCCACATGGAGGGGCGTGTTGCCATACGCATTAGGCTCATTGATCTGGACAGTGAGATGGAAATGGGGGAGATAAACAGAAAGTGGGTATGACTCCATCCACTCCATCGACAAATACTGTTACCATTAAGACTGAACAACTTCTCTTGCACTTTTACTCCCATTACATGCAGTATGAATTCCTCGATTTTTGGTGCGTTATTGCAATTCCGTTGTTTCCTAACCAGAGCATGTGATCCAGCAATGTCTACTTTGTAATGAGAGTCAGACAGTGTGGGTGGGACTCACATCCACTCCCAGGTCTAGGAGGTATTTGACAATGCTGATCATGCCGCTGGAGGCTGCAGCATGTAGAGGGGTGTAAGATTTCTTATCTTTGCAGGCCACCTCTGCTCCGTGAGACGCCAGGAGCTTCACCACTTCTATGTGCCCTAAAGACAAAAAGAGAAAGATTTAACTACATTAGCATACAGTATCAAAAACTACATCAAATACTTAATTGGCCAAATATATATCCACATTCTTCCAGTATTCTTACATCATAAATCAGGCTTGGATTTATAACCACAGTGAGAGATTAAGGGCATAGTAAGGGTATAGTTGGAATTTGTTTTTTTATGCTGACAGTTCTACTTTTAAAATGATAGTTTTTTTCGATGCATTCCGGTGAATGAAAGCACATCTCATTATGCAAGTGTCAAATATTTTGTGTGCAACACTTGTATATACAATCTGCTTTTTCTAAAACAGAATCAAATCACGCTCACTTGATTTCCTCAGACAAAAATCCATAAACAAGAAGAGAACGGGTACAGCAGTATCAATAGGCATCTTTTTTCCAATACTCAGTCCTAGACACATTCAACCATCATAAGTTGAGAGGAACTCCTAAAGTTATTTGGAAAATTAATAGTGTGATATAAAATCCCTGTGGTGCATTTATTACCCATGTAAGCTGCCCAGTGGATTGCACGGCGGTCCTTCTTGTCAAAAGCATTGATGTTGGCTCCTCTGGAAAGCAGAAGCCTCACCATCTAACAGCAGTAACAGAAACAAATAACCATCAGGGATGGGGTCATGGGCAGCAGCAAGCCAAACACTATTGATTCTAGGTCGTTGCTTCCAATTTACACTGCCAGAGCCATAATTCATATAACCACTGTGTATAAAAACCCTTAATACTATGGCTGATGGACTTTAACATTGGTCTATAATACATGCAGACAGACAGTGCAATATGTAACAATTAGATAGACAGAAAAAAAAAAAAAAGATTGTATGAGAAGTTATTATATTGTATTATCAAATCTATGGCTGGTGCATAAAGGTACAACTAAATACTATTACTCAAGTGATTACAGTGCTTCTTCCACTATAATTCTACTGAGGCTTATAGGTGTGTTTTTAGGCCTAAAGGCCCATTCACATCTAGAATGACAACTATAAAGATAACTACAACTATACAAATTACTTAAATCGTCCTAAGTAAATACAATGTCTGTGTTCTCACTACAATGATACCTATAAAAACATCCAAAACATTTTCAACCAATCAAATTAAAGGAGCGGGGGAATTAGGCTGCTTGCTGCTTTGTTTGATGAGGAACGTATCACAGATATGGTTGTAGTGTCAATGTTTGAACAACAATGTTTCGTTATAGTTTATGGTTATCTTTGTAGGTGTGAACGGGTCTTAAAAGTACCTCCAGGTGACCGCTGAAGGCTGCGTGGTGCAGCGCCGTCCGGCCTGCTCTGTCTGACACATTCACATTGCTAAGCAGGGGGACCAGGGCTTCAGCGCAGCGGACGGCCTTATTGGCTGCGGCTATGTGAAGCGGCGTCTGCCAGTTCTTGTCTCGGGCGTTTACGTCTGCAGAGTGTTTCAGCAGCACCTGGACAGCCTCCTGCAAGAAGACAGGACTTGAAAGTTTAAAAGCTAAGCTGTTTAGAATTGCGAGTGTGTGAGGGTGTGTGATAGAAAATGCAGCGGTGCAAATTCACATACCTCGCTGCAGGAGGCCACGGCCCGGTGCAGGGGAGTGAGCCACTTGTTATCTTTGGCATTTACTCTGGCTCCTAGAGGAGAGAGAACACCAACTATAAGACCATTTAAGTTCTCAGTTTCACGACATCTAATGCAGCATTTCTAACAGAATGAATAAAAACTTGTGACAACTATGGAGAACTGTTCTCTAATATCTCCTCCAGCATATATTGTACTTCTATATAGAAAAAAACAGAACGGGAAGGGGTGAACGTAGAGCTGGCTGACAATAGTGAATGTAGATGCATTCAATTGCTCTTAAAAAGGGGAACTCCGCTGAATTTCAGATTTGAAACAAACAAGCTATTATGCTCTTGGACAGTTTGGTTAACATCAATGATCATTCACTGCTGTCTCCAATAGCCAGAAAAGAGAGAGGAGTTTGTCAGGCCTTTTAATCTGTCGTGTAACACAGATGTACAACTCCATGGAGAATATGTAAAACGTGAGTGACGGTGATTGTGATAGTCATGAAAAACTATACTTTCAGAATTTGCATGCTAAATTTGGCTGTATCTACAGTGTGCTAACCACCTTGCAAACATTTGAACCATTCTGAAGCCCAGATGCTGTGACATAAACCAAGCACATCATTGTTGACCTTTTCTGTGATTGAAAAATACTGATTTCAACTGTCCCAGACCATAAGAATACCATGAATTAATAAATTGAGTGGTATTTGCCTTTAATAGCTGCTTTATTTAAGTCCTCTTCTGGATGAAAACCTTACCTGACAGAATCAGCAGCTCTATAATTTCTGCATCTCCAAGATAGGCAGCAGCATGCAATGGAGTTCTCTTCTCATTGTCCTGTAATGAGCAAACAGAAAGACAACACTACTGTAATCAAAACAAATCGTTTGCTCTTGTTTCTTATTCCTCTCTCTGTTTTTTTATATGGGAAAATATGATGCTGATCTGTTGTAACATTGAGTCAGACTTTCAACTCACATTTTTTTTTTTTTTAAATCACTAACACTATACCATTCCTGACAGTATAATGCTGGAAGGAAAAACAAACAAAAAAACACTTGTCCTTTTAATGTTACAGCCAGGCAGTCAGCATTTATGGCAAAAAGTGGGTTAAATACAGATTCAGCCGCTTGAAAAGGCTCCCAGTGAAATTCAAGCAAGTATAAACCAGCCTTATTTTGAAACAAACAAACACCCCCTCCTACCCAATAACAGAGGAATGCAATAAAATAAGCAGAGCCAGATCACGCACAAGCGACGGGAACTCTAAAAATCCAACTGTGTGCTGTTTTGTAATCGTAATCTATAAACTGAAAGAATTTCTCAGTATCAGGCCTTCCAAGGACAATCATACATTAGTGGTTTTAAATTCACAGTAGAGGGGATCTTCTTAAAATATAATGGAATAATATGAGGAAACAGATGGGGAGATAAATATGGCCCTATTGGGATTACCTGTGTATTCACATCCTCTTTTTTGAATATGAGGGAGCGTACTTCATCTGGGTCCACATTGAAAATAGCTTTCAGCAGAGCAGGCTGTAAAAAAGAGATTGGGTCAAAATTAGTTTCAAGACTTAAAGCTCTTCTGTCTTACATGCATTACTTTCTCAGATTTGCATAATTATAACCAGTAGCCTTTACAATAAAAGACTGAGTGAAAACCTTGATCATGAGACTCTAAAGACTGAAACAGTAGAGGCTCCACTTGAGAAAACAATAACCATGCAGAGACCTCAGAGACAAGAGAGATTTCAGGATCCTCGTCCTCGAGAAGCACTATACACACACGACTCATTTGCTAAGAGAACACACAATCATGTTTAGGCTAGTAAAAAATTTTGAAAAGGCACAGACTGCAGCATAGCAAAGCAAAATGTGGTTTGTGAGAAAAAAAGAGACAAATACTCTGGTAGCAGGGCTGGTGCAGACATTCATTTGCACATTTTAACAAAATGATGACTCCACATATCACAGCATGAAGGAGGCAGACTATCTGCATTGATTTATTGTCAACTGCTTAGCTGCCACTATCTCCTTCTGTCCTTTATTTAGTCTGTTGCCAGGAAAACTCTCTATACTTGAGCATATACTGAAATATCACAATCTGGGAATGAATGAAGTCCAGCCATATGATCCAAAGCAGAGTATTGAGATGGCTGAAGTCCTAAAGCTCAAGGTGAGACCAGCACAAAGACCAGACCTATTCCTGAGACAGTGGTCCATCTTCACTTTTCCTCCAGACATAATTGAAGCTTAGCATGACTAACTCCTTGTCTGCGTCTTCAATGGGGAAAAAAAACTTCCACCACTGGCCTGGTTCAACACATCCAACATAACAGAGGGTGGGAAAGATGATGAAAATCAAATATTTCTCAATTCAAACTCTAAAATAGAAGATTTTGGGGGTTCTTCCTAAAGTCTGACTCGCCTCATGGATCATGCTATTCCTGCCCAGGCATCTTGGAAGGTAGTTAAGTTGGCTCCACCCAAGACCCTCCCATCTCAAGGGTGTATGCACAGAGAAAGTATCACCATGTACTTTACATGATTAGTTTCTATAGCCTAATTACATACACATCTTTTCTTGTCCCATCTTTGCCTTCAAAACAGAGGAATATCTAAATCTAAACATTATGAAAGTATCAAAACGCATGGTAGCCAACTACAGCCACACAATCCATATTAGGAAACCGAGCCTCTAAACGAGCCGTTTGGACTTCCGTAACTTTGTGGCGTCACAAAGGTTCGCTCATTATCATTTTTGTAAGAAATAATAGACTAACAAAGCGTTTTTTTCAAAGCGGTTGAGCAGTTGCCATTGTTTATTTACCGGAGAGTAAATTTACTGGATAGTTTTCCCTTTTTTTAAGATCTTTTTAAAACCAGTTCAAATAAAACCAAATTCATCCCCCAAAATAACCAATTTCATCCCCAAATAAGTCTGAATAGTTGGATTGTTGCCATTGTCTTCATTAATTGGAAACCCAAAATGTTGCCACACAGCAGAGTTAAAACTTGACAGGAACACCTGCACCTTAAGTCCATCGTCCATCGTCTACAGTATTGAGCTCAGCTGGGCTTACCAAAGTGTAATGACCCAAGGTAAAACCTGCTAGCCTTGCGCTCTCAAACAAGGGAAAACACACCATTCTGAATGTAATTTTCCAGACATTAGAAACAAGCTGAAATCACAAACATTTTTTCAACTTTACAATGTCAAATACAATATCAAATTATACAATAAAATTTGAATAAGATCAAATTTTTGTATTACAAAATTTTGTATCACTCTGAACTTCAGTTACATCTCTAGGGCTTTTGAAATGCACTTGGAAACGATGTTGAAATCAATGTCCATGTCATTTCTGATGAACAGTATGATGAAAGCTTCCTGACTGAGTCTTCATGTGTCATGTTGGTCAGCTCCACGGCTTCCCTGTCTGATCCACCATAACACCAGCAGAGAGGGCTGAGTCTTTGATCAAGCAGTTCTCCATTGCCTGTGGGAGGAGGCTGGCATGGATGGGGAGCGCTCTGAGGGTAGGGGATCCCTTCCAGAGGCTGCGACTGGTTACCCATGAAAGAGCCAGATGGAACATTCCTGGCTGGCTACAAAAACTTAACTCTTCCCTGACTTCATCCAAATTGCCGGAAAAACACTGATTCTGTCATTTAGGAGGGCTTAGGGCTGCAGAATTGATCACATAATTGTAAATCACGATTTTATATTTCCATGATTCATAATCTTGCAATTTGGTGATATTAAGGTTTTTGTTATATTTTCAGTTCCCCTGAAACTCTAGGTGTGGTATTACTGCTGAAACTATTAGTCGATTAATTGATTAGTTGATTGCCAGAAATCAGGGGCCAACCAGGGCCTGTTTCATGAAGCGAGTTTAGTGGGTTAGCAAGCTAACTTCAGGCTTAACCCTGGCTTTTCGGCCTCACGAGTCGGTGGCTCACTTTATGGCGGGGTTGATCACCTTGGTAACCTGTGCCAGTGCAGGTTATGTTCAGGTTATCAGATCCAAACTTGCAAAAAGCCCACCTCACCAATCAGCTCTCAAGACTTTTTAGATGCTGCTTCTTTGAGAAATACTTTGAATACTGCACTAAAAAACATGAGAAATACTGCACTAAAAAAACATGAAAAATTTAACATGTTTAGGTGCAAAAGAATAATAAAATAATTTTGTTTCTTGAAACAAAATAATTGTAATTAACGGTGATTTAGCAAAATCATCAGGATTATAATTTTTGCCGTAGTCGAGCAGCCCTAGGTGGCCTAAATCAAAATGTAGTGATTCATATTTCTCTGAAACATGACACATGAAGGCACTGTACGTCACAAATGTGAACATCACTGATTTCAACATCAATGTTTGCTTTTTCATTTCAAAAGCCGCAATCAAACTGTTTTGCATTTGTGTTAGCAGCTAATCTCTCTCTGCATACAATCTTTTCTGTGAGCTGGATTTTTTTCCTGCTAACAGTCACAGTGATGTAGCGTGCGGACTACATGTGTTCCTTAAGACCTCATCCCTCACTGAACCCACCAGGATGTCCAGCTAGCTAATTAGCTAATGTACAGCCATGTAGCTTATGAGACTGCACAGCCAACAGACGCAGATTCAACGTTGACAGACATCTGGTTTAGGCTATATGGCTTTGTTTGATCCACATACTTAACAAATCATTTTAAATACAACTAGCTATGCTTGGATCTACCTAGCTGAAGTTCACTGTGTCTCTGTACATTGCATGTTTCTGTTTCGTAGCTCACAGCACAGAATTATCCCTGTCATTCACATGGTACTTTGTCAGGCTCTATGAAATTTGAGCATAGAGCCAAGCACTCTCACATTTAGCTGATGGAAATGACCTGAATATCCCACAATCTCAAGTTTTCTCTCCCAAGACTTCAGACTTTTACAGATTAATTTGGCTAAGCCTGCATGATAATGGATAAAAAAAAAAAAAGGAAAAAAAATCTATTGCAATTAATTTGCTATGCTGCAATCCAGTAGTCAATACTGCAATTCAATAGTTAGTCAAATAATTGTACACACCTAAGCATGACCTAGGTGGAGTTGATGAAGTTGTCCCCTTAAAACCGTGTTGTACCCAACAAATAACACAAAACAAATCTGAGCCATATGACACATTTTATCAGCTTGGTGCTCAAAAAGTATTTATGCTAAGTGAGAGAAAGAATTCCATTGCCATCTAGGGAGCTACTAGCTTACAGTAGCTGTTGAAAACTACAGACAATCCCCCCATTCTGTTATTAAAATGCCAATGAATATCTGCAGGGCACAGTGGAGGTTAGACTCACTGGAGACAAATTCAGGGTAACAAGTAGGCACTTGTGCTTCCTACATTGTTTCATTTGGATGATCTCTGAATCCCCAGCAGAGAAAAGCAAAGACAAAGCTGCATTTTGTTGTTTGAGTTCTCCAGTCCTGCACCAGTGTAGGAGATTTTCTATGCTTCTCAAGCAGCACGACTGTGCACCTCCTCATACAATCCAGCCTAGTTAATACCATCACCATGGAGACAGCTCTTTGGCAACTCCACTCGCTCACTGGAGTCTAGGCACACGATCATTCATGCACACACACAATAAAAGACACATGCACATACATATGTTACAAGAATAGCAGGCGTGTGCACAACACACACCGTCCTTAAATGATAACAGAGAGCTATTCCCGTAGGTGTCAAGTGCTAAATATATAGTTACAGGACACATGTCTAAGGCTAATATTGTGTCATTTCATCTCACACATCCACTGTGACCTTTACAGAGCCATATCAACTGAATGCTTTCCATTCATATTGTAAACAAATCTAGGCTACAGCATCTTAGGATTCTCAGTCAAAACAGTTTAATTGTTAGGCCTACTTACAAGGGTAAGGCCCGTGATCAAAAGGACTTAACTATGTTACAGGTATATTAGCACTCTAGAAAACGAAATCACTGAACTATCGAGATAGAAACTGACACAAACAGCAAAGCTCTTGACAGATCCCCCCACGCCACAACACAGTGCCAGTGTTCAAACTAAGTTCATAAGTAGGTAGATCTGTGTATGATAAATCATAAGAATGAGCACATTTTACATGATTTGTCACAGTACAATCAACAACGCGCACAAATTATTGTGCTTATTATCTAACTAATATTACATTTTAGAGACTTTGTGACTATATCAAACTCACGACCATTATTAGAAGGCGACTACTGAACCACAGTTTCGTAGTGTTTTATCACATAATGCTGGCTAGATACTTCCCAACTGTGTAGCAACCGGAGCTATAACGTATCACGCGGGCTCAGTCTAATTGCTGGAAATGAACCCTGTTACATTAGCATTAGCTGGTTACTACTAAACAACCCCCTACTAAGGTTAAAAATGTATTTATGTAATTGCGATGCTTCTTACTACTGCAAAGAACATGACTGTAAATGTGATTCATCCAACAGCAATGTAGCTTCCACCGTATATGCGACATTTTAACATCTAACATGAAACGCTTCATGAAATGCTTCCGTTTCAGGGAATAGTTCGGGAGACTCGAGTTACATCCCGCTGGCGTTGTTGAAATCAAGGTAGCTAGCCAACCAACGTTAGCTGAAACTTAGCTTTTGACACAATGAACACTTACCTGGTCTCGGATTTTGAGAACCACCATATTTCAAGGGTTTTAACTGTTCTCATGCAGATTCATAAAAGGATGTCCGTCTCACTCTGAAAAGCGGGGTCTGATCTAGCACTCCCGCTGGTTTGTTGCCAGTTACTATGAGGCCTAACGTGACGCTAGCTTAGCTATCTTGCTAGCTTCCTAACCTGATGGCATGAAGCGGAGGAGCAGCGGAAACTCCATAACATTGCCGCCACCATACTTGACCTCCCAAGAAGATGCAATTCAATAGGCCAAGCGTGTTCTAGACTTCAGTAACGAGGTTACTGGTTGGTTGTTCACTGACAACTCTGTCGCAGACGCATCATTTTGCGCTGATGTCCACGTTCATTTCATTATAAAATATTTTTTTTAATGCATGTGGATGACAGACTTTTAGCTGTTTATCCTACATGGAATTAGTTGACTTCACCATCATTCAGTACAGTAGGCCTACAATAATCCTGCAGCCATTTGAAGGGTCTGGCAGATGTTTTGAATGAATCAGTTGCTGAAAAAATATGACTACAATGAGCGGTGTACCTATAACCTGCAGGCTTTTTTACGTATCCAGAATGGTTATTGAGCATGCATACAATTTCCAGTAACCCAGTGTTTTGTATTCTTCCATTTACACACATTCACACCCGGAAGCTGCCCAGCACTATCTCATGTTGGCCGCAGCAGCTCCAGTGGAGCAAGTGCCAATCAACAGGATTTACTCAAGAGGACAGCGTTCAATTTCTTTGGCCAGATTTTCCCAGGTAATTCGAACCGGCCACCCGCCCGATCACAAACGCACTTTCAAGAAGCTATGCTGGCATGAAACAAAAACCGTGCCCTCACAATAGTAAAATTACACTCTCCCTAGAGGCCAATACATGCAAAGCAATTTGACAGTTTTCTTTTATACTGGATAATATTCTAACCCATTTAGTGCAGATAAAAACTCCAAACAGCCGTCTGAATAAATTAAGATATAGCCTACTGACACAGACTCACGACCTAAACTTTAATAGGCTTATACATCATATAGGCTAAATCAGTCTCTTTATGAAATCCTTTTGCTCTGAGACCACAAACGCCATAACACGGAGAACAGTAGCTAATACACCTGTATTCACTAGTAGCAGGAGAGGTAGAAAGTTTACCAGAATGCACACAGTTGTCATAATCTCCTCCATGTCAATGTCTTGAGAGCAGAGCCGGGCGGCCCTATACGCTCGCTACGCAAGTTGCGTAGGGCCCCGCAAATTACGCAAGGGCCCCGCCTCCCCCTCGTGTCAAAGCGTGTGTCAATGTTTACAACTTCGATGAGAGGATGAAGCGGAACTATCCTTCTGGTCACGAAAAGAGGAACAAAAAAACACCATGAGAGTGAATTGCGGGAACAGCAATCAGGTAAACGTGTGTTCTTTCCTCTCCAAGTTTGATGTCAGCAAATAACAGTAACGTTAAGTTGATGTGCTAGCTTGCAGTGCAGCTCTCTCTAGTCTGTCTGTCTTGCTAACCTAGCTGGGCAGTGCATCTCTTGGTCTGTCTGTGTCTTGCTTGCTTGCCAGCCACTTCCAGGGCTGTGTTCTGTGACTTTGTGTCTGACAAAAGTGAGAGTGAAATACAACTATTTATTACGTTTGATAAACGCCAACGGGCAACGGTGTTTATAGACTGCAGCTCGGAAAAGATAACCGCGTCGCGCGTGAACATGCGTTCATATGCGCGTGCACAAAATGAAACTCGCGCTTTCCAGCAGCAACCTCTGTGGGGACCAGTCCAGACAATATATGGGCGTGATGGCACTCCTCATACGCGCACATAATTTTAAAACAAGACAATGATTATCTAGTCTCTCAGTCAAGGTTTAGTTACAACTCTGGACTAATGCAAGATGGAAAGCAATGGATTGACATTGACTATTGATTAAATATTGAATTTAAAATGTTGATTAGCTGGGCATACTGGGCAATATGGATGCACATTTCTCAGGAAATAATAACCATCAAGTATTCAGCCAAGCCATAGTATAAATAGTATTTTATATTTGAAAATGTATAAAAGGAAATCTGGGGGAGCCAGTTTGAATGGGCCTGATGCAGCTGATAAAATTAATAATAGTATTGTTATCTATAATTTACAGGTGCTATTTTTGTTTATACCTCATTCTGTTCTGTATAGGTCTACTTATTCTTAGACCAACAGATGGAGCAAACTGTTTTAAAGGAGGGAGGATTGTAGTGGGAGCACTGGGGTGTCAGGTGTGACTGTGTGGCAACGGCAAATGGTTTACATGGCTCATGGGTCATGTAGGAGGGCCCCTTAGCAGAATTTTGCTTAGGGCCCCAGGGAGGTCAGGACCGGCTCTGCTTGAGAGAACAGTTCAACCTCATTGATAGTTAGCCTAAGGAGACACATAGGCTACCTGTACTGCATTAATACTGTATAATCTGGTAAATATTCAGTTGCTCTATCAATATTGCCACACAGCCTGTCTTCATATTCATATCAAGAAAATTGCCCATCCTACCCACTTAGGTTACTTTCAGCTTCACAAATCGTAATGTAATCATAAGGGGATTCGATTCAGCTGAGTAGAGATTCTTATCCGCATATAAAACACTAATTGAGCCTTTGAGTATTCAGTTATTTAATGAATATTCATAGAGACTCAGGTCAGGACGTGGTGGTGGTGGTGTGTGTGCGTGTGCGTGTGTGTGTGTGTGTGTGCGTGCGTGTGGGGGTTGTACTGGTGATGATGATGATTCATAATTTTTTACAACAAACACAAAGGCTACTGCAGCCTATTCAAAACGTCTGTTCATGGTGAAAACACTACAATCTTTCAACTATTCAGAATCTGCATAATGCATGATGTGGATTGTGAGTGATTTTGTGTTTTTGGACATGCATGCTCTCTTGTTGCTTTGGTATGCTCTTTCGTAAGCTATTTCCGTGAATACTTTAGTGAATAATAATAATTATAAAGTGGACCCTATGATGAAAATACTTTTTTTTCCCACAGAGCTTTGTGCTGCAGGGAAATGCGCATGTAGTGTTTTAATGAATTTCTTAAAAAACAAAAATGTGTCAATTAAAAGTTAAACAAAGAGTGAAAACAGAAACATACAACAATATTAATTAGGATACATAGGTGCCAAACAACAACATATAGGCTACTAATAATGAGGCCTACATCTTTTGTTGACACAGCTTCCACGCTCTCTGCCATTTTCCCCATGTCACATCTCAGCAACCTGGGTAAAATGCCATTTTCCAAAACTTGCCTTGTTGAGTTGTCTATGTGCTCTTAAGTCGGTATGCCGATATTTCCGAGAGCACTTGAAGGCAGCATCTGGTCCTGCTGCCAAGGACCGTGAACACAATTCGCTGATTGGTTGGGACGCTGAAAACACCCATGCGTTTGTCTGGGAGGTGGTGCTGGATGGTTATTATGGCTCAGTAGGCTAAATTATGCCTTAAAACTTGTCTTCAGGCTAAGGTAAGCTTTGTGTACCTGAAGGGGAAATCCAGAAATTAAAAAAAGAAAAGAAAAATATTGTCATTGTAGAGCAACTTGCTATGGCCAATGCGTCCCCCTTTTGGATTTATGCTGATTAGCCTACTGTTGGTGAACACCTTGGACAACAGCAATGATGAAAATAAAAATCTTTTTTGGAAACGACCATGGTGCGATGTTGTGTTATCCTTGCTTCACAAAGCTACGAAATGCCGAAATGCTAAGCTAACTGTGGCTAGCAATTTTTCATTCAGCAGTTTTCATTGCAGCTTCAAAACCCATTAGAATCCACCTCAACAAATAAAGAAAATGCATAATAGAGGAACCCACTAAAGCAAAACTAGTAGCCTATATATTTGCATTGGACATAGTTAAAGGCAATCATTTTACACTCCATTCAGTTTCACATTAGACTGAAAGGGGACGAGATCCAGAATCCTTTATTTGGGCTGAAAATGATGTCGCTCTGGAGCAAGACTCTGCTAGCCTGGTAAGACCATCCTGATCACGTGACCTCACATTCTGTTTCGCTCCACGGATCAGTCTGGACTTCTAGCCGCCCACATCGATTTCCTGAAATTACAATGTAACCGGGCCAATCAGGGACTGCGTCGTAGTTGATGACGTGAAATACAGGCCGCCGCTGGCAAAACAGTAATGGCATTGAGTATTGTTATTGAGTCTATTTCTGCAAATAACTGCACTTATGGCTGTGTTTACTCTACTAACGTTAACGTTACCGCTCGTTGCTTCGGGAGACGCCATTACTGTTTTGCCAGCGGCGGCCTGTATTTCACGTCATCAACTACGACGCAGTCCCCAATTGACCCGGTTACATTGTAATTTCAGGAAATCGATGTGGGCGGCTAGAAATCCAGACTGATCACGTGAGGTCACGTGAGGTCACGTGATCAGGATGGTCTTACCAGGCTATAACTCTGCTAGCTACTGTACTGTGCCTGGCTAGGCACGTGACTGTTAGTCATTGTCAGTGAAGAAAATATAGGAGATAATGAGGTAAATATAAGACTTTTGGACCCACAGTGCAATTGTTTGGCTACAAAACACTTTGATTACAGTACGCTGCATGAGCTGTTTGGGGAACATTTGATGGACATTTCATGCTTTTTTTTTGCAGCTGGCTGTTAAATACTTCAGCAGTTTGGGAGAAGGCTGAGATGAAACTACAGGGGCTAACTCACTGTGTGTTTGGTGGTCCAACGAACTTCGATGGAGTTTTGACTGACATGTGGGTGAGTAGTTAATGACTGAATTTTCTGTCTGGGGTGAACTATTCCTTTAATCTGATGATGATTTGACAGCACCTCTTACAACTCAGAGCAAGCTGCTCCCACTAGCCCTACACCTTCCTTGATCGCACCTTTGTCTGCCAACTAAATGCCTCTTGGACAATTCCTCTGGTTTTATTGTAAGTTAATTAAAATATTGCACTAGACATGACATATTGCAATGAAAGGAAGCTTGAATTCCCTTCACTCCCCAGAGTGTGATTTCTCTGACAGATTTAAAAACGCTCAATTGCAGCTGAGGATTATAGCAAACAGGAGTTCGACAAGGGGTTAAATACTGGTTGCTGTGAAGTGGAGAGTTGTGTTGGGAAGCTGAGCTCAGTATGATGGTTCACTAATTCTCCAATGTGAGGGTTCAGATAACGGTCAGAGTGCTTGCTTGTCCAGACTGTAAAGTGATACTATCCTGATAACTGTGCATGCAAAACTGCAACACCTAATCTTCTGTTTTACAAATGGCATGAGGGAAAGAAATGTATGAATGCCTTTTAGCTTGGAGTTGGATGGCCGTTTTAGAGAAATGTGAGTATTGAAAAACAGTTTATGATTTTGCTGTAAATCTCACAGGTGGGTGGCGACAGATGAGGCCGTGTACGCAGGGATTACACTCCTGATTTTATCATGACTTGATCGTCCGTATTCTCCAGAGGCCAGTTCCTTTATACACAAAAGCACTCTGCTATTTTACATGATGGCAGTTTTAAGTGCTTAATTGCTATGCACATGTTTATTTTGGCTTTTGTAAAGCATATTTGCTTCTATGTCGTAGATGAACTCACTTATGGGATCAGATTCCAAATCTAGCATTTAGTTCATGCCAAAGTAAAACATATATCTTCAACCTCACTGCTCAGTGTGATTGCGGTATAATACTGCCCTCTAGTGACTTTTCCGTCTACTACAAGCAGGCTTGCAAAGTAGCTGAGGTACATTCATTTGATCATGGTCTTTACTGAGAAGTACAATGAAAGAAAATTCCTGTCAACTTAACACTTGAGTGAAATTTGTGTGTGAAGTGTTAATATCAGTTAGTGCTGTCATGTAGGCATAAATATTGAAGACCAGGAGAATTTGAGAGGATTATTGACTTTTGTGAACTGTGTAACCTGTGTAATACCTGTGAAAAAATGAAGAAACATTTGCGTTAACTAAAAAAATCCTTACAGCAAGTAGTGGTGGTTTCAGTTGCTCTATCTGTGCAAGATTATAAAGTCAGTTCCTCTTTTGGGTATTTAGTAAACAAAAATCAGGGGGTGATAATGTCCATGATGATAAATAAAAGCCCATGCATTAATAATGACAATAATAAGGGTGTCTGGTGCTTGTGTGGTTGGATCTCTTTACTCGTGGAATGTTACAGCCACAACAGCTGATGATGCAGGACAGTAATCTCCTCTGGATGGTGGAAATACCGCAGACAGGACTGGCGGGGATGACATTGTGGAGGAGTGCCAGAGGCTTGGACACAAAACTGTCGGTTTATGGTGTACACAATGGACTGGTTCTCTCACAGACGCAAACCCAATACATGTAGAATCCAAGTGGCACAGAGCATTTCAGGAATGACAAAACTGTTGCCATATATCACTTTGGTATATTTGGCTAATGGGGGAAATTTGTAAAGGCAACAATCATGTCTAATGTTGGTTGGAAAGTTGGTTGATTTTTGCAGTAGTTTATTCAGCTCCAGGAGTATGGATATAAAACAAACCAAAAAATACGGAAAATTCAGTGACTATCTGCAACATCCCAGGTCATGAATGTTATGAATGTTACAGCATTAAAACACTAATAGCACAGACACACTGTGGAACATCCCGTTGAATATCATTAGATGTCTGACAAACAATTATCCCATTTGGTGTTGATTTCTTGCCACTTCCCTCCACAAACACGTTAGCAATGAGCAGCTACTGTACGTCCTTCACCGTCCTGAGCTGGTATCTGTCTTAAGCTGTCTGGTGAGGAACAGAGACCTGTGATTACTCTCTGATGAATGTGCATCTGTTCCATTAGGAAACACAGCAGCAGTACAGCAAAGTAACCCAGTTACTTTGTGAGCGAGGGAGGTAGCAGGAGTCTTGTGAAAGAATGTGGGTTATGCTCACCAGGGTAGTCTCGCATTTCAAGGCATCGCATGGAAAGAGAGGGGAGAGGGGAAAAGGTAGTGGCAGCTATGGTGCGCTGATGATTTTGGGTGGGTTGGTCGCCTTTGCTGGAGGTAATCCTCCTGGATCTGTCGCTAAGCTTCCCGAAGGCCTCAGTAACCCCAGCTGGAATTTCTCACCGGGGAAGCTGTACGGGAGAGGGGTTCCCACAAATTAAATTAAGAGGGGGAGAAACAGAGGAGAAAAAAAGGGAGTAAACGCATTAATGGAGAAAACAGATGCCCTCTCACATGCCCCCCTGATCTCCACCTCTCTCTAAAACAGCAGTCTGACCCTGTGTTTATACCCTTCTTGTTTACAGGACTTTCTCCTTGTGTGTGTGTGTGTGTGTGTATGAGAGAGAGAGATTGAGAGACAGAGAGAGAGAGAGAGAGATTGAGAGACAGAGAGAGAGAGAGAGATGACGTGTGCAGACCTACAGCTCCTGTGCTTTTTTATTGGACTTCCAGAGCAGCTTACATTGGCTTATTTATTCTTCTAATGCTGGGAGTCTATGGGACCAGTTGTTTTATTGCACGGGTTGATACATGGGTTGCTGTTTCTCAACTATGCAAAACTGTGATAGAACAATACTGACAATCAGACGTCTACATACCCTGTGTGGAGACCGCAAGGCTCTAGACATTCTTTTAGCTGCTGCTAACCTAAAGCTCTCGCTGAGAAATGACATGGTCCTTAGTGTCCAGGTGCCAGCTGTGGGGTCCTGTGTAGCGATGAGACGGCCACACTGGCATGCATGCAGGATCACGCATCAGATGCAGCGATGCTCGGCTGTGCCCCTGTCTCTCCGGCCGTCAGGATGAGGGATAGCAAACAGCTGGACAGTCGAGGTCCCGCGATGAAAGCGGTGTCACCCGGTGGGTCATTCCCAGCTGTTGCAGGACAGTGGCAAGAAGATGGGAAGAAAAAAAATCCAGCTCGCTGTTTCCCACCGTTGCTCCTGGAGTGCTGCTGTAGAGCAGAATAATCAGTAGATATATCCAAATACCTGCCATCACCTAGACTGGTAGTTGTAATGCTTACGGTTTCCTTAAAAGTCTATAGGAAGGTTAAGCATAAGCACACATAAGACATGACCAAATAAGACATGGGCTCGAATGAGTATTGTTTCAAGAGCCACTCATCTCTCTGTGCAACAGGCCCAAATTGGATAGAGATATGTCAAAACATCCAAACACATCGCAGTGTTCAGTGAACAGTGATGTGGGAAACAGGTGAAAAGAGACAAGAGAGCTGCTTTGTTCTTCTCTTACTGGAAAGACATTTGTCCACTGCGCCAAACAGTAAACTAAGGAGAGACACTGAAGAATGCTTTGAAGTGACAAATAAAAATGTGAGACCGTGGACAGCTGTAGATTTATGACGATGACAAATCTGCATATAATCTGTGCTAATCGCACAGGCCTTGCTCCTGGTTGAGATAAAAGCATCTCCTTTTGGCCAAAATTCCCTCCAATGACCAGTGATGTAACCAGAAGAGTGGGAAAGTGTTCAGTCGGGAGGCTCACAGCTTCTTGTTCCCTTCTGGCTTTGAAGTGAGCTGCAGTGACAGACAGCACCCATTCTCTCATGGGGTTGGAGGAGACTCCCAGTATTGATACCTGGCACTAAATACACTGAAGATGAGCATAAATACCCACATATGAAATTACAGGACATCAAAGGTTACATTTATAGGTCAAAATACACAGTCAGGCTCAGAATACGCACAAGGTCAGCTTAAGGCTATATATCAATTGATTGTACTTCAGCTAATTTGCACACAATTGATCATGGATTAATGTTGCACTACTCTCACTGATGTGGACAAGACCAAACTATTTCCCAGACCCCCCAGTGCCTGAGCTGTTACCTAACTTGATGACAACCTGTAGTACGGCCAGTAGATGGCACTGTTTCTGTTTTAATGATCTTAAGCTTGGACACTTTCCTTGCTTTCTCTACAGTTACAGAGGGTGGGAGGTGGGGAGGGAGGGGGATCTAATCAATGGGAATGAAAGAAACAGCACTGACATGACTTAATGTAGTTATCCCACGCAATTTACTGTTTTTATGCTCAAAGTTGAGGTGAATCACTGAAGTCTGTGAGTGCAGCTGTCATGATATTCACATAAACCCACTGGAATTTGAAGTTATGAAACTTTCAAATATGTAGGTTAGTTTACTTACCTCCCAAACAAGGCACAGTGAGCTACTTGAGTGGCCCCGCCCCCTATCATTATTCCTATGTACAATAATAATAATAACAAAATGCTTTATTAATATAGCACTTAGCTAAAATAAATAAATAATAAATACAAAAAAAAAAAAAAAAAAATCTAAATGAAGCATTTACATGAAAACCAGTCTATAAAAGTGAGATTTAAAAGATGATAGGCTACTGACTTGCCTAACCTGAGGTTCACGGACTGGTCGTTCCACAATCTGTAATGTAGGCTAGTTTATAGTTTTGCTGTGATATGTGTATAGTATTAGGCCTATCCTTGTAAAAGTTATAACTGGAGAACTGTGGTTGGGCTATTTTTCGCCAGGCTAACAGGCCGGTGCACCTGCTGAGGACAGACTGGCCGGGCTGCTCGCGCCTCCATCCCAGAGATTATCAAAGAGAGGCCAGCGGAAGAGATTAACAATGACTGTTGCTATGTCTGCCAGTACCTTGACTCTGGTGGTAACGTCCCTTCTTTCAACCAGGGCTATTTATAGCTCACTCGTCACACCGCTTCAGTCAGACACCGATCGCATCCGCACTCCGTCGGTCCCAATCTAAACACAGCAGCACACCCGCCAAACCCGAAACTCTGTCCTGAAGGTAGACAATCATTTCTGTTGACGTTTCCACTTCAGTCCCTTTGTTGTTTTTACAGGTAGAGCAAATGCTTTGCGATGTATGACTGCTAAACTCTTTTTCAAAAATGTCATGATTGCTTTGAGCTCAGGATGAATTGGTGCCGAATTCATTGAAGCAATATCCTACACGTCTCTGTTGGTTTTAGTATTAAAAGAAAGCAAGCAATAGATATTACATTTTTAATCGATAATGACTAAACACGACCAATAATTCAATATGTTCCTCCGCCATGAAACATAATTGTTGAACAGTAGCTGTTAACGCATATTGTTCCACCGTCACAGGTGTTTTTTTTTTTTTTTTTTTGTAACAGCTTCAAATGTCAGCCAATCAGAACCGGGGAGCGGAACTATCTGTTTTATAACGAGCCGTGATGACGTTATTTACAAACAGTAGAACTGCAAGGCTTTTGTGCTAAAATACTGACCTCATCACATTGCTTTCAAGGACTGATATTAGACAAGTAGGCTACTAGTGCAGACTGCCATCTATAAATAGACTGTTGCGTACAAAATGTATGATCTCACCAAACGAGGTTAAAGTACGAATGAGTTGAATGAAGAAAGTCATCAAGTAAATCTCACCTCTGGCAACAGAATCCATCACAACCTTCAAATATTACCTAATAAAGAGCCTATAATACAAAATATCTTACAATAAATAAATACCTTTCCAGTCATGAATTGCATATGAGCTCACTATAAGATATTATCAGTAGATTCTAATGTACATTGAACAATATGATTCACACATGTTTTGTTGTTGCAGTGGCCAGCTTGACAGGGAAACTCACAAGAACACTGAAGAACCAATACAGAAAACACAGACACACACCTGAAGACTCTTCATGAACAGGCAGGATGGATGTGAAAAGTAAGGTGAACAGTTTGATTTTCCTTTACACTCCCATTAATCAGTCTCAGAGTTGCACTGGTCTCATAAAGTAAAATCTAAGTTTATAATTTGGTCACAGATGGCAAATAGCTGAATGAAAGTTAATTGAGAATCATTGGGCAGAGCAACTGTTGTTTTGAGGGTTGTGTCAACATGATGTTGATGTAGATGAGTATGAGTTTGGCTGCAGACCCGGTCGTTCAAGCAAAACTTTTAGGCAGATCTCTCACATTTGAAATGGCACTTGTGTGACGGCTTATGGTGCTCTTTCCAGGACTGTCAGATGGTGACAGCGCTTCAATCTTCTCCGAGCAAGGTAATAGGAAAACACAGGAACCGCGGCCCTTCCAGTGTACACATGACATTTTCACTTTGACAGTGAAACAAGAAAAACACACAGCTCGCACTTGACATGAAAGCCTTCCACGGCCACTCCAAATGACCCTTCAGTCGTCTTTCCATTCGAAAATATTTATGATATTTTTACATCAGACTTGTTCTTGGCAGGTTACGGCTCACAGATGTCCGCACTGCTCAGATGGCTTGAGGGGGCAGGTACCATCTGAGCTGTGTCAGGGAGAGAAAGTCATTTTAACAGCACCTTACACTTAGCCTAACACATAATTTCATAGTACCAATGAACGTGTTAATGAGACAAAATGTTTTCGATAGAGCGAGTCTTGGCAGGCATCTGTGAATTATTCAGAGAACACGATAAGTCAGCATGTTCTGCTATACAATTGCCAAGCAGTAATCACAGTAACAGCTTGTCACATGACATTCCTGGTTTACAAGTGCAATGCATATTACCTCATTATATTCTTAAAGTTGACATCTGGCAGTTTTTTTTTAATTTTTTTTACCAGTAAATACATTCTGTATATATTCGGGACAAAAGCATAATCACTCAACTGCTAGTCTAGATGACATAAGAAGTGAGCTTGTTTATCAAAGTAGAGAGAATACAATGGGTTTTCTTTTTTTTTCACAACTAAAGTGATGAATTACGCTTTGTCACTGTGGATTTATTTCTTGTGTTTGTGAGCCATCCCTGTCTGACTGTGATGGTGTGAAGAAAGCAGCCTTCATGTTACCCAGTAGAATTCACAGTTCCATTAAACCCATTCAGTGGAGAGAAGGAATGTTCTGGTTGTTTGTGAGAGGAAGTACGACATGACAGAGTGATTGAACCAATCTTCTACCTTGATTGTGTCAAGAGGAAAACAGAATTGTAGGCCTGTGTGTGTGTGTGTGTGGACATGGGTGTGTATTCCTGTGTTAAAATATGTGTTTAAACATATATAGTATAGTGATATTTCATCCGTGTCAACCGTATGTTTGTGAGGGAGCTATGTACGAGAAAGTCACAGAGTTGTCATAACAGATAGTATTTCAATATTACTTCATATATTCTTCATTGATATCATATATGGACAACCTTTCTCTTACTAAAAAGTGGTAGTCTTAGTATTTGTCATTTTTGTTTTTCTCAAGTATTAGCATAAGTCAAGTTAGATGGTAAGTTAAAGCTAAGAAAGCAAGAACTTCCATAGATGAAAGAGAAAATGTGAAATTTTGAATTAGATCTCCCCCCCAAATAAATTGAGTTAATCTTTGGAAACTTCACTGGTAACACTTCCCTCGAGTTGTTGGTTGTAACACATTAAAAGTCATGATTCGCGCATCATAACAACATTTTTATTACATCACAACTGACATAAGCATCTTCTAAGCACATAAGAATTACATCATAGTGGCATCAGAAAATGTCATAATACACTATAACCCATTATAACTTTGGTGTGACCAAGGAATGAGGCTGTTATAATTAATGTATTTACCACTTCTACCATTTCTTTTTATTTATAAGACAATAAATGTATTCAAAAATATGATGAGTTTTTGAAGAGGTTATGTGTATGCTATACTAACAAGACCTTTACAGCTCACAGTAAATGTAAATGCATATTGTTAGTTGTCATGACAGATCATCTGATGGTGCTTTATATTATAATATGATGAGTTCATGGATTACTTAAAACACTGTGGCACATTTCTAAGAATTCCACAGCCTATAATGTATTTGATTAAATATATAAACAAAAGAAATATATAGATTCCTGTGGTACATTACTTACAACAGCCTTATAACCTGGTCAAACCAAATTCATAATGCATTATAGTGTATTATGACATTCTGTGGGTCCAATACAATGTAATTCCAAAGTGCTTATGATGCATGCATGATGATTTATAATGTGTTATTATAACCAACAATTCAAGTAAAGTGTTACTGCTTCACTTTTTCCGGATCCATGATAATGACTCTGGAACGCTGTGAAGAAAGTGAGTTTTAAGCAGCTGGTCTGACACCATGATGGGGAAGCAGGGCTGCATGTTTGCTCTTGAAATCATTCTTTAGTCATGATCCACATATTTCTGGGGAAGGGGCAATTTGTGTTATTCTGCAATTTAGATAAGTGCCCGGTGCCAGTCAGCATAATGTATTCTTTAGCTGGATTTCACACTTGGAAATGAGCTCTCATTCTACCAATTTCAGTTTTGGAATGCCAGATGAATAATCATTTCTATAATTTTACCAATGGTTGCATTTACAGGAACACTGGATATGTTTTAACATTTCTTGCAATTGCTCACTGCATATACATTTCTTATGACGTGTTTCTCAACTTCATGTTGGGAATGTTTGTTGACACCATTTAGCTATTTATTTGTGCTGTCCAGGATCTATTATTGGCCATGGCTGTAAGTGTTTTGTGTTCCACAACAAGATGAATCCTCAACATGGCATTAGGTTACCAGGCAACAGTGTACACTCCACTGCTTGGTTATAATTTTCCTTGTTTAGTTATGATGTTTAATAGTAAGTGACTACATGGCAGTAAGCCAAAATTAACCGCTGTACAGCCTCGTAGAGCCTGATCTATGTCAGGAGGCGCAGAGGCTAGCAGGCTATATTTGGCTTCCATGTTCTCTTCAAGAGAGATGTGTTCTAGGTCTGGACTTGACATTTCTCTTAGAATGGAAAAAATGGGATTGGGTCAGTGAGTTTTTGAGAGGGGAGGGGGGTGGGGGGTTGTTGATGCCCAGAGGAAGGTGCCGGTCTCCCTTCCGCAGTGGTTCAGTCTTATGATCTCTTCATCTGTGCTGTGCAGGAAGTTTAAATGACAGGATAACGGTGTTAATGCGATACCTTGTGATACAATATAGGATACACACACAGTACTCATACACATTGTACGTGTGACAGGATGGTACTGCAGCAGCACAGTGTCAGTCTGTGCAGAGCAGATCTGGAGTGGTTGGGAGCTGAGAGCCGTGTTGATTGGCAGCAGCACAGTATATTCACTAGTGATCTTAGAAATCAGTCAATCGCCCGGCTCCCCGAAATCTGTTCATCTGTCTATGAGTCATTCCTGAGCAAGTGCTGATCCACTTCATGCTGTTCCCAATTTGCTTCCTCTCTTAGCCTCCCAGAAGCCAGTACATGCACTGAACATCTGTATTATAATTCAAACATACTACCTGTTAGGCTGTAGAGGATCTTCATTATTTTTCATTTTAGATTGTGTTGTGGTACTTTATATTTTACCTTCAGGGAGATGATAATATAGACTACTAGGGCTATTAAGAATATTTACAAGACATCCTTTGTCCCAATTCAGGTCCGAAATGAAACTAGGTAATGTAGGTTGGCAGATACAGGCTGGTTGCTCCTGAGACTTTGTTGCAGTTTTGCTGAGAATTTGTATTTATTTATTTTTCTATTTGATGCATGTATTGTCGTATAATGTTTTAAGTCATGTCTTTTTTATGGTGAAGCCAAAGGCAAATTTCCACATTGTGGACAATAACATTTAGTATTCGTATTCATATTCATACTCATATTTGTATGCATATTCACATTCGTATTGCCTTTTTGGGGGAGCAGGGAAGCGTGTTTATTCAGTATTTGACTGTTCCGTGCTGTTGTTGATTGGGCTCTTCTGTGCGTGTGTGCTGTATGTGTTTTTGAGCTTAAACAGAAGCATGTGGAGCCCAGTCCTGGTCTTTATCTCAGTGTGTTGTCATGAAAAAAGAACTGGAGAGTCATGTTCACACCTTTATTTATTCTGCTGTTCTTGGCTGCTGCTGCAGTGGAAGCAAGAGTGCGGCTGTACAGCAGACACTGTGCAGACAATCTGAACGTACCCCAGGTGCCACAGAACTATTCTGTTACTTATATAAGTTTTTCCTCACTCACACTCTTTTATTTTTGGTTGTTTCTGTTTTATTTTTTGATGTTGTTATCCATCCATACAGGAACTCTATTCAGTGCAATAACACCGCATACAGAAAAGTATGCTACACTTAACTGTGCATGAATAGATTGTAGCTTTTCACTTTATTTCTTTTTTGCATTGAAGATTTTAAACCAATCCTTGCACCTATAGAATAATACATCTCCTAAAGTCGTATTCTAATCAGAACTCATTTTCAGTTCTACCACTTGCAGCTGAAACATGCAGCTCCACTGTGGGGTGAAAAAGTCAGAGTGGTTCTCACAGTGCAGAGCCGAGCTCCTCTGGGCCAGTTGGTGAATAAAGGAGTAGGTAGTGCTGTATGTCTGAGGAATATTTTACCCCCCCTATAGATAGTGCTGGGAGAGCAGCTCCTGTTGCAGCTGAGGCACAGAGAGCTCGGTGGGTTTAGCCTGGTGTTCTCAGCCTTGTTCATCCCGCCCCGCTGTAGACCCCCGGGCCCTCTGGGGGGACCTACTTCCATTTGTTTTCACTTCCTGTCCAAGTGGAGTTGAAGAGATGAATCATTCATGTCTTGGAGAGGCCTCCTGTGTGGGTGAAAAATGGGGAGATTTAAGTCCGTTGTCTTGAGTGTTTAAGATAGATTAATATGCTATGGTTTTTGTCAGTATACTGTTTTTTTGTCTATTGCATGTAGGCCAAAGCAACATGGAAATATTTTAGTTTTCCATACTTTAGTCTTTATTTTTAGTGAACACTGAAGAGTATGTCAACTGACAATTTCATTTTTTTAAATGTCTGCTATTTTTCACAGGTTATTTTTAGCTGAAGTATGTACGTATTGTTGTCTTGCCTATCTTCTCATCCATCTGCTTATCTGTCTGTCAGTAAGCCCATTGACAGGCGCCATGGAGAGTGCCCTTGCCCTAGCTCGATCCTGGTCTGTCAAATCTGCATGGTGAAAACACTGAAGGTGATAAATGAGCTGTGCTTCAGTGTTCTTGGTATGTCCAGCCTGATGGGCAGATTGTCATTTAACCGTCACAGGGTGGGGCCCTTTTCCCTGATGGTAGAAACAGACAGACACCAGACTTCACAGACCCATTAGTTGTCACTTTGTGCCGTCCCATCATCCTCTGGGGCCTGGACTGCCACGCTCCATGCTAAACAACTCTTTGTTGTGGCCTTTCATCTGCGGATACCTGCCACCTCTCTCGGCCCATCCTGTGAGTTATGGGACTGCAGGAGGGCACGGCCGTACCCCCTCCCCACTTGGCGTGAAATGTGCAGAACAAACGGGTCCAGGAATTACACAGGGATTGGACACACTGGCTGGATATCCAAGAGCAGAGCCCTCGTAAAGGCCCCTGTGTCCAGATAGGTGTGAAAGGGGTTACCAGCCCATCTGTTTCCAAAACAAAATCATACCCCCTTTGAGGTGACAACCCTAGAGCATACTCCAAATTCTCCCTTTTAGCTTGGTTTGTTTGAGTGGCGTTATCTCAGCAAAGCTGTTGACAGAATTTAGGGTTTAAAAAAAGGAGGACTGAAAGGGGTTGGTACATCATGTTCTCATTAAAACAGGAAAATGACAATCAATCATGCTGGAAAAGGGAGAGGGAGGGTTTTATTCATGGTCTTCAAAGGTATTTACAAGTACAGAACAAAGGTTTGTGCAAACAGCAAGTATACACCACATTTCAACATCATTTATTATCAGCAAGCAGACCAAAAACAGAATAAAGACCCTTTTGATGTCTTGCCTTTCTCTCCATGTCTCATTTCTCAGATCTATTTTGAGAATATTAAAGGTAGGAGCCTCCGTGCTTTGTGGTTCAAAAGGAAACATCCAAGTTCCAAACTTGATTACACCTTTTTGATTCTGGCACAACAGGCTTGTTGTCTGTCGCTCCTTGTAGCAGCAGAAAATAACACTGTTTTTGCTGATAGCTCTAAGGAGATCACATAGTTGCTCATTTTTGCATGTTGCAGAAAAAGAAGGAGGCCAAAGCTTGTTAGGCCCTGTGTTGTTGAAGGGGCTGGGTTGAAAAGTCAGCTTGGTTACTGGATCCCAGATGAAAGGAAGAGGTCAGGAACGCTGCAGCCACTCCCAAGCACAGCATGGTGGTGTTGCTATGTATGTGAATGTGTGCACGTGTGCGTGTGTGTGTATGTGTGTGTGTGTGTGAGTGTATCTGTGCATGTTTATTTGCTTGCATGTGTTTGCACAGAATGTGTGTCTTGATTTGTGTTTCACAGTGTAGCACAGTGTTTAGTGTGTGTAGTCTTCTTTTTTCCAGTCCCAGAGTTTGTTATGGAGGGTGTAATATTTCTTAGTTTAGTTAGTTTAGTGCATTGGCATTTTTTCCGGCTGTTGTTAATCCGCCTGCAGGGTGCACTGTTGCAGAGGGAGCCACCAGGGCTTTTACCCCACTTGGACAGTGTCCTACAATTACAAGTCCTGCTGGCTTAGTTACTTCTACGCTTCCCAATCAACAATCACAATAATGAAATTCACAAATCACAAATAGCAAAATTAAATGTAGAGATAGAAAGAGAGGTTTTGAATTCAAAATATCTTTATTGTCACAATCCATGCAACAACACAAACCACAATAAAACACCCTTATGCCAGTGCGATGCAATAAAAGAAAAAGCCCAAATTAAATACGGCAAACCTAAAAATGAAGCAGCCGAGAGAGAGAGAGAGAGAGAGAGAGAGAGAGAGAGAGAGAGAGAGAGAGAGAGAGAGAGAGAGAGAGAGAGAGAGAGAGAGAGAGAGAGAGAGAGAGAGAGAGAGAGAGAGAGAGAGAGAGAGAGAGAGAGAGAGAGAGAGAGAGAGTCCAGTTGAAATAGGGCAGCAGACAGAGAATACACCACACAAGGGACTCATCAGTGATGGGAGCAAATGTTTTGTAGTGCTGCCATTGTTTTTCTACCAAACAAGTGGGATGACCTCTGACCTCTGCCTGGGCCTCTCAGGAGAGAAAGGAAATACGGAGCTGTTTGAAATACATGGTCAGACACTCTCATAGGAGTTGCAAAATTAGAACGCTATCTTTGCAATTTACCTTGGAGTTCATATAAGCCAGTAACTTATACAGCATGAAAATCTGATAGCTCAGCTGGGCGAATTTGTAGCTATGGTGGAAGAATATGATACGTGAATATGATATTGTAATAACATCCAGAAACTCAAGGTCACCTTATTTAAAAATACATCAGAAACAGGTCTATGCATATGAAGCTGCCCAGACATTAACATTGTTCCAGAGGTGGTGGGTGAGAATATTCCCGGTACACATAGCACTGCATTGATAATCAGAGGAAGAGCTATTTTTCAGAGGTATTGTTGTGTCCGAGACCTTTGAGACACCACAGGAGGAGAGAGCACTTACTGCACCGTGGTCAAGAAAAGAAATAGTGGCGTAGGTGGAAGTGGCCTGGACAATAAGCGTCAGCCCGCCCTTCCCATAGTAAACTTGATTTCCTGCTACACTTCTGGACCTTTTAAATACATGAATGGAATTTCTTGCTGCTTTAAAGGTCATTGAAGAATTAACTAGACTAGCAGTAAAGTAATAAGCATATCCAGTTAGTCACTGTTATAATTTTCATATTGTTATAGAAGGTTGTACCATTTTGTAGGTTTGTCCCATTAAAAAAAAATCTGTGACGTGGGTGAAAACCTGTGCTCTCTTCATTATTGAAACTGAACTTACTGAAAGAATGTTTTGCCATAGGAAAAGCATTGATAAAATGTTCTTTTCTCAAAATCTGCGGAGATGACAAAAATAGATTTTTGTTATCAAATTAAGATAATAGCTCAAAGGCACTTGGGACGGATGATGTTATGATTATCCACTCATAAATGGGTTAGCAGGCAGGCAGTGGATTGGAAGGATGCCTCTGAAAAGAGACCTTTGTTTTTATTAATCCCTCAGGGATTGTCTAAGGTCAGCAAAGCTTGGCTGGATTCCATCAGAGTCACATGTATCCGTTTTTGGCCTGTGGTTTTGCATCATACAGATGAAGGCATTTGACTTCTATGAGAATTCCTCACCTTGAATGACGTAAGGTGTTATCTGTGTTTTAACTGCTGATGCACAGAGTCTGCACATTGCAGTTTCAGGCAGCAGCCATGTTACCTCCAAACTCCTGCTCCATGTTTGTTGGTTAGTAGCTTGAAATGCCAGCTGACTTTAAGAATGATCTTTCCAAGGCTCTAATCAATGCTAAGCATATTAGTGTTATAATATCATATAGATCAGAGGATCAATGGTCTGTGTTGTTTTGAGAGAAGGTGGGTAAGGAGACAAAGTGGATCATAAAGTGGGCTCCTGATGATTGAATGTAGGTTGGAAGTTGTACAACAACAACATCGTCAATTTGATAGAAACAGTGGATCAATGGTTTCCAGCAGAGATGAGCACATTGATCAGTTAGAATACTGAGCGCTGCCCTCTGTTTCCAGTGTGCCTTTGTGGTCCACATCTATTTTTAGAAAGCCTACGGCAGCAGATGAAGGCACGGCATCAGGGACCTATTCAAAGATAGAAAGTAAACTGACCTCAAGGTCGGTACACAATAAGTGGATGCTTTGAAATTGTATTCTTGCTTTTTTGAAGCTCTACTGCGGTTCAGCCTGTCTCTCTCATCTCAGATAGAAGTTCCACAGCACATAAATGAACATCTAGCTTCTGAAAGGTTTCATCCTTTCAAGGATATACATCAATTTGTCTCTTTCGATCAGTCTGTCTCACTCTTATATTCATGCTTTCTTTCTCTTGTGACAGAGAGGTTGAGACTTGCAGCTGTAAAGGCTTTGTTCGCCTCTATGGGCTCCATCTGATTGTATTATTATTAGCTGCATTGCCAAACATCGTTTTAAATTTAAGAACCAAACATGACTGCCTTTAAAAGCTTTTGTATGTTATTTGATCCAACCTGTTAAGTGCATTCTGTATCACCCTGAAAGTCCAACAGGAAATACCACAGGACGCCAGACAGGGTAACCCAATAAAAGTGAGAGCGCCCAAATCATTAGTGGGGAAACTCACTCCCATAACACGTCCAGATGTACAGGCTAATTGGATTTTGCCATCAAATCAACAGTTGTAGTGCCTTTGTGCTTTTATGAGACTGACCGCAAGGTAAAGGGAAAATGGAGCGTTTGAAGTGACAAAAGCTTTACCCGCGGCCTTCAGCAGGTAGCACACTGCTGAGGCTGCAGCAATGTGCCGTGGCTCCTGAGTCAAATTGAACTATAGGAGCTCTTCCACGGTTAGCATTGGTGACTCATCAGCGGCTGATGTAAGATGGCGGGCATTGAGGTAATTGGTGTGGAGAGGTAATTTCCTTCCTGCGCCAGGACTCCCCTCAGAGCTGAGGGTGGCCACTAGAGAAGAGCAGCTCTGGGGGAGGGGGGCGGTTCGGTTACGTCAGAGCTCTCTGTTACCATGCAGCCCCTCTCTTGGGAGGAACATCCCTTCTGACTGGAGAAATCAGCACCTGACAATGATCACATCCGCCACAGTCCTCCTGGGGTACAGCATGATGAAACTCTGTCCAAGTTAGACCTGCATCCACACCGGCGGGGAGACAGGCATTAAAGCAATCAGGTAGGCGGAAAGACAATCAGACAGACAGATACATTTAATTTCCTTTTTATAGATGCCACTATAAATGCGTATTGATCAAGAAGATGTAAGAGGGCTGGGAGATGCACTCCTCGTAATCAATTTATTTGACATTAGACAACCTCCCTCTGAGAGATAAAGGGGCTTTGAAGTACAGAGAACAAGGAACAAAAAAACACGGTTGACTCATTCCCTCCCACACATGGATCATCCGCTATTAAGAGGAACAAAACATTTTCTAGTCGGATCAAATTAGTTATAAGGAGCGGTGTTTGTCCACCCCTCGTATCTGTTGCAACACTTAAGTTCAGCTCCCTTCGTTCTCAAGTCTGCCTCCCTGCTGGGTTTCATCATGCACACTGTGTCAGAAGGCAGCAGTGCTATGGTGATTAAGCCACAGAAGTAGGGAGTTGTTTTGGAACTGGTACAGTAATTGTGGTAATGCGAGTAGGCTTATTGGGTAGAAAAAAAAATAGTCCCCAGGTTATGACCGCAGTTTCCCTAAATAGAACGGAAAGACCTGCAGCACCGTGGCTGAAGTATCTCCTCATGATTATTTCTAGTCCCAACCGGGAAGTTAAAATGACTTTGGTGAAGAAAACAACATAATGTTTGGCACGGACTGGTGTGTGTATATGTACGCGGGTGCGTGCGTATGTGTGTATGCACTGACCTTTCTCTTTTGACATCCCCTGCTCTTTGAAATAGGTTATACAGGCCTTTCATTTAAATTTGGAAAGTGCTGGGGGCTCTTCATTGGTCTGGCCCACTTGTTCCCTCATCTCTAATATCCCCCCCCAACCTACCCCTGCGCTCTGATGTCAAAACACACACAGTCAGATACACACACGCACACACACACACACGGTGTTTGTGTTTGATATGAGGGAGGTGACAGACAGTCAAGCCTCGGCCCTGGAGAGCAGAGCGGAGTGGCTCTCCAGCAGGGACGCTGACGTTCACACTTAAATGCTTTAATAGGACTAAAGTAGACAAAGGCCGCCAGTGACGCAGTAGGAGCTATAATGGGCTTGCCACATTGCAGGTTTACTGGACCCTGCCTATTGGACAGGGCTATTTCCAATCCCACAATCCCTCATCAGCCTCAGGAAGCTAGTTATAAATAAAAAGTGTAGGTTAATCGCTGCTAACGTGTCCCAATGAAATGTCTCTGTTTTTTCTGGTATGGGGAGCAGTGGGGTAAGTTGACCAGGGTTATTCAAGATAATGCTGCCAACTAACTCTTTGCTTCCGTTCTCTCGAGTGCAGAGACAGGAAAGTGACCAACTTCCTATCCCTTTGTAAGACAAATAGCACAAATTTTATATACACTGTGCAGAGCATAATGTAAACAAACAAGCCAATAAACAGTTACCAAAAAAAAAATGTATGAATAAAATAAAATAAAATAATTTATATAGGAATAATCAGAGTTGAGAGCCAAAAATAATCTCTGAATTTTGTAACACATAGTAGTATTTTTATTGTGTAATAGTGGAAAATTGCAATGGCATTTGGAGTATTGTGAAATGTGTGAAATGTGCCTTTTAGTTATTTCGGATTCGTTCAAGATTGAGACAAGATTGCGGTCATATTGTCAGGTCATATAAATAGGGACTCCATTGTCATAATCATTGTCATCCCTGTGACACCCTTACTTCCTCTTCTGCCCCATCATGCCTTGCCCTGTCTTGAGGTCAGCCCATGGGGTCAGAGCTTGCTGAGCCTGACGGATACTGTGGCAGATGGAGCTCTGGGTCTTTAGCTGTTATTACCTTGGACTTGGAGGCTTGTTATCCCTGTTAACCACACCATCTTATCCAACATGGCAGCCAAAACTACCACATTGGGATTTTCCTACCTCCATTTAACTATACTGTGTCACAAAAGGGGATTTGAATCATTGTCATTTGTTGATGTTTTTTTATGATATACTATGGCTTCTTTTTTCAAAATCATTCTCTCAACTGTATAGCTACATAGAGTAAACACAGATGAAAAACAAAATCCTTACTACCACAAAGTAATAAGGAATTGAAATTAATGTGTGCACAGTTCCCTATTTGTCTCTGTTAGAAGCAATCAAGTATTATAATTATATAAAAACACCAATCGTACGTTAGCTCCAGAGTTGTTTTATGTCTGGGATAAGCCTGCAAGCTGTGCATTTCCTCCTTGGCTCCCTTGTTGTGCTGTGATAAAAGGATTGAGGGGTTAAATGTTTGTCCAGCTGAAACAACACAGTAAAACTCCTTCTCTGTGTCTCTCTAGCCGGGAGTCGTCAGAGCTCCGGACCTAAAAATAGCCGAGCTGGCTCCACGCCCCTGGCTGGGGGACAGGTCAAATTATGAAGGAAGATGAAAAATTTAAAGGCACAGCCTGCTTGGCCACAAACCCAGCCCTGCATCAGTGGTCAGATAGAACATTTGACTTGACTTTTATGGGATGGAGTCAGATTATATTAGTTATGGATCTTGGTCAGTTGAGACGATATGCTAATTGAAACAGCCTCACAATCCTCCTCCATAATAGCTATTGGATGCTCAAAATTCCTTGTCATATTTTGTACTCAGTATTCAAATCCTTGAGATGTATGGTTTACACTGTAGCTTCTGAAATACATCATTATATCCGGGATATTTCCAGGAAATGGGGTGTATACATGGTGAGAGGTGTTTCTCGACAGTGCGAGAGGTTTATGTAATGGTAACCATGCTGTTATGGCATCCTATAGCCGGCTTCCTTGGCTATAGCTGAAAGCATGCTTCCTGAATAGCAGCACTGCCCTGGATACACACTGAACCTTGCACACATTACACTAAGCTAATGCAGGGAGGTTACAGTTAAAATCTTAAGCAAACACAATGTTCATTTGGTGTGCGGCTTGACTTAACGCATCTTGATGGGTGTTTGTCTCATACGCAGATTTCACCCAAATGGTTTTTCAGTTCAGTTGTGTCTGTTATGTCACCATGGGTAACAGACATTGTCACATTGTTTTTTTTGTACAATTTTCCAAAAAGTCCTAAATGTACTATTTTTGTGTGGAATTTATTGGATTAGTTCTCTCAAAAGACAAACAGCAGGGTTTTTTTTTGTTTTTTTTTACAAAACCTTGGACATAAAATATACTGGGCACAGGGGAAGTTTACATGTGTATCTTTTAGGAACATCAAGGGGGAAAAGAAAAAATGGATCATTCTGCCCATGTACCTGGGTGAGAGAACAAAATGAAGACAGAAATAGAGTGAGCGAGTGAGTGAGTGAGAGAGACTGGTTGAAACAGGAAGAGAGAGAGAGGGAGAGAGAGAGAGAGAGAAGGAGGAGGAATCAAGCCTCCATCTGCAGAGAGGGAGTCAGGAGACATGCCTTCTGGCAGGAGCTGAAGAAGACAGCTGTGTTTGGTGTGGTATTTTTAAACGCATCAATGCTGCTCCAATCCCCTCGCCTCGCCTGACCTATTTTTAGCCGGGGCTGGCCATTGTTCTATTTCTGTCACCTGTGGGCCACGCAGTTGTTGATTCACATGCAAATGAAGCTCGCTCCCTCCCTGGCTAGCATTACTGCCTCGGCGAGGTGCTCAGTACACAGTACACGGCTTTCCTGGCAACTCTGCTTTGCATTTTCTCAAATCTCTGCTCAGACACTTTACTGAGAAAAGAAGAAGCCACAGACTGGAGAGAAATAGAGAGAGAGAGAGAGAGAGAGCGAGAGGCAGATAAGAAAAAAAAATAAGCTCAGTGTTACAAGTCGCGCATTGGACACGCAGGACTTGCCATCTTCTGAGTGTTAGGACCAGACTGAAGCAGGGCACCGGGAGTGTGGGAGTCCTGCAGAGAGTGTGTGGTTTGTGTTACTGCTGTACAGTGAGAGTGGTCTCTCAGAGGAGGAGGCAGAGGAAGGGAGAGAGTTGGCTGTTGTCTTGGTCTCTCCCCTGAGTGGCTGAGGGGTGGCTCTTGGTGACAGGAAACGCAGGGCTTGCGATGAGACCTGAGCGCTGAGTGGAGTATGCTGCAGACGATTTACGAGGGCGAGTCAAGTTTCTCCACAACAGAAGGGCGCGTTGGACACCAGCAGCTCCCCAACCAGAGCAAGATGCACAACGTGAACAACTCAGGTGACCAGACAACCCGGTGTTTCTGCTCTTCCTAAGGAATCTCAGTTTCTGTCCTTTTTTTTCCCCCTCTCCCCTCTTTGCATTCCAATCTCTCTCTTTTCCGCTATCTCTGGATCTGCCAGTCTGTTGCTACTTCTCCGCTATCTCACATCCTCCGTGCCTCTCTCTCTCTCTCTCTCTCTCTCACACGCACACACTCTGTCCCTCTCTCTCCCTCGCTTCCATACTCTCAACTCTTTGCTCTCACCCGGTCTCTCTCGCTCTCTCTCTCTGTGAAAAGAGAACTCAAAACTTCTCCGCACAGCAACGTGGTAGGATCAGGCTCTGCTTTCTGAACCCAGGTATTTACTCTTGTGATGTGCTGCATGATATACACTTCCCTGTGAATTCTATTTCTCAATGGGATTGTCACCTGAATCGTGTTAAACAGGATTATATGCGTTCAAAATCCTCGTAGCGAGTTAAAGAGTCGTGGTGATTATTGTACTATATTCTGCATCCATATAGAGTGTTGTTGTTCTACTGAGCAGTAAAATGGGGAAGTATGAATATTATTCCCATGCTCTAGTTGCTGGAGAGGAGTCTCCATGAACATGAAAGGCATGTTGTGTTTTATGAGCGTCCATGTCAGCCTGCACTTTTGAAGGAACAGGAAATACTGTGACAAAAATACTGAGGGGACATCTGAAAGGTTTCTCTCAGGATATTTACCACAGACAATGCCTGTTCTATTTTTGACCTGAGAATTGAATTGGAGAGTACACGGCTGACATCAGAATGAGTAATGCCTGTTAACTGTATTGACTCAAGATGAGTCACACCTTTTTTTTTTTTCTTTGATTCTTTTTCAGCATTTGGTTATTCATAAAATCTAGTCAATTTATCTCTGCAAACTAGCCCAGAGCCGAAGCCTTGTACTCTGGAAACGCATTAATGTCATGTGGTTTGCTTGGGAAGCATGTGTAATGAGAAAGTGTGGATTGAGTCATATGAGTGCTTAATTTGCTGAAAAAATATTCTGACCTTTGAGTTGTCAATAGATTCTTTACAACTAGCAGACGTCAAGAGACAACAGCGTGATGTTGAATTATTTATACTTATCTCATGTTGTCCCATGGTGTGCGTTCAGATTTTTCCTTTTTTTACATTGACTGTCAACACAATCCATGCCTCTTTCTAGATATGCACACATTTTATTTCAGTATAAAACATATTCACTTATGATAATACAAAAATATCACAGCTTTAAGCCTGACTGCAGGCGAGCATAATGGTGACTGAAAACACCCCAAGGCAGTTGGCTGAACATGAGGAGATGTGGAAATAAGACAGGGGGATGACAGGGAGATGACACATTCCGTCTCTGTCAATAGATCAGGTTATTTCACTATCAGGCTACAAGAGAAGGGCTTTCTTTCATGTGTTAGAGGCCTGTGAGCCAAACAACAGATATTCCGAGTGCCTGAAATCGGGCTCCTTGCTTATTCTGTGGGTCAGCTATTCTTAGGTGAGTTATTTTCAGCTTATGGCATTAGCCTGCTAAGATTAGGCGTCTCTGCGTTATCGTTCCATCTCGGCGTGCTCCTGCTGTAACAGTGGTTTGGAACAGATATTTATAGAGAATTCTGTCATTTGCCTATTTAATATGTTGTTTCCACTTTTTTTTGTGTATCACCTGACAATGACTAATGTTATGTGTCTGAAAATGCTGCTCCAGGATGCTTTTATATTAGTTTCCTGGGAGTCATGTAAATGTTGTTTACAGAGAAGACACATTCCCTTTAATACAGAGCTGGGTGCAGGTTCATACTGTGCCATGTATCATGCCAATGCAGTGTTTAAGGATTTTGAATATACTGTCATGATTGGGATGGTTATTAATTGTTAGGTGGTCCTTGTGGCCAGCTAAATAGATATGTTCGTAAATGATTCTCTTAAGCAAACCTCTTGACATTTTATATGCCACTCTACTCTGCTTTTATGTTTTAAGTGGAACAGGAAGATAGACGACAAAATCTCATTTTCATTTTGATTAGTGTCAGTAGCATCAAAGTTCTGACAAAAACAGAGTGCTCAGATGGGCTCTCCACCCCAGGGAAACTAATTAGTTCTCCCTGAGTGCAAAATATCATGTAAAATATCATGCAAGCTCCTTTCAATAGGAACCTTTCAGACAGTAACAATGCTGCACCTTTCAAGTCCTCTTGTCTGTATCCTGTATCTGTTCACTGTTGCCTCAACTGTGTATATCTGAATTACTCACTGGTTAACAGACCGTGCAAAATAGAACAACAGCACTATTATATTGCACTTTTGATTGAGCAATCACCAATAGTAATAAATAGTTATTTTAAACCATTATTCAACATGACAGCAAATTGTTATTAATTCAATAATTTTGAGATGGGAGAAGGAAAACCAATTAAGTACATGTTGAAAGATATTGTGAAAAAAAAATCTACTTAAAATACATAGGACTGTTTGCATAAATCAGATTTTTTTCTGTCTGTCTTTACATGCATGTTATAGAAAGCATAAGGCATAGCTTGTATTGTATCAGTGATGTTCAGTGATGCTGTTCTCCTGATGGGAGGGTGGGGATATAGGGCATTAAGGCAATCGGCTCTGACTGATTGATCTACTAGGCATTTCATCGACTGTAGGATCTGCCTACATGTTTTCCATAATGTCTGTGGAGAATAGGATAATAATAAAAGTCTTCAGAAGTGGGACTTGCCAATTGTCACCTCCAATATGTTGTTACACGCTTTACAACAGAGATGTGTGTTCTTCCTCTGTTTGCTTGGGTTAACATTTAGTTTATGTTGTTGTTTTGTGAGTGGGTTTGGCAGGACGTGAAGGAGAGGACTCCTAGCTCCCCTCAGCGAAAGGCCCGTGGTGGTTCAGCTCAGCTCTCTTTGTTAGCAGATAGCCTGCAAGCCACAGCTCTGGCTCAGCTGCAAGGACGAGCCTGAGTCTTAAAAATAAAGACCTGTTTCCTGCTTTAGACATGCCAGCTGCCCAAAATAACAAGGCACTTAATGAGAGATCCAGCACCACATTGCAGTCCCAAGCATCAGCTTATATTTGCCCTGAAACATCTTCTGTATCTGTGTTTCTATTCATACTATTGAAAAGGGAATTTAAGCTAGCACACCAAATGCATACAACACACAACATGTTTAAAATGTAAACTCAAGCTGTGTCATTAGGTGCATTGCTAAACACTGGTATTTAGCCATTTAGAAATAAAATATACACTTTAGATGATGATCTATGGCCAGTGTCCCGTTGAATGAACACCCTGAAACACCCTCCAGTATAAACACTAGTGTGTTTCAGTGGAACACCAACGGGGCAACATGTCTTCCGGTACTAAACATGTGCACTATGCACTGTAAATTGTGGTGGGTGGGGGGCCGTGCTATTTTTGCTTTGCTTAAGCCAAAAAGTAGATATGAGTATAAAGTAGTAAACAGCAGGCAGAAAACCTGTAACCACATGTAACTTCATATTCATTTGCTGTAAAAGATTTGAGACTTGTATTCAGCAAAGAAAAGCCAAAAGAAAAACAAATAAAGAAAAATCATTGACAAGGAAAACTGACAAAAGATTAAAATGGCAAAACAGCTCACAGCTATATAATGTGAACATTCATAGTTCACATTCATATACACATTCAGTTGTTGTTTTTTTACTTATTACAACTTTAACTGTATTACAATTCTATAACAACAATATTGAGAATTTTGCATTAGAAATTCCCCCTACATTTTTATGTATAGACTATATATTTGTTGTGATAACTGGTATTGTTGCCACTGAAGAATGAATCTGAATAGGCATAAATGCCCGAATAGGCATGTACCGTTAAAAGAAGTTACAGCAAATGAAGATGTTCATGTGTTTACCTGAAAGAAAGTGTTAAATATTAAAGAAAAGTATTAGTTTGCATATGCTTTTATGCATAAATGGGATTCGTTTGTTCATAAAGTCTGACAGTTTTGTAGTTATTGTCACTGTATAGATTTACACTACATGTTTTTAGTGCGCTTGACGTGCTATCATTGTTAGCCTTACTTATTGACACCAATGGGTACCACTAGCTGCAAGCTAACTTGTTAAGGCTTAAGGATAGCTGCACCAATTATATTCAATGAGTAATGCGTACAGTGCTCATAACCCCTTTTCACTTTAAGTGTCTGTGCGGAAACTTCGGTTAAAGTGCCAGTGTAAAAACCGATGAAGAAAAATAACAGACTAAAATTTTAAATGTCAAGGTGTTTTTTTGCTTTAAGTGAGCAAGTAGTCCACTTAGTGACTAATGCTGATGATACATACAGTGCTTTTTTTAAATGTGTCCAACAACACTGCATACATTTGCAGCTCTTCACATGTAATAATAATGTCTCTGGTGATGTGTGTCTATTCTGTCTTCGGGGTGGGAAGCCTGCTAATGTGGCCTGAGGCAAAAAAAGACAGCCATCTAACATCTCAAATTAAGGCTGCGATCGTCACTCTAACCACCACCAAGGCTAATGAGAGGCAGATCGGTTATAGAAATAAACACTTTGGGGACATCGGCGGTGCGACGCTGCAGTGGGAGTGTGGTCACAGGCCATGAGTCACCCTATCCCCCCTTGGCAGGCCCTCCGCAGGGAGGAATTTGGGCATGGGGCAGGGTGCTTGTCGCTCTCTTGTGCTAAAAACAAATTTGGGACCTGTCATTCATAAATCTCTTGTTTACCATTGCCTAGAGATACTTCTAAGCACTGTCCACCAATCAGGAGGCACCTCACTTTCACCTGGAAAAAAGTATACACATCAAGGGCCATGAAGATTTATGGCGCTATTGGACCGCTGAATCCAAAGTGGCAAGCTCTACTTTGTAAGTGATCACTTCAAAAGTGACCCAAAAGTTACGTAAATGCAACACTGCGCTTTTATTTTTGCCCGTGTTAAATTGAGCAGGCGGCCTCACAAGTGTGACAGTCTTTCGCACATTGTCTATATTAAGACCCTGCTCAGAAAAGCATTTATATTTAGCCCTAGTTACTGGTGGTTCCGTATTCTCCTCTGCCTTAGGAGTATTCTTGTGATACAGCAACAGCAGATTTCAGTTTCAGGTAGTTTCAGGTTAAATATATAGAGTCTAAACATGTTGCAGTAGATAGGCCTACTGTATTTCGGCGGTGAGCGCATTACACATTAGTTGAGTAAAGAGTAGCGTGTGGAAGTTTTTGTGTTTTTTTCTGTTGTGTCTGTGTACAGCATCTAACCTCAGACAGAGACGGAGAATAATTTTGATGATGAGGAATGCAAATTGTACTGTACATGTAGGTAGAAGCTTCAGTAAAGCTCCAACAATGGCTGCCTTTATGACCTCATTATCTTCCCCCAACATTCTCATTCCATCAACCATCATTCCTGTCAATATACTGGATGATGAGTGGACATTGCATATAGTCATATTTATCATTTGAACAAAAAAAGGAGTTCCTATAATGACTAGATGTACTTATCTTTTATTGTGCCATATTCATCTTTGTAGCCTATTTTATCCTGTACTAATATAATATGCTTTGGCAACACTCAATACTACCTGATTCATGCCAATAAAGCTTTCTCTGAATCTGTGGACAAGAATAGAACAATATTTTTTGTAAATATGTCGTATATACAGTATTTCTTGTACTGTATTGACATGACTGGCTGTGACTGTATAATTATCATGTGTTGACAGTAAAGGGTGGGGCAATTAATGACACTTTGAAACACCTGCCAGCATACATGTTTGGTATCACCTGACGAAGATTTCTTGCGGTATCGAAAAGTTGTTATTAAAAGTGGGGAGCAAAGTAAAAATGTTTTGCGAGCTCTACTTTTTTATTCCAAGAATAGAACAAGCACATCAGGCTATTCTTGCTTCCTCAAGGGCCATTTCATACAGCCTCGGCTATCAAAGGTGGCTTAAGCTTTCACTCCCCTCCTTCGTCCTCTTAAACCACTGTCTGAGATTTTTCTGATGGAGGCTCAGCTTGATGCGCCGATCAAAGTGGAGCTCCTTAATGCCAGTCACAGCGAGGGTACAGAATGAAATATGAGATTAATTAGATATCACAGAGGCGGATTCTCCCAGGCAGCAGGTGTTTTTGATGCTATATTTAGGTCCATTAGGCAAAAGCAGCACTAGGGCTGTCTGACTCTCTGAGCCTTTCAATGGTTCACAGGTTCACGGCTGCCCCTGGAACAGCGCCTGCTACAAAAGAGTCCTTTGTCAAGTACTTACAAGCTAAGATTAATATTCCCTGTCACTAGAGGAAGGTCTGCGCTACAGGTGCCTGCTCTCTGTGCCTGCCGAGCTGTTGCCCTCCTCTGTCATTTGATTGGAGCTGTTTTTAGAACCCAGACAGAAAAAGTACAGCGCCGGAGTCCCCCTTAGCTGTCTTCACTCTTTGAACGTGTTTAAAGACAAGTTATCACCAAGCCACTGAATCTCTACAGTGTGTATGAACGTTTTGTAATGCTTTCCCTCTCTCTTTCTCGCTCTCTCTGCTGGGAACTCCTTTCTTATATAAGAGCTGAAAAGCTGATATAATAGTCAACATGTCACATAGCCACTGTAGGCAGGAGATGACATGCAGTGAGACTCGATATCTGCAGGATGGGGAGACATAATTACGTCGCCAGCGTTGCCATGGCAGCGGCAAGTTAGGGTGGTGGATACTAGGGTGTGGGGGTTGTCACAGACCAGGATTGCGCCACTTGCTTTTATGTTTCTATTTATAATCATCACCGCCGCATACACATGGAATGGTGGCAATGAAAAACAGGCTGCATGACAAAACAAATGGGCGCCAGTGCGCTTCACATTATCAGTGAACAGGAAAGCCTCTTAATTGATGGCTACTGTAGACTGGTGCTGCTTCTTTTGGCAAGTTTTTTTTATTGGCATTTTATTATGGTTTATGAGGATAAATGTGTGACAGGACCAACACAAGATTTTTTTATGTGAATATAAAAAGTGTAGTGTGTCATTCAGGCTCCCAATGAACAGGTGGTGTAGTAACATTGCCTGTATTTGTTCCCTCAAATGTGACCCTTGAGAAGATTAAGGCAATGAATGCACTCAATAAATCTCCCTCAGCCACTGGAATTTTAAGTAGGTTTGAATATTTCTTTTGGTCTCAAAATGGAAGAGACATTGTACAGTCTGGACAATGTGTACCATTCCTTGTATGTTACATCATGATGAGCATAACTAAAACGTAATTTCCAAGAAGTGGAAAATAAAACTGTATCACTGGACAAATGACATATAAAACCCTATTTTTTATTTAATATCTTGGTAAAATGGGATGAAAGATGTGATGCTGTAAAATAATGCTTGCTGACATTTGTCAACCGGATACAGTAGCGTGGCTAAAAAAAGACGGATAAAAGGATAAAGAAGGATACTGTAGCATCGCTAACCATCCTCTATGGGGTAGAGAGATGGAGTAGCCTTGTCTTCTATGGTCTAAACTGGCTATTGATTTTCTCTGTGGAACAGGCTATATATAGAGCTTGGAGACCAAAGGGATGCCCTCTCACTTTGTATCTGGCAATTACTTATTATGGGGAGGTGGTTGTCAAAGACAAAGGCAGTTCTTACTGATGTAGACATTGCAGTGACTACACTGGAGAAGAGAGATGAAAAGATCACAGGAACAGGAATGCACAAACAGATGCAGGTTCCAAGCTCACAAACTATTTCTCCTTGAATCTTTTATGGGAAGAAGGCATATCTGCACCATGTCCTGGTGGAGTCAGGGGGAAATGTAGCCCTAAACTCCCTTTATTTATTTATAGAACAGTGGACAGATAGGATTTCATGTAAATACTTTAAATGACCATTTCAACATTTCGTGCCAAATGTCCATTGAGTCTGTTATACAGCCGCTCCCAGCGGACTCTGTGCTGACGGATATGATCCCGTGTTTGTTTATAGAAACTGTAATATAATTGCAGGTTTCTGAGGATCACAGCGGAGGAGAGAAGGCTGTGTTCCTCATTTCTGACCCCCTCTCTTTCTCTCCCTCTCTCTCTTTCTTTCTCTCTCTGTCTCATTCTCAAAACTACATGTCCCTCCTTTAGAATCCTCATGTTGCTCCCGTTTTTTTTTTTCAGCAATACTATATACAACCAACTGTAGTGACATGATTGGCAACAATAAAGGTAAAGGCACCTTTAGGGATTTTTGACAAACCTCTCTCAACTCTGTTTCCCTCTTTCTCTCTCTCTCTCTCTGCTTTCCCCTCTCTGTGGGCCACAGTGGACATTAAGCCAGAGGTGCCATTGGCTGTGGAGCCTTTATCTCCGTTGGACCTGCGTACCGACCTGAGGATGCTGGGGCCAGGCTCGGACCCAGGACTGTGGGAGCGGCAGCTGCAGCAGGAGTTGCTCCTCATTCAGAAGCAGCAGCAGATCCAGAAGCAGCTACTTATCAGCGAGTTTCAGAAGCAGCATGAGAACCTGACCCGTCAGCACCAGGCTCAGCTCCAGGAGCACCTCAAGGTCGGCACCGCACTAGACAGTAGCATGGAGAACAGCACAGCATAGCACCGCAGTGTGCAGAACAGCAGAGCACAACACAGCATGGCATTGTGCAGATCAGTAGAAAATATTATAGCGCAGAACAGCATTGCAGAGCACGGTACAACAGGAGTGAGTGCAGAAGAGACGAGAACAACTCAGCACAGCGAGGCAGGGTGTAGAACAAAAGAGCAGTACAGCACAGCTTGGTATAGCGCAGTGTGATAGACTAACGCTTAGCGCTGTTGCAGACCGGCACAGAACAGCACAAAATAGATACCGCAGAAGTTCACAGAAACCACTGTAGTTTTTCAAAATACATTCATCAGTGTGCTCCTCTTCACGCTGACTTGTTGCCTCTGTGTTTCTCAGCTCCAGCAGGAGCTCCAGGCCATGAAACAGCAGCAGGAGCTGGCTGAAAAGGAACGTCGTCTGGAGCAGCAGCAGCAGCAGAACCAGCAGGAGAAGGAGCAGGAGAGGCATCGGCGAGAGCAGCATGTTTCCAGCCTCAGCCTCAGGGGAAAGGAGCGCTCCAGAGAGAGTAAGAGCTCATCACCGCCACCATCAGCACCTCTCCCACCATCACTAATATCACTCTCAGTCAGATCACATTATTCTTAAAGCATATACTGTCTGTTATTCTCACTGCATAGGACAATCCAATTGCTATTCACGAGCATGAACATCTCTCTCCCAAAGCTAGAAAGCAGTGAACCAAGACTGTGATCTGTGGTGCCATACTAATGCACAGCCTTGAGGTGCTCATTCACAATAAATGGGACACAGGCTTTGTGAACTCACACAGGGCATATAAATCCTTTACACCCAAATGACCTTTATATTATATTACTACTATCAGTTACAAAGGATGTGCCCTTGTCCTGCGAAAATCTGCCTAGATTTTGACACAGTGACCTTTTCTATCTTCTCTCATTTATTCTCTATGGAACTAAACATCAGTCTAACATTACAGTTTCAAAGGTGGGCAATTGTTTTTCATATTTCTGGTTATGGGAGACAAGATTTTTCAATATTATAGATCTAACTGTCCTAGGGATTGCATTGGAACAAGATGTTTCAAAGTTGAAATTCACTCTTTGTTAATCAGGTAAAAAGAAAAACCCAATGATATGATGGTGATGATGATGATGATTATGATGATGATGAGACTTTGTGCAGCTGATGTCAAGTGGCAATTAGCTTATAATTTAGGAGAAAATGCCTGTCAATGGCATGATCATAAATAGGTTTAGATGCGCTATTGCATTACTGTCTTTGCTGCCTTAGACCTAATAATAGATATAATTAATGGCTTTGTCAGGTCTGTAATGTAAAACCAGGGCCTGTAACTGTAATCCTCCAATAGGGAAGAACATTTCAAACATTCTCTAGTATCACTTTAACAGCCTGAAACCAGCTTAGTGTCCTTGGACCACTAGGGGGAGATCTTCCTACATAAGATGTGACTCTTCTCAGAGAGATGAACTGAATGAGAAAAAATAAAATAGACAAAATTGAATTTTCTCTCTGTCTTCTACTTGAAGTTATAGATTCCAGCAGTAAGATAAATGTGATATAACAAATGATATAGTAAAACAGGTGAATAAATCTGTTAAAAACATTGCAATAGGGCAACATTTAGATTTGTATTATTACTTGTACTATAATGTATTATAAGTCCTAGGTCCTATGAGCCCTAGGGTAACCCCAATCCCTTTGGTTCTGACCTCTGGTCTCACAGGTGCAGTGGCCAGTACAGAGGTGAAGCAGAAACTCCAAGAGTTTCTGTTGAGCAAATCAGCCAAGGACCCCACCAGCAATGGAGCCAGTCATTCTTTCATCCACCACCCGAAACTCTGGTACACGTAAGTACTCTCTGTTGTTTTAGCCTGATAAAACAGACACAATATAGATCCTATGTTTGACCAAATAGAAAGTCTACAAAGTCAGATCATACTGCACTCTGTTTTAATGTTTACTCTGATGGATCGTTGTGTGATCAGGTCCTCCCACCACACATCACTGGACCAAAGTTCTCCACCTCTGGGAGGTGCCTCTCCCACCTGCCAGTACACCCTGCCGTCCCCAATAGAGAGCAAGGACGACTTCCCCTTGAGGAAGACAGGTACGCTAGTTAGCACACACACACACACACACACACACACACACACAGTACAGACATAAAAGTATCAAATACACACACAAATCCAGACACACAGCTAGTTGAATAGGATTTAGGTGTGAATGTGAAGATTTGCCGTTTATTAGTAATTTTCCATTCACCATGAATGAGTTATTAATACAATGAGTGGGCTGTGACCCTTGTCAATCAAGAGGTCGGTGTACCCATGGAGTATTTCCTGAGGATGCTGATGACCTGCTAATAACATCAGTCAGGCTCATTATGACCCCCCAGCCCCCCCCCCCCCCCCCTCATTCCTTCAGGGCTCGCCACATCACTTTCACAAGGGTGAGCCATGCCAGAACAATAACTTAAATTCTACAACATATAGTGGCTGAACATGGACAACACCACAAACAGTTTAATTGTGTTTATCACTTTACTAGCTGAAATTATAATTGCTGTTATTTGTACTGAAATTACCTTGCTGTTATTTAAAAGAAGCCACATTTGTCCCCGTGTTACAATAACACACCAGGTTCCAAGGCCTCTTTGAACAGTTTAGCAGCAAATTGAAGAATTAAAGAGGATTAATTTCTCTTGAGTTACGGGCTTTAAAAACTATTTTGAAAACACACAAATTCCCACCGAAAGCAGCTCAGGTTTGTTGGTTTAAAGTTTGAGGAACCCTTCGGGGATGGTTGTATAAATAAGAATTATACCTCCCTCTTGGTTTGCTCAAGCACAAGTGCTCGCCAAGCTAAGAACTTCATAATTCTGCAGTGAGGTCACCAAATTACATTATGTTCTTTTCCCCTCTGTGTCTCTTTTAATTATATTGGCAAACAATTATACTTGTTGAGTTATTTAACTACAGACCTGTCGTGTTGCGTATATACACAATTTAAAGATCAGGCAAAGGGAATTATATCTTGTAATATAAAATGTAATTGTTGGTCATTATGGGGTCTACATGGCAGGGATAAATACTAGAAAGGTACATGAAAGGAGATTTTGTTCATTGTAACTCTGTTTGAAACATGTTGGCCATTTTCGGAACGGGGAAATACCTCCTCTCAATATGTATTTTCATCCCTGGAAACATGCCGTTAGACCCAGGAGGTAAGGAGTGGCCCCACAAGTGTAATAACCAGTTGAAGACAGCTTTTTAAAAATAACAGAGCTCCTGGAATGTGCTCTAAATTTATGGTAGCATTGTTTACCTTTGACAGTGGATGCAAAAAAGGCCAGTTTAAACAAATTACAAGAGGTATAGAATTTCAGTCTCCTCAAACTTGACATTTTCATTCTTTCTTTCATGATCAAATCATGTCCCTATTTCTGAGCATGATTCACAAGCACTGATAAAACCAGAGAAAAGTATTTTTTTGGCCTTTGGATTCCAGAATCTATATGTGGTCATTTCCTGTGCGGGCCTTCCTCCCCCACTTCCTGTCTGTCTTCATTAAAGTCCTCAGAGAGCTTGGCACGCGAGGGGGACACACAAAGGTAGCGTTGTTCCCCAAGCCACTGGCTGTCACTGATAGCTGATTGGCAGGTGCTGCTGAGTAAGAGGACTGGCACAGACAGGATGAATCTAGACAGGATTGTTTGTTTAAGCAAAGATAGCTCTCAGAAAACAAAGTGGAGATGACTCGAATGTTCCACGTTAGACTCCCCGCCGCTTCATTTGGCCGAAGGGCCTAAGACCGTCTTTTTCTGGTCGAGGTTAAATTTGAGCTTCCTCTTTTATGATGTGCATAAAGACTGTTAACTTGGTTTACACTTTATCTGTTTGTTGAAATCTTCTCCTGACCATGATTAGTAAGTCTCTTTTTAATCTTATATTTGAAAATGATTCATTTATGTTTCAGTGGATAGCCCATGAAACATTTATTTTTGGGGTTATTGAAGTATTGTTGATGCATTTGCATTTTTCCTGGAAACAGGAACCAACTAGCGCACTCTTGTGTTTTTGCCTGAAGGCGCTTACTCAACTCAAAGTAAACTTTTGTTTTACTTTTGGTTATGTGTCCTTTGAAAAGCCTCTGACATGGAGGGACTTGACCTCTACTTCGAAATCAGCTTCAGCCCATGACTATACAGTATTACCTCACAACTAATACATCTCTAGAGATGACCATTTCACCTGTAAACCAGCAAGCACTGAAAACACCCCTATTAAAGCTGTACTGGGATCTTTATTGGCCGTCCTATTAATGGATATATCATCTTCAATCACAAGACAGCTCCGATGCCCTTGACTTGTAACACTCACCCAAAAAGTAGTTTAAAGAATTTCACGTGATTAACTTGTTTACTTGCTATATATCCTCTTTGTGCCATGTCCAGGGACTGGAATAGACTGGACTAAGGGCACGTGATCGTCTGTGGCAAGAATAGTTGCAGCTTAGCAGTAAGAGGTGCAACACCCTCTCTGGTCTTGACCCACTTACCAGACGTGTGCATTCAGCAGGTGCAGGAAAGGTTTTCAAATATTCTCTTACAACGGTAAAATTGTAAAGCCCAGAGTAGAGTAAACTTCTTGTGGCACCTTCCCTACGATGAGAATATCGTCCTATCTTTAAATATCAGAAAGATTAATTTAGGATTTAGATTAATTTAATTTGCTGGTCTTGAACTGCGAGGGATTGTACTGTAGCGTTGGTTAAGCAGTTTGTTGGACGTGTTATAAAGCTAAACACAACAAAGGACAGGAACAAATTAGTGTCAGTTCTTCCAGTTCAGCTTCCCTTTACACAGGAATGTCAGGCACAATGCACAGTAAGCGTTTCCCACGTACAGAACGCTCAGTTCCAACAGCAGCCATGCTAGAAAAATTTCCCACATAACCATCTGCCCAGGTCCAGTCCTCTAATGGAGGCAGGCACTCGCACTGACAGCAGGGTTAAAATTCTGATTAAGTGGAGATAGCATAACACATTCAGCTTGCAAAACCACGAGCCCTGCAGCACCACTTTCAAATGTAATAAGGTGATTGATTTATGACCCTGGAATATTGCTGGCATATATGTTTTAGCTGGCTGACATGCCTGGGCAGCCTGTCAGCAATGGCTACAGTGACCCAGGTGTTCAATGTATAGGCTTAGTTAGACACTGCCGCTGCCATCATTGCCTCCTGTTGCATTGTGGAGTAGGGTATTTTTTTCCATGGAGACCAGTGAGAAAGTGTTTGTCCCCTCGCTGCTGTCTAGTGTTCCCGTGGCGACCGATTGGGATGCGTAGCTTGGTGGCAGCAGTGTGTAAAAATAGAAAGCAATCAGGGCAGCGGGGCGTGAAGCAGATTCATACGACTCCCAACAGCGTTTTCTCTCCATTTATCTCTCCTGCCTCCTTTCTTCCTCCCTCGCTCTCTTTCACTCTACCTCACACCCACAGGATTAGAGGTCTGTGCCACGTTATTTAATGGGGAGAGGGTTTTGCCGCTTTTGACAAAAGCCAGAAATAGCAGCATCTGGCCCGCTCTCCGAGCTGTGCCCCCATCGCTACTCCCTCTGCTCTTCCCTGCAGTTCGCCAGCGTCATAGCCCCACTTCCCCACGAACAGCTGTACGTTGTACTCATTGCAAAAAGGTCTTTTTAATTATTGATCTGAACTAAATAATTGAAACAGGTTGGCTATTGTATAACAGAAGGTTTACATAACTTCAATGTCGCTCGGTGCGCTGGCTTTCCATCGGGAGACCAGCTAATCTATTCTGCTTGTTTATTCGGGTGTGTGAGGCTCGCAGTGGGATTCCATGTCCGACGGGTTGATGGGAAGTCCATATGAGACTGAGAAGTGCTGACCCAGTGAGTCACTGTCCCCAGGCCGACATGGGAGCGCGTCTCAACAGTCAGACGCAACAACACTTAGTTGCATTCACATAACTGTGTTCTGATGATCACGTCATTTGACCTTTTACACCCTTTAAAATTAAACCCTTGCCTGGATCCAACCTCCTGTGGTTCTATTCTCTCTATATTCTCTCTATAGTCACATCTCTGCCACATGCCAATTTGTTTTTAATTTTGAAGGCAGTTTAGTGGTCTGGCATTGTCTTTTTTTTCTGATGTCGGCAATTGTACTTTTTTGTTGGTCCATTCAGAAACAATGGAATGGGTAAATCCACATCAATAAAGTAAGACTTTATTGGTCAATGGCTATATTCCCTAATTTGTTAAGGAAGGTTCATGCACTGTCAAATTCAATTTGATCAAATTTGGCCTTTTTTCTGGTGTCATTGTAAAATACTCCAGGGATGACTCATCAATGAAGTGAAACAAAATGCTAAATGTGCTTAAAGCCATCATTAAGACCAATTTAAAAGTCTGAATGTAATGTGTCCATTGTGAAAAATATGACCTTAATATTTCATTCAAACAGTGACTGTCCACTAGGACTTGATTTGTAAGTCTGGATCAGCTCAGGCCAGGCTGTGTGTGAGTGAGTGACTTAGGAGTGTGTTAGGATTGTGTATTTGGGTATCTCTGTTTTGCATTAGGAGGAGGGGGTGTGGGGAGAGCTTGAAACATCTGCCATGTTTTTGTGTTAGTTTAACTGCTGCTACTGTATCAGACTGTGGTCACCAGGGCGGCAGGTAGCGGACTCTTTCACTTAGAGCCTGTGTGTTGCTCAACCTAATTTAGTCCAGATGAGGTGGAAATGGGCCCAATCCTGACTCATTTAATTTCTCTGAAACCTGCACTGAATTTCACTGAAACTGAAATTGTTACAATGTTTAAGCGTGACAATATTGCTTATTTTCCAACTGATTTATAGTCTTTTTCTTTCTTTTTCTTTTGGTTTCTCCCCTTATTTTACAATGTTAATATTTTCTTTAATAATGTTCTAAAACATTGCTGTCAAGCTGTAGCCTATAAAAGGACAGTTTTAGACCCTCCGCGTGAACCGTCGCATTACACTCACATGATTGTTTAATTTATCTCCATGTGATTTGGGACGTCTTTATCATCCAAATACTGTGAATGGAGACTTACAGAAACGTTGCTGTTCCTCATTCCCTAGCCTCCGAGCCCAACCTGAAGGTACGCTCCAGACTGAAGCAGAAGGTGGCGGAGCGGAGGAGCAGCCCGATGCTCAAGAGGAGAGACGGCAACATCATGACTCCTTACAAGAAGCGGGCCCTGGAACTCATGGGTACGTAAGACGGCTGGGTATAGATTGAATCCTCTTTTATGATTGGCTGGCTGTGTCACAGGCTACATTATGTAACAACACACTCGTATGTTTATTCTCAGATATCTTTTTTTATTTCCAAAGCATTTTCCTACTGCGGCACGTAACACAGACGCTCTTGTATCATAACATCTGGCGTTTCAAAAAAAAAAAAGAACCGAAGATCTTAACCTTATTATAGTATTTCATAAATGCATACCGAGCAGCCAATCTGCAATGCAGTAGCACATAATGACCATGGCACTTCCACGTAAGAAAGACCATTTTAATCAGGCAGCCATGACTACACACATTAAACTGTTTGGAGGCTGCAGCTGTTTTGCCAAGCCAGTGTGTGTGTGTGTATTGTATGTGTGTAGTGTGTGAGCATGCATATCTAACTCCTTGTTGTTCCACAGACTCTACGCCCACTAACAGCGCCCCTGGCTCTGGCCCCAGCTCTCCCATAGGAGCCTCCAGCGCCCTGGGGGCTGAAAACGGACCCTCCTCTCTGCCCACTACCACAAAAACTGAGGTATGTTTCCAAATCATAAGCACTGCTATTTATTTGCCAAAGACTGAAACAAAAGGCTTACTGCTGATGTTGTTGCGCATACAAATCATGTGAATAGCAAAATTGTAACTTGTTATGTGAGGGCTCCAACAGCCAGCCTGCCTGCCTGCCTGTCTGCGTGCAGCTATAAAAACAGCCAGTTGTCCCCTCTTTGTTCATAACCCTCTGTCTGTTACACTCCAGTGGAAATGGCTCCCCACACTGACATTAAAGAGGCACAGCTTGACCCATTTGTCTGTACCATCCACCCTTTTCACTGATTCCTCCAAGTTTGCTTGTGTAAAAATTATACAATACGCAGGAAAATAAATGCACTCTACTGGTGTTAAAATGCTAAACAAAGCCCTAAAGTGAACTGTGAAAAAAACAACAGCGAAAATGAACGGCGTGCCCTTTTTTCTACCCAACACGTTCAGTAGAAATGTACTGTACAATCAGTTTTCTACCCTGCAAAAAAAAATTCTTTAGCTTGGCTGTAAAGTTTCTGTTGGCTTGTCATTGTATTCCTGTCACTGGCCTGGCTGCAGGCCTGCACTGAGTTGTTCTGAGGCGTTTCCCAATAGATTCATGGCTGAGTTACTGACCAGAGCTCCCCCTGGACCCGGCTCACAAAGCAGGCCATTATGGCGGGTGGCAGATATGACACATCTCCGAACAATCTTAACAGAACAGCTGTGTTTTCCTTAACCATCGCTGTTTACTCTCCCAGGGACCTCCAGTGACATGGAGAAGGGAGAGACGCCCTGACATCAGGCTGAAGGCCGGGGCTTAGGGAGGCAGGCTAACTGTGGAGTTTAATTGATATCCCAGGCACTGGTAGCCAAAGACACCCACATGCTAACAACATAAACATACAGGATTGCTATTGTATCGGCCCAAGCTGAGACTCTCATGAAAGTCATTGGTGGACCGTTGGGCTGCCCATAGACCTCATGCCTGCTGCAAAAGCAAGGCATGTTTGTGCACCGTTACATTAGGTATCCTTTTTCAGAGGGAACGGGTCCCTCGGGTCAAATATGGGCCGGATATCCACATACAGGTCACTGAGTACTGGTAGGGGTTGGAAGGATAAACATGGCTGTTCCAAAACCACATGCTGGTCCACTGCTCTGCTGGGTACAGGAAGTATGCCCCAGTGCTGATGTTCTCTGAGAGAGTAGCCTGAGGGTGGGGACTGGGGAGCGGGAACAGGCAACAGGCCGACTGGGGACTGAAGGACTTAAGACTTTGATGGTATGGTAGATTTAGGGGTTGCAGTGTTTTATAATCGCAGAGCATATCATCCTCCCTGGTGCCATTCTTTGAGGCTCCAGGTAACCTTTACTGCCACTCCTTTATATCATCCATCACAAAAACTCATACCTTTTCCCTTTCAGCAAGGAGGGCTGTTGTTCGTCACAGCGCATTAACGTTTATGCCACTGCTCTTGTTTTTGCTTTTTGAAATTGTCCATAGTGGGATTTCTAAATCTGTCGCCTCCTCCTAAATCGCTCTCCTCTCCCTCTTCCTTTCTCTCCTGTGTCTTTGATGCAGCGGTGGCCTTCACAGCCAAGATTATTCCGACCCGAGGGCTCCGTGTCGATGCTGAGCTTGTACACCTCTCCCTCCTTACCCAACATCACCCTGGGTCTTTCAGCTGCATCCTCACCCATTAGCGTGAGTACAAGTGTTGCTGCGATCGATAGATAACCTGTGTGTTTTTTTTTGTTTTTTTTTACAAAATCAAATCTTGCTTAAAAAGCCAGTTCAGTGCTTCTCGAGGCTGTGAGTTGAAAGCCCGGCCATCAGTGGCTGTCTGGGCTCCGCTTGCGGCCGCAGGTCACTGACCTCTGACCCCAGATGATTTTATCGCCCTTAGATAAATGTTGTTCTGAAGTGTCTAGTGTCAGGCCTGCTCTTATCTTCCTCTATTACCTCATTCATCACAGCTTTTTAAAAGTCCAAGTCCACTCAAGTGCAACTCCAGATCACACAGCACATGATATATCATCTTTTAGCTTGCTGGCACATTCCAAAGAGGCCTGTTCATCAGCTGCTCCAACTTCTAACCATTGATGGTCTCAGATTTCAGCATTGCACAATAGCTGATTTGTAAATGCAAAGAGAATGTGATTCATTCACAGAGAACGGTTGACATTTTTTAATTTGATTGGTTAAAATGAATGATTAGAATTCTTAAAGTCCCCATGAAATGAACTCCCATTACTTTTACTTCCTGGAAAACAGAGTATCTTTAATGGTGACCTCATGCTGCACCATTGGGCATAAATATAAATTACAACCAATAAAATCATCACAGATTTTTGAACAATCCTTCCCCTCCGCCGCTCCCATCAAATAAAACTGCCTTTCTCTCCCTGACTAATATTCCATTGGTTTAGACTTTTGAATGATCCCTCACTGCGTTATGTCCCGCTCCATTATCCTGTTTCAACTGGAAATACATCAAATCAAGGAAGTAAAGATGCCATTTCATGGGGTCTTTCAAAATGATTATACATGGCTACCCATTGGAAGGCACAGCATGTATAGTGTGAATTAAAGAATATCCGTCTCTCCTCTCAGGCTGCCATGGGGCTGAAGGAAAGATCAGCAGAAATCAGGCACGGGCTGCCCGGGCAGCTCCTAGGCCCCGTGCCGCTGCAGACGGGCTTGGAGACGAAGGTGAGCCCCAGTCACCAGGCGCTCCTGCAGCACCTCCTCCAGAAGGAGCAGATGAGGCAGCAGAAGATGCTCTCCTCCGGTGAGTCTTCCTCATTGGAGCCCAGATATGAGATACTGTATGAAAAGAATACAAAAGACCTATAACAATGTAGCTATTTTTTACATTACATTACGTTATTTATTTATGCTGTAAATTGAAATAATTTACGATATGACTTTTGAAGAAAGCTGATTCAATTTTGAGATTTTAAAAAAAATCTACCTTTTTTTTTCGGTGACCAAGGCCAAGGCTCCATGTCATCCCACCCTCAGTCCCCTCTGGCCATGAAAGATCGCCCCTCCACCAACAGTCGGCCTAAACTACCAAAGCACCGGCCCCTGAACAGGACCCAGTCGGCGCCGCTCCCTCAGAACACACTGGCCCAACTGGTCATCCAGCAGCAACACCAGCACTTCCTGGAGAAACAGAAACAGTACCAGCAGCAGGTCCACATAAATAAGGTATTGTGCTGCTGTCCATCTATATTCAAATCACAAGGGAGGACTTTTGACTTTCAGATTGCATTTTGCAGCATTCTCTATTCCTCTTTTGGTCTCGTGAGGTCTTATTTTACCGCACGGAGCCTGATTTAATCGTTTTAAACACACAAATGCAGATCTATTTTTAGCCTTTTGTAAAAGCATCTGTGGTAGCTCAAGTTTGCAGAGCCGGGCCCGAGTCTGTTCTTCCCTGGAATCCTGGTGTTATTTCTGCTAAGTAAAGAACTTCTGCCTGACTTCAAATGGGGAAGAAATGCTTCCCCTGCACTAATTCTGTTATCATAGCTTAAGGCATCAGTGCTGTTCACATGCTAACTCTGTGAAATTCAATTCAGCCAAGTTCAAATGAAGGAAAAAGTGCCCAGAATACATTTTGTTCCTCTGTGGCAATATTTGTGTTTCTGTGAGCTGGCCGTGGTGACCTCGCCATACACAGAGTGTAATTATTCTGGTGAGGGAAGTGTGTGAGGTGGCAGACACTGTGAAAGGCAGCATTGTGTGAGCTCACGTACTGATCTGTCCCAATGCTAGACCTTGAAAGAGCCATGGGAACCATAGAGCTTGCTGCAAGTGCAACTCTTACCTAGAACTAATAAAAAGCACAAAGCCCCACAGCAATTACCGAGTTCTACTTACTGGTGTGATATTTGAAATAACACATAGTTTCTATTCAAGTTCCTTCCGTAAAAATAATGACTAAAACTAACAGACAGCTTTGGCTATACGTTTTTTTGTAAAAGTACTTAGTGTAGTCGATATTAAAAGAGCTGTGAAATAATAAGGACAACTTGTCTGGAAACACATGAACGAGCCCTGCTGTGATCACTCAGGCCAATGAGATCGCATGTAAAGCCTGTCTAAGTGGAGGTTATAAATGGCCACTAATCAGGGATGAGCCCTCAGTGTTTGTTGAGAAGGATCTCTGAAACATTGCCCTAATTAATTTCCTAGCAGAGGCTTGGCTACAATGGTTGTTTTTGAATGTCCTTCAGTACCTGCAACAGTAGGGGGCACTAATGGAAATTTACAAGAGCTTAGGGGTTTTAGGAAGAGGTATAAACAGCCTTTACTAATGCCAAGCTAAAGAGGCTAATTCTTAGCTGAAGGGATATTTATATAAGGCCTACATTCTCTAGGCAATAGTGTTAGTGCTTACCAGCTGCCAGGGTTAGGCTTTTTTCAATCTTGTCCCCAGAGCCCCCTTGTGGCAGAGCGATCCTATCATGACACCGGTAGTTCTGATTTAGCAAAGCTCCAAAACTCTGCAACATCCTTCTGCCTAAGGTGACCAGACATCCCAGTTTGTCTGGGATAGTCTCAGTCTGCAGCCACGTGTCCCAGTTTCGTGACAAATATCTAAAATAGTAATGTGTAAAGTTTTCACCGCTCCCTCCACAAAGATCCAAATTTTATAGTTTCTTGATTTGTTTCTGAGCGTGCAAAAAAGCCAAGTGTCTGTCATTGACACTGATTTCCAGGTGCAACTGTTAATCAGCATAGAAAAATAGTTGTTTGAATGTTTTACACCTAGCAAGACACAAAGATGTTGGTACAAATCTGTGTGTGTGGGGGGTCCTGGTTTTGAGTTTTGAATATATGCTCCGTCTACTGCTAGTGTAGCTGGATGTGTTCATAAATTGGTAACGGGGAGAACACTTTGTCTGAGTAGGTGCAGCAGAGTGTAATACGCTCTCTTCCAAGCCCACCCCAACACCCCCCTACACCCCCCACCCCAGCTCCAGCATTAACAGAAAGTAAACAGGCACAAATGAAGTATAAATTACATGTAAGTCCTCAGACGTTTTGGACTATATTTGTTCAAAATGGTTCAGGTTTACTGGGCAGTTTAAGTTAGTGGATTACTGCACAAGCAGGCACACCAGCTAAATAAGTGCAACACTAGACAAATTGAAGGTACTAGCCTTGCAAACTAGTTACCACTCCTAAACAGTGAATCTTGCCAAGTCTCCAGGGGTTCAACTTATAATAGCCAATGTTTTACATGCAATCTAGAGGGTTTATCAGTTTGACACTTCCCTTTGTCATATCATTGCAGTTAGTTATATTGGATACAGCCATTTGTTATCGTAAATAGAAATGTGGGGAGTTTCCAAAATGAGATTTCCATAATTTGAAAAGTAATATCTTTTTCTCTAACAATAGATAGCTTTTTGGAATAATCAGGGGAAGACAAAGAGCAGTCTGCATTTTATCTCTGGAATTTTCTTTTTATCACACATTCTATAAATGTCAATATTCTTCCCAAGTCTCAGAGTTTTAGTTTTGTTCCATTGGAAGAGACTCTATTTTTAAAAGTAGAGTGTCAGAATGGATTTATGAACACACCAGCATTCACACTCCGGTGCCTCGTACAAATTCTCTGCTGCACTGTGTAATAGGTGACCTGCTCATCAGCAGGCATTTTCAGTATACTGAATTTGTTTTCATTCATTCATTGTATCTGTTTTCCTCCCATTTTATAGTTACTGTAATTTTTAATACTCTAAAATTGGGGTTTAGAGATTAGATAATATATGTCATAATATACACAAGATGAATAACATGGCATAGAGGCAATGTAAAGAAATTGACTAAATTGTCAAATAGCCTATGCTTGTTTTACAGCTGAGTTAGTGTGGAGAGTGCTTATTTTTAGGATTGTGTAAATAGCTTACTGTTAAGATCCTTACTATTTGGTTAGCTGAATTTAGTTATTGCATCAAGCTTCTCAGTTAGACACTGGGCAGGAGTGGATGTTGTTTTTTAATTGTTCCATTTCCTGATAGTTTAAATGCAGCTAAGCATCATTAGATGGCTGGAACTATATATAGGCAGGTGAGAGCTGTGCCAGTGTCTTTAAAAAAGGAAAATAAACCTACTACAATGTTTGATGAAGCATTTGGATGCTTGTACCTCGTAGCCTACTTGGCACGAGCCTCGCCTGGATATCTTAGAATGGCACTGATAAAACCTAAATTTAATTGTTAAAGATCATTGGCTGCAGCATACCATCATTAACACGGAGCTAATGTGTTTTGCAGCTGTTGTCCAAGTCCATTGAGCAGTTACGTCAGCCCAGTGCACACCTGCAAGAATCTGAGGAGGAGCAGGAGGAGCAGCACAGGGAGCAGAGCATGCAGGAGGACAGGCTGCCCCCCGGAGGAGTCATCCGGAAACACACCCTCAGCAGCAGCAGCAGCAGCGGCAGCAGCGGCTCGTACGGGGAGCTGCGCGAGGCCCACTGCGGGGTCATCAAGGTCAAGGAGGAGCCGCTGGATAGCGAGGACGAGGCCCTGACCAATCAGAGCCTGGAGGCAGAGCAGAGCGCCTATCTTCACCAGGTCAAAGGGAGACTGGTGATAAGAGCCATGATCTGAGAAGGGAAGGGGATGAGATCACACACTCTAACATTCGCAGATAAACAAGTATCTTCAAACATGCGCACCCACATCCATGCAGTTTACACAGGCACACGAACACATGCATACACACACACACTCATGAACACAGCAGCCATTGCACAGAGTAGGCCAACTCTCCCTGCCACGACATGTGACCCTTTTTCACTCAGCTGCAGCCTCGCCCCACACCCTAGGACTCTTCTGTTTGTGAACTTTGTGTAGTGATCTCTGTAAAGTATGTTTCATCGTTGTGTATATAATATGAAGAGAATTTAGACCGTTCATTCTTTTTAAGAGCTGCTTTGGTTGTCTCAAGTCTGCTCAATTGACAAAAAGTTTTCTGTACATATACTGTGGATTTAGCATCAAAGATGATTTCTAGCGGAAACGTTGAACAGGTGTACAGCTTTGAAAAGCCAACTTATGTTCCCGTTGTGTACATTTTTGCCATAAAATATTTGAATGCCGTTCCATCCACTTCAACATCGAAAATGATCACAAAGTCCTTACAGTGTGTTAAAGAATTTGAAACACTACATTCTCTGTTGTTCTCCAAAATCTGTGATGATGTTCTATGTTTAAGTGGTCTCAGAACTGAAAATAATGAGCATGCTCACATCTGTCTGAGAGAGAATGTATACTTAAATCCTAGCAGAGGACGCTCCCCTATGACAAATTTTGCACTGGGAGTGATATTGCCATTGGAATATGGTCCACTGCTCATATTGCAGTTTGGAGGATAAAGCACTAAATCCATGCTTGGGTGTGCAGGCATCTCCAGCACATCCCAAGTCTCTATGTCTCTAGGAGCGGTCCCAGAGCCAGGACTCTGTGTTAAGCTGAGCTCTCCTCCCTCTCTCCCTCTGGGTCCAAATCAAAGCTCAGCCGGGTTCCTGCCCAGCTTTCAGCAGAGGAGTCAGACAGAGGGAGAGAGAGAGAGGGGAGAGAGAGGGAGAGAGAGAGAGAGAGAGAGAGAGAGAGAGAGAGAGAGAGAGAGAGAGAGAGAGAGAGAGAGAGAGAGAGGGCCGGGCAGGAAATGCCTTCTAGAAGCCAGGAGTTGGAGTGATTCATGTGTGCAGGAATGTTGAGAGAGGAGGACCTAGGGTTGGAGGAGTCCAAGGGGCCAGGCTTGAGAATTGATTTACTGTCAAGGCGAATTACAAAGTGAGTGGGGATATGGTTAAGGGAGTCCTTTTTAAAGGGAATCGCTTCCTTCGTATTCCCCAGTGACATGCTTACCTCAACATGCAGGTTTGATGTTACTTCAATAAAAAACCCTGGACGGGACCTTGCTTCTCTTTTCAAGACTGTTTTCCCCTGAAAGTGCCCATTGCAACATGTATAGTCTGTCTTAAAGTGATCAATCAAATGTATTGCATAGCTGTAAACCTTCCTGTTTCATTTGTACTGTCTACTAAATGTAAAAATGCTAGTATGGGGTTCTGTGTTTGGATTCCTGTGAAAGGCAAAACTGTCTGTCTTATACTGTACATTCAGATTGTCCAGTTTTAATGTTTTAGTGTAAGTAAACACCACAATCAGAACAATGTGAGTCTTGTTCTCTTGCTCCTTTGATTTGGTTGTAACGAGAACCCCTTTGCTGCCAGCGGGGGGGTCCTGTGGTCTGTTCATAGCAGTTTGCGTTTCTTCTCTTTTTTGCCTTGTGTGATAAACCTTTCTTTTTTAAAATAAAGTTCATTCCCCTATTATGCTCTTGAGTTTTTGCACATCATTTACATTTACATCTAGTTTTTGGACTATGAAGCTGCCTGCATATGATAGGAAAATTTGCAAAATAAAAGACTGGTTTGTTTTTCTGCCACACACTATACACTATTAAGTCTTTTCAAAAAACCATTTGAAAATTTTTCCAAAAATTTGTTTTAAAATTCAATACTTGCATTCTTCATAATACTGACTTTGCATGAACATCTCAAATGGACTGCCTAAATCATTAGCCAAGCCTGCTTTTCCCACACTAGGTCCCATAACCCAGCTCTTCATTTTCAGGGGATCTGTGTAACCCTTTAAAGGGAGCTTAAGAGGCTTTCAAAACATTTCTTTGATGTGAGCATGCAAGGCTCCTTGTGGCAGTATTAGAGCAGTCAAGATAAGGTGAGCTCTGAGCGAGTGATATATGACTTGCGCTGATACTTTCAAACCGAGCTTAAGCAATTTCACAGCAAGCTTAGTTCGTGGGACTGGTGTGATATGCTATACACGCAATGATGAGACTGAAAAACCTCACTTGCAATCTACAGTTGCTTTCTGCAACACATCGCTCTGAAAACACTTTCAAATGGCAATGCTGCCCAAGACTATAGAAAGAAGTCATTAGGCCAACTCTGTGCTACGTGGATATGATGGTTCTTCAAGTAAGAGAGAAACCTTAAATAGATAGATGGTGCATTACATAGCATGACAAGTTTTATTTTAGCAGGCCCATTCTTTCATGAAACTTTCATCAAAGCTCCTAAAATATTTTCACAAAGGTGTAGAGTTACTTCATATTAGTAAGTATTTGAGTCAAATTAGACACCGACTCTTTTTTAAGTAGATTCCATCTGTCTTGGGCCTCAGGCCCTTGTGATTTTAAATGAGCTGTTACAAAGACAGAAAAATAACGAAGCCCAAATCCATCTGCACCGCCCCTCCCCAACTGCCCACAGAGCCAGTTGTAAAAGCAAACAAGTATTTTTAAAGGTGTCCAAGTAAGGAAGACATAGGCCTACCTATTTCCTCTAAATGGTCTTGAGTCTTCATGAGGCGAGTCTAGCCTGAAGTGCTATAAAAGTTATGAATTTGAATGCAATGTGCACATGCATGCACTGTGTGATAGATGATAATGATGATGGCATGCATCCAGTCAATTTCTCTCAAAGTAGCCAAAGGTAAAGATTTTTGCCAACAAGCAAGACCTGGAGCAAAGCAAACATGATTCAATCATCATACAGCTTTTTATAATCAAACAGCCTGTAAAATCATGAAATGATGTCTTTATGTTGAAGAACTAGAGTGAGAACAGCACAGTATGGGAAAAATGCAAGCTACAGCAGTTTTTTGCTGGCAACAGCTCAAATCTGTAGGCTTATACATTCATCTGTTGGCCTAAACCATGCTCAATGTGGATTAATTTCATGTGTCAGATTGCTTAACTAGCTGGTAGTCTAGTTGAAAGAAGCCAGATCAGGATGTTAGCTAGCAATTAAATAATTCTGGTAAAGTAAATACATGATTTAGCTCTGCATTACTGTGCATATGTTGCATTCTAAAACATGGGGGGTAAATACCAAGAGGTAACAGTTCTGTCATTGGCAATTAGCAAATCTTTTACATTTCTTTTCCTTGTTTATTTCCTCTGAGTTTGTCCTCTGGCAGTATCTATCCTCTATGATGTTCTGTCTTCTTCCATTGCACAGTTGATAACCATCACGATAATGGTGAAAAACCTTGCTTTATCCAGACAAATAACCAAATCCTCATTTCTTTATGACTATGTTCCTTGGTTAGTGTTAAAAAAGGCCAGCTATTTTTTCAGGCAGCTATTAGATGCTCTCCTCAGGACATTTCATTGAGGCAGAGCTGCGGGCAGCTAAAAAAGGACCTACGCTTATATGCCTGCATTGAGAGAATGCGCTGTTGTCTATATTCATACAGATTATTTTCAAGCTCGCTCCAGTTTTACGTCATATTTGTGTGTAGCTAAGAAATCAAAATCTTGAATGTGAAAGAAGCTGAGTGGAATGTAGTGTGAATGTGTTAACACCGTTAACAACTTACTAAACTGTGCATTGAAGCTTCCTGTGTTCTGATAGGACACTCTGTAGCAGTTGGTAGATGGCACATACCCAGCAAACAAGTCCCTGCGGGGCCACTGTGGGGTTTTTGTGGGCAGTGTGGGCTGGGGCAAACCCACTCTAAACCCACAAGTGCCCACTCTGGTTTTGCCCATGCGGGGCCCACAGTCTTTTCCATCCTATGGGCCCCGTATGGGTTTTTTGTGGGCGGCCCACACTTGGGCAAGCCCACAGAAGGCCCATTCGGGCCCACCGTAGCTTTGCCCATGCGGGGCCCACAGTCTTTTTCCACCTATGGGCCCTACATGGTTTTTTTGTGGGCTGCCCATACTTGGGCAAGCCCACAGAAGGCCCATTCGGGCCCACCGTAGCTTTGCCCATGCGGGGCCCACAGTCTTTTTCCACCTAATGGGCCCCTTATGGGTTTTCTGTGGGCTTTCCTAGGTGTGGGCAACCTACAAAAAACCCATATTGACTTTCTGTGATGGTATTATTAAAACTGGATACACACAATCTGCATTTTGACATGACTCAGAGACATTTGAGTTTCTGGATGTAACACCAATAACAGCCTTTCCTTTTCTTTTTGGTGTGGGCTGCCCACGGGCCCTAGGGGCAGCCCACAAGGGGCCCAATTTTCAGCCCACAGTGGCCCCACAACTGGCCCCAGAACTAACTATGTGATTCAGCAGCCACATCATTTATTGATGAGTATGAGGTAGACTATGAGTCAAGGCGTAGAACAGCACTACCGGAAGCATGCGCCCATTATAGCCCCCTGAAGGCACTTTCCAATATATAGAGAGGACCATTGACTTTTCATCTGAAACACTACAGATGTGCTTGGAGGCTCAGGGAGAGGAAGACAATATGTGGAGTGAAATTGGGATACTAGTGGAAAGGACTTTATTAAATGTATTGCCATCTCATCCTTTTGAGTCACCACCTGGACTTGCCCAGAGTACAGAGGGCAGGGCCTATACCACACTAGAACCTGAATAAACATCTTCTTCCTGGGCCACCATTGGGAGCAACTCTGCTTTGAGTCCTCCTTAATTGCTGAGAGCAATCAATTGGGATTAGCAGTGCTGTAAAGAGGATTTTCAATCAGGACTGTCTCTTGCCTGAAGATCAGCCTATCCTCAGGTTTATATGGTAGGGCTTAAACTGGGGAGACCATCCAGGCAGCAATAACCACCCAGAGGTAATCCACCACCTGAATCCAGTGTTCAGGTCAGAGAGCAGCAAACTCTGGTTCACACAAGATGATTCAGAACCTCAAGAGCGCACCCAGAGGTTGATATGGCAGCATCTTCCCTTGGTTAGAACACCCTTGGTTACAAGCATGACTAATAGTAAAGTACAGCATCCTTGCATGTCAGTTTGATCCCTTAGGCTTCATTATCCCTTACATTATCTGGGCTAAGATCCTGATCCAGAAGCTCTGGGTCAAGAAGTGGGAGTGGGACAAACCAGACCCACCTGATGACCTCCTTCAAGTATGGCTTGCTTAGGAGAACAAGCTTCCACCGCTGTCTAAAATCTCATTGTCTAGCCGTTATACTGACACAGACCTGCACTAGAAGTGTCCACATCTTCAGTGATGAAGATCCAAGTAGCATTTCTAGCAGCAACATCCAGAGTAGCCCCAAAACAGCAGTGTGCCCAGACAGGAACTCTGTGCAGCTCTCACCAGTGATGCCATCTGTGTAGCAGTCAAAGAAGCCATCCAAACATTCCAACATTGCATTGGATACCAAACATTTTTTGGCGGAACGTGGGAGTGAGAGATTAAGTCAAAACAGCCTTGCAAACAACACTTGGCACTCAAACTGTCTTGGAGGAGATTCTGAGGACCGTTCTGATCGATATAGAGGGGATCTTGAACCCTAAGCAACTGTCTTCTGACATTGCAGATCCAGACCCGACCGAACATTTCTCTAATAGGGCAGCCACAAGTGGTTCCTCCAGAGTCTCAACTGCTGAGTCAGAAGAGGTAGAGACATAGCCAAGTTCTACCTGATCAGTTTTGTAAGTTTTTCATGCTCACTACTTACCTGCTCTCCAGAGGTGGCAGAGAGACAAAGACTTGGCGGTAGACTTGGCAGTTAGGACCGGAGAGATGATAGTGGATCTGGACGCTCCAAGAACTCTCTGGCTGGTCGGAACTGTTAAAGACATTAACCCTGGAGTGGATGGGAGAGTACGCACAGCTGAAGTTAAAGTCAAAAAGTGAATCTTTATCAAGCCTGAAGCTCATCTCGTGCAGCTGCCCACTCTTCCCCTTCCCCAGGAAGTGGCAGATTCTTAGCTGGTCTATCAAACACAAATCTGTTAGACATATTTGGGTCGGCTGTTAAAAAGGGCAGCTATTTTACTATCAGGCAGCTATTATCCCCCTTCTCCCCCCAGGACATTTCCTTGACGAAGATCTGCAATCACCTAAAAAAGGACCTAAGCTTATGTAATAGTCTGTCTCTGCATTGAGAGTGCTGCTGTGCTCTGTTTGCTCTGCTTCTTTTCCAAGCACACTTTAAGTTTTAAGTGTCATATTTGTGCATGCTGCTAAGAAAGCCTCACATATAATGAATACTTGCAGTTGAGAGGATTGTAGTGTGAATGTGTGAAGACGGTTTTTAAAGTTCCTCAACTTTGTACATCGAAGCCTCCTTTGTTCTGATGGGACACCCTGTAGCAGCTGGTGAACAGCATCAAGGCATAGTTATTGCATCATTTGAAGTCAGACTTTGTCACAGTAACTTCACAGAAACTCTTAAACTCTCTACATTGCTTCAGCAGAACACTCCACAATTCTTCCCCTATAATTAATCCTTCACGAACAGTGCTATGATGTAAAGCAGAAAGTAAAACACCCAATATTCTTGACCTCATCTCCTTAACTTGCAGTGCCCATTCTTTTTGAAGATTGGGTCTCCAGTTAGCCACAAAATCACTCTAGGTTACTCACTGACTGGACATCTCCTTGTTTGTTGTTCACCTGCTAAAATAGAATTTCAAAACATGCCATTTGGTGGTAGATCATTTTATCCAAGGTCCCTTACAGAACCTATTTTTTATTTGACTTACCTTGTATCTTTATCACCGTTAGCACTCTCTCTTTACATTGTCCCTTTGTCACATTTAGTAAGCATGCTAACATATGCTGATTTGTGGTTCTCTGATAAAAAATCAACAGAAATAAAAAATAATGTGATACTTTGTTGATCTCTGTAGGAAAGTTACCTTTTCACTACAGACCAGTGCCACTGGAGCTGATAGGAATTTATTGCGTTGCTCAAGGACACTTCTGCAGGGCACATAATTGCCAACATGGAGCTGTGAACGGTAAAGTGGCTACTCCTGGTCAAGCAGAGTGGCTATAATGATAATTGTGAATAATTTATTATGTGTTCCTCCATTCTTTCCTCATTACCTTGCATAGAAGAGAGAAGAGAAGATTTATCATTCAGTGTGAAATGATCTCTGTTTTCAAATTCTGTCAAAATCCCTCTCGTTTTTTTTTAGGAAAGGTTAATGTCAGGTAGTGGACCACATTTGAAAGACTCACTTTCACTTAGGTAGTGTAGCTTGCTTGCTAACTCAGTTGCAGTAGTTAAGTTTGAAAGGATCCAGGAAGACAAATACACTTAGCCCCCCTCTTCCCCACCTCCACTACCCACCAAGCCAGTAGCATTTGGCGCACAGCTGATTGACAACTCAGAGCGAAGCCTTCCTGCTTCATGAGTTTGCCTTGATTGGTCAGATGCCTGAGCATTAAAATTTATATAGAAAGCAAATAGCAGAGTAATGGCGCTATCAATATTGCAGAGATTCTGACATATTATCTTGCTCATTTATGTTCACCCAACCTGGGGATTACTTTTGCTGTATTCAAATAAAATGTCAAGGAGTTGATGTATTATTTGTTGTCTTCATACGTGGAGATAAATGAAGAAGTCACCACACATTGTATTACTGTCATTTGTTAGATAAACTTGCACTATTTCAAACCCTCCCTACCTAAGTTGAAGATGACAGTAGGCTAAAACACAGCACAGCAAGGAAATTTTCCAGCTTTCTTGTGTGCATGTCAAGATTTGTATGAATCTGGCATCTAGTAGTACAACGTGGTGTTTTTCTTTCCATGTGCTGTTACCATGCTCGAGGTGTAGGACAGTGCAAAAGAGACAGCACTGGCAGCAAAAAAGGAGACTGTTTTGTGTGCTAGTGTGAAAAAGACCACCTCTAACTTAAAAACACAGACTGATGTCAGATGGGTGACTGCAGTAGACTCATTTCTCTTGGATTCATTGTGTGCCCAGTTCCCTGTGGCCTGTCATGTCTGTGAGGCCTCACTTTGTTTGGTTAACGGCTTGTGTGCATGAGTGCATCTATGGAGAAAATCTGTCATTGAATATAGTATGATAAATGCACTTAACAAGATTCATATATCTGAAACTACTTGTTTAAAATTTATTTGCTTGTTAAACATCATAAAGTGTTGTAAATTTATGAATGGAATTTGTGTTGTAACAGCAAATACCACTTGTAATTTCTTTGTACAAAACAAGCTGATTAACCACATTTTACAGAAACATCCTTTCATGAGCAGAGGAAGAATTCCACTGGTTCACTTCTTGTTCCCTGAGATGAAACATTGATGACCCAACATAGATAGAGTTTATATTAGTGTCAGTGTCTCTGACTGGTGTCATCCATACTGTTATCTTAGCCCTTCAAGGATTAATATACCTTTTCAAGTTTAATGAGATAAGAGACCTGGGGGAGTTTTCCCCCTGCTGTGTTCAAAGGCCATCCGGCCTTACAGGAACTGCTTTATCTCAGCCACTGATTGACCTGGCTGATAGGTGATACTGAGGAACCGCAGTGGCCCAGGGAAGTGGCCTCTCCACTGGAGGAATGGGACTGGCAAACTTGGCCTCTCCTGTCTGTGAGAATCCCATCACTGGGGCTCCGGCATCCCTGGGATGCCGTCTCCTCTCTTTGATTCCTGTGACCAGGCACTTTTACGTGCCTACCTCCCTCACACCACCCAATCCAGAGCCCATAAAGCAAGTCTGCTGCTCTCAAGCTAGTTGGACAGGACGTGTTTGTAAGTGTTGCCTGAATGTGCCGCCAGGCGCAACAGTACCCTCAGGGCTCGTAAGACTCGTGATTTCTTCTCCAAACCCATGCTAAGAGACCATTTCTGGTTCCAGCTCAGTTCTTCTAAAATTTCGCCATTTGTGGCTTGTGACCATGGACCATCGGGATTTGCCTCATGATCTATATGGTATGGTAAAGGGTATGTGTTAATTAAGGACATAACTATCAGGAAAACAAAGTAAACCAATAATAATGGCCGGAGTGAAACGCCATCATGAAGCAACATGAGGCCTGATGGTCACAGAATGATATTACTCTTCAGAAAAATGTCACAAATTTCTTCTAAAAACGTTAGATTGAATTCTAGTTCCACATTATGAACCTAATGCCATACAACAAATATATGTTTAACAAATCATCCATGTGACCATAAAATGACAAATTCCTTTCTTAGAGTGCTGTCCTCTTGGTATTTTAAGATATTCCAGGAGATTTAAGATACAAGACAGCATGGTATGGGGAATGCAGCCCGAGGCAGGATCGCTCTGGGGAAATATTTTTCAAGGAGGGTTGAAGGGCTCTCTCATTATCACTATATATTGAGAGAATAAAATGAAGGCCCCTGGAAAGGTCCCCAAGGCATCTGCATGCAAGGGAGTTGATTGTCCTTCATGCTACACACTATATCACACGCTAATCTCTGAGGGAAACATCTGTGTGTGGATACATGAGGCACGTGTTGGTGCAACTGAATAGCAGGTTGGAGACAGAGGGAAAAGCAGGGCTCCAAGCCCCATTAATGTTGCTGCTGCCATGTTTGTTCATCTGTGCAATTTCCAAATAACGTCATCACTCAAATACATTACAGAGGCTATGCCTGTCGCCTACTGTGAGCCATGTCATGTTAGATTTATTGCTGCTACGTCAATTCATGCTGTTAATTGTTCATAAAGGGAATCTTGAGGTATTGAAAAGTTATTCTAATCTATATGAAGAGTTAATTTCCAAAATTCTATATATTCATTTTAGGGAAAATATTATTATCTTGAGTTCATCATTCAATATATCTAAAATGTAGGTGATCCAGTAATCCATAATTCTTTTACTCAAGGAATTCTGTTGCCAACTATCCTTTAAAGATGTGTTTTGTTTTAATGTTGTGCTATCAATCATTTTGTAAGACTTAGAGTTATTTTTTCAAATGGTGGATATCTCATTTTAGAACCTAACTCTTTATATCTTAAATGCTGCTCTATCTGAAGAAGTTGTGTGAATGACAACACCTTGACAAAGAAAGAGTCCAAGCAATTGAAAAATTAATTCAGTGTTAATCACATTTAAAATAGTTTTAACCATATTTAATGTTTAAAACTAAAAGTTTGTCAAATAAAATGACAGTATGATGTATTGAATTACTGGGATTTCTGTTCCTCTATGAGACAAATCAAATTAAGGCAGCCATGTATTTGAACTGTACTTCAGTTTGTCAAAATATTTTTTATCTTTGCTCTGTGAAAGAGTCTCGCCAAATCTACCACTGTGGAATGCTAACGGGCCTAGCTCAATAACTAACATACACAGCTTGAAACAAAGCTTTCTGGACAATACATGAAGGTCATCTACCTCATGAATCATTATCTAATCAATATAATTCATAAGGCCAGAGTGTGACGGAGCACTGTGGACGGTCCGCAGGTTTGAACTGAACAGCACAGTGTAGCATGTTGGTGAACATAACCCTGCATTGGAGAACACTGCCCCCCCTCTAATGTAAGAATGTGTTACCCGACCAGACAGGAATGCATGCCCACGCCAATGGTAGGAGTCGTGACAGAGCATCGCTTTTGACAAAGTGGGAAATCACCATATACAAGTGGGGATCATGTGATTTAAATGCATTGGATGCCACAGATTGTGGTAAACTGGAGTTAACGGCAGTTCCCCTCGTGTTTTGAAGTTCAGCTGGCACTGCCACCTCATATGGCCTGGTGTTAATCTGCCATGAACAAGCCTGCATTATGCCAAGAGCGTAGTAGAAGTGACTGGGAAACAGGTGGCCTCCACTTTTCCTCATTTTCTGGTCTGAGCACTGGCTGCAGGACATGAAGCTGGACAGCTCACATTCTTTTGGGGAATTTCCTCTCAAACCACTTTGTTGGTAAAGGGAAATCAACCCAAAATATCACTCAAGTGTTACATATTTGTGTTTTTGTCTTGTTTGTTGAATCAGAGAACAGCCCTTCTGTCAATATTTTTAATAGAATTTTTACATTTTACAGACTGGGTTTAAGAAATAAAAACAATCATACTATTGCACAAGTCACTGCCCTTTAACCTTGGCCACTGTTCATATAAAGCAACAAATACATAATCATTCAGTGACTCCACCTGTGTAATATGGTAGGGATTAATGTTGGACTAATGTTTATATGCAGAATCATGGTCGGTCACATTTGGAGACTACACATGCTCAGAGCGAGTTTGAAATATTTATCCCACAAGAAACTGTAATTAGACTGAAGACTGACTGGCTGTGTATCTCCTGCATTTTGCCTCTAGGTTTCCTATCATTTCATCATTTTCCTCTACTCCCAAAGCCACAACCTTCCCCCTCTAGCAATGTAGTCTACCTGCTGCGTATCACTAATCCGTTGTCCTTCACTTCTCACGTGCCTCAGTTTCCTTTCAATCATTATTCAGCAAGCTGGACAACATGCGGTGGCATTATGTGCTCACGATAAATGCTTTTTCATTATATGAAGTATAAAAAGTTAATGACAAGAAAAAAGCCACCACTTCTACCTCATCCTCCATAGCCCTTGCCTTGGGGTTTGAAAGAGATGAGACTTAGATTTGAATAAGATGGTTGATACTGAGATGTGAGCTGGTTTGGCACAAAACTCCCACACTAATAGAAAATGGTACATGAGTACTGAAGCCAAACAAATCTTTATGTTTTGTCAATCATATTTAATTTGGCAACATAATATGCCTATTTACTATTTAGGGTGTTGTTTTTCTTAAGGACATAAATAATAATGTCACATTCTCATGACTTTTTTCTGTAAGGAAAGTATGTATTTTAGGACAGATAACCATAAATGGATAATTTAAAATACATTGTCTGTTTAATATAGTTTAAGTAGTCCAGTTCTATTTGAGAGAAAGAGGCTTGATTGCAGGCATCTTTGTATGTACGTAACAATTCATCTGCTATCTTAACTCATTTTCAATAGCTCTAAAACTAAAAAGTCTATTGTTTTACGTGGAATGGGAAAGAAAGAGAACATAAATCTTCAATAAATTACTCCATCTATATCTGAAAGACAACAAACGATCTCTTTTGCAAGAATATCCACATCATGGCTTCAAAAGACCCTGTCCACTGTTATCACTTATATCTTGGCTGGAGCAGAGAATGTGATTCCATGGATTGATGGAAATTGATAGCAGATTGTCTGCAAGGCTCCTTCTGGCACAGAGAAGGAGGGTTGTAACACATCACGATTGGCAGTTTTCTTTACAAAGTGGTAAAAACACAGAAAGCTCATGTACTTTGTGATTGGATGAGGGCGAAGGACTCTTGCTGTGCAGGGTTTTGGAAAAGATTCAGGTGGCAACTTGTTGAAAACAGGAAATGATTTTTGGTTCTATATCGGCTGGAACCCACTGTGACTTATAGGTTTAGGTTACGTCTTATTTGGTAGTTTATATGAGGGAAATTTCCTTCATGTCTGAGAAATACAAAACTTCATTGGTGATAGCGTATCACTGAAACTGTTTGAACAAATATAGCCATACCCCCCTTCCTCTCTCTCTCTCTCTCTCTCTCACTCTCTCTCTCTCTCATCATCCTCTTTCGCACAGGTAGTGTGTTGCAACCACTCAGGTCCCCCAGTTTGTCATAGTAATAGACACTGTCAGGTGTCAGTCAACAATACCCAGACAGCCTGGGGAGTCATGGGAGCTCCAGTCCTCTGGTGCTGAACTTGGACTGAGATGAGAGAGCCTGGAGAGAGAGAGAGAAAGAGAGTGAGGTCTGCTTTCCATAAAATTCTGGTATCCTGCGAGGCAGCTCCACTTCATAATCATAAATCGTCTAGATGGAAATTGGGGATACGTCATATCCCAACATAACAACAGGGAAATTTCAAGCTCAAAAGATAGAATGGCAGTTCTCATGACAGTTCAAGATCAAAGAAAAATTGAAGATTTTTAAGGTTTCTGTTCCATTTTATTTGCTGCTTTGCAACAAGAGAAGGCAACTGCAGAATGCGTTGAGTTCAATACGAGTTCATTTCGCAAAACAACACCTTCTTCTTTTGATGGACATTATATTTTCACACTTCTCGCACTATTTTAGCCTTTCCCTCGGAACTGATGGAGGCAAATATCAACATCTATGATTGTGAGTACAGCAGTCTGTGATCGGCCCAGTCCTTCATCTCTCTCCTGGCGGCCGTGGAGCGTTGAGGTCCCCAGCCTCTCCCTGGCTTGTGCTCCGGCCAGCTCCAGCCCATGCGTGTAATGCTGTTTGTAATGAGAAATCTAAACAGGGAGCAGCAGTGAGGCATGACAGGAATGTGTTTCCATTGGAGGGAGCTCCATGCAAGAAAAAGAAAAAGAAAAAAGAATAAGAGAAAAGTTGAGGCAGAGCTGCGTCCAGAAGGAGCACTCACTTGGGCCAAGGCGGAAGACTAATGTTATTGTACATTGGCTGTCACTCTGCCAGCCCTCCCTCACCAATTGGTTCCTGGTCCCCCTACCCGTTTCTCCCCCGCCTCTCCCTCTGGTTCCCCGAGCCTCTGTTTGCTCAGGTGGACAGTGACACAGTTCTGAATGAGCCCCAGTCGTCCCCCTCTGCACGCATGGCTGTAGACTGTGTCATCGACTCGGAGTCCGGAGGGGCCTGCGGAGAGCTGGAAGTCGGAGCTCCAACCTGGGTTCACTCTGGACGGGAGGGAGCAGGAAGCAGGGGGACAAACACTGGGAGGAACAGAGAAATGGAGGGAAAATGCAAAGGAGAGAGAGGGGAATGAGTGGCATAAACAGAGGAGGAAGAGAGAGGGAGAAAAAGGGAGAAAGAATGAGAGAGGAGGAGTGACAGAGAGATGGAGAAAAATTCGACCACCCGTTTTGAAAATTAGTGAGGGGTGGTTATAGTCTGTGGAGGTTGTCTTGGTTTATGGTCCGTGGAGGTTGTCTTGAAACAGTGCCGTTTAGAGTTTATTTTATCATGCCATGCCGTCTCAGAACCTCTGTCAGGAATTCTCATTCTGCAAAGACTAATTACAGTGTAAACACTACATTAAAGTCTGCAGGCCACTCCACTTTAGTATTTACCTTTTCTTCCAAACAATCTTGACATCTTTCTACAGATTGATTTTGTCCAAGGAAACCTCCTTTGCTGGTGTATATTTGTTTTGAAACTGGCATGCAATTCATGCTGAAATGGATGGATACAGTTTTCAGTGAGCATGGGAATATAGCTCAGTTTGAAAGACAACAGAATTGTTTCTCCCTGCAAATGCGACTTCATCTCAGTGAAAATGTGACCATAACCAGGTTTTTCCTCAAAGAAAAAGAAAAATTCAAGGTGCCAAAACACTCAACACATACATTATGTATCTGTGGTGACTGTCATAGCAGTCTAAAACTCAAGAGAGGTAACTGACAGTGAACAGAAAATTGAATATCTCACTCTCTCTCACATCAAAAAAACGCAACCAGGAACCTTTGCTTCATTAGCACATGCATTGGTGCTGAGGAGCGGTCACTCAGTGTCAGTCACCTGCATGGCCGAGCCAAAGAACCTAATTACTACCACATGGGCCCAAAGGGCCGGAAGAGAATGCTTTTAAGGCAGCCAGAGAGTTATGGCCTCCCAGATCTTTTAGCATATAAAATAAACAAGGAAACTGCTACTGCGTGTCTCTTTGTGTGTGTGCGCGCGTGTGTATGTGTGTCTCTGTATCTGTCACTATTTGATTCCTTTGTATTTCATTTTTAATTTTTGATCATTGTATAACATACCTGACCTTGCAGCCGCATATCTGAAAACCACATTGCATTTTTGGTACACTTCATGTGGCATGAAATGTTCTTTAGGTTTGCTAATACATACTGAAATTTAGTTAACTTGGGTTACTATGTATACACACAGGTCACAATATAATACATTAAAATAGAAAAGGCACACGCAGTTGCCTGGAGCTCTTGGAACAGTGCAATACTAATATAATATGTTATTGTATTACAGTGGTGCAGCATATACCTTAAAAATATGACCGTAGCATTTGTGTCTGTGTGATTCCTACACTGACACCTGAGGAGTGTTGATATTCAGGCTGGGCCAGTACCCAGCAGCTGCCTGGGAGGTGTAATAGGTTGTCTTACAAAGCACAGACAGGAAATGAACCCTGGTATCTAGCTTAAATCAGCTACATCTGGACTCAATTATTCATCCTGGTTGTTTTTGGCTAGTGATAAATGATTTAGTCACACTGCTGACACCATTTTTCAAGGACAAATATAACTATGATATACCCTAAAGTAAAAAAAAAAAAAAAATTCAAAGTAGAGAGTTTGGCTCTTGGATGAGATGCATGTCGCAGTTATTCAGCTACAGCTGTGAGCAAAGAAATCCTTCAACATATAATAAGAAATCTTATCAACATTCTGTTATTTTTATGGACAGGATGAGTTAGTGGTTGATTAAATGTTTGTATGTTTGTATCACCAGTAAGGTTTTGTCTCATTGGTATGTTTTTTTTCTATTAACTATGTGCTTCCACAATAAATACACACTATTCTGGAATTTAAAAACAAAGAAAATCCATAATTAAGTTGCTATACCCTTATCTTGACATAGTGATCTGATGTTAAGGTCGATAGGAGTATTTTGTTGCACTTGCATGCAGGGTTGAGGAGAGCGAAAACATTCAAATATCTTTTCAGTCCAAATCAAACATGGGCATTTCTGTTGAGGCCACAGGAGAAAGTTTAATAGCTCCTTGGAGGTTATGAACTGTTGACAGTTAATAAGTCATAAAATTCCCCCTTAAAGAGGATGCTAGATTCCATCTGCAGGGCACCCAGTACAAAGAACCGGAAAGTAAATATCTAGCAATGGAAGTGGACTGGAATCTCTCAATGACTGCTCATGTAGAGTCTCTAGAGCGTGTCCCCCAAGGTTTCCTGATTTCTAGAGGCATGGAGGAAAAATGACCACATTACTGAGTAATTTGCCCTTAAAGTACACTGAGTTTTTTCTCTTTTGGAGAATATGGGGCTTTGAGAGTGGAGTCGGCGCATTGCAGGCAACTAACCTTGGTGATTACACCTCATATTATTGTACTTGTCATCTATTTTCTTTGGCCCTTGGGCTGTTTGCCATGGTAACAGCACACAGTGGGCTGTCTGGGCTGACCCTGCTGTCTTCTGCATTTCCCAGCTTGGCTGTGATGAAGGGAAGTCTCTGCCCGTGATCCCTAACCCCTGATGAGGAGGGTTCTCGATTTCAGCTCCAGGTCCCGGGCCTCATATCCCTCCCTGCCCCTTTGCCACCCCCAACCCAACCCCATCCAACTACAAGGGCATCCCTCCCTTGATTACGGCTCCTATTTTCTGAGCTCTGTGACAGAGCTGCCAAATTGCACCAGATTACTAAAATTGTCCCTTCTGCCCCCACATCTCTCCCAGAGAACAAGTGCAAGGTCGTCAGCAGCAGAGCCTGAGCCACTTCTGACATTTTGTTTGATGGTGCTTACCAGAGAGCATGACTGCCCGATGTTATTTCTGGGCCCGTGCGTCCCCATCTTTCAGTGAGGAGCAGTGGTGCTAAGACTAAGATTGCCCATGCTGCTTGGACAGGTGTCCGTGCCATATGCCATGGAAATGGCCTTACCAAAGGGACTGGGCTGTGAAGCTACCAGGCTCCATGTAGATGCTGAAGTGTGGCTGTAGGTTGGAAAGAGAGTGTTGATTTAAGCCCAGATTCTCTCATGCAGTGTCACCTGACAACAAAACTGGCCATGTTTTGGGTCACTGTAATCAAAGTTTAAGACATCCTTATCTTGGGGTATCCAGAAAACAAAACTTGTGTTTAATTTGAGTGTTTTTATGTCCTGTGGGGTTGAAAGAAGAAAATATATTTACAAAAGCATGAAAATATTTTATCACTAGCAGCAGGGGCAGCAGTGTTTTAATGACCTGATCCACAGGCCTCTGGCTGGCTGCAGGCTTTCTCAAACTGCAAAGAACCCACTGGTCCGCCTGCCAACCCTTGGGGCAGCATTGAGATGAAACAGATAAGATAATTGACTCTAATGAAATCCAGAGGGCTGGGTCTGTCTGGACTAGGACTAGCTGGGCCCTTTCTCCCTTTTTTCCCTTTTTTGAAGGGGGTGTTCCATATTGATCTTGAATTTGAAGAGAGACTGTGGAAGTTGGTCTCTAATTCAAACCAGATCTCGTGCACCAGCCCTGGTAGTCCAGAGCTTTGATACTGTTTGAAGTTCTGCAAGTGTACACGGCACCATCGGCCTGCTGGACCCTGTTGTCATGACAACTCTAATTACCTTGCTTTACGGCCTAGTTTTTACACAGGAAAGGAGCCATTATGTTCTTTGGGCATTTGCATCTCTCTGGGGCAAGTGTTAAAGGTCAGGAAAATGAACCAAAATAACACATAATATGAATACAACACAAACTTTGTGCATTGTTGCTCAATATGCGGGAAAAGGTGACTCACTGCAATACAGAAAATCTAACATTATGGCAAGCGTTTCTTTTGTTAAACATTTCTTAAATTAGTTACTTAAACATATTTTCCCAAGGACAGTTTGCAGTCCATCATTCTCAAGTATTTCATTGTATTTTATGAAGGTTACAGTAAGGAGAAGCCTCTGCAATCTACTAGCTTGTGCTATTGTGCATTTTCATACTGACTCTAGACCACTATTAATGGTATGCTACTGTCCACCTTTCTCTCTGTGCACCAATCACTGATGACTCTACATCCATAGTAGTTTTACAAATTCTTTGTCAAATAAAAAATGCAGGAAAACACATTGTACAATAGACAGCCTTCGTCCTGCTGTATTATTTTTTTAATACTTTGTTTTTTTCCACAAAAAAACAGTCTAATCACAATACATAATCTATTCTTTTAATGTGGTAATATACTTGTGAAACAAAATAAACACAATACTGCTTTTCCTAGCAGGTTCCCAGTTGCATTCAGACATAACCCAAAAAGTTAATGTTGTGCTAGAATTACATGTATATCTTTGCTCTTGGGTAATGTAGGCTGATACTTGATTATTTGGTTCAAAAACAGCAGAACATTATACCCAGGCTACACTGTTGCTTTCCCACAGTAGATGATTAAAGCTCTAATCAACAACCTGTTCATGTATTTTCGAAGGGAAACATGAAAAGCTGCTGATCACCTGCGTCAAAGTAGATATAATGAGCAATGAATTAATTCACTTTGTCAGCGCTTTAAGTTTTCTTTCCTCTTTATATCCTACAAAAGAAGCATATGCCAACCATTTAAGTCATATACGGCATCCATTTACAAAATGATTTTATAGGATCACTTGAATTTATTGGTGTTCATATAGCCTTAATCCATAGTGACACCGAGGTCAGTGGAATTAATAAAGGCATGGGTGAAAGTGTTTTTCTAAGGCAGAGTGGACTTATGCAGACTCATTCCTCAGGAATCCAACCGCTCATGGTTACTGTTTCATATAGCATTTCTCTAATCTAATTTCTGTCTTTTACTGGAGTGGGGTTGCTCTATGTGATATTGCCAAAGGAATTTCTTAATATGCAATAGTATCCATAAAAGGAATGGAACCTTTGTGTAAAAATGCTAATACAATAACAAAATTAGGTTAACCGAACACAGAGATTGAAAGTCAAGTGGGCCAAGTCAGTTAGCACCAGATGTTATCAGACTGACCAGCGCGGTCGGGCAAAGGGCCTGAAGTGGTGTCACACTGCCAGGGGTCACAGAGAGCCGGGAATCAAAGGGGGAGCCAGAGGTTGACCAAACACACTGTTCTCCCACTGCCCCCATGTAAAACTATCTGACAAACACCAGTGGTCCTCTTTGAACTTGATTTAGCACCAAGGTCACAAACAGCCGGCTCTTCCATTGTGGAGGACGGAGCCAGCACCCTGATGACATGGAGATAGACGAGATAAGCTCAGGTTAACGTCGTCTTACATAGTAGATATCAGTAGATTCTTGATGGGGTTTCCTACAGGAATCAGGGTGCAAACAGAAATATTCCACTGTGCTAAAATCTTAAGCAACATTTCAGACTGTTAACCAGGGCGACCCTGGAAGTATTCAATGTGTATGTGTAAATATGTGCATGTTAAATTTGTGTCGATAACCACCTCTCACCAACCCAGTGTTATTTTGACAATTTATACTTATATATACATTAATATTAGTAATATATACTGTAGTACTATTACTTCAATTGTCTTTGAAGTAATCTGCCTGCAAAATCAGCATAAACATCAGTGAAAATATGTAATATTATTGGTAATATACTTATAACAACAAACTCAAAACTCTGTTAAATCAACAGTTTTTATGTCTGGTGATGTACAGTGCAATAAATTATCATAATTACATCAAGTCATCAAGAAAATACATCCAACTTATCTGACAAAGCACATTTCAACACAAAACCATATCATTATCAACTAAACAACCATAAAACTAATTATAGCAGATGATACAAAAAAGAACCTTGTTTTTCATGTTGTTATTATTGTTGCTCTTGTTGTCATGTGACCAGGTGACTCTTCTGTCTGCGGATTGAGGGATCCTGACGCCATATGTGAGGAGTCAGCGTCCCGTACCGACGCCCCTGCTGGGATATGAGGGAACAGATGATGAGTCATAACGTATATGGAAGATTAAAGACAGGCTAGAGTCTGTCAGGCTCCCAGTTCCTAAAGCAACAGATATCAACACTGATCATGTTTACGCCTGGCCTGCTAAGTGACTTACAATATGGCAACACATGAAAAAAAATGTCATTAAAATGAATTCACTCAATGTACACAATAGCTTTCTGTCCAAAACAGATTTCAAGTGATGTTTGCGCTTGTTTGCTAATTTGCTTATAGATTCCCCACGAGCAGTTCAACTGTTTATTTCCTTTTCTCTGAGAAGTTTTAGATGTATTCATAATATTTGGTAGTTGTTTAAATCAGTTTGATGGTGCTGGACAGGATTTTAGCAGCACTTCTGTGATATGTAGTGGCTTACAGTTTTAATTTAGATACAGTTTAGATTTTTATGGTCGGTGGCCTACAACTACAATTTTTTAATACTGCATTTTGTAGTTTATGCATTCCTAAATGTTCTATCTACACCACCTTGTGATGAATCTATTATGTCCCCGTGTTCAGACTGAAATAACTTTACTGCCACTGCGTTTTTTAATTCGGTCTGTAGTTGTAAAGGAACAAGGTGTTGCAGTGACTGTCAGTTTGATTTCCTCTGCTTCCTCCTATGCCCCTAATTGTTGAGACGGAACTGAATCAGTTAAAAGTAAAGCAGTTGGTGCAGAAGGAATAAGGAGATCATTGTACCACGAGGTAACAACACATCAATTATCAGTGTGACATGAGTGTCCCAGTATGCAGTGTTGGCGGGACTGGTGGGCCACCAGGTTAATGAAGGCAGGGGATTAACACCCGGGGAGTGGAGCGCCTCAGGGACGGGACAGGGGATGCTGTCATTAGAGCCTGTTAGCCCCGTTAGCCCTGGGCCATACCAGGCCTGCATGCTTCACTCACTCACTCACTTTGGGACAAATTGTGTTCTGCCTCACTCAGGGACTTCACATCCAGTGAGAGATTATTTCTGTCAGTTGAGCTATTGAAAGTTTTCTATTAAGAACTTTAAAAAAATATACTTTGGATACTATGACAGATTGATTTAATCTACTATTTTCTATGGATTATAACTTTCACAGCATATTGGGACATGTATTCAAGTTACTGCCATATGTGCTTTAGGTGCTTCACTGGATAGCGTGGTTCGGCCTCTGAAATGAGTGAAACAGTCACGAAAGTAAAACAGTTTACATTCTATAGTGAGGTATTCTTTTTCTCTATTCCCTCAGAAAATAATCATTTCTATTTCATGCTCAAACAGTGACTACAGTTTTATATATATATATATATATATATATATATATTCCATCTTGATTGAACATAAACAGGAACATTTGAAATCATTGTGTTGGACTACAACTGCCCTCCACTTCATCTGTATGTTTATACTTCCTGCGAGAGGCCCTCTATTTATGGACAACTGGAGAACACAAATAATCATCCCTCTCAAGTGAAAAATCTGCTTTTATTATCCGCAAAGTTTTGCCATGCCATTGTGTACTCTCACGCTGCCTCCTGATTGCCTGTTTATTATTACAGAGCTGCTGCTGAGCCAATGGGGAACCGGCCAATTCCAAAAGGTGCCAAGCCATTCCCAGCCATTTCCTGTCTGTGACATCATTGTGTATTCCCCTAAAGCACACTGATCCGTGTCTTGTCTGCAGCCTGGGTGGCACACATCACACACAAAGAGGGCTAAACACAAGGTGCACAAGTTTTTAATATGCCCTTTGGACGTGTATCAAAGGACATTTTTGGTCCTGGATACGATCACATGCCATGCCTGAATCATGGCGTCATTCTTCATGACCGTTGCACGTTTCAAATGTGATGAAACGCTGACCTGTTATGGTTTCAGATTTTGAGTTGAAATCTGTAATTTGCCAACTTAAACATGGTGTGTGTCCACAGGCCTTCAACCAGATTCAAACAAACATCCATTTAACATTTTCTCAAATAGCCAAAGGCCTGCAATCCCTGTTGCGTCCTTTTTATCCAAAAATCTCATGAAATAAACTGCCAACATGGTAACGGTGCAAAGGAATCTGAATTTGGAAGGCAATGTTGCAGAAGAGAGTTTTATATATGATTTATTATTGTTTTTGCCAGAATCAAACAATCAAAATCAAACCTCGCCCCAAATGTTTCCCTCAATGAAGGTAAACAATGGATTATAGCAATGATTGACTGTTTTTTTGGGTTAGGGTTCATCTACCACACCAATTCTCCATAATAAGAACTCCACACATTCTTAAATGCAAAGGTACATGATCAAAACAAATTTTCTTCTGCTTTTGGAAGATAAGATAAGAGATAAATCAGTGCAGCTTTAGCTTGTCTGAAAGACTGAGCTGTAACCAGTAAATCAACGAAGAAAAAGGTCAGTCAATAATTCTACCAAATGTTTTTGACGCCAAATGCCCAGCCATTCCTATCACTCTTTGGCTCATATGTTTACATAAATCAAAGTGCGCTGCAGGTGTCTGCATCACTTAGACATCAAGTGCTGCTGGACTGAGCAGAAAAGGTTTCTTGGCATGTAACACGTAAACGTTTCTCTGAGGTTTGTGTCTCAGATCAAACTAATATACAGACAAGGTTTTATCTTCAGGACAAAATCTACAATTCTGTTATTATAACCATGATTTTGAGCAGTTTGATCAATGTGTTATGTGTTGACAACTCTCTCCCAAAACTACAACCCAGATAATCAAGACTGTAATCTGCAATGCCATCAAGAGATAGTTATGGAGTTGCTCAATTGATAATGAGAGGAAAGCAGACTTCGTGGATCCTATATGATGTTGGAGCTTTTACAGCCAACTCAGCTTCATATCATAGTAGAGATAACAGCTCTGAAGCAGAGAATGTGGCCCCATCACTCTTGGTTCTGCTGCATTTTCTACACAGTGGGTCTCCACTTCGTTGTCCAAGGAGCTCTCTGCTTCCAGTTTTGGAACAGATCTGTTCATGTAGATAATAAGGGAACAAACTACCAAGGGACCAAGCTAATAGGAAATGTATGAGTTTAGTTCATCCTAAACTTACAGTACACTTTTACATCCACAGCAAAATTGTATCTTTAATTCACAGTCAGACAAATTCATCTTGTCATAGTGCAACACACTATCAGCTCCAGTACTATAAATCAATAGTTTTTCTGCTCCAACTGCAAAAACCAGTGCAGGCTAAAGCTATAAGATAGTTGCATAGACGGCCGCTGCCATCTTTCTCCGCGGACTACAGTGAACGGATACGGGGGGATTGGGAAACATGAAATTCTATCTTGTATTCTTTGAATGTGTTCTTCATTATTTCATGCCAGATCTGTTGGTCTTATCATTCAAAAAAGCACACAGCCCCAGGCAGCTGCTCATTTCCAACAACAGCAACAGTAAAGGCCAATGGATCCAACAGGTACTCACAGCTGAGAAGCTCTAAGCTAGAAGAGGTGGAAGCTTTACTTCTAGTGGATGATAACCACTTTCTTCATGGTAAGCATGACTAGCATTTAGCTTGGTTTGCTCTTTTTTTTTTCTCAACCACACTATAGGCGTAGAGGCCAGTGTTGCTACACTAAAGGCAATCATAGACCAGTAACAGAGTTGCCGTAGTGTACCAAAAAGTCTAATTTCAAATTTTCCATGTTGAAGACGGAGTCACTTTTCATCCATCACAACTGTTACAGAATCAAAGATCACTCTCAGATGTGGGCATGCACTTGATGTTGATGGTACACAATTTGGCTGCTTTCAACTTGATTTAAGTCTTTTTTTTTTGCAGGTGACGACTGATCCTGCATTTCACATATGTATTAAATAAGATGCCTTCTCAACAAAGAGCTACATTATTCATAGATGTTAATGTATTCAAATAATCAGCTGACTCCAGATGCAGGAGGCATGCACGGAAAGCTCTCTGTTTCTGTTTAGCCTCTCCTCTATTTCCTTGCCTGAAGTGCAGTACTGTACTTTGATGTTGTCTCCAGCTCAGCTACTCCTGGGTTTGAGCGTTCACTTTCTGTGGCATTGTTAGAGGCATGTATAAAACTGTGCAGCCTGAAAAGGTGTGATTTCCTACAAAGTTCTTTCATTTGTCATTAAGACTCATTAAGAATTGTTCCAAGTGGAGTTAGAAATGCTCAGTTGGCAGCAAAGTTTGCACCTGCCTCTCTCCTGTTGGTCTCTCAGAAATAAACATATTTATGTAACAAAATAAATCAACTTGAGTTGTTTCAAGATATTAATATTGTTACAGTTAATCTGAGGGCTCCAACATAATGATTTATCAGTTACACCACCGTTTGTTTTTTTCAAGCAGGCTACTTGCAATTGGAAAATACATAATTCAAATGAAGCGAGAGTAGACAGATGTAATTTAGAATTGACTATAAAGTGACTTGACGCTACGGGTGTTACAATTCTTTACAAGCGCAATATAGGATAAATTGAAATAATTATAAGGAGGCAAAAATAATAAATCTGACATGATCGATACTGAAGCCAAAATATATTTTTAGTCATTTTTCAGTATCCTGTCTGACTTGCTATCACCTGTCAGTTACAGACACAAGTGAATTATTTCACATTATTTAGTTATTTGGTTATTTCTATATTTGGTTACAAAACATTGTGAAGAGTTTTCAGACAAATGGAAACAATATATATATATATTTTTTGCGCAAGGCTTCCATGCATATAAAGCCTAAAGCAAGGCCCAATTATACTAGCATTAACACGAGACATTAAAGATTCATAATAATACAAATAATACAAATAATAATAAACATAATAATCATAATAATAATTTAAATAATTTGTTAGGTTACATTTCTTTAAATCCATTGGTCTAAAAGATAATACATATCAAACATAAGACAAACTAATGATAAGCCTATCAAAGAAATGAGCGATAATAAGTTTCTTCCTACTTTTTGGAATCATGTCACGTTAGAGATCATAAAAAAAATCGAAGAAAAGTGAAATATGCCTATTGATAGTATAGTCATTTTTTTATTTGTTTATTTGTTATTTGTTATTTGTATTAAGAAAGTTTGACATAAATACTACTAGGCTTGGTAAGGTGCTTTATGCGTGTGTAACTGCAGTTTTTCTCAAATAGCCAGATCTTGATAAATTGGTTATAAATTGAATTCTGCTCTCTTTTTCTTCAGACTCCCCCCTCTTCCATCCTCCTCCCTCCACACACACACACACACACACACGCACACACACACACACACACACACACACACACACACACACACACACACACACACACACACACACACATAAAAAAAGCAAAAAAAAAAGCCTGAAACTAGTCTCTGATTGACGACAGTAGGCCCGGACTGTTGGAAGCTCTAGAAAAACATCCTGATCTTCACATATCGCCTCACAGAATTAAATACTTTCGCCTTAATAACTCCACATAGGATTAACCCAGTGTGTGCGGTAGGCTGTTTGCTTTTGCTTCGCCTACCTTTATCTCGGCGCGGTCAGACCAAAACCCATAGTAACCAATGGTCGTTGCAGGTGGCGGCGGCCCTTTTTAAAAATCCATTTTGATCAGAGCTTCTCGTTGAGCTGCTGTCTGTCTGTGCATGCAGATCCATACTGTAAGTCTGTGGAAGTAAAGCCACTCCGAGCTCTCTCTCTGCAGAGCAATGCACTGGAAGGCGAGTCTCTGCACAGTCTGAACATCTGCTCATTTCACGTGACTTTTTAAAAATACTAACATCTGTTCTAAATAGGTTTCATTCTGTGCCTCTGCATCGTGTCAATTGCCAACTCCTCTCCCTGCAAAAAAAGAGGGAAACTTATTTGAGGATATTGTATTGCATAAGGGAGTTGAATTGGATTTTTTTTTTTTAAGTATAATTACATATCATGAATAGGCTGCAACTTGCATTTGTTGTATTTATTTGTTGTGTATTAAATGGAAAACCTAAATTTCAAAAGTTGCCAAAAAAGTAGCCTATTTTACTTGATCTATGGCCTAGACTGTATTTGTCAAGCATTTTTTTTCCAAAGTGAGAAAAGCCTGTGTACAGACCTACAGCCTACCTTGCGTGGCCCAAGCCTCCTTAAATTTCATAGACATCTGGGGATTCCATACATGCCTCGCAAGCCAATTACACACCTTCAAACGGGCACACGCTTTGATTCAAGGAGGGATAGAAAGTTAGAAACACTTTCCCAGACCAGTACGGGCAATCAGACCCCGATAACCGTATGAAATATTTTTTTTTTAGTGCCAATAAGCCAACTAACTTATAGGCTATATATGACAAGCACAACAACACTGAAAGCCTTGTCTGTTATTCGGTTATTAGGCTTTATGTTGCGCTGGGGATCCACAAATTCACTAAGGATTAATGTTAATACAAGGGCTAATTGACGTGACATCTCCCATTTATGTTTTGATCGCTGCTTTATTTCACCATAGGGCAGCTATTGTGTGTGTATGCTATACTACAATGTATAGGCCTAACTGTAGGAGGGCAAGTAGTGTTTGTTGGATCTTTTCGGGTTTGAGAGAAATTTCCCCAACAACAGCGTATGTTATCCAGGACAATTACTGCAGTATTGTTTATGTTTCGATGGCACAGCGCAGCTATTGGCACAAGACTATTAAAGATATTGAGCACAGGCCTAATGGTAGGTTGACATGACCTCAGTATTATTTATTTACTTAATGTAGTTTAAGGCCCGATCCTTAATTGAGTGTAAACAAAGGCAGCCCCGTAGAAAAAAAATAGCATAGATAGATAGATAGATAGAGAGAGAGAGAGAGAGAGAGAGAGAGAGAGACAGAGAGAGAGAGAGAGAGAGAGAGAGAGAGAGAGAGAGAGAGGGAGAGAGAGAGATTGTATAGGCTCTTTTACTGTTATCAAAATTCAGTTTCTGATATTTGCTGCATGAATTTTTACAGCAATGAAAGATTTATTAGGCTACTTTAAAATGTTGGTAAACATTGGCGTTACTAAAATACTTTTATTTTTCAAATATAACTTCTGAAATTTACCAACACTGGGACTTGGATAAAATAATTATGGAGTTTCGTAGCTGTATTTTTTCATTTTCTACTTTTTTTTATTTATTTTTTTTATTTAAATAAAAATAGCCTAAATGTTTCCCCTCGTGTTTCGTGTAAGATGCAGCTGCTAAAGCATGCCAATAATAACTTAAATTGTTTTCCCAAGTGACTGTCGATAGTGGAAGCTGTTGTCGTTAAACCTGATGTGAAGCAGGTCCACTTGTACATATTATGGCAGGTAGATGCATGTCAGCTATTTATTTTAGGTCATTTCATATATAATGAATACCAAATGTCTGTCTATTTTTGTTGCTGAGACTGGCCTACTCTGCCATATGTAAGTGTTTTTTTTTTTTAGAAAGTTCATGAAACTAGATTAACAATCAACAAATTATATTAAATATTCATAGTACAGAAACGAGGTAAAAGGCAATAAATTCCATCGTCATTTTCTTTAATGCAAAAAAATATACAAAAATTTACATAAAGATAATAAAAATAGGAATGTATTTCAGACACAGGATCTATTCCTCAATGTAACACGTTTCACCAATAAATAAATAAATGTATTCTGAAAACATTTTTTGCACAGGTTAGATCCACAAGTCAACCTACTGTGAGCTACACCACCCACTGACAGTCTCACACAAAAACTGAGACAACTGCTTCGATGCACTTTGACCTCCACAGAAACAAGTCCAAAGGCATGCATTAAAAACATACATTTCCAACATTCGTCGTCAACAATAAGAAAACATATCAGAATGGAGTGTAGTGAGCCAACACTGCAAGTCCCCACCGGGCCTTGCAAAGTCATCCCGAAAGCCTCTGTCCTCTTTGGTTTAAATAGTGTTCTCCCATGTATCCAGCATTGGACTCCAGATTTGTCCCGTCAAGATTTGATAAGTAGAATCAGCAGTCACCTGTGGGTCAGACAAGGCATTAATTATCACTAAACGGTGCATAAACACAAGTGAGATACACTGTTGCAGAATGTTGGACTATATTCTACTTGGTTGCATTAAAGAATAAAAACCCAGTAAAGCCCTATAAAAAGACCTGTTTTCTGCATTATTATTTGCCCATATTATGTAGGTAAGTTAGGGCCTTCTTCAGTTTGGAAGGCGACAGTTAGAAAACCGTGCATACCATTTTGGGCATTATTTCTCCAGATGCTAGTGAGATGTTGACATGGACCAAGCGCCCTCCATCCTCCATACAGAGAAGGCGTAGCTCAATCTCTCATGAGCCACATAACTACAACTTGCCATTTTGGAGTCCAGCTCGTCGCTTTGCAGCACTTGGCAGAGGAAATCGATGTATCTGGCCGCGAGTTTGAGGGTCTGTATTTTGCTGAGTTTATCTGAGGGCAAAGTGGGGATAATTTTCCGCAAAGCTGCGAAAGCCTCGTTGAGTGACTGAGTCCTCTGTCGCTCCCGGACGTTGGCCATGACTCTCTGCGTCTGCAGCTCTTCGAAAGACTGGGGGCTGCTGCTGCTGGATTTCTTCCCTCTTTTCCCAGGGGTCGGGCTATCTGAATCCTCCCCGTTTTTCCTGCTTGATCTCCTTTTCCTCCCACATCTCTTCGGCTGCCTATCCAGTTCCCCCTCGCTGTTGCTCAGGCTGTCCACCGGAGAGACAGGAGAGCTGCTCGACTCTTCCCCCATAATTTCCTCAGACATCACCACTTGGGTAGATGGCGACCAAAAGTGTCCGAAATTATTTTCCTCTCATGAAGTTAACGAATTATTCCACCTGTAGGTCTATCTGGCGTTGAAGACACCACAGTATCCATAGATGGGGCCCGGGGAGGACAAGTCTTTTCTGATACTTGAGAAACTTAGGCAGTTCTTATAGGCTGCATGGCGTAAAGTTTTTGGAGAGAGACAGGATTGGCCAAGAAAATGAATTACGTGAGGCGAGGGGTGGGAGCATCCAAGGAACTATCACAAACGCTCTGAATACAAAGTCGGAGACAGTGTTGGAAAAAAACTCTAGCGCTAATATTTCAAAACACAGTAATTAAATAGTGCCTCATGTCATTACAGATCATTTTCGACATTATTCCATTCCATTTCATTCGTTTTGATCTCCTATTGAGATGAACGTATGTTTTTATTCTCAACAAGACAAGTTCACTGAAGTGAGTGAAAGTCGATAAGTAAATTGGATCCATGCATACTTCCAAGGGATTTTCTTAAAGAAATCACATTGAAATGACCAGGCTACATAACAAGCGTGTTTTAAGCGCGGGCACGAGCGCAAACTTTGCGTCTATTTATCCAAGCAACTGCGGATCAATCCAATCAGGGTACAACTAACATATTTATTGACACTTCATCTCACAGCTGTTCCTCTATTCATCCATCATTTGAGACTGACGCCCCTTATCAAGGATTATGCAATCCCTGCCTTTTAATTACCCAATCCCTCCCTTGGCATATAGTATCTATAATCATTACCTTAGTGAACTACATGGATTTTGAATTTACATTTTCAGGAGTCAGAGGCAAACCAAGTGAGATCAAAGGACTTCCATATAGGCAACATATGATCCCAAGCCTACATTTTTGACATGCAGCCAGTACTGCAGTTTCAGTTTTTGCATGGAGGACTGCAGCATGCTCTAATTATATTGCCCACAAGAGGGCATGTTTTTTGTATACTGTGACATACCACAAAATATAAATAAAACTGTTGAATAACCAAGTTTATATTTGTTTGTTCATCCAAAAAACAATGCAAGAAATGATTGTTCATTGTTGATTCCAGTCAATATAAGGAAGCGGCACCTCTCTGTATAGAGCTCCTCTGATATTTACTAGGATGGGAGTGATACAATATCCATCTTGTTTAGTAGAGGATTACTTTGTTTAGGTTGGAAAGGCTGTGGTCCACAGGAGCAGCATCTGGTTCAGGAAACAGGAGGGCAGCCAGGGTCAGAGGTCACAACACCAGCGAACATCCATTTACATCTTCGCCGAGGCCTGAGAGCAAAGCATTGTTCCAAGGGAAACCTCAGGGTACCAACAACACACAGGGTTGTTTTAAGTGTGACCTGTGCTGCTTCTATTTTAATCTAACATTTCAGGGTCAAACTGAGGAGATTCCCTAAATTCATTGCATTCGGTCTCAAACACAAGCGCACTTTTTGTTACCACTATTCTATAGACCAAACATGATGTTCCATTTTTTAAAATTTGGATGCTGAAATTTGAAATTGCATGTATCCAAAAATGTAGATGATGGCATTGAAGGACAAAAAACATCAGGAAGAGCAGCTCTAGGCTTTTCAAGGTGAGCGTACCTGGCTGGCGGCTCTGTCCATGGTGCTGATCTTAGCATACACTACCTTCTGGTCACCTTACAGGTATAGCAGCAAGATCTACCGTCACCTTGTTTGGATGACTTTATAGACTTTATATGCAGACAAATATAAAATCTGGACTATAACCACCCTCATTTCTAGTTCCTCATTACTTTACCTCATTTGTCCTGCACTATCTCTAGCAAAAAGAACAAAAAGACCTGCATGAAACATGCACGCTGGACAAGAATCATTGCATTTTACTTGCATAACTTTCAAAATAATGATGTCTAATATTGATCGTTTGGTTTACAGTTTCTTTAGAATGAAAGCAGCATACTGTGTATCAGAGAAAATTATATAACATTTCATACACAGCATGAAAATAAATGCTTTGCCACAGCACAAAGATATCACTTGATATTTTTTTTTAAATAATGCATAGGCTAGTATCTAAAACCACTATGTATGTTCGCATTTTTTGGCAGATTGCCCTGCAGTGTTGCACTCATTGCTGCTGAAGTGACTCTGAGAAAACACAGCTGCTTTTAGAGAATATGATGTCATCAGAGTGTACATTGACCCCACTGGTGTTGATCTTTAATAAAGACAAAACCTTCATCAGTCAGTTACAGACTCCAAATTGTGATGCTTTTTGTCGCCATGGGGAGGAACAAATACTTTGGGCGAGAGTAGCCCATATAATGAGAAGTACATAAAGAGGAGATGATTTGAAACAGTGCTGATTGTTTACAGTGTGATTTACACTGCTGTCCCACATAGGCCTTTAAAGGCGGTAAATACAGATGAAGTAAGCCTTTGTCCTTATCAATGGGCAGTGAGTGGGAGTTATGATAAAGTCAAGTGTTTAATAGTGATTCATGCAACTTGACACACCAGTCATGAGTGACCCCAAAGCGTCATTAACCGCCCCTCCCAGAGGTCACATCAAGGCAGACACAACTCCGGCTCTCACTCACTAACTCTGAGCCAGAACCAGATCCACAGAGACCTGCCTTATTTTCTCTGCTACAGCCGTGGAAGGCCGTGTTTCTCTATCAGCCTACTCATATCTATTGAAATAACAAACCACAGTTCTCCACATGCACGGGTCTCCCACAATTGACGGTGATATTCATGTTCACTCCATTAAGTTTAACCACACTGAGTCCGATGCCAGCACGTCAAGATGGATCAACTGCCGGGGATGAGAAAAGACAGGGGTACGTTCTTCAAAGAGCGGTCCCAGATAGCCTCTAATCAAACCTTGGGACTAACAAGGTCAAGCCCCACTGTTGGATGACAGCATTTTTCCTCCGAGATTCGGCAATAGCCTCAAAATGTCCCATTCCTGGAGAGAAATCCAGACATGATATCAGGGGTTTTCGATAACAGCAGTCCAGTGGTGGTGAGAGACGATTTGGGGTGTTGATTAGGGAGGTGAGGATGAAAACAGCCCTTTATAAGTTGTCTGGACATGAGGAGCCAGGACTCCTGAAGTTAGCTGTAAAAGAAATCCTTTGAAAACCAAAGTGCTTTGATGTTGAGGGTTCTAATCACGGTTCTACTTTAAGAGAGCACAATTTAACCTTGTTTGAATAAATGGAACAAAACCTGCCCATTCCTGGAGTCACAAAGTATCAAGTCTCATCTCACAAAAAGTAACATCTGTTTTGATCTTAATAGAATGTGTTTGTGTCTATCTACATATGTACATATATAAACGTGTGTGCGTGTGTGTGTGTGTGTGTGTGTGTGTAATAGATGCACTGTTAAATCCATTCATGTCATCGTAATAACTCTGTGGGATATCAGACAGCTCTACCGCACAATGACACCTTATTAGCCACTAAGAACCAACAAACCTCCAGTTTGTTTTCACAGCTTGGAAGCTAGAGGTGATGTGGGGTCTAGGGAAGAACTGGCATCCCAGCAGTATAATCTCTGTTTAAAACCACACACACAAACTCGCACACACACACACACACACAAAACAAACACAGGCTTTCCTCCAAGGGTTTCAGAAAGGCTTTCACTGGTATAACTTTACTCCAAAAACGCAATATATGGATTGTGAAAACTAAAGCTTGTGTTATCACTAACGATATATCTCATTTTCAGATATTTATGTTCAACCCATTGTTTCTGACCATGAACACCATAAGATAAATGCCAGCCAATACATTTGCTGTTCTCACCACTGCTAAAACATGGACCTGAAGGCCACTGAGCCCTGCCTCCTGCTACCCATAAACCAGGCTGCCACCCAGCAGACCACACACATCCACCCAGGCCACTGCTGCGTGGAGACCAAGGCAGTGACCCGTGCAAAGAAAATATCTGTTCACAGAGTTACAGTAGCTGTACCGTGTTTTGGCCAGACCGCTTTCACAACAGGAGCTCAACAGGTGCTATTCTAAGTTCGGAGAGTACTGTGTCTGTGTATACCTGGTCAGTCTCATAAAGTGATGTGCTTGTTTTGTCAGTGTCACATTTAAAACACCCACAAGACATGCAATGGGTGTGAAATGTAATACATGCCAAATACACATACATACATGTGTATAATGAAAAGAAGTCTACATACATAAGCAGAATGGAGGGGGAAAAAACAGTGACCAGTACAATCAAATGCTGCACAAGTACATAGTATATAGAATCAATGGTGAACAGCATATCCTCACTATTGGGTGAAAACCTTTTAATTAATCTCCAAAATATAAACTTTTCAGGAACTAAGAGAGAGACATTTTTGAGTTTATCCAATGGGTTTTGAAAAGATTTTATAAACCTAACAACCGTTGTAGAATTTTCTCATCACATGTCATCCTTCAGTTTAACTTGAACCATGAAAATCACCAAATTAGAGTTATGAGGTTTTCACTCGATGACAGCGATGATATGTTACTGATAGTACAAGAATAATGATTATATATACTCAAATAAACAATGCAAGAAGACTCCTCACACAGAATACAACAACACAAGCAACTCTTGGCGCCAATCTAAAGCCATTCCTTCCTCCAAAGCTCTAAAATGCTGGCATCTATGGCATGGAGCCCAGCAAAATAATCCTGGCAGAGCACATTTCAGAAAGCAGTATAATATGCCATGTCACATAGGCTTATGTAAGTGATGAGCATAATGTCAGTAGTCCAGTGTGGTTCTTCACTCTAACCACAAGCGCTGTGAGGACTCCCACCACAGTCCCTGTTAATAAGGGCTCTGTGAGGAGAGAGGAGGTCAAACAGAGTGCTCCAGCTGCACACGAGGATGAATAGCATACAGGGGGATGATGGGCAGAGGTGTGGGGGCGGGGTGTGAGGACCTGGGGAATGCTCGGGACAGAGGAGGGTCTCCGAGCCTAGGCCAAAAACAACAGGGGAGCAGCGTGGATGCTCCCCGCAGGCTGCTCATCCCCAAGCCACAGACTCCTGACAGGGGTGGAGGTATAGAGAGAGAGAGAGAGAGAGAGAGAGAGAGAGAGAGAGAGAGAAAGACCTGGCAACCATCATGCTAGTCTTACCTGCATTGTTATTATATACATTGTTGAGCAGAACAGTGAAAAGAAAGCGGAGGCTACTTTATAGAATCATATGGTGATTTATAACTGCGGCACTCCACATTCCCCCTCTATCAAAGGTAGGTCAGGTAGTTTTCAACCCAGCGAGCGTATAGTATAATAAATTCAAAGGGATTCAAACAGCTTTTGCCGGCAGTCAATCTTAAATTACGTGGGGCAGTAACGACGATTACTCTCCTCTGAACTGCAGCTGTGTTCCCATCTCCCCCTGAATTCTGCTCACCTCCGCTCTTCCCAGTGTGTCAGTTAGAGGTGACCTCCTCCTCCCTGAGTCAGACCAATCTGTCAGGACACAATAGGCTACCTCTCCAGCTATGTTGTTTTTGGAATGGGAACCCTTCAGTCCTTCTTGTCCTCCCTCTTGGCTGACAGAAATTAGCCAAGAAGACACCCTTCTGACTGCTTTATCTCCCCTAATTTCAGTTCGCACTCATTACATAGATCTCGCGTTGTGTTCTTAGGAAGTTGTTTACTTGTACTCATCAGTGTGGAAGTGGCCGGCGGCCAGTCGACTCATCATGGCCACCCAGCTGGAGTTCTCATCAAGATTTGAGTCATTCAGCTTGCTAGCACACCTCTCACCTGGAATATTTCCAGTTAGATCAGGACAAGCAAATAGAGTATTCATATTCCATTATGCATATCAGCCAGATTGCAGTCGCTGTATATTTGAAGTCTTTGCTTCCGTTGACATAAGAAGATTGATTTGCTTATGAGGATTACCTGCACCAGATACTAAAGGAGCACGCAAAACTGTCATGACAGAATGAAGGGGCATCCTCTTAGCTTTATTCAGATATAGAGTCTGTTGAAGACATTACTTGCTGCTGTGAAGTGTGGACACCTGCAGCCCATGGCTCTGCTCACCATCTGTTGGCCATTCTTAAGGTCATAGTAGGTAAGAGGAATGTGTCTTCAATACAAGAATAAGCGGTGGCTCAGACAATTGTGCCATTATTTTAGGTTCCCATAAAGCATTCAGAATCATTTAAATTAGGCAATTGTTTATATTGACTTCTCATACAGTAATAAGGCCTGAGATTTGAAGATGGCACATGTACAGTCAGTTATCAGATCTCATGTGGATCAGTAAAAACGCTGAAAACACTGTTCAAGGAAAACCTCTTACTTGAGGCCCGGTAGTGAAGTGCTCACTATCGAAATGTTGAAACGATCCTCTGCGGCAAAACCTTGCCATTCCCATGCCTCACCAGCTTTCCTCCATCTGTTTCTTAGATTATTGATGAACTGAGAGTGTCACGGTTGGTACATCAGTCCTGTCAGCAGACACGCTACTTGCACCTCCCCCACGCCATCACAGTACACCTGACAAAACCTTTCACTGCAAGATAGGATGTGATCGCACCAACAAAAATAAACCCATCTAGTAACAGGGGGAACTGGAGAGAGACAGACTTTTGGCTTACCATCATTCCTACCTGCCATGTATCTCAGTAAAATAGAGAGTGTGTTGTGGTCTGGGGTGCAGATGAGTTCTCCGTTGTTTATCAAGAAGATTGGGCTTATTTGTGTGTTCTAATTTTCTTCGACCTTTATCACAGGGTTCTGCAATGACGAAATTTGATTTCTGTAAGGGTGGCTGATGGAAAAAGTGAGAGTGAGAGCACAGTGAGGTGTCCAAGGATGTGGATGGAGCCCAGCAAACCATAGTGATTACTCACAAAGCCGCTCTTCCAAACACTTCAGGCTTTTTTCTCTCCCTGTGAGTCATTTGGTAATAGAGTTTCCTCCTTCCCAGCGGTGGCCATGGGAAGAGGCTCCAAGCAGGCAGTTAGTCAGAAGAAAAGCATTGAACTCTGGGCAGGATCGACACCTTTGTAACGTACACTACAAATGGTTTCTCTTATAACGATTTCTACTAAAAAAGGAAACATACAATGCTGTTATCAGTTTACAAACCAAATAACAGTGTCTACATTTTTTGTGATGGATTTGTGGCTCGGAGAGAAAGACTATATTTCAGAACCAGAATTTTTTTAGAACTTCAAAGGACAAAGCACTGAATTTGGATACTTGATTGCATTATTTTAAAATAGATTTTGTTTTGAGGCGTAGAATATGTGCTGAAAAATGCCATTGATGCACCCCGATCCAAGCTGCTTCACTGAAGAAAGAGAACTGATTTTCTGTAGGTGTTAATTCCAGAAGGGACCGACAAGTGAGTCAATAAATCTCTGACTTTCAGCCACTCATCATGGTGTTGCTGTGCTCTTGTGGTGGAGTATCCATTACTGTATATTCAGAATCCAGTCTTATGGCAGTGTTCTCAGTGTCCATTACCTAGTGACTAAAACACCAGTGATAAATGAAGTGTGACCATAGAAACAGTAAAGCTTTGTTTTTTTTTGTTTTGACTTTTCTAATTGTTGAACTTTCTCTTCTTTCACATCATCTATTACCAAATTATTAGGGTCCAATACGAAGGGGGGGGGGGGGGGCGTGTAGGAGACACCACCAGCACCTTTACAGCGTGCATAAATCAACAGGCTAATAAATTGAAAGCTAAATGACTTCTTGCCCTCAGCATACATCATGGAGGGAAACCAAATGAAGCCTTATATACCCTAGAGGACAGAGGAATGCTTCTGTTCATAACAGTGATTTGTGGATGGCTCTCATGGCTGTTGGCTTCAGAAATCAGAGCTTGAAGAAAGACTTCAAACTCTTTGGACTTCAGTTACACTAACAAGGCAAAACATTGTGTGCAGTAAGGGCTGAGCATACTTACCTGCATTAGCATGTTTTAATTTTAGATCTTTACATCTTTTTACTAACTTAAAAAAAAAAAAACATTTCCAAGAATTGCTATCCTTAGCAATTTTGATTTTTACAAGAGGCTAATATACTTTTATTTTAAATTTACCAGTACCAAAACCTCCTGACAACTTTATTACTGATTTATGACAGATATGTGATTGGTATTTCCACTAAAATTATAATAAAACGAAATATAAAAAAAACCAAAAAAAAAAAACATTAATCTCAGAGGTTTGCAGGTAAGAGGTGGCAGAAGAAGAAAGGACATTATAAAAGCAACATGATATCTGAAAGTGAATGTTTCATATTGTTAAATATCATCATTGTTCACACTCCATTTTGGTATGATATTATTACACTATTGAGACGTCAATTTATGATTTGCTTCACTATCATGTGAGATTATGTACTAGTTCTTCCCTTGATGGGAATATTATCTCCCCTATTATTCATTCATTAAATAGCTGTTAGTTGGCAATAGCAGATCAGAGTGAACACTAATGGGCAATTGTGGTGGGGATTCAAATTAACTCAACACTAATGCAATGGCGCCACCCCATGGATTGAAAACATCTGGTCGAAAATCTGAAGTCTGCTTTGAATGTCTGTGATGGCTTTATGATAGTGTTTCCATTTTAGCCTACAATGAAAACACCAGATATTACAGAAATTCCTTGTAAATTTAAGGATTATTTTGATATTCACCACAGCCCTGTGACAAATAACCATGAAAACGAGTCAAACTGAGGATTTAAAAATAAAACCTTTTAAAATGTAAAAAAATTTTGTATTAATGGTTTTATTAATGTATGTGTTCTCAGTGATAAAAAGACAGAGGCTACTTTAAACATTATGTTTTCATCAGAGCAGCCAACTGTTATACATTTAGTTATATAATATAGGCCAAAAACATGTCACCATTTCATATCAATCATGTTACGAGGAAAGCATTAAGTCATCTTTGGAAGACAGGACAGCATAAAATGCATCTCCAAAATATAAAGGATAGTCAACATCTTTTTAATTAATCCATTATCCATATCCTTGAGCAAAAAGAAAAAGAAAGGAATGCAGTAATGGACTAAGCTCTTCTTGGCAGTCAGTGAGCTGGGATGAGAGCCAGATGAAACAGCATTTTCAGCTATTTTTTCCTCTAAAAGAAAATAAATGAAAAACAGCCTGTCAACCTTTCCCCAAACCCACTTGGATCACCGTGGCAATAGATTTAAGTGACAGATTTGGTGAGATGAGCTTTGTTTGTGAGGTCTCACCCTGTCCAGTGTCCTGATGAAGACTAGGATGCCTAGGACAAATAGTATATACAAATAGTTTCACCTTATACAGGAGGTTCTGGCTGTTCTGAGCGATCCCCAAGACACAATCTGTATTCCGAATTTGCGATGGATGAAGCAGCCAGGGAATATACATGAAGTGTGCTGTAAAAAAAATGAGGTATCTCCCTCCACAGTAGAACAAGCTTCAGCCTCTTGGATGAAGGCCTAGTTAAATCCATTAATGCAATTTTATATGTTCCAGTCGAGGGGCGTACTTAAGAGTGCACAAGTCAGAGAACATTTTCAATCAACATGTCACACTCTGTTCTACATCCAAATCAGCAGCCTCCTCCTCTTCTGTAACAAAAACACAGCATGCCTTCAAGTAGACTGCTAAAAAACAGCTCCTCTCCACCATCAGCATACAGTACAGTTATCATATACAGGTAACTGCCAAAATAAAGAACACACGTGAGTACACTAGGATACAAAGTACATTGAAAGAAGGTGCTTCCATATGTGCAATCCTTAAGATAATTAAGCAATCACTGACTTAGAGAGAGGACTCACTGTTGGGGCAAGTTTGGCAGGAGCTTCAGTGACAAAGCCTGCTTAACCTGTTGATGTTTCATGAGAAACAGTGACTAAGGTGATGTTGTTGGCATGGAAATCTGAGTGAAAGACATAGGCGGCTTGGACTGGCTGTGGACAGGAGCACATACTCTCTGACCATAATGTCCATTCATTGGTTCGGGATATAAGGAAAAACAGACAAACCACTGAACTGTCCGTTCAGAACGTCACAGAGACACTATGGTCAGCCCTTATTACCGTAAAAATGCACTTTCGCGAGTGAAGTGGTGAAAAGAACACAGGCACAAAAAAATATGGTCAGATGAGTCATACTTCTGCCTCCTCTCAGCAAGTGGGTGAGTACATGTGTGGCATGTCAAAAGAAGTTTGTTTCTTTTGGTTTCTTGTGGTATGGGGCCCATTTTCCTGGCATATTTTGGTCCACTCAACGCCTTAGAGGGCAATGTAAATGCCAACAAATACAAGCCATTCTGAGTGATCATGTTCATCCTATGGTGAAATTTCTGTCCTGATGGGAGTGGAGTCATCCAGAATAACAATGACCCCATTCATATTCATGCACAGGTGGTCACTGAAAGGTTTGACAAGTAGGAAAACAATGTAAACCATATCCCATTCACCAGATTCAAACACAATTTACAGTATGCGAGATTCTAGAGCAGTGACTGAGACATAATTTTCCACCACCACCATCAAAATACCAAATCTGTATCTTATGCAAGAACAGTGTCATATTAACACACTTTTGTTGGTGTTTACTTTAATTAGGGAGTTACCTGTTGGTGGATGGCATAGGCTTGCCAGGCCCATTATAGAGAGGCTTCAGCTCTTTTAGAAAACCCTATTCCACCCTCAGATACTCTTACACTGTTAGATATCATCAATCTTTGAACTTCAATGCATTCCTTGGGTTAGTTGTGATAAAGAGATGTAATTTACTTTCTTGGTATAGCATATCCACTTTCCCTGATCATGTCTCGTCTACTTCTACAGATTTCCTGAATTTCCCAGGATACCTTTTGACAACTCCCAGAAATAGGGATGTTGCTTTCAGGTAGACATATGGGCATATAAATAGCTTGTAAGTGTGATTATTCAGCTGTGAGTTATAGTGTCTATGATCGTGGAGACCCAGGTGGCTTTCACATAAGCATTTGTGATTTGTCAAAAAACTGACAATATCCCATGCATTTCAATGAGACGTATACTGATGGAAAACCAGGGGGTTCTGAAAAGTCTCTAAATCTAGCGACAAAGTCACCAAGGTGGCAACAGCGCATGTGTTTGCGGCCTTTCTCCAAAGTCTTGTGGCTGCATTGCATGATGGTCTATTGAGGCTACTGTCAGTGGAGAAACTGGTATCTCTGCCTCTTGCACAATGGATTTCCCTTTGTATGATTGTTGAACATTGTGCAAAATGGTGAGTCTTAAAAGAAACCCTATTGCTCTTTGATTGATTGATAGATAGGCCTAGCTGAAAATTATTCTGCTATTAAACTCACAGGTAGCTGAGCTGGAAACATCTTGACATCGCATTACGTCATTTGTCTGGTTTTGGCCCAGCCAATAGCTGTTTTTAATAGTGTTTTAGGGTGGGGGTTTTCCTTTAAATTCAAACCCTAGAAGGCCCCAGTTCCTGTGTTATAGGCTAGTCCCCATGAATTAGCTGAATCATATTCGTATATATCATATCGATATTTGCTTGTCACATAGGTTTTTTATTTTTTTTCAAGTAAAATCACTTGACAGCAGTGATAAATGTAATTGTTTTAAAGGTAGGTAGGTAGGTAGGTAGGTTTGTGTTAGTAAGTGTCCCTCTGAGTTCTGGATGCTGCCCCCTGATGCCTATGAATCTGGTTCCCAGCCCAAAAACTTCTTTGACCAGCGGTACTGTGACCCCAGCCTTGACCTGGCCACCACCGAACTGGTACAATAATAGCATAGTTTGTATTGTGTGGACTTGATCTCATAGTGCATTAACCTGGATGTATGTGCCTCTTCAGATAATTCAAGCATGTGAAGCATGTAATGTTATAATAAACTGTTGGAAAAAGGCCCTAATCAAAAGTCACAGGCTTCCTATTCTCATGTTTAATGCTACGCTTCCTCTTTTTCAGAGTATCCAAAAGATCCTTGATGAAGAACTGTGTCCATCTTTTTATGTCCCAAGCTTATCAAGTAAAGTGCCCCTCTTTTATAAATCCCTTTGTATACTTACCAAATCTTTGCATTCCTACCAAACATCAATTAGCCTAATTCTCATGACATATAACCAAAGTGCACAGGGTAAAGACAGAATGCTTATATATCCTGGAAATATTGAATGTAATTTTTAGTTAGACTAATGATTTGATGTTTACTTTGTCCAGCTCGAGGAAAGTGTCTGCCCAGTCTAAGTGCCCTGAACTACATCCCTTCTAACTTTACTCTGCCTGGTATGGTCTCCATCAACCACACCCTCGCAAGCCTCACAGATGCCATCGGGTTGGTACCTATCTGCATCCTGAACGAATAATTTCTATGTTGGAACAGCCTAGAGAAAAAAAATCTTGTGTCTTCAGAAACCCTATTGCTCTTTGATTGTCAATGGTAAACCTGTGTTTACCATTGACATTTTAGATAGGCCTAGCTGAAAATTATTCTGCTATTAAACTCACTGGTAGCTGAGCTGGAAACATCTTGACATCGCATTACGTCATTTGTCTGGTTTTGGCCCAGCCAATAGCTGTTTTTAATAGTTTTAGGGTGGGGTTTTTCCTTTAAATTCAAACCCTAGAAGGCCCCAGTTCCTGTGTTATAGGCTAGTCCCCATGAATTAGCTGAATCATATTCGTATATATCATATCGATATTTGCTTGTCACATAGGTTTTTTATTTTTTTTCAAGTAAAATCACTTGACAGCAGTGATAAATGTAATTGTTTTAAACCCACACAAAGACAGTAATAATCCAATATTTGGATTTGTGAGAATTAACTAGAACTCCTGATTTATTTTATAAACTTTGAGAATAGCCTGGCTAGTGGCAGTCAGACCTGCTGCACTGAACCACTGTTCCACGTTCGTTCATAAGCGCGCGCGCTGCATAACTGTTTAGCTTTGAATTTGAAAACAAACCGTCTCCAAATTTCCTTGGGTAACGTTAACAGTGTATGTAACCTACAAGAAAATATCGTTAATGTAAATTGAACTGAATTTCAATGCAGGTTGGTTCTTTGCTTCAGCAAGAAAGCGTACTAAAATGATTTACTCGGATGATGGTGAGTATCACTCGAGTGCAATTTTTACGCCGATTGAGTCCTGTAGTTAGATGTTGGTCACATTGCAACAGAAAATATACGCTAACGTTAGCAAAATGTCGAAACTCAAGTATGCAGAGAATGCCCTAATAACATATTATCCTATTACTCTAATATTATTGCAGGGTCTGCCGAGTTTACTGGACCGGTACTGGACCTGTTAACGCGAAGCAAAAGGTTTGTGCTGTCTTCTACAACAGACCGGAGTAGCTAGCTAGCTAACGTTACACCTAGCTATCATTTGAAAAAATATCAGTTAACATAGTGTGTGGGTTCTACGCTTCACTTTGGTTTAAGGTTCCCATAAAATGACGAGATTTCAGAAAAACGACGCTCTAACGAAATGATTGACATGACAAAGTTCGAGATACTAAGTTAGGTTAAATGATGAACCTAGGTTAAAGTTAATGATTATTTTTTGGTCCAGAATGTAACGTTAATTGCATAAAGCGTTTAGTACGTTAGATATTCTCTTCAAAATTCAGTTATAGCATGTAGACCTAATGTTAAATGTCTAACGTTATTTTGTCCCAGGTCGTGTACAGATATGCTGTGCTCAATTATCTTCCTCCTCGCTGTCACGGGCTTTATAGCGCTAGGAGTTATTGGTAAGAAATATTTCACCTGTAAGTTAATTCATTCTCATTCTCTCTCTCTCTCTCTCTCTCTCTCTCTCTCTCTCTCTCTCTCTCTCTCTCTCTCTCTCTCTCTCTCTCAAGTTGAAGACATTTTATGGCAAGTTGTGGGCTTATGTAAACCCCCAGATAAATTGCCAAGATAGTGCTCTAATTTTGCTACTCCTATGAGTGACCATCTATTTCAAACGCCCCCCTTTAGTCAACTCTCTTTTAAACTAAACTTGCTCTCTCTCCACTGACAGCCTGGCTACTTGGAGACTCTCGCAATATTCTGTTACCCAGGGACTCCGGTGGAATGTTTTGTGGAGCTGGAAAATATTTGTCAGTATCTTGTCTCTCTTTACATGCAAAAAACACACAAAAGAATAATACAGTTATTACAAGGTTTTAATTGCGATTGCATTGATGAAAACCTACAAAAATCCTTCCCTTCCACTGTCAGGGACCGCCCCAACATGCTATATGTGGACTTGCTGAAGTGTGAAACGACGACTAACGTGATGCCTGCTGCGCTTGATGGTATAAAATGCCCAACAATGCAGGTAGACTTTCTTCTTCCTCTCTCATATATGTAAAAACCCAACAATGCAGGTAAGACACAATACAAATATGATGCATGATGCTTGCCAGATAACCCCCCCCCCCACCCCTCCTTTTTTTTTCTCATCTTTTTTTAATGACTGTCTCTGTCTTTCTCTCTCTCCTTTGTAGGTTTGTGTTAGTAAGTGTCCCTCTGAGTTCTGGATGCTGCCCCCTGATGCCTATGAATCTGGTTCCCAGCCCAAAAACTTCTTTGACCAGCGGTACTGTGACCCCAGCCTTGACCTGGCCACCACCGAACTGGTACAATAATAGCATAGTTTGTATTGTGTGGACTTGATCTCATAGTGCATTAACCTGGATGTATGTGCCTCTTCAGATAATTCAAGCATGTGAAGCACGTAATGTTATAATAAACTGTTGGAAAAAGGCCCTAATCAAAAGTCACAGGCTTCCTATTCTCATGTTTAATGCTACGCTTCCTCTTTTTCAGAGTATCCAAAAGATCCTTGATGAAGAACTGTGTCCATCTTTTTATGTCCCAAGCTTATCAAGTAAAGTGCCCCTCTTTTACAAATCCCTTTGTATACTTACCAAATCTTTGCATTCCTACCAAACATCAATTAGCCTAATTCTCATGACATATAACCAAAGTGCACAGGGTAAAGACAGAATGCTTATATATCCTGGAAATATTGAATGTAATTTTTAGTTAGACTAATGATTTGATGTTTACTTTGTCCAGCTCGAGGAAAGTGTCTGCCCAGTCTAAGTGCCCTGAACTACATCCCTTCTAACTTTACTCTGCCTGGTATGGTCTCCATCAACCACACCCTCGCAAGCCTCACAGATGCCATCGGGTTGGTACCTATCTGCATCCTGAACGAATAATTTCTATGTTGGAACAGCCTAGAGAAAAAAAATCTTGTGTCTTCTACATCTTGTTTGTGTGTGTGTGTGTGTGTGTGTGTGTGTGTTCCTTCAGCTCTCTAATCACTGTCTACAACACCAAGCCCATACTTATGCAAATCTCTGAGGACTTTGTCTCTTCTTGGTACTGGATACTACTGTAAGTGTGATCTAAATAACTCTCATTTACCAAATAACAGACATCCATTTGTATGACACTGATCTCTTGTGTTATTTCAGTGGTCTAATGTTGGCCATGGTCCTCAGTCTTTTCTTCATGCTGCTGTTGATGTATCCGCCCTTCATTGTGATCTCAATATTCATTGTTGGAGTGCTAGCTCTAGGGGGCTACGGTAATACAGAACACATTTGCATTTTAATGCAATTGATTTGAATGCAAATATATCTGTTTCTAGGCTAGATTTATGATTCCATGTGATTGCGTTCCCCTCACACAGGAATATTTTACTGCTACTCAGAATATAAGTACTTCAGCACATCCAAACTGTCCATCATGGATCTCAACTTCAGAACAAACGTCTCCGTTTACTTTCAAGTGAAGGAGACCTGGCTAGTATTCTGTGAGCTTCATAAACTATTATGTGGTGTTATGTCTTTCTATCATGAATATGGAATTTTTTGGTTGTGGTTAGTATTGTTGGGATGCTACAAACACTTATCTTTGTCTCTAGTGATCATGCTGATTGTGATTGAAGTCATTCTGGTGGTGATCCTAGACTGCTTCAGGAAGCGACTCTGTACTGCTGTGGCCCTTCTAGATGAGTCCAACAAGTGAGATTTCCACTTTCACATGATAGTTATTGTTATGCCTGCCACAGGGCTATCCAATACACCTACAAGATCATTTGTAGATTATGTTTTGCCACTTTCAAGTTCACATTTTACGTCTTTTCTCACTGGTGTTTTTAACGTTTCTGTAATAAGTGCTACCATTCCCCATTGCCCCTGGTTAAAACCAAAATACAACTAAAGGGGTGTCTTTGTTGCACAGGGCCATAAGGTGCATGATGTCCACATTGGCTTACCCCCTGATCACCTTTTTACTGGTGCTGTTGTGTGGTTGCTACTGGGCAATGACTTCCTTCTTCCTGGCAACCTCTGGAGCTCCGCTGTACAGGGTGGTGGCTCTCAACTCCTCTGCCAGTGGCTGCAGACTTATCAATAGCACAGACGAGTGTCACCCACAGGTAAAATAATTTGACAATAGCGCTGTGTGGATTTGTTCTGTGCTTTCTAAATCACAAATAAAGTATCAAAGTGACTCTAACCTACTAGAGTTTTCCCCTCTCAACTTCCCATTTCCACCTCTTTACTCTGTTTTTCCTTTTCTTCCTTTTCCCATCAGACATTTGAATCTTCGGCCTACCCTCAATGCCCCTCTGTCCGCTGTATCTTCAATAAGTACGATGATGAAGGGGTATTCCAGCAGAACATCGTCTACCTGCATGTCTACAACACCGTTGCTTTCCTCTGGAGTGTCGTCTTTGTTATTGCCCTTGGCCAGTCCACTCTGGCAGGGACCTTTGCCTCGTACTACTGGGTGTTCAACAAGAGAGACATCCCTGCCTGCCGTGTGTACCAGGCCTTCATAAGGACTCTATAGTAAGAGCTGCAAAACTTAACAGCATAGTGGTCTCCATAATGTGGTCCTGAACATTTTATATGTTACATACCTTTTAAAGGCACTCATATTTTTGTTGTTGTGTTTTTCTCCCTTTGAAAGCTTCCATTTTGGCTCTCTGGCATTAGGTTCACTACTGCTCACCATATTCCAGTTGCCAAGGATGATACTGGAGTGCCTTTACCACAAGTTTAAGGGTGAGGCCACCCCTAAAATTAATATTTGATACAAATTCTGATTATGTGAGTCTGTACTTCATAAACAGATCTCATTTTGGTTTTTATGTCTCCTCAGACTTTGAGGGGTCATGTGGACTGTTTGTATTCTCCCGTCTCCATTTTGGATTTTGGTGCTTTGGGCGCTTCCTGAATATCCTCAACCAAAATGCCTTTGTCATGGTAAGTCCTGTTAATGTTGCTATTCATTGACTTTGTCATCAAATACACTAATTATGTATCACTTTGCTCTGTTAGTGAAATAATGAATGTGCATATAATAATGTGTTATAGTAATGTGTGTTATTACTGTGATCATCAGATGGCCATTTATGGTGAAAACTTCTATAGTTCTGCTAGACTTGCCTCTGACCTGGTGATGAGGAATGTTGAGCGGTAGGTCTGCTGGACATTTTTCATAGGAGGGAAGTGCTTTCACATTCTGTCAGTTGTTGCTGATATGCTCAATGTTTGTCCACAGGGTGGTGCTATTGGACCGTGTGACAGATGTGGTGCTGTTATTTTGCAAACTACTGGTGGTTGGACCAGTTGGTGAGGAAATAAAGCTGTATCTAATGTGATCAGTTTATCGGAAACTACAAATACGAGATTTAAACTCATCATATTACCTCATGACTCAAGTTTCTGTCTTCATTTCTTTCTTTCTTTCTAGGGGTGCTTTCTTTCTATGTCTTCTCTGGGAGAATCCGCTTGCCTGATGCCTTCCAGGCGGAGATGCTGAACTACTATTGGGTGCAAATTGTTGTGAGTTCAAAAATAAATTGTGTTTGATAATGTTCACATTCTTGCCAAACTGGAATCGATTAGCACTCATATTGCTGTTTGTTTCATCTCAATATTTAACACTAGTAAGGTGAAATAAAACAGTAAAATTTGGTTATCTGGGGGGTCATGTACTCATGACATGCTATTTACTAATAAGCAAATACCAGGGGTGTACACATTTCTAGTGTTGCTCATTTAACACACTGTTTAATTCTGCTGTGTGCTAATGATATTTTGTCTAGATTGTGACGGTGGGAGCTTACATCATTGCTCAGGGCTTTTTCAGTGTCTACAGCATGTGTGTTAACACACTCTCCATCTGTCTTAGTGAGTACTACTGACCCAGTGCATCATTACTGAATCATCTCTATGTACCAGTTACCAAAATCTCATTGTTACTCTCAACGTCATTAATGTAACCGTTGTTCTCTCCATTCTGTAGTGGAGGACCTGGAGAGGAATGATGGATCTTTGGAGAGGCCTTATTACTCCACCAGAAACCTGATGACCCTCCTTCACAAATCCAGGGGGGAGACCATAAAACAAGAAGCTGCACCTCTCTCCTAACCCTTTCTCCATCTCCGTACCCAGGTCTTCTCTGTCAGTTTCATTAAATATTCTCAGTGTTATCTGTTTGACCACTCTCTGTAGAGAGAAGTGCTCTGATGTAGTCTTTTGCTAACATATTGCCAGACTTTTGCAAAATCTCCAGTCTTGTCTTTTTTGTAATTGACAAGAAGAACATGTGACATAATCCAGAGACCAAATCTAACCTTTGAAAATGTTTTTTTGCATTAATTATATATTTTCATTTCATTTTCAATGCATGATAAATATGCGCGAGTGCCCATGAGAAAGGTTTTTATGAGACCAGTTTTTCTCAATTCCAGCAATGTTTTTGGAGATAAGTTTTGTAGGACACTGACAAGATACATTAAATATAATAAACAAACTAAGTGCATAATGCGTCATTGAAGAGGGTTTTTATTAAAAAATAGTGTAAGCCACTAGATCATAAATACACTACATGTCCACAAATAAATATCATACAACCAGACAATTACAGTTCATATCAATTTTGTTTTAAAATAACCAGATGGTTTAAGTCCAAGTGTTACCTGTATGAAGACAGATGAAGCAGTCTTTACTGTCTTTTCTTGCTTTTTGTTGTAACTGAAACTAGTGTAAGTTTTTACAACACTCTTTCCAGGAAATTATATGCAGGCTTCAGATGGCCCATCTTAGTTTGGGCACAAATATCTGTAGGACCCCTGTTCACCTTCTCATTACATTATTATTATTCTGTAATGCTTTTTGTTAATGTAATTTCTATTTTAAGATAGGATAACATGCTGCCATGGCATTTGTTTTGGGATACCACAGTTGAAATAATCTCTTAAGAATAAGCTTCCCCATAAATGAAAAAGGAGGTCCAAGGCACTCAAGTGGATTAAGAAGATGCAAGCCGCAACACGTATGTCACCAGCCAAGATAATGTTTTAGCCCAACTTAATAAAGACTCTGATAGTGGACTCTTAATCCACTTGAGTGCCTTGGACCTCCTTTTTCATTTTTGAAGACTTCAATCCCTGTCACCAAAGAGCACCAGTGGAAGATACCAAAGACACCTAAGTAGCGCTCCTCTTCTCTTTCTGTAAGCTTCCCCATATTTGAATTCAGTACAAGAAATTGCCTATTGTTCATGTTAATATGAATTTCTGTTTATATTTATAGGACAATAATGCAATAATAGCATTAATTAGACTAATACAGTTTAGACATTCCATCTCAGACTTAGTAGCCTATTTGTGTTCTTGTGACACGGAATATAGTATGGGTCTAGAACAGTCTAATCAATATTTGTGCACATGAAAGTAACCAGTAGATAAATTGTACTTGATCCTATTGTATCTGATCAGACCTAAAAAAAAATCTGGAATGTTTGAGTCCTGAACCTGAGAATGCACCCTTATGTCCAGAAAACCCCCCTTGGTGTTCTAACAATCACATCATTATAGACTATTTTAGAAGGAGGCAGAACTGATCTTGGTGACTTTGTTGATTCAACCTTTAACATAGTGATGATGACTTTTCATTGAATAAGACCTGCGGGATACTTGATCTTTCAGTAAATTCCTATAGAACAGAGACAACATGTTTCATGCGCGTGATTGTGTAGTTATGTCAGTTGTACAATTTGCTTTTCACATTTAGCAGTACCATTTTGAGCTTACCTTCTCGCTCATTTTGTGGGAGCGGTGCGGTGAAAAATCCAGGAACATCCTCTGCTGTTCAGTACTGGCTAGTCAACAGGTGAGCCAGGTGAACAGAGCGCAGCCTCCAACGCTAACACTGGCCAGCACCACCATGGCTAGGTGGAGGGCTGGCAGGGTGTCTAGACGTCTACATTCTGCTCGCACAAACTGGATGCTGACGATGCCACTGATGAATCCACAGATACAGCAGGCAGAAAATAGAATCATCTGGCAGTCCAGAGGAAGGAGACTGGAAGGATATACCATGATGTGTAATTTGTATCAAGCTTGAGTTAAGTATCATTCAGACCCATCTTGGTCATACTTGACTATAAATACTGTAGCAACTGAACAGCCTGTGCCATTTTTATTATAAGCCAAACGCTTATACATGGCATGTTTAATGTACATTTATGATCAAGGGTATTGCAAGTAATATGTACAATCAGTCCTGACTTATTTTTTGGCACATAATACACCACATAATCCACAGATTAAAAACTGCAAAAAGTTGTAAATACATGCGTAACCAATTCATAATACTTTTATAAAATAATTGCCTCATTTATTTAAAGTATTGTTTTGTATTGTAAGTATTGTAATTATATTGTTTTAACATACACCCACTGCACTCCATATAGGAAAAGCATCTGCCTGAGAGTGCCACCAGACTCCAGGTTATCTTCCATCCTTTCATCATTCCTTCAGATGAAGTCGGGTAAGAGTTGTATATCACCTTCAGTCTTGGGACAGTTTATGCTTTGAGTTGGAAAAGCATTAATCCATATGATACACAGGTCACCTGAACATGACAGGGCCTTGTTGCCCAGGTGTTGATGTGCTGATGTAATCCTCCAACTCTCTATGTTTGACTGTGAATTTTCCTTGGCAATGGAATCTTTAAATCCTCTTTTGCTGTTAATGAAAATGTTCAGGAACAATGTAATACCTGTAGAGAGTACAATATATAGTTAAAGCTGAATACCAAATAATTTTTCTATATATTACAAATACTGTAAGGTATAGGACTCACAGTAGGTCAGATTATAAGGAATATTTATACATTAACCAACAATCTGGTATATTTTGGATAGATGCTGTTATTAGTAGAGCAGCTATTTTTATCTGAAATGATGGGCTGAAATGAACTTTGAAGTTTCTTAGGGTGGCCTATATTGTCTAATTTAGAGTTAGATGTAATCACATTGCGTAGCCAGTCCTTTGTGTATAGCTGGCAAAGTCTCTAGATGACCAAAATAATAAATGGTAAGAGGTGGAATATTCACTTCAGTCTTTACAAAAATGTAATGCCTTGTACAGGCATAGATATTCATAATAATAAACTGTTATCTGCTCTCCCACTCTAACATTGCCTCGGATGCTATAAAAGGCCCCCACAACAAAAGTGGTCATATTTCATTAGCCACAAAGTGTGATGCCTCAGTGCATCTGAAAAAAGGGAGACCTAAAAAGGCAGTGTCCATTTTTTCCTTGGTTGCCTTGGGCATTTTTCATTTTTTCCCCCCTCGTTTCACAGTAATGGGTGCCTCGGCTGAGTCCACCCCCTGTTGTGACAGCACAAGATACACTTTGACACAGCCTACAGTTAGGTGGTGACAACCTGCCTTCTTCTCTCATTTTCCTATCATTGATGACATTTGAAACAAGGAGGCACACTCAAGAGCTCATTTGTACATTTTGTAAGCCTACAATCTGCTGGATTTTGAACTCTGTAAAGGTAATCAGTAATAATTAATTGATTTACATTTACATTAAGGTGACCTTCCCAATCCTGAAAGGATCTGAAAGTTATATCACATTTGAATTAATTCACAGTCATCTTATGGTAGTGTTTTGACAGCAGAGCAATATTAATAACAAACATCCACCTTAGCTGAAGGGTCTCATAGGTGCATGCTGTAGATACTTTAATTCAGTTGAATAAGTGTGGATGACAGAGAATTCATCCTGTAGTTGAGATTGATTTCAGTACATCAGACTATGTTCATCATCTTAGCTGTTACAGCTACAGCAGTAATGTTCAATATCTGATATTTAATAATTTAATCATTAACCTTTGACTCCTTAACTAAACGTAAAACAAAGCTGTTTAACGATGATGAATCACATTTCTGAGCCAGAGGATCTAGATAATCTGGCTTTGAACTGAGAATCCTTCCTCTGAACTGCCCCTCACCCATTCTTAACTCTCACCAAAACAGTAACCCTTTGTCCCGTGTCCCCTAATGAATTGGAAGGATGGAGTGAGCGCAGAGCAGTGCACTCCACAGGCCAGAGGGAGTCCAAACTCGACATTAGTTTCATTTCAGCAGTACCCTGCTCGTACAACATTTAACACAGTAATTGTGGTCGACTGTAACTGTTCTACCATCAGCTTAAGGTCAAGGTATATAATCAAGTTTTGAAGTCAGTCAGTTAAAGTTATAGTTCATACAGCTGACTTCATGATACTCTCAATCTGGTATTTTTGACTGCTCTTTGCATCTCCCCCTTTCATTGTAAGTTCTGACTGCTAGAACTGGACTTCCTTAATGGTTCAGGAGAAATTACACTGTCCAATTAATTGGAGGGTTTTTACAATCAGTCAGAGAAAATGTTTTTCCCATTGAAAACTATCCCGCTAAATTATGTGGTACTGTTCCCTAATTGATTTTCACTTACTGCCAGAGCAATGACATATCTCTGGCTGACAAGGAGGTTTATAAAAGGGATATAAAACAAATAAGGATATGGCCCCTCTGTCTGATGGATGTTTATTTAAAATTATTGTTATTTTACTGAGAAAAAATATAACATCTCAGGAGTGAAGCGCAGATGATTTCCCTTTTGTCTCCTCACTATACAACTCTGGCCTGTGAAAGGATTCTTAGTCACCATAAATACATTAAACACAATGTTTAATGTCACAGCTTTTCAGCTCTTTTCTGCAACTTGAATGCACTGAGCCAGTCCTTGTCTTGACAGGATGTACTTGGTTCACAGCTTTTCAACTGCCATTGATGGTCCCTTTAAAGTCTTTTATACAAAATGATCCTACATTCTCCTCAACCCTCACAAAAATATTTTTAAATATGGAAGCAAAACTACATACACTCACTCTCTGAGAGGTCAGACATTAGGTCAATTGATTCTGTTGTTTGATATCTTTTCTTTTTACTTATTTGATTTGCTTTTCTGTGAGAGGAAACTGCAGGTGCATTCACTCAGCTGACGCAGAGTAGGTTCAACATCCTGTGCTCTCTGTTTGGTAATATCACTGATAGGGAGCCAGCACACAATGCTCTCAGCTGAAACTGGCTTGAGCAAATAGAGTAGGGAAAAGCAAACAGTCAGAGAAAATCAATGGAAAACACTTGGCAGAAGTCCTTTGTTTCAATGACGTGATTTAACTTGGAAAACTGTAAATGCATACTGGAGATGATACTATGCCACATAATATATTAAGTATTTAAATATGATTTAAATAACAATAAAATAATTGTATAGGATTTTATCTCTGGACATATGTGGCAATGTAACCAGCACACATTGTACTGACAGACTTTCTACAATATCTTTGTAAAATGCAAACAGATTAGTCTAAATAACACATTACAGTTAATATTTATTCATATCTCATGCACCACAACACCATTTCAGTATCAAAGATAACAATCATATTCTTATAAATCAATGACTGAAGCCACTGACTACATGGCACCACTCTAAACACTGAGGTTTGTATTTGGCAGTAAAAACATCATTATGTAACGAGCATCAACACAATGAATAGTTGCAAAAGATGTAATGATTACATCATATACTTTGTGAAATTATCTACTTTGTACATATCTAAAATAATACATCACAGTATAAAAATAGCAAATACAGTATTACTTATATTTTATGACACCTGCATAGTAGCATCTTTACTAGTTGTTTTACTAGCATCAGGAAACTTAAAGTCATTGGTAGAACATTATCAGTTTTAGCACACAAACCTCAATTTACATTTATGAACTTTCAATTACACTTATTAGCTACCTTTGGAATGGATAGTCACCAAAGGTGTTCATCGTTATTGGTTTCTTGGCTCTCCATTCATCTGCTTATGTTTTCAAAACAGTCTAAAAATCCAAATGATACATATATTAATAGGGTCCAGGGTCCATACTGGTGATGTGGACGCTGGAAAGAAAAACGAGAACTGAATTCAGTGTCTGCTTGGAATTCTAGTAGTTAAAATGATAGGAATTAGAAAAGACCCTATAATCAAGTCCGTAGATGTGAACAGCATGTAAAAGACACTAGCTAGCTAGCTAATAGCTATGAGAAATCTAAAAGAACAGAAAAATAGGATCCAACGTATTTGACATATGATTAGAAATTGCATGCATTTCCAAAACTGAAAATGTTCTACCAAATCTAAATTTCACTTTAAGGCTTTATCACATTGCATAGACGTACAGAGGAAAGTGACAAGCAACAATGCATTTTCTTGTTATCAGTATGAAGTGACATTCCTTCACAACTCAAATAATGTCAGAGTGAAGTAGCTTAACGTCCATTCACCAAGTGAGACCTTCATTATAGTGCAAGTACCAGAATTAATTTGAATATATTTCCTTCCTTTCCTTCCTTTGTCTATGTAAAAAAATGAGTGAATCAAAGCAAGCAAGGCTATAGCACAATAGAAAGAGCTTAGTAACATCTTCATCAAAACCATGTTGCCTCTACACTGTAACATCTGCTGTGTAACAAAGACTCCAACTCTGTTTTCTCAAGTGCATGAAGGTGGTCATCACTAGAGTACGTTTTCCAAAGGACTAGGTTTTGGGGTAAGCAGAAGCTCGAAGGATATCTAGACAGTTCACTGTGATGAGAGCTCCGGTCAGCTGCCTCCACTGTCTGGTTACAGGGTTCTTCATTTTGTCCAAGACCAGGTGGAGGTCCTGGATCATGTCCCTGTAGCTGTCTCCATAGCGCCGACTCCAGGAGTACAGGAAGTCATAGGCAGGTTTCCACATTGACTAAAACAGAACAGGAAAGACCCAAATACTGAATCAATTTGTAAACTAAATTTGCATCACACTCACAGCACGTTAGTATGGCTGATGCAAAAAAAAGAGTTCTGTGTCATTTATATCCATTATTTACTGTATCAATTCATACTTTAGTTATATTAAAGTAAACTGACCTGGGCACTGACTTCACCATTCTTCCCTCGGTGTGGTGCCTCATAGCCAGCTATCTGAGCACTGGAGAGTTTTCCAATTTTCTCAGCGAGCTCCCGCCATCGACTACCCAGCTCTACTGCGGTGGACAGAATGACTGTATTCTGAATCAACTGTGCCACAAGACTCAAAGAGTCCATCTTCAAGAGACCCTACAATGATAACCACATAGAAAAGCTGTAGCACAACCATGGAAAGCAGAAGAAGACTAAGTTGGAGCAGACAGGCTTTTAAATTGCTATATATATGAGTGGTGGGTTGTGTGCATGTCCATTGTTTTGTGAGTTTGTTTTACTTTGAAGATTCAGTAACTGCAGTGATTTCTCCTGAATGTAGGGCACCCAAAGAGTTTTTTTCCCAATGTTGCCTGCCTGCTTGAAAAGTTAAATAAAAAAAACTTCCTCCTTCAATAACAAGCTAATTTTATCATAATTTGAAATGTATTGGTTTTTTTCTACTTACAACCATAAGCTCATGTTGGAACTTTTTCCTGCTCTTCTCGGCGTGGCAGTCTTCCTTCAGTTTTTCCAGTACACAGGCTACCTTATCAGCTTCGGTTTCAGCATACCTCCGTGTGATGGTGTCCAGCGACAGGTTGCAGTACCCAAGGGCATCAGCAAAACCTCTCCAGCTGGTTATGTGTTCAGTGACCAATGTCTGGATGGCTGAGTACATATACGTAAGCTTCTTGAAGGGCAGTGTCATGTTGTCCAGGAGAACCTCTGTGGTGATATGAATGCCAGTGAAGTCAATCACCTGGTCTCTGGTAATGAGCTTGACATTTTTGCAGTGGACCAAGCCAGTCCTGCCTCGGAGGAATCCAATGTACCACTCTTTTACCTTTGAATTGCCCACTGACCTAACAGTCTCTCTGGACAGGAGAGCCACTGTGTCCCCCTTGAAGTACTCCAGAAGATACTCTACTCGTGGCTGACGGAGCACTGACTTTAGGGCTACCCCATACCATTGTAGGTTCACAGATCTATTTTGAAATTTGGGGAAATCTGGAACAGCTTCTTCAGGAATGGGTAAGGATCTTGCCATCTCCTTTTGCCTGTCCATTTGCCTTGGTGCTCGCTTTTCTGACCGAATGGGTGCAGCTACAGGGGAAGGCATCTGGAAACGTGTGATAGTTACAGTTTTTGATTCCTTCACTTGTAGATCTAATTTGAAGGGAGTCATATGTGCATTACCAGCATGAGATAATGCAACTGGTAGATGCAAAATTTTCCCGATTTTGAGTTGACTTTGTCTCACGTCTTTAATTTTGTCCTCAGCTTTGATTTCAAACTTTGAGTCTGTGACACTAATGGCAATATGCAGGTCATTCAGTTTGTCTGGTTTAAACTGACGTTTTCCCCAGAGCTGCAACACAAGTGGAGGCAAGTTTTTGTTGCCCCTATGGATATCTGAAAATGGAAGCCTTGGTGGAATATCATCATGACAGCAGACAACCATTACAACCTTGAAGGACGGATGAATGTACCTGGGACCATAAACTGCTACAGTGATTTGACGGTCAAGGTAATCCCAGACTGATGTGGCAGGGGACTGGATAACAGTGGCCTCTGCAGCTGCAATAACATAAAAATGTGTCTTCAGATCCTGCAGCTTCATCTGCATAATGTTCTTGTATATGTAACAGTCCTTTACTTTGTGATAAGGTCCCTCTCTTTTGTTCGACACTAGCGCAACCAGGGTGGTCATCACCTGACTTAATGGGTCACTCTTAACCTGTCCTGCTAGCTTCATCTCCAGAGAGATACATTCCTTTGTGTTGGGGTTGCTGAGGCTCACTTCCAGAAGTGGACTCATGGTTGTCATGTAGTTGTTGTTGAGTCCATGAGGAGGGTCTAGCATTGCTTTCAATGCAATCTCCTGAACTTCTCCAGGAGGAACATGGCCTTCTGGGACATGGATACTAATTTCTGAGTCTGGTAATTGTAATGACCCTCCAGTGTGACCTATCTTGCAGACAACCTGAGAGTCAGTGGCCTGGGTCTGAGCCCATCCGGGGCTCTGGCTCATCAGACCCAGGTCCAGGCATGACCGAGTTAACTGCCTGTGGCTCAGCCAGGCCATTTTATAGGCCTCCCTGTCATTCTTTAGCCACTCAAAATCTGGGTTCAAAACTGGCCCAGGTGGTTTGAGACCTTTTTCCCTTTTGGACTCCTTTCTCTCCAAGTCATCCAGAATGTCTGATGCGCTCCTCCATCTCCCAGATCGGTTGGTGACCTTGCGTTTGTTTTCCAAAAAATTCCCCAGGTTGCCTTCATCTGAAGATGTGCTTATGGCATCATCGTTATTTGTGTCCAAAGGGTTTGCGGGGTCCTCTTTTAGATTTGATGTGTTGGGAATATGCTTTTCTGTATCGCTGTGTACAATGTCATCTAAGAAGGGATTGGATCCAGATAGTTTGTTCCAGAATGGATTAGTTGTTTGAGATGAATGTGAGACTTCTGGCTGTAAAACTGGCCACTCTGAATGCTTTGTCACTTGTGAAATATATCTACCTGTAAAAACATTGAAATTTGTACAATAAGTCAGTGTTAACAGCATGTTTTACAGTCAGAAACGCAAGCTGTTAATGTTTCAAAATGGGAATTTCACCATTCAGGTTGCTGCTTGTTAGTGAGGCATTCTCATCCAGATCGATCAATGTCCCCTCAGATTTGCTCCGCATGAGACTCCCAACACGACGGAAGGACCTTGCTCTTCCAGCTGCCATATTTACATCTGTAAACATGAAAACTATATTACTTGAATGTCAGCATATACTCAAATAACATATCTGTCTCCCCTTATGTGCAGCATGTTACTGTGTCAGTCAACAATGTAATCCATTTTTATTATTCCTTAAAAGAGTGTAGCCAGGGCTCCTTAATGAGTTTAAAATAATTCCACAGGTATCATATAAATATATCATTTAGTGTTTGGTGATATAACTGATCTATAAACAGCCGTGTATTTTGAAAAGCTTAGACACACAAAAACAACATACCTACACAACAAAAGACCTGTCCGTAAAGTTGTTTTTCTGTGTCAACTAAGTTTCCTGCAACACTGTGAGCCCGAGGGTTTCTGTACAGCTTCTTGCTGTCTGTTAAAGGAAGTTGAGACTGAGAGTTCCAGAGAATGGAAAGCCTGAACTCTTCAGTCTGTCACTTGTTTGCGTAAAAGGACACTACCCATTCATGACTTGTCACAGTGAGTCAGTCATTAATAATGTGGTTTCTTACACCAGTGCACAAAAACAGGTTGGTCTTGTCTATGACACACCAGTCAGTTCTTTCAGTTCTTGCTATGATGATAGTGCGACTGTAGCCTACCTTTGACAGTAAACTGCTCTATTCTGATGAACTACTGTGTGTATGCAACTTATTGTAGTACAGTAAGCCTAATAAATAAACTATTAAAAATTATCAAACTGCATAGCCTGCGTGACAGTAGTAGCCTACTGCATGTCAGGTGAACTTATTATCAAACAAATCCTATAGAAATAACGCACAAGTTTTGACAAAATAATGAAGCTCAGCAGCTTGATTAACTAAAGTTACAACAGCATCAGAAGCGTCTGGATAGGTGGCGATGTATATAGATTGAGGAGCCAAATATCAGTAACATATGTCCTTCATACGTCGTTCTATTTAAATTCGTAAAGTATCGTAGTCCCATATCAAATATTTAAGACGGAAAGAGAAATCAAAGTTTGGACTCACCATTGGCACGGGATGTTTGTAGTTTTGCGTCGGCGCCTTGGCAGTAAAAGAGGCCAATCCACTATCATTTACACTTCTTTCTAGGGTGTGATTATGAAGTCCGCCTCCTCACGTTACAGGTCTTTGCTCTGTTTGCACTGTGACACGAAGCATTTTGGGACTAGAAGTTTGAAATAATGCAAGCGCCCTCAGGGAGGAGTGTCCTCTTAAATTTAGTAACTACCATACCCACAATGCAATTCTCTGTTTACGCATGAGACTTGCAACACCTGAAACTGAGCGATACCTATAGTTTCGATACGGCTCATAGCTGTGGTGGAAGTGTGGTGATAAGCACGCGGAAAAGGCTTTTGCAAAACAGTGTCAGTTATTTATCTCATGCATGGCAAAAAATGATGTTGATGTGAAATGATTTATAATCCATCTAAAACGCCCTTGGCCCAAAGTTAAGTTGACAGTTAAAAATATATTGATAGATTTTGTTTCTGTTGTGGTGAACTCAGTTTTAGTTGTCAATTAGCTGATCCGAAATGACAAATGTCTTTATGGCCTGTAAATGTTGTATATATTTATATTTTACAACTGATGAGGCCAGTTGTTCTAGCCCAATATTTTCTTACTGGGTCATTCATTTGGTACTTCTTTCATTGGGATAGTTTACTGGGTTTTAGTTTTTTATCACTGCTGTTTTGAGTAACTGTAGATCAAAGCCGAAGAACTGAGAGGTTCCATAATCTCATCAGGGAAACTTATCATTTTATCTCCCTGAGCAAGTTACAAACATTTCCATTTAGTTCCTGTGATAAATGACTACATGAATCATTCATTTCTAGACTGTTATATCATTTTTAATCCTCATACATGTAAGTAAAAAGGAGGCCACTATTTCATGAGATGGCATACAGTATAACTTACAAGGAAAGTACAACAGTTGCATATAGTGAATCAGAAACAATAACTACAAATGTGCTATGCCCCTTAGGGAAAATGCAGATGTATTCTTGTAACTACTATCTTTGCTGAGCAATATCCAGGCTAAAGTTGAAATGGCTCTTTAAATCTGTTGTGGCCAGAGCTTTGCTGGCCTTGGCATCTGAAAGCAATTGGTGCTCAAGGAATGCGACTAAGCACTCTTGAGTAGATTATGAATGTTAATTTTTATGTGAAAAAGACGGTCGTACAATAGCCTGGACCTTAGCACCCCGTTAAACACTCCTTATTAAATAAGTGAAGGGATTTTGTAAAAGGTATGATTTGGCATGAGTAAACTCCTATTTTAAATGTGTTGATTTGTTTTCTACATATTCCACTGTTTTGCATATTCATCATGATCCAGGGCTATGCATGAATGATGTTAGTGTTGACTTTGTAAATATGAAACAAGGAAGGACTGGATCCAGATAGTTGTATACCTGTATACCTCCTACAGTACAGTCTCAATAATTTCATTATCATTACTAAGTAAGGCCAAGTATCTGAATGCTGATAGTAAGACAGAACCTCTAACTAAATTGTGCCCACTAGTGCCTGTTTTGAGAAATACAATATACTGTGCATAATACACCAAAACACTTTATGTATAATAGTCTTATTTCAGTGTATTAAGACATATAGTTACCAGTAGAAAAGTATTGTAAGTACACAGTAATAAAATCTCTCCTATACATAATGTACTTACAAGGGTGTAACAAAACAATGCAACTACAAAGTGAAACTGTTTGAACTTACATTGTGTTGTTACACACATGGAAGTGCAAGTGTTTTAGAAAGGTTTCCACTGAATTTCAACACAGTATTATTGTGTGCTTACAATACTTTCCACAGGTTGCTACACAAGTTAATACATTATAAAGTAAAGTTTTAGTTTATACTTCACACCGTACAGCCATTGTTATGCCAGAGAGATTTGTACCCTGGATTATTATTGGAAATATTTTGGCTAAGACTAGAAATGGCAGTTTCCTTTATTGATCCTCTTTATTGATCCTCAGTAAACTGAACAAAGGCTGCAGATCATGAATAGCGACACATACATCAAAGTCCTGTATGTAGATGAAATCATGATGTGGGTGTAACTTGAACAAAGGGAAGTATCTTGCTTTCTTAAAGTAATCGTAGTAGATGAGATTCCCTGCATTTGATGCTAAAGGTTTGAGAGAGTCTTTGTTTTGAATGAGTGAGAAACATATTTTGTTTAATTCAAAATTTGACAGGAATGTGAATATGAGGCCTGGTGTTGTTACACAGGATCTAAACTTGTATGCCCTGTATTAGTACAATTTCTAATTTAATCTGGAATGCATGGTTGTGCAATTTTGTATGTTTGTTGTTTTGAGAGCATGTTTTCTATAGTGACAGAGAATGTCTTTGAACAGGTGACTGACAGCTTTGTGCATAGTGGACAGTAGCTTGCTCTTACAGGTGGAGTACATAAGGCTTCTTTGGTTGAAGAGATTATGCTGTGTATATTCATATATATTCCTATGTTGTGGGTGTCAGCATCTAAGGCCCAGTGCTTCAGTTGGAGAGCTAATGTAGTTTCCCACACATCAGAGGAAGACAACAGTTTTACTAGTATTTTGCTGTTTAGTTTGTCTGTACTTTTGGAAAGTGGTACCCAACCTATGTGCCTTTTAGAAATCCTGTCTAGTCTCTGCTGGTGGGCTGCTGCACGAGTGCCTTTGAAAACCTCTTTCCTTTCATTCAGCTGGTTCTTTTTGTGACCCTTTTATTGGTTACTTTTTTGAACAACATTGACCTTATAATATGTTATAGGGAACCTAATAGGTACCGTGTAGAAAACTGATAAAATTCCAACTCATCAAGGTGCACAGATAATCTATTGTTCAAGCACGGTTCTCATGATTTACTATGGGCAGTGGGTTTATACTTTAATTGGCACCTATTAACATCATCATTTTCCACAGGGAATTTAACATTGGAGATGTTGAACTCATCTCAGAATGTGTCACAGTTCCTGGAGTAGACATTGAGGTCCTCATGACTTAAGTGGAATACTAATTAGATAAAAAGGTTTAAAAAAAAATCTCCTTTCATAAAAAAAAAAAAAACATTTTTCAAATTTATCCACATAAATAAACTATAGGTATTTGTTTATATATGTTTTTCCCTGTAGACATGCATATTACTTTGTTGGTACTGGCTGTGTAGTGATTCTGCTTGGGACATTTTCGGTGATGCTGTTCTTCCATGCCATATTGATCAGCCGATCGCCTGGTTTGATACCCAGACCATCAGATTTCTCAACATCAGGTTACCAGAGTAAATTTAAGTTTATTTATATGGTGCTTTAAAAACAAAGCAAGTTTGTACCAAAGTGCTTTACAAAACAACATATTTTATGAATAGTAGAATGTACCAAGGTGCTTTACAGAGATACAGAGTAAGGGGACTTTAATCAGATTGTGTTGTTGGACAGACCATTTTATGATATAGCAAATGCAGCAACAGTGTTTAACTTCAGTGACATTATATCCTGCTAATGTTACATTTACATTGTGGTAAAAACTCTTGTTCCTTGAGCATACTGTACATTTTACTTCATGGATGACATTTAACTCTACTTTCTGCAGGGACATTAACACAATGAATGATGGACTTGGAGAGAAGATTTGTGCATTTGTGCAGTTTTTCTGCACATTTTTGGCAGGCATCATTATTGGTTTCATCTTTGGCTGGAAGCTGACCCCAGTGATTCTGGGAGTCAGTCCATTTCTTGCAGGATCAGCAGCTGTGTGATCCAAAGTAAGCTTCAGAAATTTAAATCTTCAGCTTCAGAAATCTTTTTATTTGTTCAGGAAAAGTAGAATTATTTTGTTCTGTTCTGTTCTGTTCTGTTCTGTTCTGTTCTGTTCTGTTCTGTTCCATTAAAATTTCCCAGATAGCTAGAATGACAGATTTCCTATAATTCAAAATAATGGAATGTCTGCCTTCTTTTAAAATTGTGCACTCTAGACTTTGCGTATCACTGTTATTGAGTGAAAACCTCATAACTCGAGTTTTGGTGATTGTCATGTTTTCAGTTCAGCAAAAGGAATATTTTGTCCTCTATGGGTTGAGAAAATTCTCAGACCTCTTGGGCTTATGAAACCTTCTAAACCCCACTGGATAATGTCCAGAATGCATTGTCATCAAGCTAAAAAACAAGGCTGGTTTTCTTAGTTACTGAAAAGTTGACAATTTGGAGAGTTGAGGTTTTCACCCAACAGCAGCATTATGCTCATTGCATTACTTCTACAGGTATAGATGGAGTTTAAAGCGCTGTTACATATGTCTGAAACATACATTTTTTTTGCCACTTGGTGGGGCCATTTCTCTACCATTCATATGGTGAGATGTTTTTTCTGCATTTTTCATAAGTGTTTTCATTATAAGCACTATGAAATGCTTTCATTAGATATCGTTGAAGTAGATGAAATACATAGTTATGAATAATCTAGTTTCCATTAAAAGTCTATGGATATTAACCACTGGCAATGTCAGGATATGTTCCCCAAAGCAGTGAGCAGAACAGTGATGCCATTTCTGTTTCTTGTAGATTCTTGTCAGTCTGACAAGCAAGGAACTGTCTAGTTATGCCAAAGCAGGAGCAATGGCTGAGGAAATTTGGGTGGCAGTCAGAACTGTTGGAAAGTTAGCTAGATTAGACTCTCACTGCCTAATTATTTCTAGATGTAAAAATAATTCAGAAGGTTACAACCTTTGGAGTGAAGAGGGCATTTTTTTTTTACTAATGTCTCCATGGGACTCGCCCAGTTCATTATCTTTAGAACCTATACGTTGGCGTTCTGGTATGTGACAACGCTGTCTGTAGATGAGTTTATTTTTCTTAGATTCAGAAAAAACATGGCCTCCTCATCATCAAACTTTTAAAGAGGATTAAAACTAATTCCTCCTTGATCATATTACTGTCTAGGTTTTCTTTTCAGTGATGATAGAGGCTTTCTCCTTAGGACAAGGTGCTCTGAACTTGGAGAGCATTGCCAAGGTTTGTGGCGCTGCTTGGAAAGTTTACAATACTATTGACATGGTACTTCTATGAGTCCATCTGCTCAAATATATTTCTAGAACTTTTAATTATAAAGGCATAACACCATGTGAGAAAGACACTGATATGAGCTGAGCATTTTCTCACAGCCCCGTCCAATAAGGAAGGACACAAGAAAGATTCTGTGAGAGGAGACATTGAGTTAAAAAATGTCCACTTCATTTACCCCTCAGGAAAAAATGCATCAAAGCGGATACAGAGCTTTACCTTTTAACTTTCTTTAACTTACTTTTCTGTGTCAGTTTGTATCTCCCCTTCCTTGACACATTTTAAAAGGTAACTAACCCTCTTCTATGTAGTGAATTTGAGGGTGCCTCATGGGAAGACTATTCCTCTGGAAGGAGCCAGTGGGTGTGGGAAGAGCACCACCATTCAGCTTCTGGTGTCAGTCTATTGTCCAGGCTGCTCTGGGTAAGGTGAGCTCTCATGACTGTACACTTGTTGAAGACTCTTTAAAATGATAACTTCAGAAAACTGTGGGCTCTTTGCCTTTATGTACTTTGTAAGCCAATGTGAGGCAGGATTTACCTAGGAAATATTTTGCTAACCATGCTATAGTTTTCCTCAGAATTATTAATATCATTAATAAATCTTCATGTTATTATTCATCTACGTATTTCTGTGTGAATGTCTCCAAATGATATAATACAAACAAACAAACAAACAAAAAAGTCTGCAAAGCTCCAGACATTTGATTGGACACATTGTAGATATCACAAAAAGCACATAAACAAAAAGCATTATAATTAATTATTATTATTCTCTGGTTCCAGAAAGCCAAGAAAGCAGAGAAAACAGAAAGCTCCACATATCTCCTTCACCAGGATGCTGGCTCTGAATAAACCAGAGTGGCATTACCTGCTGGTTGGAGTTTCATGGGGACCCTGTACATCTCTGATACTTTGGTAGAAAGTGTTTGGATTAAATGTGATCATCTATTTTTTTTTTCTTTTTTTGGTTAGTATGCCTTTGTCTCCAACAATCTCAAGGTTTTTGCTGAGATTCATGTGAACTACTGTACATTTATCCTGTTGTTACCTTATATTTACTATATGTTTTGTAGACATTAATCAGATTAACCCAATATATTACATTGTATATTTTCAGGGTTACATGTTTGGAAAATGCGGGGAGCTTCTCACAATGAGGCTGAGGCTGCAGGTATCCATGCAGTGATGAGACAGGTAAAACACCACCTGTGATGCAGCTGAATCTGAATTACTGAAAGCATTGTATAAGGGCAGCTCTGTCAGTGTTACAGCAATTACTGTCAATTATTTTGACTAACCTCAGAACCTTGTCAAATTGCCTTTCCCAGGAGATTGGTTGGTTTGATGACAATGACAATGCAGTAGGGGTTTTAACCACCAAATTGGCCACAGATGCATCATTGGTGAGACTGCACTGTGATTTGCTCATAGAGCTAGGAATCCAATAAATCTCATCATATCAATAGCAGCTGGCATTTCCACCCAGCCTCAATCCAATCTCAGTCAAGACTGTGACTCTGCCTAAATGTCACTAGTTGCTATATGCAATACAGATTTAAAGGAACAATAATTGCTGCATACAATACAAATAAAATCATTGGTACATACATTACAGATTCCAAAGCACTTTGCTTCGCCATTTCTAATGGCCAGCATAGGATAATATTGTTTATTTTTCCTGCTTTTTAGGCGACTGGATCGAGAATGGGTTTGGCTGCCAAAACATTGTGTTCTCTGACCATAGCTGTTATTATGGCCTTCATCCACACTTGGCAGCTAACGCTCCTCATCCTGGCTAGTGTGCCCTTCCTCACTGGAGCCAACTTTATTCAAATGAGGGCAATGGCAGGACTCTAAGGACCGGGCGACACTGGAGCAGTCTGGGAAGGTGCCAATAATATCTCAGCACAGAGCATTAGACTCAGACATCAGGCTGTAAGGACCCCACTAATATTAAAATATGATTACTTTTTTTTTGTTGAAAAGTTAAAGACAGTTTTTGGTTTGACACAAGAGTATGTCTTCTTTCACAATTTCATGCCCAATTTGAGTAAACCATATCAATAAGACATATATAATTTCACATTGAAGATCACCGATATTTATCAAAATGCTGCAAAATGTTTAATACCAGTTAAAGGTGCTAAGTCAAGCAATTTAGCTGACAAATATCTTAATTCAGTATCATAGGTCCAGTTTGCTTAAGGAACCTATTTATGGAATAGCATTTGCCTTTGCTCTAGCTATTCCCTACTTTGCCAATTCTGCAGTATTTTGTTTTGGTTCCTGGCTAATTGCTCACTCTTACACTGAATTTGAAAATGTTAAACCACTTAATATCTCTAACCTTCCGCTATAGAAAAAAAACACGACTATATAACCGCTTCTTCCTTCTTTTTTCAAAGTGTATTTTCTGTAATTGTATTTTCTACCATGAACATTGGACTTTTTTCTTTTTCTCTTGCCCCTAACTTTGCCAAAACAACAGCATTTTGGAGAAGCAACCAGAGATTGACATTTAGGTACAACAAAGAAGGAAGAAAGCCAGTGAGCCAACAAGCCACATAACTAGTAGCCTGCCTTGAGCTTGACCTCTGGCTGTAATTAGTATTTTGTGAATATAACAATTATCTTTGTTTCATTCATTTACTTTAAAGGAGGAGTTTTCAGGATAAACTGAGTTCTGAGGAGTCAACTTTGCCTATCCATGCTGCCAGAATTTAATGGTCCTGCAGGGCTTCAGTGTGTCTGTAGCCCCGGCTGGAGGGAGTGGCAGTGGGAAAAGCACATCAGTGTTGTTAGAGTGCTTCTATGACCCAGCAGAGGGACAAGTGGCAAGGATTATGACTATTACATAAAAAATCCAAAATGTTGGAAAATACTTACATTTTGTCTAGTCAAAGCCTCTCTACTACTCTATTGCAGTTTGTTGATGGGTTAGACATTAAGACCCTGAACCTGGCATGGCTTTGCTCTCAGCTTGGACTGGTGTCCCAGGAGCGTATTTTGTTTGACAGCACCATCGCAGAGAAGATCCAGTATAGACAACAGCAGAGAGGTTTGTCAGGAAGAGACAGAGGAGGCTGCCAAGTCGGCTAACTTCCACAACTCCGTCCTCACACTATCAGGGTACCAGAGGTATCGTACTGTGAGTGTGTGTGTGTGTGTGTGTGTGTGTGTGTGTGTTTGTGAAAGAGAGAGAAACAGAGAAATAGAGGGGAAGAGGGAGAGAAAGAGAGGGAGTTAGAGAAAACGGGAACAGACGGGTGAATTTAAGGCAATCAAATGTTCAATATATCATAACGCTGTTGTCCTTTGAAAACCCTGTATCTAATCTTGCTGATTTTCATGATTTAACTTCAGTTGAAGGATTACAGAGAACAGCCATCGCCCTGGTGAGATGTCCTAAATTGCTGGTTGGATGAGGCCACCTCTGCATTGGACACAGAGTGAGAAGGTAAGTGCCATTCTTTTCAATATTAGTCTTTACATCAACAACCAATTTGCTGATTGCATCAAGCATTATCAATGGCACTGCAGACAAGATTAGGAAATACTAATGGGCTTCTATTCCCAGATTGTACAGCAGGCCCTGGATGATGCCCGTCCAGGCCGGACCTGCATCGTTACAGCCCATCATCTTTCCACCATCCAGAATGCAGAAGTATAGGCTAATAGCTGCGATTCACAAATAGTCAGGTGGGTGAACTGGGGACTCATGATGAGCTGACGGCTAAAGAAGGGGCTTACACCGTCTCACACTGAGGAAACAGACATCAGGGGTGATGTCATGATGTGTCATGATGTCATGATGTATTGACCTGTCAGATGGATGTGATAAAAAAGATAAGCCTCTACTCTTAGTTTCAGTCGACTGTTGAAACATGTAAAGTAAGTGTAAGATGGTTTGTTAGGATGCAGGGACACTGAAGCAGCACTGAAAGAGAGTTCAGTTCTCTCAGCCCCACCCCACCCCCAAAAAGTCTGTTTATGTAATTACGCAATATAAGGTCATTTATAGCTGACTTTTAACACACTAGTCTGCAGCCCATTCCTATGTCTTGTAAATCTTGTCAAAACTGTGTATTTTTTTTTTTAAACTGTGTAAAAAAATGAGTTTCAAAATGATCAATTAATTAAATAACCTAATTAAAAATTTGTATTACAATTACTAAAATGTGAACACCAAAACTGCGGGTAATACTAAGACATCCTTCAGGAAGAAAGGATTATGGCTTGAAATGCTGTTGGAGGAGCGAGGAGACGCTAGATGGCGCTACAAACCCAAACATAAAAGTATCCCAACAGAGAACTTTCAAAGACATTATTGGCTTTAGTTGAGTTTACGCTTCATGATGAGCCCAAGAAACAAAAAACACATCCCTTGACAGATTTGTAGGAAACAGTAGGCTAAAGCTGGTATTATGCATGTTATCATCCCGTTCAGTTAAGTGGGTCAATATGTACGTCAATGTGCAAATTATCATGCAAGTGTAGGAGTTTGCACGACCTAACTCTAATTTTGCGTGCGTATAAATGTGATAAATACATAGCCCAGACACTTTAATTGAAAGAGAAAAAAACAAGTTATAGCTTCATAATTAATTGGTAGGTCTAATTGACGGAATGTACAGTAGCCTAGAGACTTATGTAAAGCAAAAAGGCCTAATTATGTGACTTCTTGGCTGTAGTGTCCATTGGTAATACAATCCAACACAACATGACCATATACAATTTGTCCATTTTTTTTAAATAAAATATTTTTCATAAAATTCAGAAATTTGCTCTAGCCTATTTGCTGAAATTATGAACGAATAATTTTCCATTTTAGGGATGGCATATTTATGATTTTGTGTTATCTTAGCTGGGCCAAGACAAAAGAATATACGGGGAAACAAGACTGGCTTGACTGACATGGCTTTTTCTCACTACAGGGTTTCTTGCTCTTCCTTTTTCTCCGTGTGAGCTCACAATGTTTATTAGAGACTGCATTTCAAAATGTATCTGTCAGCCTATAAACGCTAAGTCTTTATCACATTTATCACTAGCACAATATAATTTGAAATTAGGAAAACGCAGGACATTAAAAGTCTGCGTTTTGGAAAAACGTCCCGTGACAGCAAGAAAGTTTGGTTGCATGGAAAAATAAATAAATGAAGAGCTTTTGGAATTGCGTAAAAAAATGATGCACAATTGAAACAGTAAATTACATGATATTCCATCACAACACATTCCACAAATTATTCGTTAAAAAGTGAGGGACCTTAGCACAGTTAGGCGTAGGTTCACCTGCGCTGACTTTGGGTTTACAGAAGCCTGGGTTTTTATTTTCATGTCTATTAGAAACACAGTCCTAGACCAAGAATACGCGATTTAGGCCTATTTACATTAATATAAATACTGCCTGATTTTTTTGTAGCCTACTTTTTATCATTAAAATTTATTACTGAAATTAAAGATAATTTCTGGGTTAGGCCTTCTTGATGAAGGCCATTTTTTTTCCAGGCCTAAAGATTAAAAAAAAAATATGCAACGCGATATAAGTATCTATTTTCTGTCACATCTTAATAATGATACATATAGCATATGCTATAATAAAATACATGATAATACAAAATCGCCAACTCTAAGCAGAAGGAAAATTTCAAAGTTTCTAGTCTACTGTCCAAAAAATATTGCAGATTTTGTCGACTCAATAATCAAACAAACTGAGTCGATCAAGTGATTCTGAATTCATACTGACTTTATTGAGTGGCTTACATAAAAAGCCAGTCTCGGAAAAAAATACCATTGTAAAATTAACGTCACTTTACAACATGCTTACTTAAATTAAATGAGTGGGTAAACAGTAAATGATTTCAAAACCTTACAAATAAATTCAAAGTGCGCCTAATGATAGACCCCTAAATACAAGAAAACTCGTGGTTAAATATAACTCCCCACAATACATTTTATATCATGTCAAAGAAAAATCCAAGTACATTTCCGTACATTTTCAAATATTTAGGCTACTAGAGTCCATATACAACTAGAAATAACTATACAAAATCGTCTCCTGGACAAATACATAACTCACCTTTACATTGGGGTGTAATTATATTCTAACCTACATTTCTCATTATATACAACACATTTTGCAGGGACGTGAAATGTAAGTAACCTAGATTGGCCTACTTACAAACTTGGCTTGGCGCACATATAGGCTGTGGAGTGAATAGCAATATGTGATATAAACCTACAACTGTTCCTCCATTATCAAACGGTTGATGGGATTAGACAGATAAGGATATAGCGAAAACTTTACCATACTCTACAGTGATTTGTTCCTACCGAGCAGTCCATCCAGAGGGACACAAATGAACAATTTATCCTGCTCAATAATAAAGTGCCAGAGTTTGGTTTTGAAGAATATGTATGTCAGCAGTAGCACAACTTTGCAGGCCACATATTTATCAGAGCAATGTTTTCTATGTTTTGCTTCTAATACCCTGGTAAAAACATCAAGGGTACTCTGGATCAGGCTGCAAAAAGTTTCAGCTGTGCCCTGTCCCAGTGTGCCCACAATAACTTGATTACAGTTTCACACCGCAGATGTATTAATGGGAAGTTTCTGATGGTACAACTATGAAATTATGCAATTAGTAGTCTTAAACACTTGAAAAAGTCAAAGAAACGTAGGCCTATTTTCTCGCTCAATGACAGCACTCGTGATGAAGCATTTCGCATACACCAAAGTATGTCCACTTTCATTTCCACCTCGGACAATTCCATCAAAACGCTTTTGCTGCTGTTGTTCCCCATTTTCCTTCATCGGGGGCAGTTAGAGGCCGTTCATGCCTACTCCCGGGGTAGACTCAGGTGGGTGCAACAGGTCGGGGGAATGGCACGGAGGGCTTCCCGGTGCGCTGTGCTCGCTGTCGGTATCACTCCCCCTCTTCCCTCCGCTGCCGCCGGAGCCAGACCCGGCGGATCCCCCGGCGCTGTGAGTTTTTACATGTTTACTCAGGTGATCGCTACGCATAAATCTCTTGTTGCAAACGGGACAGGCGAACCTTTTCTCCCCGGTATGTGTGCGTAAATGTCGCTGCAGCTCGTCGGAACGCGTGAACCTCTTCCCGCAAAAGAGCCAGTTGCACACGAACGGCCTCTCGCCGGTGTGCCACCTCAAATGCGCTTTGAGGTGCGACGTTTTCCCGTAAACCTTCCCACAACCGGGGATGTGACAGCTGTGGAGACCTTTTCTCCGGAGGCTGGCCCCCGCCGGTCCCAGTCTCTCCGCCTCCTGGCAGTTTGGACAGTCGCAGGTGGCTCTGCCCGAGTACCGCCGGGCAGATGACCTCGGAGACCCCGCTAAAGATGCAGGTGGAGGTCCGGAGAGCATAGTCCCCCCTGCCCCGGTTAACGGAGAGGGGCTTGTGTCCGGATAAGAGGATAACACCGGCTTGAAACCGTCCATCAGGTGCTGGCCGGTTGTCAACAGGTGTGGAGAGGGACTTGTACTGAAAGCAGAGTGACTTAAACTCGAGTAATCAGAATTATATCCCCCCAGAGGAGAGTGCAAGGAGGTCTGGAGTCCACCGGAATGTAAGGACGTTTGTAGTGCTGCTCCATTAGGGTTTTGAACATCAATCCATCCCGCTCCCACATCCCACCAAGCAGAGGCTCCGGTGGTTCCGACCTCTCCGGTGGGGATGCCAGGATGAGACGATTTGAACCAGGACTCGTAGGGATGCGCAACGCTCATCCTCGGATAGATGCCCTGCAAACTGTCCACTGAGGTGTGCACCTTCGAGATGAAAACTGGCTGGTGACTGGATTCTTGAGAGCTGCTTGAAACAGAAGCTTGGAAAACCGAGTAATCGTTTCCAAAGTGTGAACTAGATGGGGTACCAGACGTGAGGGAAAAAGCACTGGATCCGGGTGAACTGTTGGTGCCGAAAGAGTCCGATATGCCGGATCCATTACGGGACACTCCGAAGCCGGACAGGCCAGATCCCAGGCTGCAGCTGCTCGCAGTGGCTCTTTTCCACGGGTGGAAACCTTTTCCAAACGATGAAGAATTATCCGAAATTGCCGACGGTGAAGGGCTCGGACTCCCTATTTTGTTACATGTTGCAGCTAACATGGCTAAAGGAGTCGATCCTAACCTCGGCTCCTCCTGAAAGGACAAGAAGAGCTGTAAGTGACTGGTCAGCCTAACGACGCATGCAAAACAACAGCAGAGTTTAACAGGTTAATTACTCTAGCAATGACATTTTCTATACAATATTTACACTCGACAGAGAAAACTTAACTCCCGGGCAGGGAATGAGAAGGCGATTAGAGCATTGCAACATAAAACAGATGCTTAGTAAGCTACACATTTCTGGTTTCAGTTGCGTAAGTTTGGAAATCATTACAACAGATTGATATTTCCTACCTGGACGATCAGAAAGCACTGAAATGCAGCAAATAACGATCACAAATTTATGCCAAATGGGACATCAAGGAAAACATGCGAGTTTTGAGCGTATCAAATGAAACTTCTATCCCGTCTAGAGCTTCAGCTTTTTAATGCGAACCGCTTGCTTAAAACATAACCAACGCACTGCCTTTCCAACTGCTTGTGACCGAAGTAAGTTTAATCCCCCTCCGCTGGACAATGAAAAGAACTAATTAAACCAGCAAGAAACTCCTTTAGACTCACCCCTAGAAGTGAAGTTGCCATCACACAAAACACTGCCCTCCTCAGAGGATCTTTTTATATTTATGAATCAGAGCACTGTTTTTTTAGAGGTGTGCAATACAATGATGTGTTCCGCCCATTCCACCACAATTGTAGGCTCCTCTCTGGCTTTGAAGTGCCGCTGTGACACGGGCGACCAATCAGCGGCTCCGTCCCACCGCACTGCCACATTCTACCGTGAGGTCATCAATAGAGCGCCTCAGACAGCTCTCCTCCCCCCGCCACCCCCCCCACCGCCCCCTCCATAATAAAAGACAGCGGAAGGAAGGTAAAGTTAAATGAGAGTGAATTAGGAAGGAGGAATTAGGGGGCCACTTATTGAAATTTTACAGAGCATCGCATTCCATAAATATCAAAAAAATGAGATGGCGACCTGTACCGGGTGATGTAGCGGTAAATAAAAAGGTGGGTAAACTATGACCCCCGCTCGGTGATCATCATAAGGAAAAACAGCTACCATGATAAATAAAAATAAAGTGGCTTTTCAGAAAAGCATTAATTTATGCCCCTCCCTTTAAATACCTTATCCGCCTAACTTACAGCAGTTTGATACTCCTTACTATTATGTGTAAAAAGATGGATAAACTCTTTTCCGCAAATAAAAAGGTGGGAAAACTAAGTTTAGGAGCGTTTACCACCCACTACATCCCTGCCTATACGTTTGTATTTACAGTATTCAGAGTCATAGGACTTCATCCTTTTAAGTTGTTCAGGTGTTATATTTTATGAGACTTGCCTCATATGAGAAAGTTCTGGCTCCATCTGGGTCTGGCATAAATTACCCTGGGAATTTTGCATGTTTTATCTTCTTAAGAGTTAATATACACAACTATTACACAAGATATAAAGGCTGCATTGTTCTTGTCTTAGACCTATATTATACCGTCTCAAACTTTCACATTACTGTAATTGCGTTCAATTATCTTGACAGTTTTGATTAAAACTGGTATGGTGCATTCCAGAGACGGATTATTCATTTTATCATGCGCTTTATGGTAATATTAGTCTAAAAAGAAGAAGAGAAAGAAAAAGAGGGGTCAATGCAGTTGACATTGTTGTTGGAACATTTTTAGACACGAAATTACTAAATTGAAAATAGATTTTTTTTCATGTAGAAGGTTTACTGACATTTTAAATGTAAGACACTGTTGGTACCAGGTTGCCAGAGGTTATTTTTAAGTGCGTGATTGCGCTCTCTGTCAAAATAAAATGATAATCTGATGATATCGAATGGGTTCATCATGTTGCCCACTGACATTTTGTTACTACCTAAATCCATGAGGAACCTCCTGTTACATAATAAGAACTTGTAGGCCAAACGTGTGTTGAACCTCGGGACGCTCTGTGGGCGCTATTAGCATGCAGTGTGCACTGGAAGCATAAATTTCATTTGAATTTCAAATTTAATAACGCAGGAGGTTTTTAATCATCCGCAGTTTTATTTGTTTGATATTAACATGCTTATTGACCGGGTCTGTTGACCAGCTTGGTCATTACAGGACAGGGAAAAGTTAATTAAAACGACCAGGGATTATTCATCACATCATCTGCCTAACCCATGTCGCTTCCTTTATTACACAGCGTGATAGATGGACTATCTGATTAATTCTTATGTTTCTAGGATTGGACAACAGCTTTTTGGATTAATTTACTCTGCTTTAACCCCAGGTGTAAGAAATGAAGGACTGGAAAAATTAAAACAGACAAAATTATTCATAAAGTGCTCTAGCTGTATTTGTATTAAAAACTCCAAACCTGATGCAGTAACATTGTACATGCAATTAATTAGGTATTTCTGTAGAATAGGCTACGCTTAATAATTCCTCTAACTTTAGTGTTGCCTACGTGTTGTTTAGTTACCAGTGCCTTTAGTTACCAATGCATTTAGAGACACTCCCAAAATGTACTTTCTGGATTTTATTGTACGGGTAATTTGTCTCTCTCTTTCTATTTGAAACAAGTTATTCTATTAGGCTAATGTTTTTACGCTTGTTCTCAGACGGGAATACCACGGCGGAAAGCATGCAATCAGTTAGGCTATATTAGTGGAAAAAACAGGTATCACGATGTAAATTTAGATAAAAATAAGAATATATTCAGCACTTTAGATCAGCAGGATAAAAAACACACATCTAGCCTACTGATGCTGAAGATAAGAAAGAAACGGTATTGATTTGCTTGCTGCTGAATCATTATTTTTTTCGTCAAACTAACCAAACATATAAGCTATCGAAAATGATGCAAGCGCGAACAATATTATGTAACAGCGTTTGAGGCGAATAAAACGTGACAATGTAATGATGTGAATAAAACCTACATACCGTGCTCCGCTCCGCAGTGCATTGATTGACCCTCGACGTTTCCTCTCAGCAGAGTAAAACACAGCATCTCCTGCTGCCGGTGTGGCTGTGGACCATGCGAGATAAATGTTACACTGGGAATTCAGTTCAATTACGAATAACTTAGGAAAGTCCCGCTGACCCCCGTTTTGCCACCCCATGCTCTCAAACTCCCAACAGGTATATGAAGACACAATTGTTTGTGTCCCAAATAATTGCACACGAAAGTATACCTTTCAGCTTAAAACAGGCAGCTGTGATGAAAACTGTTTTTTTGGGGGTTTTTTTGCTTCTTAGGGGGAATAGCCATGCTTAATAATGTTATGCGCATAGTGATTTTACGCATTTTGGAAAGCAAGGTATAGGCTAGAGGAGATATGTTTTCCTCTGGTGACAAATGACCAGTTAGTGGTCATACAGCAAGACTGATGTCAGAGGTCAGTGTGATAACTCCTAATCACGAAACATCATGCGGCTAAAGGAACAGAGGTGCGTGCAATATTTAATCCAGGTGCACTTCAAAACAGTCTGATTACCTCTATAGTCTAATTTCTTTTAAGGGGGGTACTATAAAAAATGCCAAAAAAAAAAAAAAAAAAAAAAAGACTATTGTTGCCTATTGCGTTCACAAACTCTGCTCAGAGAGGGTCGGTCTTAGTTCATATGGTGTGCACAGGTTGTTCTTATCGCACGGCTGTAACTGTAAGCCGCATTGAACAGATGTCCCCATTGAAGGCTTTCTTCTCCTACACACATGGGCTATATTACCATCATGAAATCAAACTCAAAACCTGTCCCTTTCGCCACCATAATGACCGAGTTATTCTGGGCCGCTGAGCACGAACAAAGTGTGTTCAATATTGCGTGCTTTAGAATCATTCTGCTTAGAGAACCTAGAGAAAAGAGTCAAGCCATAGATGCAGAACTATACTTTAATGTGGAGATTTACAAAGCAACTCGATAATCTGAAGGCCTTCCTATTAAAGACCTTTCTGGAGAAAACTGAGGGTAATCACTTGTGGCTTTCCACAGCAATTAGAAGACCGCTGTGGCTCGGGCAGCGTATTACTCTATTTTTTTCTACACTCAATCCTATCAGTAATTGTTTAAAGAAATGGACAAGAGAAATATATAGCATTTGATATCGTTAAGACACTGGCATTAAATTGTGATAATGAAGAAATAGCTGATCTGCTAGAAAATTCAATATCATATACTGTTATTGCCATTACACAAACATGACCATAACATCAGAGGACTTAAGGAAACAATGTACATTAATGCCCCACTTCTATTTTTTTTTTAGCTTCAATTCCCTGTTCTGATAGATAGATAGATAGATAGATAGATAGATAGATAGATAGATAGATGGGGGGGATTCCTGTTTTTGTTACTGGAAGCATCAAAATATTGGTGCCGTCTTAACAGGCACTGTGTAACTAGTGCATGGTTTATAGTTGAGAGTAGGAGAGCCGGGTGTGTGTTGGTTGTTGTTCTCTCTGTTCACCAGGAGGTTGGAAAGAGCAGATGTCCGTCTGCACAGTGAGCTGCCAAGTGGGTCCGGAGCAGGGCAGCCACAGACACAAGGGCCCAAATGGTGTGACAAAAGATGTGCAGGAAGCCCCTCTCCGCCTGGGTGAGCCACAGAGAGGGTCTCCCCTCTGCCAGCCTGCAGGGACACACACAACACCAGCCAGAGTGGGGGCAGTAAAGCCATGTGTTATAGGTTATGATGCATAATACACTAACACTCAAATTCACACAAACATGAATACACATGCATATGCAGGAATGCACACATACGTGCCCATCCCACCCCACAACCCCCCAGTGCACACCCACAGGCGTACGCACGCTTGCACGTGCATACGTGCTGTACACACTCATTCTCAGACAGACAAACACACACTCACACACACACACTAATGCCTTGTTTTTTTCACCATCATACAGCCAGCCAGTCAGCTATTTTCAGGGTCACTTTTATCTTTCAAATGAGCTGCTGTAGCTGACAATGATGTAAAATGTGGTGACACGAATATTAACAATGTAAATAGACCAGAGAAATTTGTAAATAAACACAGGCCATCATAAATCCCTATCTATCTATCTATCTATCTATCTATCTATCTATCTATCTATCTATAGCAGTTTGTTTGCCAGTTTTGTCTCAGTCACTTGTCTAACTTGGAGACCGTGCATCATTTTTTCTTGGCCATGAGGTCATGAAAAGTGGGCGAAGAGGCCCTGAAAGTGTTCCAAGCACAGGTGTGCAGCATGGCCTGCACTGAAGGGGTGCACTGGACCATAAACAATGATATAAATGTCTGGCAAATAAAATGGCTAGTTAACAATCTTTTGACTGCTCTAACCTCTGAGCTTTTGTCGGGTATCGATCAACCAGCTGTTCCCGGCTTTGTCTGGCAGGATGGGAGCCTCTGGTTTGGGGATGAATGGACAGAGCCGCCAAAAAACTTTCTTCCTCCTTTCAAGTTCTCTTTTGCTGAAATAAAAATCCAAACAGCACACAGTTATTCATAACCAGTAGGTCGCCAACATTTGAAATTGACTACATAGCTGGACACCATTTAAAATAATTTGGAGTTAATTATAACTAATAATTTTGCTGTTTATAATTCAGATGGAAATAAACAATGTCCCAGACACAAAATAAAGTAAAGATGTTTTTTTTCTTTTTTTCTACAATTTTGTAATTGACTTTCCAGCCTCTTCAAAAGCTTTACTTTAAAGTTGCTTAGTGTTGTAGTTAACAACCCATGGCAGTAATGTAGGCTACTTTGTTCACCACACAATTGGCACGTCGTTGGTTTACGTGGAAACCACTGCATACGGTAATTTGCACCAGCATAATTTGTCTCCATATATTAAGATAATTGCATGTTAAATAACGAACGTCCTCAGAAGTGCAGGCAGTGTCAGTGCGATGGGTGGTGTAAGACAAAGATGTCAGAGAAGGTGTGCTAATGATTGTTCTTAGCACCTGTCAGTCAGTGCATGCATGATACCAGCAGCTAAATTCTCTTGCCAGGCCCGTTGTCTACTTGTAAACTCCAGGTCACTTACTGGCTGTCACCGCTGCACTCCTGCTACTGACAAAGATTGTCTATCTACAATCAAAATAGAACAGCTGAATAATTTATTTAGGCATGCGTGATTTGCTTTTGCATGTTGGATAGCTACTACAGGATATTGTTATGTTCAATATTTCTCAGACCACTTGTTTGTGTGGCTAGGGTGATAGATTACAACGTTTCAAACACAGGCTGTTTATGATAAACAGAGATAACAGTGTATTTTGCTGCCATTTGGCTTGACTACTGCATCTGTAGGCCATGAGGTCTTCTTATTGACTTTCACCGAGCCCAACGTTGCACTTTGTCAGTGTGAGCGGCAGTCTAAGAGACAGGCGGGCGAGGCAGTCATACAAAGTGAAGTACTTAGGATTAGCCCTGGCTCTTCAAGTTTCAGTAATTATCCTCCTGGAGGCATTCTCGCTGTGTTGGATAATAATGGAAGTCCGGGTGTACGCCTGTCACCTCTCAAGTGTGGGTGGAGGAAGCCAACGAGAGGCGCAGGACAGAGAAATGTTTGCCTTTCTGTTATGTCATCCAAAGAGCACAAGAGTACGGGCAAACTTGTATTGTTCACTGAGAGGAGATGAATCTTCAAACTAACACTGACTTTACTGAGCTTAACATGTGACACACAACTTTGGATCTTTTCAAATTAAGATATGATAATGAACCATGTTCTCCACAGGTGATAATGTGTTTTCAGATCAAGTGTAAATACCACATGTCAGGAATGTGTTTTTGATTAACAAATCTGTCTAAAACTTGTAGCTGGATCACTTGTCCAGAGTGAGTATCATCTGGCTGGCAATGATTCAATTTGCAAGTTAAACAAATATGTGATCCTGTTCTCTTGTCAGATATTCACAAAGAAAGAATAAATTATTTTTTGCCAATCCTGACATGTTGTCTCACTTTATCCATCACATAATCCGTAAAGTTTTATTCAAGTGCATGTTGGGATAATAGAAAGGTCCTCCTATCTAGCAGAGAAAACACAATGCTTTAATTAAGAGTCAGTGCGATTTCCCAGAGGGGAGATTGTCTTCTTCCATTAAGTTAGTTTATCATACAATAAAGAGGTTGCCTTGTCCTTCCCTACCCAGACAATTGGTTTTAATCAGCCAGCAGGCCTTTCATGGCTGATAATTTATGCTAAATTGACAAGGGTGGAGGATATCACAGAAAATCATTATGACAGGGCTCAGGTCACTGGCTGTCACCAGCTTTTTTTATCCTCTCCATTGAGCTCATGTACAACAACAAATTCCAAAATGACAAATAAACTTGAAGGAAGAATTAACTTCAGTGTTTGAGATTGCTCATTTCAGTCTCAACACCTCTATATTATTATTTGGAATAGAATATATATTTTATATAGCACATGAAAGGCTTGGACGCATTCAGAGATGCAATCACAAATGAGAACCAATGAGACAAGGATAGCCTTCAATTGGTAGAAATCATATGTTGATTATTTACAGAGACAAAATACAACCATAGACTTCGGGTTACAATGGGAAAGATGTCTGTACCCAGCTCCTGAGGCAGGAATTAGCTAAACTGATGTACTAAAACAATCAACAGGTTTCCCTGGCTGTTACTCTTCTGAGCATAATGCATTAATGTCATGTAAAAGTATGTTTCTGGAACGACAAAATAATTAGTGTGTCAAAAGGAAAACCACAACCCATATCACTGGATTATTCTGATGATTGCACAATGGAGCCCAAACTGTCTGTTTTGACTTTGGCATTTAAATGCAGACTGTGCAAGTGTGAAAGTACAAATTGTGATTTGAAGTAAAGGGGTGGGGGTGGGGTGAAGAGAGGGAGACATGGATGAGCATGAGGAGGAAGCTGGGACACACTTCTCGCCTTGCAATTTAATCACTGTATACCCAGGGAAGTATTGACAGTTGTCCTGTGGAAGCTATTAAAGTTGCTGTCCAAGGTTAAATGAAATTGCAGTTTATCAAGGCAGCATTGAGAAAATAAGGGAATCTGTTCATGGCTGTTGATTAATGTGGAGCGTGATCAACACAAGGGGTTCATTAAGCTATACATCACCAGGGTAATTTAACATGTCATCACGCCTGCTGTCGCTCCCCTCACACTTTTGTGTACGCCTATGTGTATGTGCATGTGTGTGTGTGTGTATTTGTGTGTATGTGTTTGATTGTGTATGAAATCAAGTGCTCCCACCTCACATGTGGCTTGGTTGTGCTTCTTCATGCCTTCTGCCTTTGTGTTTGCATGATCTAACATCTAACCCCCGGTTATCACTTTAAGCTATACAGCTTCTGCCCAGAGATTAACATCAAATGAATCACTAATGCTGTATAATGGCACAACATAATGACATAAAATAGCATAATGTGTTTTAATTCTCTCAGCTCTCAGCCTGTAGGCCAACTTGTCCAAAGATATCAGTGACTTTGCAGCGCAATACACGTTAATATCAAGATTAATGTCGTACTATACTCAGAACAATATGAGCATTGTGGAGACGCAACTTCCCAGAATCAATTAATTCCAAGAAGTTTGTGATATAAACTGCGGTCGAATCAGACCATAACAAGGCCCTGTTCTTGATCCTGTTCATCATCTCTCCTTATCCTTTTATCAGTGCACGGTTCATCTCATCAGAGTGCTGCTTTGATCACTTGTAGTTGCTCTGCAGCTGACGAGCATACATAGAGGTATGCTAATCAGGCCTGGGACCTGGTGCTGTAGGGTTTTTTTTTTTTTCCTGGTGGATTTGTTTACTGGTGGATAATTGATGGTGCTTGAGGGACAGGCGTGAGTCGGACATGAATCACGGGCGACATGGCTCGTGATAAGGAGCTGAAAGTCGCCTGTAATTAAGCCGGGCACTAGAGACCAATTGTTTGTAGAATGATTTGGTCGGGGCTAATTGACACTAATTGTTTAATCAGATTTTCTTCCCCTCCATACCACAAGCAAGTCTGGTCCACCGGTGCATTCATCCACAACATTTCATTGAAAGAAGCCTGCACTCTTGATATGAGATGCTCGAGTGGGGTGGCGATGGTTAGGGAACCCAGGAAGCTCTACAAGTTGTTTTTATATCTTTTTATATCTCCTCAAACACTATACTTATTATATTATGACTGCTTAAAAAAGAGTAAGGTTGCACATCCACAATTGGGGAAAAAATGACTGGATAACATGTTTCGTGGTGTGTGACATAGTAAATATGTGAAATGTGAGAATTGCATCTGTGCATTTTTGCCCAATTTTGGATGAGCTACTTCGATTTTTTTTTAGTAATCGTATCTTATCTGAGGTTTTTGGCTCAGCACTCCTAAGACTTCCATTGTTGAAGCACACTTCTTTCCCTCGCACAGTACTATACAACTATTGTAGCTTCATCATTATTGATATCAACTATTTATTTGTGGGTCAGGATTGAGGATATATAAGTTACTCTTTACAGTTATTACACGTTATGGATGGTGATATATCCAAAGCCCCACTGGCATCCTCTCAATCATCTCCTCTCTAATATTTTGTGGGTTAACTGTACCTGTAGAAGTGCGGTGCAACATTCTCTGGATAATTTTGGACATGAAGTATTTGACGCTTTTGCATGCAGAAGAGTTGATTGATCTTTGCGTGTGTTGTAACCAGGTACTGTTCTGTGACAGCGGTGGTGGTGATGAGCTGTTGAACAGAGCAGATTTATGACATTTGGAGAGGGCTCATAAATTAACACAGTAATACCCATGATCCTCCCCTACAGGAACCGTCCCGTCGAGTGTGCTATTCCACAACAGCTGGTTTTATATTCTGTTGCAGCACACAGTCTAAATTACAATGCAGAACATAGCACTGGGAAGCTATTTTGGTAGAATGGCAGATAATTGTTTTTTAATACCTGTAATACTTTATGATTAGTGGGTCAGCATCAAAGCCACAAACATTTTTATGGCTCATTTACCAAAACTGTTACAGTGGGATAACTTATATCTTTGCTCAAACAGTACTTGTCTACAGTACTTAGATCCAGTTCTCGATAGTACAGTTTATAACTTGAAAAAGATTGCTTATCTAGCGTGAATATGGGAATTTAGGGAGGTGATTTTTTTAAATTCATGATCATAACGTTGATTATTATGAAACAAAATTGGATTCATAATTGGATGTTATATTTTGACATAGATTGCCTCACAGCTAGAATCTGAAACTATGGTAACTCTAATGATGCCAATAGCTTTTGGTGTGAATTGATAAGACAAATTCAAATTGATCTCCCCTCTAACCACTCGCCCATTTTACATGATACCTTACTGTCAACATTCCAAATGGACTTGAACTTATGTCTGAATATTGTAATGAAGCAGAGTAATGTGTAATTTTTGAGTCAACACACAATAAAGGATATAAGATAAGGAACAAATAATTATACTGGCAAAACACATTAAAGCAGTGTTTCATCGTCAACATTCAGCCCAGCAAAGACAAATATTGTCAAGTTGAGGCTACAGCACACGTGAAGTGCTGTGTTAGTAAGATTAAATGATGAAGCAGAGCAGATAATTAGAGACAAGGGAGACAAGACTTCCTTCTCTATCTGATTAAATCCACCAAGTCTGAATAACGAGCTGGTGATGGGTGGAGCTGAACACATGAACATTAGATCTAACATCATTACATTTAATGGCAATTAAACTTGTAGCTTTTTTAATTAACACAAACTATGATGGGAAATTAATGATTATTAGAGGGGAGCCAGCAGAGGGGAACATTGGATGTCCCTCTCACCTTATGCAAAACACACTGAGCATGTGCAAAAAAAAATAATGTGCAGGGAAAACAGTGTGACATAGCAGCCCTCCTCTGTCCTGAAAGTTATGGACATGCATGCAACTATGCATAAGGCCGGTCATGACATTAAGCTTTATCCACCTCTCTTGCTAACATAGAAAACTTCTTGGTGTGTGAATGTACATACTGTGCTCTGTTGAGGAAAACAGCTTCTGTCTCTATATGATCAGATGATCTATTAGAGGGAGTTGAGTTTTAGACACTACATTAAATGTAATAGTCATATGAATCCTGCTCATTTAGGTGCAATGAAGTTACATATAATTGTCATTTTCATTTTATCAAACTGAACCCGAGCTGGAAACATTCTAAATTGACCGTCTCAATTGGAGCCTGTTTTAGCACAGTATTGTGCATTATTCACATTCTAATTAACATTTATCTTGTCTGTGTCGCTTTTCAATAAAGTTTTCTGATTTATTGTGGAAGGCTGCCTTTACTTTGTGCTAATAATTGGATGCTATTGAAAGGATGAGTTTCATTGATTTTGTGGATGACTGGGAGCATTACTGGCCCAGACCATAGATTGTCAGCAAGGTCTGAGTTGAGCTGGGATCGATGCCGGTGAATCTTCCCCTCTGGTTTTTATTTACTTCTGTCTCCATTGATTGAAACATGCAATAGTTCAGGGGCTATTATCACACTGACGCTAAGTTTCTCTGTCTCCCATTGAAATAGCTCCCTCTGTTCTTCAGCAATATCTCACTCCAGCAAGTGCTCCCATCTTTCCCTTTCTAACTAATGAGTTAAGAGTATTGCTATGACCTGTAAACATCAATCACAGAGAAAGAGGGAGACAGTGACTAACTGCACCAGCAGGAGAGGAAAGAAATGAAATGAAAGTGTACAATAAAAGAAACATACTAGCTTGACGTTTGCTAGAGAAACTGCATCTCAGAAACAAATAATTCCAGTAATGAATTTAGATAATCAGCAAATGATTGCTAGATTCTGGATTGATGGTAAATTATATTGTAAAACAATTGAAAAAAACAAAACCTGAATTGTCTTATCAATTTGTGTGGAAGGATGACTAATAACACCCTTAGACTTTGGGTGTATTAAAAAGGAGACAAAGAAATTGAAACTTTTTTGTTCTCTCATTGTGAATTCAGCAGTGTGTGCTTAATCCAATTTAGTGCTCTCCAAGTCTGAAAAAAGCCATGAATTTCCATTCAACTGTTAAAATTGAACTTCTTTCAAACAGATAACTTGCACAATCTACCTTGTAGTGGCTGCCTTGCTGGATTGTTTTCACAATACAACATATAGATAGTCCCGTGTCTATGGCCGATCCTGCGTTTACATATCTTATTCCCTGACAAGACAGCAGAAAGGTCAGTATCCTATCCAACTGGGACTCTCATGATTGAATGTAATCAGTATGTACTTGTTATTCTGAGTGCCAGGCCTTTCTTTTATTTGCTGGCCCAGAAGTTAATTTCCCTGGTGACCTTTGTGTAATAAAACAGTATTATCTGTTTCTGGAGCCACAACAAGGAAGCAAATTAGCTTTCTCAGCAGTGTTTTGTCACTGAGGAGATCAGTTATAAGTTTATTTACTTTAATTAGATTAAGGGTGCAGTAAAGGCATGTGTCTGTGTGGGCATCATCCCCTGTCTCCTTGCATTATCTGATTGTCCCAGCCAGTGAATTGGACAATGGTTAAGCATTTTAATGATTATTCGCTCTGTCTCCATGCAGCCAAGGGAGACACTTACATCTAAGATTGGATGAGTTTTTGTGAAATTTCAATAAATGCACTTTTTAACTATTGATTTGCTTGGAAAAGATGGCACATGATCAGTGATAGATTTTTTTTTCTTAAGTTAAACTGAGCATATTGCAAAGGCTTAGCGTTTGACATGTTGTGATCTCACAGGCATTTAGAAGGAAATAATCAAGCTGTTGATTTCTCACACTTCTGCACGAACATATGTCACCTGATACTGTGGAATTCCTCTAATCCTTCCCCTACTTTTGGGTGTGACGCTTTTCCTTTTAAACTGGATCCCTTTTCCTTAAGTACACTCAAACAAGTTCTGGTAAACACCTTACATTTCCTTATAAAATATAGAATATATAGTACACTACTACTACTGCCTCTGCTACTACTAGTACTACTACTAATAATAATAATATTAACAATAATAATAGTGGCTTTTCTGGATATATTTTTTCCTTTTCTTCCATTTTAAATGTGCAAACAAAATAAATGTAATCAATGGCACAAAAAAGTATTTTAATGTTAACCTTCTTAACTCTTTTCTCCAAAAAAGTTTATAATAGACAATCCTCAAATTTCCTTACCAACAAGGCTTATACTGCGGAGACAAATTTGCCATTGGCTCTTTCAAATATATAGCTAGCTGCTGCAAGTGGTTTAGACTAAAGGTGAATGTGAGAGGAGAGACTGTGAGCTGTGGAGGCCGAAGTGAATGCAATGCTTAACTGACCCGAGGAATCTCTTTTATTATGGGCTCTTTGTGCCTCTCCCTCCGCTGCTCTGTCAGGCCATTCAGACCCAGTGGCAGCCACCTACATTATATCCTGGATAGGCAGGACATTCATGCCTTTTTAACCCATTGTCCTTCCCCCTGGGGTGAGGGCCCAGAGCGGGATGTGAGAACCCCAGGCCGGGTATTGTGTCCCTCTGCGCTCTTCACACACCCGGCGGGGGACTTCCTTTCTGGTGTCACCGAAACCTGTGTGGTGTAATCCGCAGCTCCCTGCTGAGCAGGATGGGAAGGTTATTAAAAGTGCCTCTAATGTCTCGTTAATAAATCGCTTCCATTTTCCGCTTCATTTCTAAGTAATCGTGTTGGGAGTGTGGATAGGAAGGAATGTGTACCCGTTCCCGTGTTTTGAGTATCAAAGCAGCATAAAAATTAGCATTTCTTTTTCTTTTGTCAACTACACATATCACAGAGGCACGAGTACAGATCCATTAGAGATGTGACCCTCTCATTACAGATCTAGTATCTGGACTGTTCCGCTACATGAATGTCAGAAAGATGTGACGGGGTCAACCTACAGGGTGTTGATGCCGCTCTGATTGCCGGAGGAGAGATTTTTAAACGTACTGAGTCCAGACTAGGGGTTTGGGTTAATGGTGTCTCATACGGTGACCCGGCGGATGCTGCGTTTAGGTCTCCTCTGGGGCCAGCGCTATAGCTGCAGAGGTCACTTCAGTTAGAGTGCTGCGGTGTTAAGAGGTTAGAGAGCAGAGGTCCCCACAGCGTGGTATCACAAGCACTCTCCATGATGCGTTAAGGATGGTGATGCCTCTGATTGCCACAGTGGGACCTGGAGGTGAGGTTAGAGATGGCTCAGGACTGCTGGGGTAATCCCATTAACTGTGACTCCTCTGGCCCGCTCTCCCAGTGTGTGTGTGTGTGTGTGTGTGTGTGTGTGCGTGCCTTTGTGTGTGTGTGTGTGTGTGTGGGAGCGAGAGAGCGAGCAAGAGAGTGAGAGTGTGTGTATGTGTGTGTGTTTAGGTTGACCCTAAAGACATTAGCCTGCCCTGTAGGTCAAAGGTCAGAAGAAATTAAAACACATGTGAATCATTCATCAAATATGAGCGTCTCTCTCTTTCACAATGACCGGTTAGTGTGAGTAATTACCTGTCGCAACTTGTGAACCATCAAGCCCCAAGTTTGTCAGCGATGAGTACACTCACTCATCTCTTCCTCTGGAACCACTGCTAGTAATTTAATAACTTACTTTGAATCTGGTCTCTTTTTAAGCAATCTTTCTATTTATAGATTTTCCACAAAGTTTTTTGCTGCAAATAAGTACGTAATTGTTCATGACGACCTCCCAGATGTCATGTATTGTGTATATTTTTCTGAGAGTAAGCTGTTAAGTATTAGTAACTTTCAAAGAGCTTGTTGTTTGACACTTGTAGGTAAGAATGGCTCAATCAATATGCAGGAAGATGACAGATCCTCTTAACAAAATCAGATTTGACAGTTTCATGTGCCGGTGCAGAGCTCAGTCATTAGTTAAGGTACAAATAATCGCTGAGAATAAATTGCAACATGCTCAACATGGTTGTAAGGACAATGCTTGTCTTCGGCTGATTGGTATCAATTATCATGTGTCTTTCATTTCGGTGTGCAACAATTAGCTTAGGTTCTGTCTCCAGTTACACAAAATATGTATTGACATCCTTGACAGCTGCTAAGATGTCAGCATTGAGCTGATTTTAACAGCAGTGTTAAACGCTAAAAGATGGTGGCTATTATGTGGTATATGCTACTTAGCTATCTGCATTGCTCCCAGGCAGTCAGTCAATGCAGGACTACATCTGTGGAAATATAAGTGGGGCAGTTATGGCAAACAAAAAGCTATCAGTGATTCTGAATAGAGAAAAAATACTAAAGGGGTCAAACGTCAATGGCAGGGACTAGGAGAGCGGCTGGTATTGTCAATAATGGCTTCTCTGTTTGAGGGTGGGAGATTCTGCGTAAAAAGCTTTTGGTGGGCGGGATGTGGTGGGCCAAAGTCATTCATGCAAGAATACTATATCATGTACATAGAGATATGGCAAAGCAAACACATGATTAAGATCATGCATGTATCCCCTTCCTCTCCTGTGTGAAATTAGGTGATGCAAAAGGGAAAAGTGAGATTAGTCTGTCACAATCTGTCGATCTATATATATTTTTTGGAACCTGGTGATTTTGAGATTTCAAAATATCTACCATCATAGTCAAGTAATCTAAGAATGTCTTTTCACGTAACAATCAACGGATCCAAATCAGCTGAAGGGTTACCAAACCACTGTCCACAATCAGCCCTTCTCAAGCCTTCTCAGTAATAGTAGCTGGTTGTTTTCTTGTGTCCATCTCCTGAATCCCTCCAGGATTTTGTGGTTTTCTGTTTTTTCAGTCGTAGCAGTTCTTTAAGTAGTAAAAATGGGAAGACCGGTGAAATTTGCAGTCAGTTAAATATTTGCAATGATCTACTGGTTGAAGAATGTTTTGATTAGACTGTTTATTCTGGCACTGTTTGTTAAAGATTAGTGGGTTTCTGTGGAACAAAAATATTTTTCTTTCTAAATGTATTGGTACATAAGGCGTACGCATTTATAAAAGGGTACATTTAATTATTTGACTGTAACTAATCCAGTTAAGACAGATATTCTGAGTTATTGGTGTTTGGAACAATATGGTCAGTGTGTGTATTGATCAGTCTGGGGTCTTGTCTTGTCTGTCAATAACAGTAGATGAATCTAATTATTGTTCCTCTCTGTCTACTCAGTTAACTGTCACCATGGGAACCCTTAGCTATGTCCAACAGACATACATATGGCCGCACGCATGCACGCACACACACACACACACACACACACACACACACAAATAGCCATCACAACATTAGGACAGTTTACTTAGACTCCCACCTCCCTCTTCAGCCTCCTACCATAAAGCCCAAACAGTGTTGCTAAACCATTAGCAGCTATATTGGCTTATGATAAGTTGTATCACTGTTGTGACACATGCATATATAGATTAGTCAACTGTCTAGAGTGGGACAGAATAATGAAGTGTACCATTTCTGAGTTCTGATGATAATTCTGGATCTCCTATGAGAAAGGACAGTGTTGTTTACGTCTTAATTCAAACACAGAGCATCCTTGGCAGAGAGTTCTATATGTAGTCAGTTCCATTATAGTTTCAGGCCTCTGTTAAAAAAAAAGGATCAACGCTGCCATCTGTTCGTCTACAATGCCATCCCAAACTGCCTTTTTTACTTCACATCACTACTCCACAGCAGATTAATTAACTATCAGGCTAGATCCCAGGTTTGTTCATTTCTGAGGTGCTGTGAGGTAAAACACAGCAGAGGACGACAGCCTACAGAGTCTATGCATCCGTTAAAAAGCAGGAATAGGCCAAAGTATTGGAGAACAGAAAGAAGAGTCTGTTAAAAGTACTTCTCCTTGTTTTGACTGATTATGTGTCTGTCTAACAGAGGAACCATGCAGACCATGGGATAGCGACACTCCAATTAATCAAGCAAGACTTTACCTCAATTTCCCATTATTTTTAATTTTGCTACATCAGGCACGTTTCAGCTCTAAGCCTTCATCAGATCATCAGAGCAAAGCAATGTATGTCTGTCTTGTATGACATTAAGTCCATAACACCTGTAATGTATGTGTATACTTGAGTTTATTTCTGTTGGCTGTTTCTGTACACAAGGCTGTTATGCAAAAGAGAAAAAACTCGTAAAAACTCTCCTTTTAACCAAAGGGTAAATTTAATTTTTTAAAATTTGTTTGATCATTTAAACTTTGCTCCTCTACATGGTTACAGCCCAGATGAGGATTAGGCTTAAGGATAACAGGAAACCCTCAGGTCCTCACACAGACAGAGAGTCCTTGACAGAAGAGAGCAGAGCAAAGAGCACAATGGGCAAAGTCCCACCCAAATACGGAGCGGCCTGCCCACTAACATGCCATCGAAAACACCACTGCCCCATTTTTTGAGCGATTGTTTATATTCCTCTGCCAATCTTTCTTCTCCGAATTCTCACTCACACACATACAAAAAAAAAAAAAAAAAGAAAACATGCTCTACACGTCATCCACAGACAAGTGCACGCACACACACAGTCACATACACGGTCTTGTGGCTTTGTTTGTTTAGTCTGTCACTTTCCACAGGCGTGTGCGACCGTTCAGGGACTCCCCTATCTCCACAGGTTTTTGAGGGAAAGTCATTCGAGTTAGAAATCTTCTTTGGCAAGTGCAACACTTCATCAAGGGTGAAGACTCCCTGGCTATCAGAGATGTATCAGTTGGTCTGATAAAGCCCTCACCCCGGTCCCCGCACAGCAACATCCCATCATAAATAAAAGCAGCAGAAAAGAGGCCTTTGTCACTGTTTATCTGGACTGCTTTTCTTCCTCGCCCTTGATTTCCTCTTCAGAAAATTGATGCACCCTTAAATTGAAGCGGAGGGCTTGACAGGTAATGGTTAGTGTGATAACTGCTCAGATTTCATCAGCCAGGGCTTTTTTTCTTTGTGTGCAATTGTTGGAACTTTCAGCTAGATTACCTGTCATCCAGTGCATCAGATAAAAATGCAGAGCTGAGGAGATACAGCCAATACTGGAGCAGATAGGAAGAAAAAGATCTGGATGGAGAATGTTGGATGTGAAAGGAACAGCAGGACACAAATTTACACTTATCTGATAGTGTGGCACAATAGAACATATTATTACCATCACAATCACATATGGTTTCCTCTTAGCATAGAGATATGTGTGTGTGTGTGATTTATATTATGTGATTTTAAATGGTGGACATGCTACATAATCATATGTTTAGCAGTTTACAGTAAATGGAGAATGAATCTGCTATAGAAAACAAATGCTTTCACTGTTTGAATTGGCCCTTATGGTTTGTCCAGCTACATTTCCTACATATACACTAGAAATACAACATTGTATGAACCAATAATGTTGTTTATTTAAAATCAGATGTTGAATTATAGGTGAAAACACTTTTGGTTTCATGGATTTTAAAACTTATTTTTATTTGTAAGATTTTTTTTATTAATAGGCCTATATATTTATTTATGGTTTGTCTAACCACATAAAAACATTTTCAAATATATCCGTGGCATATTTAAAATGGCAATTTCAATTTCAGATATCTTGTGCAGAGAGAAGCTTTTCTGTTGTATGAAACTGTATTGATTATTTGTCAGAGGGAGAAAACCTATCCAAGTCTCAAAAAAGTCAAATTTGGTCTTTTGCTCTATCAATGTTATGGTAACCAATAGAGCTGAAATCTTTGGCAGATGTGTGGTAGCAATTTTTCCTCAGCTATTATAGCATTATAAACACTTGGTTAGAGTTACATAAAACATGCATATTTTTGACTGGGAAATTTTCTGACGAGAGAAACAGCTGTGCTGGCCTTACAATGCATTAAGTATTTCATCCCTTTTAGATGGTTAAATTGTGCATGAAATGTTGCTGGCGCAGGGTTCTCCCGAGCTGGACTGATTAGGCAACATCTGTTACATTGGGAGAAATCCGTGTCGTTTCTAATTAGCTGTCAGGCTGTGGCTACGTTGTGCCTGATGGTGCCGAGGATCTGCCACAGGTTCCTCTCCTCGTCCTGTCACCTGCTTGTGTCCCCCCCTCCTCCTCCGGTTCCCCTTTCCTCCCCCGCTCCCCCTCACTCTCTCTCACATACACACTCATCAGCTGTAATTAGAGAGCAGGGTCCATACAAAGGAGCTAGCTGGGAGCCAGGCTCGAGCCCATCTGTGCAACCCCATCATCAGCGAGCTCACGACACCTCCAACACTGGGGGCCGCTCCCGAGCTAGGCCCCCACAAGCTGATCGTTTGAACACACAAACTTTCCTGCTAACACCGCTGCCTCCCTCCCTCCTCCCTCCCTTTATCCTTCTTTTCCACTTTGCTCTCTTTCATTCTGTACTGAAAGAAAATCTATCGCAACTGGGCTAATTCATCTTGCTTTAATAAGGCGCAGACATTGGTAAATATTAAATACACTACAGAGAGGAACAGACAACACTGTTACCAGGTATTGACAAAATGCAGCTTTAGAGGGATGGAATGAGCTGAAATCCATATGGACAAATTAACAAACACAGGAGCCTCAAACAGACATATACAACTGATGGCATTTTGACTCAAGTACTTTGTGCCTTGTTATTATAAAGTCATGTCTTTTAGTATCAAACCCCATTTAGTTAAATCTCTGATTGTTAATATTTGAAAGTATTGTATGACCAAACACATTAAGCACTAAAAACAAACAAACAAAAAACTGTAGCATTTGTTTATTTTTTAACATCTCATTGACCTTCTAGACAGTATCAGTTTCATTAAATCATCACCAACTGTGTACACAAGATGCCACTGCTATAGGCCAACTCTCATAGCAGTCATCACATTATCTGTCAGCTAATTAATTTGAGCAGTTAGTCAATAATTCTTGTTTGAGCCTTCCGAGGTAAAAAACATTGCCAACACGTATCTTCTGATTAGCTTGTCAATAACAACATTAAAGGATGATTCCAGTGTTTTTTTATGTGGCATTCAGATGAGTCTTTGGCCTGGTCTAAAAACCAGAGAAAACTAGAATATATGGTTTGGTTCACTTGTACACAAACATAAGCAAAACATTTGAGATGGCAAGAGAGAAATTTAGCCACTACTAATGCTGATGATTCTAGTCTTTTACTGATATCTGCATTGCTAGCAGAGAATAACGCAATGCACACAAGTATCATCTGGTTCTTGGACTTTTGTCAGGTCAAACTGGATATCACTTTTATGGATGACACCTTTGTTGTTCGTTTTGATTGTATATCAGAACATACCGTTAGACTCCTGCACTCTATGCATAGAAGAGAGGAAGCGGTAGCATTTTACATTTTGCCTCAAACCATGACACCTTGTCCATAAAGTCCTAAACCTATTCCACAGTCTTCAAAGCGCTAAAACACAGTAGAACTTCCTCTTTCCTCTCCTAAGCCTCTAAGTCTGGTTTTATCTCTTATCATGACATAGTCAGACAGTGTATACATCTGTCCCCTTTGGCAATCTCTGACAAGTTCAACTGGAGAGCCAGCGAGACAAGGGGAGGGACTGCTGGGCAAAGTCAGAAGATCCGCTTGAGTGACGCCTTAAGGCAGCAGATGAGACACAAAGATAATGCAGAGTGGTTATCACAGACAGCTAACCGCAGCTGAGAAACAAACGTCTTGACCGTGCAACCCTCAGGGCATGCCAGTAATCACAATCAAATGGTTGCAAGTGTTAATTCAAGAGCTGACAGGTATGACTTGTCATGTAGAGTATTAGTAACTTGTACTTCAGCTGTGCTCTTGAGCCAGGCACTTGGACACTTGACTTGTTTAGTTGTTTTCACACCTCTCCACTGACAATATACAGTCCAAGAACACAGTTCTTGGACAACAAGTTGAGAATGTACACAAGTTTCTGACTATGATTTGTTCATAAATATTTCCTCACTGAGTACTACATGTTTCCTAAAATATATTAATAATAGTAATAATATAGTCATATAGTTAGATAAACTAAATCCATCAGATATATTTTTCTTGGAGATAAATTTGACATTGTTTTCATGCAGTGAGTATAAACTGATCTTTGTACACACTGCTGGCTAAAGGTCTGTATTTCGAGCATTTTCCAGTCCCAAGTCCAAGATGGTTGTGATGAAACCACTGTCACACCCCCTGGAAGTACACATTTGATTGTTTCCAGCTGCTGAAAATATTTTCAAAACATTAAAATTTGCTAGACTGCATAAGAGCTAAAGGATATTCATTTTCAAGGAAAAAGACCATCATGAGATCTATAACATTTGCTGGCTATCACTTCTATAATTCCATTTCACATCATTTTATGTGAGAAATCTTTTATGCATTTGAAAACACATACATCCAAATGGAAAAAATCTAAACCTAGACCTGACCCTAAGACATCATGCAACATACTGGAGTCTTCCTCTAGGTAGAAGAAAGATGATGAAGGAAAAATTAGAGATAAAAAAAATTATGTCTTTGGAGTAGATAGAAGGTTGTCGCAATTCTGCTGCGAGCAAATCAAGGCAGAGAGGAAAAACAGTCTGTGACCAAGAATGACAGGCCTGAGAGAATGTCACAGCAATTGTGGGGCCATCACTGGCAAGAGATGATGGGTGATTGCTCTGCGTTCCACGGCAAGTCCATCCTGGAGGACATTGCGCACCCTTGCTCATCTGTGGCCAACCTTTGGCGCTGACATTTAAAGTGTTGATTTTGGAGCACTTATGCTAATTGTTGTAATTTTCCTGATGAAGCGCCATTCTGATACCTTGATGTGGCCAAGATAGTTTTACATTTTCTATGTGGTCCTCTTTGCCATTTGCACTGTGTAGTGTCAGCTCAGAGTGCTACTGAAAGCAGACAAAATTGCAAGCAAATTGCATCAGATTGCCAACATTGTGAAAAGGTAAATTGCTTGCAAATCTATTTAAACCACTGGCCTATTTTCATCAGCTATGGTACTTGGTATTCATGATTGCTTAATTGGCGACCTTTTCTATTGTGTAGTGCTTTATGGTGCGATGGAAAACGATCTTTACCAAACCAATTACCCTTTTTTTCTCTTCACTACTACATTAGAGCTGTGATTGCAACAGCTAGTCCTTTGTAAATGAACTTTCTGGTTTCAGTGGGTTTTTTTGCACTGACAGAGAATAAAGTGTCATTTGTTTGATATGATGTTGTTGAGCATGGGTCTTTGTAGAAAGGACTGTCAAAGAGATGGACTCTCTTATTTGTACCCTGTCTATGTGTGACAGTGATAAGCCTATAATAACCTTTTCCGTGTGAGAGACTTGTCAAAGACAGAAATATTTTGTCACATTGTCAATCACAAGTATTTACTTACTGCTTAGGATTCATACAAATTTGGATGTAGCCATTTGGATTTGAACATTTGTGGCTGTTTTAGGCATTATTGTAATTGGTTGTGGAGTTAGTTTTCTTAAACTGCTGTATGTCATGGGACGTAAATAGAATTGTACTTAACACTGCAAATGTTGAGATTCCACTCACAGTCTGCTGAATAATTAGTACCATCCCTTGACATGTTTTGGACATTTATCTGTGAATGCATCAATCTAAAACTCTTCAGAAGCAGTTGAGCTAACATGTCTTATGTTAAGCATGGCCTTATTAAACCCATGCCATGCCTAATAGTTTACAAAACACTGTGCAGAAGTCACAGCCGGGCTCAGGAGTTTGATCATTCTCCTGAATACTGTGACATTCATTTCACAGTTATTCTGTTTCAATCCACACAAAATTCCATCTTTATTCATTACGGTCTCAGATTCATGATGATGAGTAAGTGCTTCTCTCCCCAGACGGACTTGGTATTCCTGAATTGAATGTACTGAACTGCTGTCAGTCTGCTCACATCTCTTCCGCCAGTCAGGCCAATAGAATTAACCCTGGATTAACCCACCAGGCCTGAGAGCAAGGTAATGGCCTTGGCTAATGGCTGTGTGTGCCTAATGCCAGGTACCATTGACTCTCGCTGGCACTGTTAGTTCCATCTGAGGGGCAGTGTGACAGCATGGCCATCTCTGTACAGCTGGCGTCCATGTGCCACTGCCAGGCAGGATAATGCCCAGCCATGCCGTCCCTGCAGGATCATAAGGAGCACCGCTCTCTGCCCTTGTTCCCATCTTGAAAAACATGGGAAAGGAATCTTTGGGGGAACATGAATGATATTATAATTTTCTAGAAGTGACAGAATTAGAGTGAACACACCTTAAAAAGATCAGATTTTTTGTCCTATCCAACAAGATATCTTATATTTAGGTCAACGGTTAAAACTAGGCAGGATTTGAAGGTTTTATTTGGATAACGCTCTTCAAAATGGTTACACAGTGAAAACCTAAACAGTTCTCCTCTTATGTCTCAGATTGATGTCTGATTCTACCAAGGAATACAAATCCATCTCCCATGGACTAGTGCACTTACATGACTTTGAGATATTACAGCTAATCGTGGAAAAAAGAGAAAACTGGCACTTTTGAAGCCATGACAGGCTACATCCTAGTCCCGTCAGATTCTGCTCTGGCAGCGCTCTGCAAAGCGCATGTAGTATCTCTCGTAGATAAACAGCTCTCATCCTCAGTTCTTTTGTGCTCATGTCTATGCCTGAGGTGAGGGAGCACAATGCAGGCAGGGGGGGGATGAGAAAGACGAGTGAAATCAGTCTGAACAAGGAAGAGGTCTCCTCCTCTCCTGTAGATTAGCTTATTTTGACTGCGGTCAGGCTTTTACACAGACACAGGGGACGGGTGTAGTGTGTATATGTGTGGGTGTGAGTGAGGGGTGGGGTGGGGGGGTATATAACCTCGCCTGCTGCTTTACCAGACCCGAGCTCACTGAATGGGAATGTGGAGGTTGGGGAGGGGGCTGTAAATTTTCTCTGAGTCAGGGCAAAGCTGATTGATCTCTGAGTGTAAAATCGATAAGAAGACACTGTCATTTTTGTAAAGGATGAGTTGGGAAAGGGAAAATAAATTAAGACTCCCCAGATCGGGCTGGCTGTGCACACGGAAGCCTGGGCCTCATTAATTCAGCGCAGTCTGTATTTTGGTAATGTTGTGTCCACAGCTTCAATCTCACAGGTGCCTAGCCGTGGCAGGGTGTGCTGGCAACAGCAGGCCCTTTATTATGCTATGTATATTTCATTGCAGCCATGTAGAGAAATCAGACACTTGCCCTTGCACCCCCTCCGCGTCTTGATTCCTGATTAATCTATTTTATTATTTTCAGAAATGCATCACGCCAGGGGTTGATTAAATCAGAAATTGAAAGCCATTGTCTTTCTTGCATGTCCCTTATCAGAACTAATGTACCGACTGTGGTCATTTGTCTTGAGTTGTTATAAGAAATAAAGACTGGTGCACTTTTCTCTTCCGCAAGATATTGCAGGAAGATTAATTTACTACTTCTCATCTCTTACCTCCTCAGTTTACTGTCTGCTATGTCTCCTATGATATTTTTCATGCTTAGATATGCTGTTTTCACTTATTCATTCCTGTTTCACCTTGATCTTCTCATCTATTATATTACACTTCTTCCGAGCACTGAGAGAATATAGTCTTCATGGCCTTATTGGATTGATGGTTACAGAAACCATTGCATAATATCAACTTTCAGTAGGCCATTTTTCACCATGTGCCCACCTATGTTTCATTTGATCAGTACTCATGATGTGCTCCATGTTCACAGCTCCAGCTGGAGTGTGTGTGTCTTTGTTTATACCCTTGTGCTTTGTGTCATGTAGGACATCATCGTCTGGGGCTGTGTATGTATGAGCAAGCGTGTGTGTGTGTGTGTGTGTGTGTGTGTGTGTGTGTGTGTATCTACCCAGTGGCTTTTATCAGGTGCTCTCTAATGTGTCAGTTGTAGCTGAGGATCCACTCATCACGTTGCTGTCTCTGCTGTTCAACAGGGCCATTAAGGACACATCAGGCTATCAGGAGGCAGCTCTTGGGGACTGGCAGGCATTATATATACCCTGTGGCCTCACTTTGAATAATCTCCAGGTCAATGGGGCTGCTAGTAAAGCTGGGGGCTTTAGACCAAGTGCTGTGGGATAGGGATCTGACAGAACGGAGGCTTTAACACTCACACATCATGTGTGTGGGTCAACTTTGTCACTTTACAGACCGTGAGGAATTTTAAAGGTGTGACCCCACAGACAGATAGTACATAGTGTTTTGCTTCATATCTGTCTTGACCACACTTGCCAAGACCAAGACTAACTACACTAGATTTATCTGGATGTACATAAAACAAATCAAATCAGAAATGCCCAAGAGAGTTCAAGAGACATCTGTGTTTTGCAAACCAAAAGAGTAATTCTTTAAGCCATAGTGGCGCAAAGAGATAATTTGTATGTGAAATACTCATTTAATTCACATTCACTAAGCGGGTTATCAAATTAAATCAGGGCTCTGTTAGGCCTGCCACTCGGGCTTTTGGGCCCGGCTTCATGTGTAAAATTGGCCAACAAGAGATTTGGGGGAGCGCTTTGCACGCCCCTGTCACGTCATCTCTTGGCTCCCCTTAGGAGGCCCGTCCCGGGGTCAGCGCTCCTGGAGAGATGCCTCTATGGACTGCCACAGGGCGACAGGGCCACAACACCACCTCCAGCTGGGCGACTTATTACAGCCCCGGTCTTTCTCACCCCCTCCTCACCTGCCCCAGCCATTCACAACATCATCAAGCCATCACATATTCATGAAGCTGTGGGTTGGTGGAGTGTGTGTTTGGGAGGGTGGGGTAGGGGTGCGGATGGGTGGGTGGGTGGGGGGGTCGGGGGGTTACCAGTGACACTGCGGTGGTTGTGGCGATGGTGCGATGGCGGGGAGAGTGCAGTTGGGAGACTGTAGGGGGGTGAGTCTGCAGGTGGCTGTCACATCCGTAATTGCCTGATACTTCCCTCTGCAGCGTAAAATTGTTTTCATTATGTGTCATGCACACAGTGCCAGGCAAGGGCCCCTTGAGAGCATTCCCAAGAGCCAGAGGGAGGAGGCACTCCACTTAAACAGCCGCTTAGCTTCAAATAAGAAAGGAGAAAAGGAGAGGAGAGAGGAGGTGGAGGAGGAGGAGGACAGGAGAGAGGGAAGGGGTGTGGAAAAAACAGAGGAAGCTCATCATTAACTGTGTTCGAACAACAGCAGACAAGTGTGAGCTCATGCACAAAAACCAGGCAGAGCTTATCCTAAACATCTCAGTTACCAGGGGGGAGTTGTGTGGCTTCAACCGCACTGTGAGCTCCTGGAGGGCTTCCGTGGTCGGAGGGGGGAGAAAAACAAGTGAGCGGGAAAAGAAAAGGAGAAAAAGTTTCCACCTGACTGGAGTTCCCATGGTTTGCCATGCAGGAGGGTAAGCAGGTTTCAGCAATAAACTCAGGCATTGTCAGGCAATAATGCTCAGTCAGGTCCCTCCATTGGGATTCAAGGGTGTCTTTTTCTCTGCTCCCTGCGCTGCACTAATCACAGGCCTACTTTGTTTAATTGCGGCAAAAGGGAGAAAATGTGTTCAAGAAGTCATCCTAATCCCTCCCCTTTACCCCCTACTCCCTCTCACCCCCTCCAGCTCCGCTCCTCCATACTCTGCCCCTCTCTGCTGCTCCCCACCCCCTTTTCCTTTTTTAATGAATTGTGGAACTATACAGAGACAACAAACAACAGAATCGTGATAAATAAAGGCGAGTCTAGGCGGGGAGAGTGATAGGTAAGGGCCTGAGGTGTTGGCTGGTTATCTATGAAAAAACACTTCCGCTAGATTTAAGGGCATGCAACAAGTGCCATTACAGTGGTTTTTGGATGCTGTTGATGCATGGGAGGTGGGGGGAAGGAGGATCAGATGGAAAATAAATCCTCCATGCAGTTAGCTGCTGGTAGCCCGCTGGGCATGCAGCCTCAGAATAATCATCCCTGTAAAAGCACGTCAAAGCTCCCTCAATGGACACAAATTCGCTCCTTCTATTTTTCAATCGGAGATTTAGAAACTTAAGGTGCTGTGTATTATACTTGATGACTCCGAGGTCACAGGCACCAAGGGGGGCAAGGGAGGGGATTTATCAATCAGGACTCCTCGTCTTTCTAAAGCTGAATAAAAAGCGACCCATGAAGAGACAAACCAGTCCCCTTTTAACCAAAGGCTTTTCTTATTCATTAGATCCGGATTCTGGCTTCTCCCTTCACCTCCTTTTCTAGAGAACGGGGCATCTCAAGCATAGAAAACCACTCAGTGGAAGGAGACAAAATTCAAAAAGGATCTCTGAACTAAGGTTTAGGATAACGTCATAGGCAGTTTCCGCCAACATTTTTTTATCAATAGCATTATGTCACTTTAGAAATTAATTCTGTAAATGTTTATATTCCTAAATGTGTAAGAAAAATATTGTGACAGTAGATATTGGAGGATACATAGAAAAAAGATTGTTTTGAAGTAAATCCTAATTTAGAAAATAGCCATTAGTTGTTTGTTGTTTTGTTGTCAATCACTTTTTAGGTTTTCCTTTTGCATAGATGTTGACTGACATGAGAGATATTCACATGCCATCAAGCTATTTGCCAAACAGACAGAAAGATGACAACCATCCACATGAGAATGATAGTTGCAGTGTGAAAAAACTGCCTTTTCCACTGATACAGGACAGCTGAAGGTAAATCCTATAAGATTTTCTTTACCATCACAATTGAATCGTGGTAATGTCCATCAGCTAAATAGACGCTGTTAGCTGCTAGAAATTTTTTCATGTTTTAGGCAAATCAAGTCCAAGAGTTTAAGTTAAGTTTAAGTTAATTTTATTTAAGAAAGGGACATCTGTAGTCCCTGGGCAGGTTGATGGTTAAGGAACATAAAAGAACATACATAACACATAAGTACAGACAAATGAGTAAAAACTATGCAAACAATAACAAGAAGCATTACAAGCAGCATAAAAGAACATACAAAACACATAAGCAGACAAATGAGTAAAAACTAAGAGGTCCCAAATTGTCATAAAACAAATCATCACCATCAAAATGTAATTTCCTATTTTCTGCAAACCCCAAAAAGTCACTGTTAGACTTCAGAGAAAACCAAACAACAACAATGAACAGCATACTGTAAAAAGTAAATTATTTTGCATATGAAGCAGAATTATAATTCAGTATGCACAAGTGATCCGTTTAAAAGAATGTTAAAGAAACCCTTCTGGCCCAAGTGGAGGCATGAGGGTTTAGGTGAGAAAATCCACCCTAAGTAAATGACTTCCCATGTGACCTGGGGCAAGTCACTTAACCCCTGTCTTCATGCCCACCACCCAAGTTTAAACAAGAGGATTGCTCAGTTCCATCCCCATACACTCCTCAAGTCCTCTTGGACCAAATCATTTTGCTCAGGGTGAAAAGCCCTGATCTCCAGGCTCACAGGAGGAGTAAACAAATATCCTACATCCATTAAAATCCCCAACCTTTGCTAACACTTAAGAAGTCACATCAGAAGCTAAAATAAATAATGTGCACCTACTGAAATGCTGACATTTGTGCATAATTATATCTATTTCTAATAGAGCTTAGCTGCCCAAACAATTACAAAAGCTACTTTGGCACTTGTAGAATCTTCTGAACCATAAGTCAATCTGTATCTGTTCAAAAAGGAGACCTACATTTTTTTCTTCTCATAACAAGAGACAAATCTAGTGCTGTTGTTATCTGATAATATTCACATTGTCTTAATTCTGGGATTTCTTCCCTGGCTAGTCCCTTAACTTTTGTGAAGCCACTAGAGACTGTAGCAAGCCAATGAGGGCCACCGATGCCTGTGAATGTAGCATTATGGCCCAATCTCTTTCTCACTCCCTGAAAGACTGTTTAAATGGTTTGGTTTATTATTGCCCAAGGAAGGCTAAAGGCTTCTGTCAGCATTTGGGAGAGGGAATCACTGCCTCTTTACTGGACAGCTGTTCAGGCCTTACCCCACTTTTCATATGGATATGTATGTTAATGACAGGCAATGGACTGGAGATGAAGAGGCCTGAGCGCTAGGCCCTCTCTTCAGCGCACTTCTAAAGCTCCCACAAAAGGAGCAGTAAAAGAGGCTGCAATGGTGAAGCTCCCACTTTTGTGCCCTGAATTAGTTCTGCAAGCAATGAAAGTGATCTTTTCTGGACGACAGGGGAAGTCTGCCGATGGCTGGACCAGCTCATTAGCACAAAAGTCTGTTGGGACATATAATTGACTGACGCAGATCCCCCGCCTGTCACAACACAGCACAGGCTGCGGGACGGAGCACATACAGAAAAATACCTTTCCTCTTCAAAACTCACCTAACAGTTTCCATTAGAGGTGCCCTCCCCCTTTCTTTAGGTGCTGTTGTGTTTACTTCCTCCATGCTAATGTTGCATCCCACAGCCTGCTGACAGCTATGGAGCATTGCTTCCTGTAGCTGTCAACACTGTTGATATCACATCTATTGACTTTACCCAGTGGGAAGAGAAAAACAGATAGGAAAAACTGTGTTTGGGTGTGTGGAGTCGTGTTTACAGTGCTTGAGCTTTAGCCTATGTGTTAAAGAATTGTATTATTTGACAGAACATTTTGGTTAGTTCATTGCCGTTTATCCCAGGTTACAGTGTCACTGAAATGGATAAAAAAACTAAATTGTTGGATTTTGTATTCATGTTTTTGGGTGGAAATTTACTTTGCAGCAATTAAAAAAGGATAAATTCAACTAGCTTAACTGCCCACTACTGGAAGTCTATATCGCTCTCCTAGTATGGAGCAGGAATCTCTCTTTTTTTTTTTGTTTCATTTGTAGACATGGAGACAGAGTAACAAACATGCTCAGCACACCAGAAGCCCCTAATGGCTGCATCATGGTTAAATTGACTGGAAAATGCTGTTTTAATTTCCATGTTAATTGAAATGGACTAATTGTTAATATATTCTGAGAGCAAAGTACCAAAATGGAATAATTTTCCCAAAATTTAATCCATTTAGAAATGGCTTTGGAACTGATCATGGTTTTTGTCAGTCCATGCATTAAAAATGAATCAAGGATAGCTAAATTAATTCTAGTCTCATAAAGTTATATCGACTTTACAGACAGAATATTTGCTAGTTAAATTCAGAGACATGGACAGTGCAAAAGAAGTCCACTTGAAAACAATTGCCATTGTTTTTCCATTTTTTAAGCAAAAGAATTTTGTCAAGCAGCTAAATAGGGTATTCTTCATGGTCTCCCTTCTTCACAGGCAACTATAGAAATTAGCCCTACGTTTCTCGGCTCTCACACATGGATACACACGCTTGCATGGACACAAGAAAAATTTCTTTTCTTCTGTCAGCATTCCTGGCCAACAATGGCTAGATTAGTGGACGTGAGGGCCCCCTCGGGGGCACGTATTGTGGCACAGAATACCCTCGGCAGGAACAGCTGGTAGGGGTTAATGGCTACTGAACCTCTCAGCCGGAGCCCTTTCTCTATTGTGTGTTCCGCTCATGGGAAGGAAGGAGGCCACTGACAGCTTCTGGGGTGTGAGGAACCCTCAGAACAGCACCCGGGTCACCCCAAATGGGGAGCAGGGCAGAGGGTGGGGGAAGGAGTAAGGGGGAGGGGACCTTGATGCTGAGGGTGGTAGGATGGTGGCAATAGGGAACTCTCTGTGGACCAGGAACCAAAAGCTGCACATCAACACAGCCAACAGTAAAATTAGCATCAGTGTATATTCAGCAGATAACAATAAGGGCTGGACAATGGGAGGGGCGCACTGTACACAGCGAGGGGGGTGAAGAGGACAGCGCGGCTCTGCGGAGGCTGACTCTGACATCTACTCATCATGTGAGGTGATATTTACATGCAATAAAGGCACAGCCAGTATCGTAACTCGCAAAGTTTAATTGCTGCTCATGCTCTTTCCACATGATTCTTAATGCATGCTGAAAATCAAATAAATATAAAAAATAAATAAACCCTATCTGTATTACTGATTAAAAAAAAAATATTTTCACTTTTGAAAGGTAGCTTTTTTGAAGTAATGGCCATCCAGGATAATCAGCCTGACAATCTGTATGTAAATGTTCACTGGGGGAAAAAAAGCCTTTAAAAAGCATTGTCAAAGCTCCCGCTCCCACAAATGATGTCTGGTCCAGAATCTCCTTGCATCTTAATGATCCTGTTGCCTCATTTTAGTGATAGCCTGATGTGATCTAGGGCCGGGGTCACTCTACTGGGGCTTCTCTTCTGTAATGGCCCCATGCATTAGTATTCAAAGCTGCGGATACACAGGAATAAGCAGTCCTCAGATGCTGCCTCTTGGCTCTCTGTGTGTTTCAAGACCAGCTCTCCCCTCAATCCTCCCTATGTGTGTGTGGCCTGCGTCGCCTTGTCTCGCAGGCATCACAGGGCTCAAGCCTTGCCACCCAGAGGAGCCCCTCTGTCAGCACCAGAGGGACTGCACCTCAGGATTAATCCCTCAGTTACTCACCCCCCGCTGGGCAGCGTGGAGAAGCCCCTCTCCCTGATCCATCCAAGCCTCTCACACCGCCGGCCGCGCTCATTAGACGGCTGATTATGATAGCGTGCCGGTGTAATGTTTAATCGAGTCTGACACCTGATTCGCCATGTTACAAATCCCGTCATGCAAATTGAGCCATTTGTGCTGTTTGATATGGAGAGATGGGCTATGAAATGAAAGATTAGCCCTGAAATGAGGCACTGGGGACGTGTGCCCTCTGCTCCTGCCGCTGTGATTACAAAGATGAGAACAGGCATCTTTTTCTGCGCTGGTGTAACGTGTTGGGCCAGGACACATTAAATTAACATAGTGTTTTTCTCCCTGCAGGAGCCCCAGGAATCAGAAGAGCAGCCTATCACTGAGAAAAATGTCTCATCTCCCCCTGCAAACAAGGGCAGAATAATGGGAGCACGTTCTCCTCTGAAATCACACCGGTCGGTGACAACTGATGTAAATAATTCAACAGAATGTATTTTTGTGCGCTATACTGAATGGCCTTAGCCTCTCAGGTTTTGAGTCCACACAGAGCTTGTATGATAGAAGCGATACAGCATCTCATGTGGCTCCAATTGAATCAGTATAAACATGAAAGATTTCTGTAGCAAAGCAAATTTAATCTCAATGTTTCAGTAGCAGGAAAAGAATCATTGACATGCTGTGGGTATTTCAATTTCATAGTGAAGACAAAAATTGTTGATCTGAGTGCTGCATTGAATTGAAATTGTAAGGGGCTGGTTGACATAGAGATGGGGTGAATTAAATGGGGGCGCTCAGAACTTCCCATTTTTCACTGCCTTGTAATGACACCTGTTTTGAGAATGACCGCTCCTCATCTGTAGCGTGCGGTGACAGTCCGAAGAAGCGCTCTCCAATGTCTTATGTGGCCTCACTTATCAGCACCCCCCCCTTCTTACTGTAAACATTTCATTTCCTCATCCTGTCAGAAATGTCTTTGTTGCTGCTTGTTGCTCTGGCTTTAATCTGAAAGACAAAGTCAGCCAGTTAGCTCCCCCATTTTCTATTTGTCTTCTGCTCTCCTTCTTCCTCATCTCTTGTGACAACCTTGTCTTTAGAACTACTTTAGTTCATGTTCCAGTTTTTTTCTTCCTCTTTAGTGAGATTGCAAAGGTCCTTTAAAAACATTTCCTGTTAAGTGGCTCCCTATTTGTCTTTGTCAATCTGAGGTTACAGTGCTGATGTTTATCTCCTGGTCAACAATGGATTACATTACCACAAACATTGTCAGATGCTTTCAATTGCACAGGGACTTTTTTTTTTATATTCACTCTTGTGAGGACATTTGTGCTGTGCAAATTAAACGCTGCTATGATTTCAGTCTCTCTGGGCAGACGGCCAGGCCCAGGTTGTGAGTTATTGCAGCAGCAGGAGCCTTTTATGTGAGTCAATCCTCGTCTCAGTGGAAATCTACCTGTTTTTACAAGTCATCTCCTCTGAGAAACACCTGTACTGAGCAACAGGCTCATTGTTTTCCTCTTACCTACATCGTAAAGATTGAGAGACCAGAGAGACAACGCCAGGCAGGTTTGCTGAATCACTCATCCTTCCTGGCGCCACTTGGCTGACTGAAGAGTTCCTGTCAGAAACACTCCATCATGAGATATGTTGGGCCAGAGACACTAGATCCCATACATGGCTACTACCATTCATATTTTGCTTTAGTGGAAACTCAGGCTTGACGCACTCTATTTCAAAATTTGGCATATTCACAATATAAAGTCAGTTTGATTGTTAAATTACTGTTGCCTAATTATTAAATTGCACATTTGACAAAATGCAAAATATTTATCTGTCAGTTGAAAGATATTTTGTTAAACAGGAATTTGAAGGATTTGCAGGATTAACAGGAATTAGTGCATCTGTGCACACAATCCAAATATATAGGAAAATGCATGTAATTCTGTCAATTTCTGGTAGAAAAACAGGCCTAGTCAGAAAAGGAACAAGCTGAACAATTTCTCTCCAGCAGGCAGTGCAAACACAATGTGACTTATTTTCAGCCCAAGTTTCAGTCAAGCTGCTCTTCACCATAGTTTCCTGAGTATAAAAGAGTGACTTGCTTTTTTCCGTTAAATATAAATGTTACTGTTTTCCCAAACTGCCCAGAATATTGTAAAGTTATTGATTAGTTGTCATGTTTGGCGGCTCTTATTGATGGCACAAGAATGTGAAAGTAGCTCGCAACCTGGATGTAAAGATCAGGATTTATTGCCCAGAATCTCTTGAACAATTTTATCAAAAGCCCATTCCACTGTGACATTTTTTTTCTCCCATAAATCAGCGAGGGGAAATCTATCAGTGGACAGTAGTGAGAGATAGATGAGCAGAGGGATGAGAGGGTCAGCAGAGATTTTTCACTGGTCCTCCCCGTCACGGCAGCAGCCTCACTTTTTCACCTTTATGAATTGGTCTTTTACTGACTGGCCAGGCTTTTAATTTGTTTCACACACTTGGAAAAAACGTCTGAACATTTAGACTTTGCACATAAGATAATGTATTGATTGTTAAAGCACTGGTGCATTGGGTTCCTGGCTCATATTCAGATAGCACAAACTTTAGATAAATGATCCCTGGGAGATGGATCAACCTCTATATTATTAATATATTCCGTTTTGGCAGCAAAGATATGAAGCATCAGGGGTCTTAATACTTGTAATTTGTAAAATCCCTTCAGTGCAAATTCAAATAGGCTGTACAAAGAAAAGAGCAAAAGGACAAAGTTTGTTTAAGATTTAACATTTATCAATAATGACAAGGTGGTAATATAAATGACATTATCTTAGTCATATCTACATCCGTATCCTCAGGCACACGCAAGAAAGATTAATTTCTCAACAGAGGAAACGACTATTTAGGGCGAGGCACTGCTGAGAAAATAAAGGAAAAGCACGGTTATAACAGCAGTTAGGTCGGATTCGCTTCTAGGAGGATGATCGGAAATTTTAAGTAATTCACAGGATGTGTTTTTTACCGTCATATCAGTTCGTGGCTTCTTGAAGATTGCAGATATGTATTGCGATAGTGTTCCTTTATACAGAACTAGGAAATGAAAGAGAGCCAAACCTATTTCTTTCATTAAAAAGAATCCAAAAAGCCTCATTTTGCGGACAGAGTATTTATGTGGTCTATCTAGAAATTGTATTGTTCTGACCATGAAATTTGCGGGGTTTTTTTCTTTCTTTCTTTTGATGGATTTATTCCTTTGTCATTACTCTCAGTGCTGAGTTGGTGTACCTATAGTCCATCCACCCAATCTGACTTGATTGAAGGCCTTCATTTGCTATGCGGCCATGTAAAGTAGAGGCCTTGAAACAGCACAATGACCTTGGTGTTCCTTTCTGATTCATTTTTCCCTGACACCCTCTCCTCAGATGGGATTTCTCAATAGTTAGACATCTGACTGATGTACTTGCACTGCAACTCTTCCCGTAATTTTAAAATATAATTCAACAATGAAATACTGCAAAATTGTTGTGCAGAGCCTCACTCTGATTTTCTCTTCCTTGGTGTAAAATAGTAAATGCATTTTGTGTGGTATAGTGAATTATGGTTGTAAATACACTGCATTGCTGTGATTCATTCTGCATAAAAGTACAAATTTACACACAGCTGATAGAATCTCATTAGTCAGAGAACAAAGTAAATATCAAAATGATTTTGTGTGAAATGGTCCCCATAAGGATTTTATCAACATGGCTTTTGACATAATTAAAGGCTTTGACATTTCACACTAAAAATGCAGCATGTGTTCTATATGCTAGATGTTTATGTAATATATAGTTTTACCGGTTGTTTTGCAAAAACATTATATAAAATGATTATCAGACTAAATGGGCACATGTCAGAACACATATTTCTGACCAATAAACCAGTTAATATTCTGTTTACCCATGATTCTCTGGGACAGCGTTTGATTATTGAAAATTATGTTTGAACTTGGTCCAGTTAGATCGAGGATTAAATGTATTATTCTAGTGTTGTTTCCTGATGTAAAGTTTCTACTGGCAGATATAATATGCAAATACCCCAGTCATTTGGTAAGGTTAAAACTACAAAGCAGAACTTGTTTACAAAAAATAGGCATTGTTAAATCTTAGTTACATAAATTTACCACTGCTGAAAACGTTACTGTCATACTGTTATTTTAATGCATAATTTACAGTAAACATTTGACAACGTAGCTAAGTATAATGCTGAGAAAACAGTATTTTGTGTCTCATGCAGATTTTCATTTTCAAAGTCAACTTCCTCATTGTCCTTAGCTGTATCTAATCTGTACGATGCAGTGTGAAAAAAGGCATTTTTACTGTGCTTTGGAGAATCTTTTCTCTCCGTACACATAACTTCACACGGCACTCTGTTCAGCACACATCCTTAGCAGCGTCTGTAAAATGGATAAGTGGTGGAATGGCTCCACGGTGTTGTCAGGTGACATTGTTGGCATACTTGCTTCCTGCGCCCTGGGGGACAGAAGCAGTGAACATAAGGGATGAGTGGGCCGCCTGGTGTCGTCTACCTGCCTGATTTACTGTCCTGCCGTGTTTGAAGTAGGACAGGCGGAATTCACTCCACTCCAGTCCTTTGTGATCAGCCCTCCCAGATTACAGCCCAGGTGAGGCCCCTCGCACAGCCCATCAACTACAGGATATAGGAAGTACCTGTCTCACGTAGCCCCTGGTCATCGCCCTTGGACCGGCTTGTTTAATGTCAGCATGCACAGCATCGCGTTTATGTTGCAATGTACTGGACCCCGCTGCTTATACATGAACACTTACAAGTGAATCAAAGATATTTAACTAAAAAAACACAATGTAGTGGTTGCAGAATGCATCATGGTGCTTTAAAACATGAGTGTGTGAATCGCCTGGAGCTGTGGCACTGTGCTGGTTGAACCCAGACAGCACAGCAAGAGCCTGGCGTCAGGGACGTGTCTTCGTCAGACCTGTTCAACACAGAAACACAAGCCAATACTTGTGATCTGTTTGGCTGTAGCTCTTTTTGACAACAAGCTTTAATGTCACTGTTGCTGGCACCAATTATTAAGAGACAATTTCCCTTGCTTTAAAGTAAGCATGTTGTTTACATTAAAGTAGCGACTGTCGGTGACAGTGGGAATAGAAAAATGGAAATATCTACATACATTACATCAAAACTTGTCGTTTAAACATTTTTTTTTATCAAAGAAATTATGAAAAGCAGCATTCCCGATTCTTATTGAGCGTGCAGGCAGGCATACTAAATATTTATATATTTTTCAATTCGCCAAGCATCCCACCTAATCAGCCACCAGTATACATGAGCGTCAGGACAGACTGATACTGGCATGGTGCGGCTGATTAGAGTCAATCAACAGGGGTCGAAACCAACATTTCCTTCAAAACAACCACACAGATCAGAGGCCCGGAGTTTCTCCTCTCAGGACATCAGATAATGGCACCACCAAATTTTCATAGAGCAAATGAAAGCCTGATTGCAAGGAGCATTTTCATTTGGAATTGGACTGCTGATTTGGTGCGGTTAGAGGGGACACCGAGGGAAAAAAGGCAGGACATAATCAGCACCTCTAAAAGTTAAACAGAACGCAGGCATCAAACAAATTGATTCGGGGAGATATTGTAAGGGAGCTGATCTGTCCCAAGAGCGAAAACAGACTTAAATCTGACATTTTGTGTTGCAGTACAATCAGTGGATTGTTGAACCAACAGCATCCAGTCTGGTCATACATTTGCTTTGAAATATCTGCAGCACTTGATAAATATTAGTTATGCCAAAGGTAATAAGGACTGGGAATTCAGTGTAGGTGAAGTCATCAGCACGTTTGCAGAGCTTATGAAAAAGAGACAATGCATAAATCAATAAAAACAAAAACTAAACTAAAAACTTATCTTTGTATAGTCACTCATATACAAAAAATATTATTTATTTGTTTCACTTTGGATTGTTTCTGAAAACGTCCCTGTTAGTGTTGAATTGAATTATTCACAAATGTTATATTTTTTGCATAAAACTGCACTTTTGTCAAACAAAATTAAAAAGCAGTTCAGTATACACACTTATGCCCCACACTTCACACATATCTAGCTAGAACAATATAGAATAGACTTGTTATTTTGCAAGTTATCAGTTTGGTTTTCAAATGATTTTCACATTAGCTACAACTTTGTTCCATTCTGACAGAAGGTCATCAATATTTTCAAAACCAAAATTGGCATGTCAAGGTTACTTTAGCTCCTTTGTCACCATATGTTATGAGATCCATTACCTATTGCTGGAATTACATTCAGTTCAATTATTTTTGTCTTGTGTGCTCTGTATTTGTGAATATTTTCAATCTCTGTTTAAAACAATATACAGTATATATATAAAAAATAACACTCTAAGCACCCGTGTAAACTTCCAACTGTGACACTCACCATGGCTGAACATGACTCTCTGTGGTTGAGCGTTTAGGATTAACAGTCATTAATGAATGTGCATGCAAGTGACCTCCCAAGATTTGTACTATCGCTTTCTCAAACACACATACTCTCTCTCTGTCTCTCTCTCACTCTCTCTCACACACACACACACACACACACACACACACATTTTCTGGATGCCATGAGTGAGGAGACAGAAGTGGCAGTACATATACAGCAGAAGGTTAAATTGTGCGAAATGTATTTTTACACCACTTTGGTGTGGTGTTACTCTGGTACAGCCAAGTCTCCATCTATGGCATGGATAGTTTTCTCCTTGAAACTGAAACATATTGAGAGAATATTCATAGAAACCAACATATAAATGTACTGAGGCATATAAACAACTCACAACTGAATCTAATAATTAATTATTACATTTAATTAATAGTGAATCTATAACTTCTAAGGTCTCAGTGAATCTATAACTTCTAAGGTCTCTAACTAAAGCTATTTGTATATTTTTTTTTAAATCAGAAATTTTTCAGCCAAGATCATGTCTTATAGTACAATAAGAACAAATCCGTTTTCTCTTTTTTACAGTAATAAGGTCAGGGATTAGATGCAATATCAGATTTCACATCGTGAGATTTCAGACAGAAAGAACATAGATTTGTTAGAGTAGGACTCTCAAAGGCTTGGCTATATTTCCTCCCTTTCCCCCTCTTTCATTTGCCAATAAAGAGGACGACTGCTGTGAAATAAACATCACTACAGTGACTTCCATTAACATGTGTCAGATAAGAGACTTTCAAGTGTCTTCAGAGAACTAAATAATTGCTATTGATACTTTAGCATTTCAATGGCCACCTTAACTCTGAAAGCTGTCATTGTTTTTATTTAAGGCTCAGGCCTTATACTCCTGGTATCAGTTAAGTCTCCCATTGAGGAGGAAATCAGAAGGCCAACATTTAAATGAGGGATAAGAGGCCTTTGTATGTCAAGAGCTAAAAGGACCTGTTTTGTCTTGCATCACTATATTGTCATTTCAATGAATTACTTCAAGGGCAAACAAAGTAATAGTGACAGCACTCACATTGTGTACATAATGAATATTTTTTTAAATAAAAGGCCTTCCCTCACCCAATTCATTTTTGCATAATTGATATCAGTCCCACGCTGATTGACACTTCAAAATGAAACGCGTCTACTAAAAAAAGTTGATGGAATGGAGGTGGAGCGGTTTATTCATTCGGGGAAAGACAACAAGACAAAGACAGACATTTGCACTTGGGCATCATCAGTGGTGTAAAGGTGATGATGGCCTTTTGATGAAATGTTTATCTTTGTCTCTTTATCCTCCACTGAATGACGTTTTAAAAGAGACATCTTGCTTTTTGAGTGCGGATCACTTCACCTTATCCAGTTTCCTGCGTTTTGGTCAAAACACAGGTTCATACAATTTGTGTTGCCCAAAGTGTAAATTTGCATGTGGACATCACAGGTCAAAGTTTGTTTTGGTTATGCAGATTCACTCTGCTGAATACAGAATAGTCAGCTGCTAGTCACAGTTATGAGAGCATTTGTACTCGTCACTTTAGGTTCTTATGGGTAAATTGTAAACTACCAATGACCAATATTTTACAGGAGCAGGGTCAAATAAATCCCAAAATTCATCAATTAATTCACGCCTTACTTTATATATTTTAATAAATGCTTCGCAAGAAAGGTAATACTATAGCATAATTCTGTTTAAAATGACACAATACCTATATGATGCCTTACAGTGAGTGACTATTTCACTGCATCGTATTCTGCGAAATGTAATGCTATCTCTGCAAGTCAGTGATGGCAGCTTGGTCATCCTCTGTCCCAAACCGTTAGAACTGTGTATGAACTTACACTGGATTGACAAATCTTTGCATGGGGTTCTTGGAGCAGCAGTGAGTCCCAAATTGAATTACATGCACATTTCTCAGCCACAAAGGGGAGCCATCACTAATTAAAACCATGTGATTGATGACAGTGACGCTTCATGCCAAAGGAGGATAAATCACTCTCACAGTCACTTTGCTGCATTGGTTTCTGTCTCCACACCATAGGCTACTGTAAGTTCAACACTTACTCAGCTGAGAGGAATATACAATTACAAGAAGAGAATCTCTTTGTAAAAACCTGTGGATTGTTTTGAGTATTTTGTTTTGATAAGAAATTCAATGTCTATTACAGTATGTCCTTCAGAGTGCAGCTTCTTAGTCTGTTACGTGAGATAATCTCAGAAAGAAATAGTCATTATGTAGGCCAACATTAGTGTATGAATCTCTGTCTAATGTGTATAACTTTGACCTGCCATAAACATACATGCTCTTAATTATGTTACGCCAAGTGAAACTATGACCCTTTAAAAGGCAAGCTGTCAACCTATCCATCCAGGGACATCACTTTGTGAGTAATCGCTGTCTAATGGCTTTTGAACCGAGTCAATGCATGGTACACACAAACCTATATGCACTCACGCACACACACGCACGCACACAGTTCTGAAGCTTCCAATCTTTTCAACCTGTAGTCGTCTCTCGTGATCAGAGCCATGTTTTCCTTTGGTGTCCTACGCACAGACTAACCAAAGCAGGATTGGCACTGCTTTAATTGGGGAAACTGAGACCACAGACAGCAGGACACTGTAAATGATTCCCCATAACTATCTACAGCACTAATTAGGCAAAAAAAAAAAAAAGTCTTACGCTCGCTCGAGATTTAGACCCACCGATTTATCAAACATATTGCATTATCTGAATAGGAGATTAAATTTGGCACTATTGCAGATTCGTGCTCACATATTAATTTCTGAGCCTATAATATCAATCTTTTTTTTTTAGCTCAGTCTGTCAAAAAAAAACCTGAAATGAATGCAAGGCAGTTACAACAACAGCCCTTCTTGTTGGAGTTGTTGTCAAGTACAAGAACTGCAGAGAGGAAAAAAAAACAAATCAAAGTTTTTAATACCATTTTAGGTATGAATCGTCCTCAGGATGATAACCTGGATGTTGCCACGCTGCCATGGGGAAATCCATATTGGCTCTCCCTCTAGGTGGACTATTACAGTGGTCTGAAACTGCTGTCTTTGGCCAAGAACAATTTTGCACTCTTAAGCTGCAAGCAAGTCAGATCCTGTCAGTGGGTTAGTTTTGTTCAAGGGACCAATTAGTGGGTCCTACCTTAGCCTGCAGCTAAAAAGCCTAATGGTGGGGGCATCCACCTGAGAGGTGCAGCGCTCTCCCCACTGGGCTTTAATTTGAGAGAGGGGTGGGTGGCGGCTTCTGAGGCTTTTACCATTACACAGGACTTCATTGTGGCTGCTGACCGTTTGATCTTAAAATAATTTACTTAATGATCTCACCACGGGAGCAATTGGTGCTGCTCGATTAGTCTGCAAGGTCTAATGGACATGGGAAAGAAAGAGGAGGAGGGGAAAGGAGAGGGAGAAGGGGGATGGCACGGTAAGGACTAAATGAATCTGCTATGTAACCTTGGGGAGGCACATTTTTTAGCATAAATTCAGAGGTGAAATTGTGACAGTGTTTGAGCTGTTACAATTTCTGTTTAATAAAAATTAATAAAAAGGAAACAAATGCACATTATAACTGCTCGTTTATTAATATTTTACCATATGAAAGGAAATAAAGACATTGTGACGTATGAAGTGACAATTTGAATATACACTATGCTCTATGTGTTTGAATATACACTATGTTTACCTGCAGCTCTTAAGTGATGTGAAGGGTGAAGGGTTCTTTGCATTGATCCATCAGACTACAGCCAAGTAGTTATTGCAGTGTGGCGGTAACTAGTACACCAGTTATACTGTATTTAGAATAACTAATATTTATATTCATGGCCAGGATCTACATTCACATTTTAGGATTTATCATATCCAGAGCAACTCATCCCGATTCCATTTTTTTTTTTTTTTACGTAATCAAACAAGCAGCATTTATTATTTATTTTTATTATATGTGTCTATATTTTTCCTTAGTTTGCATGGACAAATACTAATTGAATTAAGAGTTCCACATAATTGCAATAAAACTAATGTCTGCTTCGGCAAGCCATTAAAGAAAACCTAGGCTACATGAATTACAATTTAAACATTACAATTTAATATTTTACTATAATTTATCATATGAAGAGCTAAGAATAATAAAACATCAACCTAAAGAACACAGGTGTTACACTGTTAAATTTCCCATCCTCACATTGCCTCTCTAAGTGTTAACAAACATGTATAAGGGTGAAGACAAACATGAATGAAAGACAACCCAAACCCCAAGGAGCTTCAGGGACTCACAGAGTTGAAAAGGTCACTCCACTTGCAGCACAGACTCGGCCACACGGCCGAAAAACCTTCCTGACCCCTGCGCCTATACAACAAGGCAAAGAGAGGGGGATGGGGTCTAATGCATCCATTAGAAAACAAGATAGCTAGAGTCAGGTAAGTTGGTGCAGTTTACAGCAATCCCTCTGGCAGCGTTTGAAAGGGGAGAAGGGGGTTGTGATTAGCACAGATCACTGTTATTAAACCAGGGAGGAAGGTTGTTAGTGCACATGAAGTTGTCTGTGACATGTCATGACAAAATCTGGCTCATTGGCAGGAAGAACCCAAATAAATCTCTGAATGGAAAGTTTTTGACGGGCAGATGCAGTGTAATTTGGTGTCATCACATTTAATGGTGAACTACATCTGTTCCTCGTGTCAGCGTTATTCAGAAAAAAGCCTGGTTATAGTAATAGTCCAATGATAGCTGCCATAGAAGCCTACAGAGGTTGGCATTGATTTTCAGTTTATTGTCATAAACCATGCCAAACGCTTCAAAGAAACATATGAATGAAATGTAGTGATAGTATGCTATCTATCTTCTAAACTGTCAGCCTTTCATTCACACAATCATAAGTCTGACAACAACGGCAGTGGGGAATTAAACACAACAGAATCTTTTTTTTTTTTTTTTCATTTTTTTCATTTCTCAAAGCATTTAGAATAGTAACTTAAGCTAAACCCTTGATTTCAATCCACTTTGCATGAGAAAAGGATGAGCTCCCAAAGCTTCAATTAAAATATCAAGTAGATGCCAAATAATGTGGTTGCTGCAGAGAGGACAAACACTTGAGCTGCGAATGAATGCCATTCACTTTGCACTCTTGATTTTATGTTGAGACTTTTACTATGACATGAGCAAAGGTCAGCCTCTTCACTTTCAAGTGGGCATTAACTATACACTTAACAATTCAGTAATTAGCAGCCACACTGAATTTAGTGCAGATGCCTTCACTGGTTTATTTCATACACATAAGGGCTGCAGTTAAATATTATTTCTCTTACTGTATTTTATCTTCTCTGCACTCGGCAAAGGTACCAGAATAACATATTTTAAGAAATTGGACAAACTTTTAGAAATGTATTTTCTTCTCGCCCGTTTCATTCAGAATAACAATATTGAAATAAACCTGGCGCTCAGGATGCACTGTATCCTGCTGATCTAGTGTGATACTGTACTCCTCTGCTGAGAAATAACTCCCTCATACATGGGTGTTTGTGTAATAGCTATCAGACAGTAAGGTCTCAGATGCATTTTAAACATTTATTGACCCATCCCCCCACCAAATGGCAGTAATCCTTGCGCTGGGCTCTGCCAGAGACCACGAGGTGTGCATATTAAAAGTTTTTACTGGGGCTCCACAACACCTGCGATCCCCTCACCATTGAGCCCTGCACCACAAGAACATAAATCACCGCTTGTGAGTGGAATATCTCATGTAGGGCCAGCATTCCACAGCTCGTGCTGGGATTAGGAAATCAAAAGGGCACACGCTCTGCAAACGCTACACAAGGCCCCGAGGAAGCCAGGGTGTTGAGAAGCAGCCAAGGAGGCTCACTCAGCTCTGTCATTTATAATGCTGCTGGACTGACAGAAGCCCCTGGGACATTACCGCTACAAACCCCAAACCACCGCCTGTGTGTGCCATCCAAACAAGTACAAATTATGGCCCAAACGAAGCGGAAGAGTTACTGCAAATTGCAGGAAGCGTTCTCCTGTGTCTTCATTATCTTGTTAGCTTTTGAGATAAATGTATTTTCAAGAACATGTTGCTGTGATGACGAACCTAACAAGGTTTTTCTTTCCCACTGCGACAGGCAGAATTCGCCATCTTACGAAACATGATGCAGGTAAAATAGTCTTGGATGATCTGGCTATGTTTGACTGTCAAAATAAGAAAGGCGATCATCTCATCTCAGCAGGGGAATGTGTGATAAGCATTGTACAAATTCATAAGTTGCCCTACTGTATAACTGCATTGTCCTGGAAACCATACTATACTGTGAGAAATGCAAATGCGTGATGTACTCAAAGCCCTCTATGGATCCTTGTCCTATGTTTGTCAAAACATCGGTGAGATTAATTTGCATTTATGGAGTGAATGATTACACAAGTACACTATATGAGGAATAAAAGGCCCAGCTCAGGTTAAGGCTGATTGACAGAAGCATTGTCTGGTGGGGCTTCACTTCATTTTGAGGAGCCCACAGTGACCCCAGGCATTATGACCCGCATGGGGGCAGTGCCAGTCTCTCAGGATGCTGATTAAGTGGGATAAACCAGCCCATCACACACAAGTGGCCTGGGCCGTCCTCAGGGGAGTCCTCACCGCTATACCTACGGCCCGGTCAAACACACACGCGCACACACACACACACACACACACACACACTCACTCATCCTCTCTCTCTCTCTTTCTCCCTCTCCCTCTCTCACACACAGACAGGTGACTTTTGATAACATGCCATTTTACAATAATTTCGTTTGATGCACTTCAGTACAGAAATTATGGAACACAAAAAAGGAAAAAAAAAAGGTCCAATCTACACATCATATTTCTGTTCCAAAAGTTGGATTTATCTAACTGTTAAGCCTTTAATAATTTGAAGTAATTTCATCCATATAGGCTATTTAAACCAGTGGGTTTGCGCCTAAGCCTAATTCATGGCATATGCTCTAACTATGAGTGTGAACTAACCAAACAATGGGGATTGTACAACAATTGTAAGGTAATGGGTGCCCTTAAAGCTTTTGTATCCCAACAGAGGAACACTTAAAACAAGCCTTTCAAGATAAGCGGCCGGCTGTTGTACTGCGGCTTCCCCAGTCCCCCAGGACAGCATATCCATCAGCAGATGCCCTCGGGTGTGGGCTAACAAATTTGTTCATTCTGGGGCTTACATAACACAGCAAGAGGCTCGTGAGCATCGGGCAGGATTTCGTGTGATCTGACACAGATTCCACTGCCAGGTCGAGCACCTACCAGTCATTACAGGGACGTCACTTGAATTAAACCCTAACTGTGGAAAAGTTCCTACAAATATTATTTGCCACCAAAACTTCTAAATTACTTTATAGTGACTACATTTCCGGGGACAAATGATTAATGACTGACAAGATAGTATTATTTCGTCAATGTGATAAATTACTAGACGTACCAAACTATATATCTAGCACAGACGCACGCAGCTCGGTGCTCCCCTGATGTGTGTGTGTTTTTAGATATGACTTCCCGTTTGATTTACGGCAATTTTGTTTTTCTTGATATTTGCTCTCCATTAGGTCTATAGCCCAATGATAGAAAAATAACAACGAGATCAAATTTGGGCTGTTGTTGGCTAAGATAGGCCTATGGGACGGTATGGGCACTCAATGGACTATATATATTTTTATCAATCAGTTTTATCAGTTGATTCGACACCAGGGAAACTATCTATCTTATCTAGGCCTATCTATCTATCTATCTATCCATCTATCTATCTATCTATCTATCTATCTATCCACATGTCCACCACAAAGTCCTTGTTAGATATAAAGTCCTGAAATTGTGCCCTGACGATAAGTCACATAAAATACACACATTGAAGTTTACTAACTGTCTCAAGCTCTCTAGTTTCTCCCCTCGGCGAGGTGATGGCTGGCTGGCTGGCTGGATGTGTTCCCAGGTCAGCGGCTGTGTGAAGGTCTGCCAAAAGAAAAAAGCCAGCGCCCTCTACAGGACGCCGGCGACAGTCACGGTGGCCACATGTCACCAACTTTCACAAGATCCCCGAGAAAATATGCGATCCAGTGTGTTAATTCATATCCATTTGTTTTTTTTCTCATCTTTTTATTTTGCACAGGTCTGCAGGACTTCATTCAGTTTCTTTCAGCATCTTATTTAAACAAGTATGATACAAAATGAGTCAACATAAGAATGATTTGCCTCCCCATCAGATAAACAGTATCAACGATGCTTTTGCTTGTGATATTTTGCGCGGCCTATCACATCAGTAGTAATTTCTGTCAGAGATAGGCTTTATAACTGATATGTGAAACATGTTCTCAGTTGCCTGACCTACATCGAAAGTAGCCCTGCCTCCCTCTCTCTGGTCCACTGAGTCCTGTAGAGGGCGTCCTTGTGGTGTGGACCTTCTCACATCCCGGGGTCACGTGTTGTTACACACACAGCAGGTTAAGGTTAGGTTTAGGTTTAGTTTGATGTGATTTAATATAAATATGTTCCACTGTTTTTCAAAAAACTATTTGTTAAAATCTATTTGGAGTCTAGTGATAATGTCATATGTAGTTCTAAAGACTGGATTTATTTGATTATAAAGAATTTTAGAATTTGAACTTTCTTGTTTCGTGTATGTATTTAAGCCAGCGGGTTCACAACCTCTGATATTACTATGAGTGTGAACAAACAAAACAACAGGGATTATAAGACTATTGTTATGGCAGTGGTAATTTTAAAATAGGTTTGAGTTTAGTTAGGCCTATCCAAACTAAATTGATTTACATTTATCTAAACCAGATGCATAATGTCTCTCAAGCTAAACTATAGCCTAAGGCATGAAAAAAAAATCTCTATGCCTTATCTGGACCTAAATTGAACTATTGCAGCTCTTTGAACTTCAAATGACTGAACATGTTCTAACTATGAGTGTGAACTAACAAAACAACAGGGATAATACAAGTATTGTTATGGAGGTGGTAATTTTAAAAAATCCATGTGAATTATCAAATAGAATTTGCGTATGTTTGACAGCATCCTTTGCAAATATACATTTTTAAATGTTTTGTTCATTTTTATTGCTATACATGTTTAAAGGAAACAAACAATAATTGATATGATGGCTCATTTGAAATGATGTAAAATGGTATAAATTATTATAAGAGGTAGCAGTAGGATAGTAAATACTGAAATAGAGAAACTACATTTGAACTGTGAGGTCTTAAATTCTTCATTGATTCTTGTCACTGCAGATGATACCTTGAAGAAGCTGTCTAGACTTGCAGTGATGTCACTGTTCTGTCACCATAGTGACTCCCAAATTGACTCTCAAAACAAACATTCACAGTGAGAGAATGTGCCTGCCATTGCTTTTTTATCAATTAACACATTACTTACAGAGTACCAATTAAAACGCCTGTCATGTGTTGTGCTGTCAGTTCCAATAAGTGTGTCAGGATGGAGGGGGTGACATGATACAGAGAGATGTGACACGGTAATAACAATTTAGAAATGTCATTTTATCTTACCTGAAACACCCGGTAATCTGAAACACCGAAATGCATTGGCACTTTTGAACGCTATAAGGGTTTCACCAGAATAAAGAGATGGGTTGTGAATAAACTATATGCATATACCATGAAATGACAGATCAGGGAGTTTATCTGCAGAATTTTGTGGTGTCGGTGATGTTGGTGGCAGAGCGTAAACGTCACATCTTCCAAGGACTTCAATCTTTTTTAAATATCTTTCCTTTTCTTTTGAAGTCAGGTGAGACGTCTGCTTGTTCATGGTAGCTTGTTGTATCATCTGTAGTTATAATGCTGTTTTGGGAGTCAGAACAGCCGCACCAACAAAACACTGACGTTACTGCAAGTCATGGATAAGTTGCTTCAAAATATGCATTTACCTTGTGCAATGTGTAAAGGCAAAAGATAAAGTGCAACACGTGCATTAAGAGAGCATCAAGACAGACTATATGCCACACACGCACACACACGCACACACAAACCATTTCAAATGTATTAAATTACAATATTATTAGTAAATAGATTATGCATTACTGCAGAATACAGATTTCATTTCCAACATTGTGCAGTTTCAATGGTTGTAGGTGATAAATGAGCTTAAATATTGACAGGCAGATTGCAGCACAGTCTGTCTTTTTGGTGGCATGTTGCACAGTGGGCATGAGTGTTCAGTTGAGGGGTGGGAGGGGGGAGGGGGGGGGTTTAGATGATTGACTGCGTTTAAGTGTCAAGTGATGGACGGAGATATTAGGAGGGCTAGTTCAGCAGTGGACAAGCCTTGGCAAGAAAATGGTTGAGGTGGCGGGTATAGTGCCAACTTTGACGGCATCTTTTCCTAAGGGTAGTTTTTGGTTGCTTGGGTGGGCAGGATCGGGGCAATCTTTCTTGCTCACTTTCTTGCCCTGACATTACAGGTCCTAGATCAGAGGCAGCTGGCAGACGGTGACCCGCTGAGCGTGGATAGTGCAAAGCTTTTTTTTCCCCCTGAGAAGGCCAAACCAACTGTGATGGAGGGTGGAAGGATATACCTCATGATGCATCACTACAATCGGACTGGGCCTGGTTTGTGAGATGGTGACCTTCCTCTCTTTCCATATTGTGATGATAGTGGGGACGTTCTCATCCCATTTGACGTCGTAAGAGGTTCAGGACTTCAGTAACTCGAGTGACTCCTGTTCTCAAGCATGTTAACATCTGCGCTGATTTCCAGAGTAAAATGAGCGTGTGGATTACATCAGGAGTCATTTTCATTTTAACTGCATGAGTGCGTTACCTCCAAGTTGTTATTAGCACCATAGCAACAGGCAGGCAACCTCTTCTGAGTAGGTGGTCTTGTCATTTGCTAGTGATGAGGACCAATACAGTAGTGCCAGCTGCAAACTTGAGGAGTTTGTCTCACTCAGTCTCCTCTCCTTTTCCCTTCCTGAGAGCCTATTCTATGAGGCTAAAAAGGTGGAAAAGAAATCCACTGTACCTGAAAACAAGCATGGTGAGGCTGAGCTTTTCCAGAAATTAAGACACTCTTGTATGTGTCTGTTGTCAGAGTCTTACGTCGAAGAGAAGTTAAGTGAAGTGGCACCCCAATGATGGCCAAGATGGTTGAAATGCATCATAAGACTCTTACATAGACTACTCCCCTCCTCCCCATGCAAAAGTGCCATGATTTCTGGAGAGGCTCAGTCTCACTGCACACTCTTTCAGGTACAGTGGCTTTCTTTTCCACCTGATTTAGATGAGCCAGTAAAGAGCACATTGTCAACACACATAAAAGCATATTGGACTCTTTTGTCTTTTTCTTGATGTTATTCAGGCCACTGAGCTCCTTGGTAAACCATGGATTATCAGTGGTTTAGCCAAATCCTGCATAGTGACTACTATCTCCAATAGCATGGCTTATATACTGTGTAGAAATAATTCATTTCAGCTTTCTCTGCTTGATCAGTGTACCAGTAATTATACCCCTAAGCTACTGAAAAAGCACAATTTTATTTGCTTAAAGCACTCCGACCACTGGGCTATATGCTCTCAAAATGAGGTGTTCGACCCTTGTAAAAGACCGTTGCTTGGGACAACGCTGCTAACACAACATAAAAACTAAAGTGAGGATGAGCCGTTCTACAAAAGAGACCCCACACACACCCACACACACACTTTTTACTAGTTCCTAACCTATAATTCAGGTCCATTGCTGACACAAAGATGAAGTACATGGGCACTGTTTGCACCTGTTTATACAAGGAATGTTTTGGATTACCATATGCCCACATGCTCTATACTGTGTCATATGTAGGCTGCTGTCCAATCAAATAACTATAGGCCATGACATGGTAAATATCAGAAAATATCATCATGTAGGCCATAGTTTAATCAAACATGTAATGATTAAGACCCAATAAATATGAGATGCAGGCACTGGGAGCAAAGAACCTGATCTTGCAGGCTTGAGCTTAAACTAAATATACTGATATTCATCTAGGCTACATCAGGTGCTTAATGTCTCTCAAGCTAAACTATTTAATGGCGTGAAAGAATTTCTCTAGGCCTAAACTGAATTATTGCAGCTCTTTGAATTTCAAATGACTGAGCATGGCCTATGTTCTAACTATGGGTGTGACCTAGCAAAACAACAGGAATTGTAATAGTAGGGTATTGTTATGTCGGTGGTCATTTTAAACATCCATGTGGAAATGTTTTGTGCATTTTACACTTTTCACCTTTTTCAAGGAGGCAAACAGCATAGGCTACTGGTATGATTGATATGCTGGTTCACTTGAAATTCTGTAAAATAGTACACATTGTTAGGGGTAGTAGCAGTATAGTAAATACTGAAATAGAGAAGCTAAACTTGACTGTCATTGTGGATAAGGGTCCTACATGAAATCATAAGTTGCTTCACAATTTGAATGTACCTTGTATGGCGTGTAAAGATAACTTGCAGTGATTGAGCATGGTGGCTGTCGCTAAGCAACGGAACGCTGAACCGCCCCCAACATTCTACTGCACATGCCAGTCTTCTGAGCAGAGAGTACAGAAGATAAAACTATGCTAACACCAAATTATTCACGTAGGGGCTAGCTAGTTTCTAGAGCTGACACCTATACGTCTGCGTTATTTACCGTTTTGTTGCAGAAAGTGACGGTGTTAAAAGATGTCAAGGTCATAGAGCAATAATGTCCGACGACGAAAGTGTGCCTTCTTTTTTGGAGGACGACAGAGTAAAGTTTATCGAGGAAAAAGTTTGTCGGTTACTGCGACTGCAGCGCGAGACATGGGAGAAGAGTGCAGTCAGCCAAGAGGTTCAGACACTTCTGAAAGACTTCTTTGAAAAACGAAGTATTATATTTTTCTCTCCATCAGCGAATGGCTCTCTGATTGCTTCAAAAGAGGTATGCCTGTTGCAGAATTTGCAATACATTAATTAAGATAATTATCCTAAATGCATGTGTAGGCCTTTGTGACAAGTAGACCACTTGCTAAATCACAGTTTGGATTTGACCTGACTGATTTTATTTTCGTAGATATTGCTTGAACCTGCCATATCTAAATGTTTTGTAGTAAAAACTTGTCATCTTATTTGAAATGCAGGGCCCACCTGCTGCTCAAAACAAGGAAGTCTATGTTCTTAAGAAGAGAGTTGTCCCCCTCAACTCTGAAAACTGCAGGGAACTTCTACTTTTCGGCCTCCTGTCTCCATCACCACTGCCACAGCTGTCAAACACAGTTGAACAGGTGATTATTATACCCTCTAGCCTGCCATCTATCTAATATCACACCAGTGAGCTAATTGGTCCTGTAAAGAAAGCAATTTATTGTAAGTGGCGTCAATTATTTTGGTTATGCAGATGACCTGTTGTGTTTTATAGCTTGCCTTTTGGAGGACTGAATTAATTAATTCTGTATCTCTACTCAAGGTATGCGTTCCACTGCTGTCAAACAAGAAAAACCATCACATGTGGCCAAACCTAATGTCTGAGGACATTATTCGACATGTTGAGAACATGAGGAGTAAGACGTCAGTCGTACGGGGCCAGATGTTAGGGAAAACTGTCCTTCCTATTCCAACAGCGACAGCTTGGATAGAGAATTCTGACAATACCATCAAAATGTAAGGAAATACCCCCTTTTTGTTTTTGTATCAGAGACTAGCGTCTTAGTCTTTTTTATAATGTAGGTGTTCTCCATAAATGGCCTCTATATTTTTTCCTGTCAGGTATGATAGCTATGACAGGACATTGGCCCACACCATAGAGTCCCAGGTCATCAGCTGGACCAACCTGATCCAGAAGGTTTTGAAGGAGGATTCAGCAGAGCTACTTATGAAGGGTTTTCATCCAGGACCCGATGTAGAGCTGGACTTCTGGGCCTCCAGGAAGAGCAATATACAGAACATTTATGAGCAGGCATGCATCTTCCATAATACACACTATGATTTCTTTTTTCTTTTATCTCCTGATTTTCCTCTCAATGTTAAAGCTCTTGGTACTTTCATTCATAGCTTCAGAGTCCTATTGTTCAGAAGATGGCGAAGATCTTGGAGAATATGGAGAGCAGCTATCATCCAACGATCAAAACTCTGATTGGAAATGTATCTGATGGTAAGAAGTAGCCAAATGATTCATAGTGCATTTGGTGTTTTGTCAAATGTAGGATGTACAATACAGCATAGTGTGATTAACAAAACTAGTTATCTCTAAGCACGTTGTTTATCTTTGCATTGGGAATTTCTTGTGCAATTACAAGCGCTAAAAGAGGCCCAGGACATTGATCTCCATCTATGGCCACTGCGTGCACAACTGTCCCAACTGGAAAAGGAAGGATTTCCTCACACTGAGCCGTTCATCCCTGCGCTCTTCCACATGCTCTTCCTTATCTGGACCCACTGCCTGTCTTATCGGAGGCCAGCACGCATCGTGGTGCTGCTGCAGGAACTTTGCAATCTGCTCATTCAACAGGTTAGCCTCCTCATTTGTAGCATAGTGATGGATTACGTCAAGTGACACAGCCTTGTGACATTTCTGCTGATGTAAACCTTTGTTGGAGGGCATGGTGTGTGGAAAACTTTAGAATGAAGTGCATAATCATTCTTTTGTGCAATCAATTAAATGTTTTGCTGATCTTAGTCTGTTTGTGTTACTTTGACATCACGAGTTGGCTTTCAGTGTCTGTTAGTGAGAAACAAATAATTCACAAATATATACCATCTTTCACCCTTTAGGCTTCAGATTACCTCTCTGCAGATCTGCTACTCAGAGAGGATGCAGACGAAGGTCTACAAAGGGTAAAGAGGGTGGTAAGAGTCTTCAGATGTTTCAGGGAGAGTTACCAGACCCAGAGGGAGAAGTTGGGCCGCCACATGAAAAATGCACCCTGGGATTTCCCGTCTGCCATGGTTTTCACACGTTTCAACCTGTTCCTTAATCGTGTGCTACAGCTGGAGGTGAGGTCACATTTTCACCTTGCTTAATATCATCTTCATAGAATTTGTTTTCTTTTATAATACGTTGTCTTTTCAGGACTTGTTTGAAGTTATGCTGGACTTTCAGCGGTTGGAAAAACTGGAATTCGGTGGACTCAAAGGCAAAATCTACAGTGAGCAGGCGGCTCAGATGTATAGAGAGTTCAACGACCACTGCCAGGTGTTAAAGCACAGTGAAAACAACCTGCTTGATTGCAACTCACAGGTGATATTTGTCTAAAAATCACTTTGTGTTTGACTTTTTCCAGATGTATTCCATAACTACTAGTATCAAAATGATTATAGTTTGATGGTTGAAATATGTTTATAGCATATAATTGCCTATTGCTACCTTCATCTAACACTGATAAGGAAAGATCGTAGTGGTGTGTTGATTTAGGCAGTTTATTGCTGTGGAAATTTTGTTGGCCACTCTTCTAGAGTAATGTACGTCACAGCCATATATCAACTGGGTCGATAAGATGCCCTCATAGAAATTAAACATAGTTGCTGAAAGGTGAATAATTAGCTGGCCATGTCAGGACAAGTGTTTCTGGTCATAAAAGTTTGGTTAGTTTGTTTTGGTAAGGCCTAGCAACACTGATTACTGTCAAACATCCAATTGGTGTTTTTGGTATTGTATCTCCAATATGTGCTGTAAACATGATTCTTACAGTCAAAATTATACCTTGCTCAGGAAAGATTAGCAAGGGCTGTTATAGATTTAGCAAATTCAAATAACATTCATAATCCGTAGCCTTACACATTGCAGCATCCATCACTGAGTACTGATGAATTGTTCACTTTGTTCAAAGGATTTTGAAAAAGAGTATAAGGATTTCAAAGTGAAGATTGTGGACTTTGAATACCGCCTTGCCACCATTCTTTGCTTGGCCTTTAAGGATTGCTCAGGATTGGAATCGGCATTCAAAGTAAGCGATCCTGGATAGTGGGGATGATGTTGCTGATGACAGTGTTGATAAAGTGAATAATGAATGACAGCTACTAAGTGGAAGACCAACATCATCCGAACAGACATTTGTTTTTTGTCCTTTAGCTGCTAGTTATTTTTGGACCCTTCCTGGAGAGAAGACAAATCAGGCAGACATTCACTCCTAACTTCCCCATACTGCAGCAACATTTCAGAGAAGAGTTGGAGAAATGTAAATACCTGTATAAATCCCAGCTCAATGAGGTACTGTATGAAAAATGGAATATAGTATACTATGTAATCTAGGCAAAATATGCATTGTTTAGAGTTCATTTTTTCTTTTTTGTTTACAGATGGAGACTGGTCTGACTAAGAACATGGCTCACACATCTGGAGCCTTAAAGTGGGCAAAAATGCTCAGGGAACGCATTCAAACCCCATGGGAAAAGTTCAGATTTCTGTTTGACATGTCAGTGCAAACGCTTAACTGTTTCAATCAGTGAATGAATGAATGAAGTAAATTGGTAAACAAACAACTAATAGATGCAATGACTTTTGTGGCAGGCTCATTAGTGATCATTGTTTCACAATTCATGTAATGTTTCCAGGCCTATGGAGGGTGCAGAGATGGTGCAGGAGTACCACATGTACATGGAGATGTTGACTCTCCTGGACCAGTATGAAGAGGACATTTACTCTGACTGGTGTAATGGTCTGGACCAGGTCTGCCTGTTCAACCTGAACCAGCCCCTCATCTCTAGAAATATCTCATCTGGTTTGATCTCAGTCAACTTCAATCCAAAGGTAATTTACATACCAACTAGCAGGCACTCCACCAATGCTGAACAATTCTCCAACTTGCTGTTACACCCATCATTCCTATCACTTCATTTGAACTTAAATCGATTTCTTGACCCTGCAAAGATACCTGTAGGATTTTGAATCAAGTCTCTATCTCCATTAGTTTCATAGTTATGGCTAAAAAACGATAATCGTCTAATGGCGTAAATCCCAGATCTGAATCACAACCAAAATCTAATAAATTGTTCCTCGGCCCAAGTCCTGTCTCTCCACCAATTTTCATGGAGATCTCTTCATAAGTTTTTGAGATATCCTGCTGACAAACAGACAAACTAACGGGTGAAAACATAACCTCCTTGGTGGAGCTAATTATTATGTATTAGCATTATTTCATCCAGTTAATGTATTCTCCAAGGGATTCTGTTAGTTCAGACAAAACATTTTACCACGACCCCACTGTGACACTTTATGTTGAGTTAATTAGCATTTCCTTTGCCTCCTTAGCTGACTGAAGTCTTGAAAGATGTGAAGTATATTCAGACTCTCAATCAGATCAACATCCCTGCAGCTGCAATGGCCGTATTTCAGAAGAGTGACATGTTCATAAAGGTTAGAAACAAACTTATTACTCCATGAATTACAAACTTAAACCTATTAGCTCTTGCATATCTTTCCCATTGTCTAGCATGCCCCATCACTCTCTACACACTTGTATTTTCCAGTATGTGAGCAGTCTGCAGCTATTGGTCCAATGGTACAACAAGCTGAAGCAGACAGTGCTGGAAGTGGAATTTCCTCTCATCAGAGCTGAGCTGCTGTCCATAGATCTGCAGCTGACAAGGGCAGAGACGGACCTGACATGGCAGGACCCGGACTGCTGGAGCTTCATCAGCTCCACCAAAGACCTGGTCCACAACCTCATGTGGCGAGTCCAGAGAACCAAGGACAACTGTGAAGCCATCCAGTCGCTGATGAAGGGATGGAGCAAACAGGCCATGTTTTGCAGGAAGGACAACAAGAAAGGCGCTCTCATACTGCTGGAAGACAGGGGAGAACGTGTCAACAAGAAATACAGCTCCATGCAGATGGATGGAGACTCTGTCCACAAGCTGGTGCAGGTGTGTATGGCTGGATTCTCACAATACATTTCACAATATATTCATATTATTCACTCTTGTTCATTATTATTAGCTTCAGATAGACTCGTTGCTGTAAAGAATATAAAGATATGAAAGTAATGGGATAGCTCCAAAGCCTTTCAGGGTGTGGTAGAGCATTTTCATATTTTTATGGATGATTATTCCTGCTCTAACATAAGATAAGATATCTAACATGAGATTACAGCACCTGAAAAGAACACTTCTATGCACAGGGTACAGAAGTGGAGGATATTCATTTTATATTTATTTCGTATTACTTCATGTGTTTGTCTTTGGATTCAATTTAATTGATTACTGCAGGTTTGAGCAGATAACATCCAAATTTAACCTCTTTTTGGACAGTGAAGTTTGACATTCTGTTTTGTGTTTTTTATGCAAATAATTTTCAAGCTTCTAGTTCTACTTCTTCTCAGTAATTTCATGTTTTTTAATGACATCCTAAAGATGAGTGCTTGATATGGAATATTATTTTGTTTCCCCAAATACTTTGGATGCTCTTCATCATGGACACAGTGTATAAAACATGCTCTATTTGTTCAACTGTTGTTCTGAAATGGATGAAAATACCAATACTCAAATTAAATCGTACTACCTATACTTTCCCATAGTCACTATCACTTGAAATTCAAAGTAATACGAGTACAAAGCCAAAACATCGGACAATGTGTCACTATCTAAACGCATTTGGTTCCCACCGCCTCTCCAATATTCTCTAATCTCATCAGGAGAACATGGTCCTTTTCCGTGCTGACCCTGCTTCAGAAGCATGGCAGTCCTACCTGGAGTATGTGGATGAGATGGTGGTGGAGGGGCTCTTCAGCTCCATCAGCCGCTCTCTGGAGTTCTTTGTGGAGAACATGGAGTCGTGGCCGTACCAGGCTCCTCTGTTTGAGGCTCACCTGCTGCTGAAAGGCTCAGCGATGACCTTTCTCCCCTCACTGGAACGAGATGCAGGGGACGGCCTCTATGAGCTGGTAGAGGGACTGGTAGGAGACATCTTCAAGACGTCAAGGAACGTGAACAGGGTTGCTGCTCACCTGAACATGGAGAGCTACCAGGTATTTTGCTCTTGTAATGATTTGGATATTACAACAGATTTTCTTCCAATTTACTCAATTATATGTCCATGTTGAGGCCTGATTGAATTTGTACATTTGTACAAATAATATTAACTCCATTATTAGGCAAATTTTCTATTTAACATACTGTATTTGTACATCTTTTAATTTAAAATAATAAAAATAATTGATCACCAAAAAGTTGTCAGTCACAACAAAGTAAACTAAATTGGCCAAAACCAAATCAAAATCTATACTTTCGTCTGATTTCCTAAACTTTCTGGTACTGATTATATTGCCCTATGTGGCAAACTCCACCCATCTAACGCTCCAAACAAGTTAAAACAAATAACTAAAAACTATTTGCAACAGGTCTGTGTGTCATACACCTGAGGTAATATGTAATGTAATATAATTATTACAGGATGTGATGGATGACATGCTAGATCTGTTGGACCTGAGACAGGAAATTATGGAGCGAGTGGAGAACGTTCTCAAGAAAGCACTAAATTACCAGAGAACGTTTGATTGCTACACCCATCTCTGGCTCGATGACCGGGCTGAGTTTCTCAGTCAGTTTCTCCTGTATGGACATGTGCTAACGAATGAAGAGATGGAGGCTTATGGAGAGGATGTACTCCCAGAGAGCCCACCCACAATCCATAAGTTCAAACAACAGGTGAAAATCTTTCATATTTCAGGAATCACATTATATGTTCCATGCATGCCTTGTGTTTCTAATTTAGTGCGGTCTTAATTTTACAGATAGATTATTATGAGGACCTCTACACTAAAATTTCCAAGCTTGAAGACTTCAGAGTGTTCGATGGATGGTTCCGGGTGGATATTAAGTTCTTCAAAGTCAGTCTTCTTAACACTGTAAAAAAGTGGAGCTGGCTGTTCAAGGAGCATCTCATGACATATGTCACTAACAGGTAAAATTCCTTTCTGCGTGGCTATTAAAGACAGAACATACCTTAACATCCCCTGTTCTCACTCTGCATGCACTCCCACACAGTCTGGATGATTTGGAGGAGTTTGTCCGAGCCACAGTTGAAGGGTTAGGCCAGCCTGTGTCTAAAGGAGATCACCATGGCTTGGTGGAAGTAATGAGTCACCTGCTGGCGGTCAGAGACAGACAAACAGCCACAGACAGGATGTTTGAGCCTCTCAAGGACACGATCATTCTGCTGGAACGATATGGAGAGACCATACCAGATCAGGTCTACTCTCAGCTGGAGGTACGGATGGAAGGGAATGAGTTAATGCTCGCATTTCCTGCCAAGGCTAACTGCACATAACAACATAAAATAATACGATAACAGAAGAACATTTGATTTTATTGTCATGCAAGCAATCAGAATATTTATAAATGTTTTGTGGCCATTACACCTTTAAGAATAGAAATGAACTCTCTCTTCAGGAACTCCCTGAAAAATGGAGTGGGGCTAAGAAACTGGCCCTATCAGTGAGGCATGAGGTGGCACCCATGCAGAATGGAGAAGTGATGGTCTTACGAAGACGATGCATGGCATTTGAGGTGACGAGACACTTCTGGTTCTCCTTTCTAAAATCAATTCCACAGAAATTATATATGAGCATTGACTGATCTAAAGACCATACAACTAATGTCTCATTCTGCAGGTGAAACAAAGCAAATTCAGGGAGAAGTTCAGAACAGAGGCACCCTTCAGTTACAAAGGAGTGGATCCCTACATCACTCTGGAGAAAGTAGGAGTTTAACCGTTTCTTGATCATAGGTTTAAAATCTCCAACACTGTATGGTACACTTTGGATAAAACAATTGCCATGTGCTGTTTCCTAGTCTGAAAAAGCAATCAGAGACTTGGAAAAAGAGGTGGTAGAGCTGCGGGAGTCCACAAATCTATTCGACGTTACCATCCCTGACTACCGAGAGATCAAACTCTGCAGACGAGAGATCGCTGTCCTCAAAGAACTCTGGGACATTGTTGTATATGTGCAGGTAAGTAGCTTAATGTATACTGTTTACTTAAATGTCCCTATTTGTTCATGAGGGAATGGAAATACTGCTGAGCGCTTCATCACCGTATCCACAATAACTCAATAACTTGACTAGCCTGTCCTCTTGCAGTTTGTCATTGATTCTTTGAATAGCAGCGTTGCCCTGCAGCCTCTAAATGTCCCCATTAAGCACCGTCAGCCCATTCACCCCTCTGCTTGTGTGTCTTTATCTATACAGAGCAGTGTGGAAAACTGGACAATGACCAAATGGAGGCAGATAAACGTGGACCAGATGGATGCAGAATTGAGGAGGTTTGCCAAGGTGAGGTCACCAACAGTGCTACATCACACCAGCGCATCTCTCCTGCTGTCTTGCTCTCATGCACCGTTGCTGTTCGGAGCAGATGCCCCCAATAACTAATTATGTTTACCTGCCTTCTGTTTGTGTAGGACATACGGAAGCTTGACAAAGAGACCCGCATGTGGGATGTGTATTCTGGGTTAGACCTTTATGTGAAGAACCTGTTGACGTCACTGCGGGCTGTGAGTCAGCTGCAGAACCTGGCAATACGAGAGCGCCACTGGGTGCAGCTCATCAGAACAACTAAGGTGCATAAATACACACAGTAGAGGTCTTGAATAACTTTTTTTATGTTAAATGTCTTGGCTTGAGTCATGGAAATCTGAGACTTTTCCTAATGACTAATTCTTTTTAAGTAGATGGACTTCACCATGACTGATAGTACCACCTTGGAAGACCTCTTGGCTCTGCAGCTCCATTTGTTTGAAGAAGAAGTTCGCAACATAGTGGATAAGGCGGTCAAAGAAATGGCCATAGAGAAGGTTCTTCTTCAGTTCTCAATGGATCATGATCATAAAGCGTGTCATCCTCCTGAATTATGTCATTCAGTCCTCCAGACCCATCTCATAATGCAATATACACCACACAGCATTTCTGGTTAAGTCTTGTTAGGTGTGTTTATGAATCCAATCTGATACTCCAGTAAAAAAAAACACAAACATTCTGCATCAGATGGTAGATATGACAAAGGAAGATAAAAAATTAAATATTTTCAGTTTTGCTAGCATGTAAATTAAAATGCTCTGATGAAGACTGGTCAGAGGAAATTATTCTCGCTTTGCAGGAGAATTAGCTTGCTACCAAACTTACCGCTGGAAACATTCTTACACACTGCTGCATGTACTCAAAACGCACTCTGAACATTTTGGAGAAAGATGCGCTCAATAAACAAACAGGATTTCTGACAGTACTCGGAATTACAAATGGTCTAGTTAAGGGATTAAGTCCAGATACTTTTCACCATGGGATGGGTATGAAAAAATGAATGACATCAAACTAGGAACCTGTCAACTATATGAGCATGGTCCATCAGTAAAGGTTTTTTTACCACATAGAGTATACAATTGATATCAGTCAAAAGTTTTTATTATTATTATTATTTTTATTTCAGGTTATAACAGAGATAAGTCAAACATGGGCATCAATGGAGCTTTCATATGAAGATCACTACCAAACCTCTGTGCCTCTACTTAAATGTGACGAGGAACTCCTTGAAACTCTTGAGGATCACCAGGTAGATTTATACGATATATATTGTGTATTTTACATGCGATCTTATGAATTGCATTCTTTTTAATCATGTGAAATAGCTTAGAAAAATGTCTGTCTGTACTGCACAAGAACTGGTTCTCAAGATCAGTTGTCTGTGAGAAGCACAGATCGTTCAGTGTTGAATAGAGATGAGAGTGCAGTGAGGGGCTGCCCCGTCTGACTGTCTAACAACACAGCTGAGAGTAGAGAGGTCCCTATTGAGTCCTCTGATTTATCACTGCTGTAGGACAGAGGGCATTGTTGCACTGTGGCTGTCTTTGTATGCGTACACCAGATGCGTTGGGGGGTTATAGCCAGCAATTAGAAGTCTTGCCACTTGAATGCCTCCATCTTTGTGTAAACCGAATGTCTCCTCCCCCACTTTTTCTATGGCCTCCATAGCATGGCATGCTGATATAGAAACAGAATGAATAAGCTTGGAATTCAAACTACTAAAATATTCAAACTACTATCTACTGTGATGTCTGGTTGTCAAGATATTAATCTCTCTTGGCCACAAATTGTGTGACAGTTTGGTACGTTTGAGTTTGACTAAAGCCCAGTGATAGACAATGCACAGCTCTCTCTCTGTCCTCATCCTCCAGGTTCAGCTCCAGGGCATCTGCCAGAGTAAGCATGTAGATCACTTCCTATCCCAGGTATTAGAGCTACAGAAACAGCTGACTGTGGCTGACTCTGTGCTGATGGTCTGGATGGAGGTCCAGAGGACTTGGGCCTACTTGGAAAGCATCTTCATAGGCTGTGATGACATCTGCCACCAGCTGCCTGCAGATGCACACAGATTCCAAGCTATACATACCAAATTCCAGGTCCCCTCATTTATATTATGCAATATTACTATTTAGAAGCATATAGATACACTAATTCCACTGTTCCCACCATTTCAAATTTGATTAATGTGGTTGTTTTATTACAGGAGCTAATGCTGGACAGTGCTAAAACTAAAAACGTCATTGAGGCCACCAACAAACTTCATCTATATGAGAAGTTAGAGGATCTACTAAAAAGGTTCATGTTTATTTTAGTCTTTGGCATTCAGTTTATTCTTGACAGTTTGAAGTTCTGTGCTCACTACTCCCCCCCTCCTCTCTTTTAAAAGGCTGGCTGTGTGTGAAAAAGCTCTAGCTGAATACCTAGAGACAAAGAGACTTGTCTTTCCACGTTTCTACTTTGTTTCATCAGCAGACTTATTGGACATCCTCTCCAAAGGGAGTCGTCCCGGAGAGGTACATCTATGTAGGATTTCTTTCATTTTTGTTGTTTTGATCAGATGTCACTATTTTTGTGTGTGCTTGTGTGTCTCATAAAAAATGGAATCCCTCTATGTCTTTTGCAGATAACTTGCCACCTCTCAAAATTATTTGACAACATGTCAGATCTTGAGTTCTTCAAAGATGAGCAGGCGGATACTCACAAACTTGCAGTGGGCATGTACAGCAAAGAGAGGGAATATGTCCCTTTCCAGACTGAGTGTTACTGTGATGGGCCGGTAAGATCAAATTCAATATCAAAGCATCAACATTAGCTATCACAATTTAGAGAAAAACTAATGGTAAGTGTACTTTGCATCAGGTGGAGGTGTGGCTGACCTGCCTGGAGAACACTATGAGGGAATGTGTCAGGGGTCACTTGTCAGAGGCTGTGTCTGTGTATGAGGACAGGTCCAGAGAGCAGTGGGTCCTGGACTTCCCCGCCCAAGTGGCCCTCACCGGATCTCAGATCTGGTGGAGCAATGATATGGACCTTGTGTTTGAAAGACTGGAAGAAGGCTTTGAGTCTGCACTAAAAGACTACAATAAGAAACAGGTACATTTCATGATGATTTAACACATTTAAATTTTAAATACTTCAATTAAATGCAGCTTATTTAGCAATACCATTTTCAACAAGGTATTGGTGCACAAAAAAGCACTGTGCGCCAAAATAGCAACCACGAACATTTCTAAGAATACCACTTTTGGCAATCAACATATACTTTTTAAAAGATTACATAGCTGCCATCCTAACTGGTGATTCAGAGTGCTCATCTTAGTGCTGTTGACACTCCACTTGAAATTGTGGGACCCAATGCCTACAGAGTGAAGGAGAATTTCTCACATGCAGCTAAAAAATCAGCAAAATAAAAAAGTGTTAACCCCTTAGAGTTGCTTTCTGTCACCAACTTTCTATTAGTAATTATAAATTTGAAAGATTTTAAGCTCTCAAATGTCACTAAAATGCTATGAATTGAAGGGGCTCTTTGGTTGAAGCCTTTTTATGAAAAGTCCATTATCACAGAACCCTATTTGTACCACTACAGCACTCAAAATCTTGTGTCTTCCTTGGTCATTTGCACGTGTGGCAGATTATATATTTTTTAAAAACACTTAAAATAAGATGAACAATCAGCATCTTGTCATAGGTTTTGACTGAGTGTTTTCAAAATCTATATTGGCATTGAAGGCAGTGTGTTGATGCTCCGTCAACAAAAACAGTATGGTAACTGTTAGGGTATGTTTGTGTCATGGTGCAGGGCTAGGGAACAGGATCCAGTGTTATAGCACCAATATATAATTTTGTAGCACCAATAAACAACACTAGGCAAGATTTGTATGTAAAAATACACCCGCCTTATCAGCCTAAATCATAAAATGGGGCTGCAGTAGAGAATTCCCCATAATATAGACCCATTACTGTAGATTCACCCTATTTGCTTAAATTAAATTCTGGTGTTGGGTATGCAGCTGTAATTGTTGTTCATAAATACCACTTTCATATTGTTAATTGTTGATACTTAAAACATTATAGACATAATAGAAAGTTTGTACACATGCATCCCCATCACATTTTGATGATTATTACTATCAGTGTTATTATCAGTTAAAAACTGTTACACCCCGTCCTATGTCAGGGAATGTTTTGTTCTGTAAAATAATGGAACATTTAAATAAAAAGTTAAAAAAACAAAAAACAAAAACAAAACTGTTACACCCCATATAATGTAATTGACAGTCAATGTTTGAAATTAGTATTACCAGGAAAAAATGTGCACTTTCAGTCTGAAGATGTTATTACATATTCTAGTAATTTATTACATTAGCAGGTTTTCTACCCATTTAGAGAGAGATTTTATTACATTTTGACCGATTATTACATAATTCAGCAATTGGGTGGCGATTGGTGTAAGAGAATGGAAATCTGTTCCATTATCTCACACTGGAGTCAGTGACCTGAGCTGAGTTTGTGGAGCCATGTTGTGGGGCTACGCTCATAGTTGGTGTATTATCACTCTTGTCAGTTTCATCAGCACTACTTAAGGTTAGCATGTCCTTGGCCGCTGTTTGAATAATCTCTCTCTCTCCCTTCAACCCACTGTACTGCACTGATTGGATCTGCTGTCATACAGGACCAGTGACAAATGCAAGCCATCCAGTGGTGTTTTAGTCAAAATAAGAGTGCAAGATTAGTTCCCATTGTCTTTACTGTTATAAGGATTTGGGATACTTTTGTCATAAAAGCTTTTTAATGAATGTGGTTCATGTTTATTTTGCTTCCAGAGTGGAATACATAACCTTGCATTGAAAACGCAATGCAGTTTCTGACAGAAACAAATAACTTAAACCAAGCAATGATACATCAATTTGTTGCCAATGCAGGAACCTCATGCATAAATTTAAATTGGCATAATTGCCTCAAGTCCAATGTGTTTTTTCTGGTTGGTGTTGAATCTGTTTTTCTCCCCTCCTCCAGATTGCTCAGCTGAACTCGTTGATCAGCATGCTGCTGGGAGAGCTGAGCTCAGGAGACAGACAGAAGATCATGACCATATGCACTATTGATGTCCATGCTAGAGATGTTGTAGCCAGCCTCATTGCTCAAAAGGTTAATGCAACTGAATCTTCCTATGATCATCATTAAATAACAAACTTTACAATTATTATAAATGTTACTTGTAGGGGTGATATGGATAAAAGATCATGTCACAATAATTATGTTAATTTTCATTTTGCTTTTCTCAGTCTCGTTTGCAATTTACTGAAAAGAACAACAGTACAGCGATCCATTTGCAGAAAAGAACATTACTAAAATCTGGATTTATCAAGTGAAAGAATAACTAAACAAAACTTCAGGATCAGTAGGTTTTCAGAAAGGAAAACAAACACTGCTCAGCTTCCAGTTCAATGAAATGGATAGTAAAACTCAAACAAGACTAAATTTTAACCAGTTATGATTTAAGATCGTCATATCGCCCACTGCTAGTTACTTGTATCTGATGTGACATATTAGTTCTTTTTGATACAGTTCCATGACAACCACCTCTCTTCACAGGTCACCAACTCACAGGCCTTCCCGTGGCTTTCTCAGCTACGACATTGCTGGGACGAGCAGCAGCGCCACTGCTTCGTTAACATCTGCGATGCTCAGTTCCTTTACTCGTATGAGTATCTTGGAAATACACCGCGTCTAGTCATCACTCCCCTCACAGACCGGTAACACTGCTGCTGCCTGCCAGCTCTCAGTCTACACACATAACATTTCAGCACATTTACTGCATTCAGCATTGCAAAATGGTACATTTGTGGTTCTCTGTGTGTGCTGTTCAGGTGCTACATCACCTTGACTCAGTCTCTCCACCTGACCATGAGTGGAGCCCCAGCAGGCCCTGCAGGAACAGGAAAGACTGAGACCACTAAGGATCTTGGCAGAGCATTGGGTGTCATGGTGTACGTCTTCAACTGTTCTGAACAGATGGACTACAAGGTAAGTGAAATTCAACCCTTAAATTCTATCTTTAAACATGATTATTTCCTTACCTCAGTGGATATTTTCTGTCCACATCAAAATTCTTAAGGAGATTTGATGTGCGTTTCAATACAAAATGTATTTTTTTTATGTTTAGTCAATTGGAAATATCTACAAGGGTCTGGCCCAGACTGGAGCTTGGGGCTGCTTTGATGAGTTCAACCGTATTGCTGTGGAAGTTCTGTCAGTAGTGGCAGTGCAGGTCAAAACCATACAGGATGCCATTCGCAATAAGAAGAAAAGGTAGGGAATCAAAGATGGACACGTTGAGCTTACATGATATACCGGTATATCTTTAAAAAAAATGGGTTAACTGTCAGTGCAACCTCACAGGTTCCTGTTCCTAGATACGGACATTGCCTTGAAACCCACAGTGGGGATCTTCATCACTATGAACCCTGGCTATGCAGGCAGGACAGAGCTACCTGAGAACCTCAAGGCTCTTTTCAGGTGGGAATGATAACCTTAATCTTTATAGTGTGCTTTTACTCAGCGTAAAGCTCATTGTCTGTACTGTCCGTGTCCGACTGTAGACCCTGTGCCATGGTGGTGCCTGATGTTGAGCTCATTTGTGAGATCATGTTGGTGGCAGAAGGTTTCCTCAGTGCTAAGCTCTTAGCCAGGAAGTTCATCACTCTCTACACTCTCTGCAAAGAACTGCTCTCCAAGCAGGTAGGAGAAATGCACAGATCAGCAACTTTATGTCTCATAATGTTAATTATAAATCAGAGCCAAGTGCTTCAATTCATGAGCTCTCTTAGTTGTACCTCAGGAGCATATCAGAACATGAAAACATTTAATCATTATCAATACTGTATATGATATGATTTCTTATCTATCAGGATCACTATGACTGGGGTTTGCGTGCAGTCAAGTCTGTTTTGGTGGTGGCAGGGGCATTGAGAAGAAGAGACAAGACTAGACCAGAGGATCAGGTGACTTATCATGTGTATGTCATCTCACAACTACATGAGGAAGCATTGTCTTATATGATCTAAAAGTGCCCATATTCAATTCCAGGTGCTGATGCGTGCTCTGAGGGACTTCAACATGCCTAAGATTGTGACTGAGGATGTGACTATCTTCCTGGGCCTGCTAGGAGATCTGTTCCCAGGCCTGGAGGTTGAGAGGGAGAGGGACTGTGAATTTGAAAAGGCCGTCCGAAAGACCACCCTGGAGCTCCGACTGCAGCCTGAGGAAACGTTCATCCTCAAGGTTCGACATGAGATACCTTGTCACTGCTTAAAATTTTAAAAAGCAATGAGAAAGATGATTTAGAATCAGAGAATTACAAAAAACATCTTGTTCATTTTGTCAGGTGGTGCAGTTGAAGGAGCTCATGGCAGTCCGTCATTCTGTCTTTGTTGTTGGAAATGCCGGGACTGGGAAGAGCCAGGTTAGACTTTAACAACAAATCTACGTATATAGTATGCCTTGTATATACTGTGAATGTAAATGCACAAGTTCTCAGAAGTATTTTTAAATGTAAAAGTCAAATGTCAGATATTTATCTTTTCAATAGATATTGAGAGTTCTCAATAAAACCTACTTAAACTTGAAGAGGAAGCCTGTATGGAATGACCTGAATCCAAAGGCAGTGGACACAGATGAGTTGTTTGGCTTCATCCATCCTGCAACTCGAGAGTGGAAAGATGGTAAATAGAGTTGGGTTTGAATGACTATTAGAATAACTAAATTTAAAACACTATAGAAACAATGCTAACTGATAGTGGCAATGTTATAACTGAAAACTTATTATGCCATGGCACATTCTTAATTATTGTTGACGCTTCAACCCCCGTGTAAGGTTTGTTGTCGTCACTGATGCGGGAGCAGGCAAACATCTCCCACCCGGGACCTAAGTGGATTGTGTTGGATGGAGACATTGATCCGATGTGGATTGAATCACTCAACACAGTGATGGATGACAACAAGGTACCTCCCTCCTGTTCACTCAGACCCTAGTGTACAACACATACCGACCAGGGTGGTATGGATAGAGAAAGATGTTTTTCCCCCTCCTTGAGTAGTCACTACCTGTGGTGTAATTACTTGTCTGTCCTTTCCCAGTGCAATGGATCATGTCATTGTAATCACGTGCCTTTGAAATATTCTAAAACGAGCCTGTCAAACCGGATGAGATTTGGAAGCGTGTTCCTTATTGTTTGGTCCTGATGTTGGTGTTTTATGCTTCATAATGTCAAATCCATTGTTTAAATATTGTGAAATCTTAATGCTTAACATTTCTCAGGTCCTGACTCTGGCTAGTAATGAACGTGTGCCTCTCTCCTCATCCATGAGACTGGTGTTTGAAATCAGCCACCTGAGGACGGCCACTCCTGCCACTGTGTCCAGAGCAGGAATTCTCTATGTCAACCCACAAGACCTGGGCTGGAATCCGTGAGTCATATAGAGCCTTTGATCAGTTTGTATTCAAACAATACTAAAGCAGGTTCTGTACCATTCATGTCCAAGATAGATGCCAAGATATTCCTGCAAATGTGTTGTACTTGGCATTCAAGGGACACTGATTATGTTCCTGATCAGATCAGCACAGCGGTATAAAATTGTGTCTTTGTTTGGTGCTCAGGTATGTTGCCAGCTGGATTGACACACGAGCACGCCAGACAGAAAGGGCCCACCTCACCATCCTGTTTGAAAAATATGTTCCTCGTTGCTTAGAACAGATGAGAAACACCTTCAAAACCATCACTCACATCCCAGAGAACTCTATGGTGCAGGTGCAGAACACACAGACATTTACATATCTTTTTCTTTCTTTTGTGTGCTCATGCAGACAGAAACTCACAGTAAAATAACCATTTTCTCCTTGTTCAGACTCTCTGTGCTTTGCTGGACTGCCTACTCACACCAGAAAATATCCCCTCTGACTCTCCACGTGAGCTCTATGAGACCTACTTCACCTTTGCCTGCATCTGGGCTTTTGGTGGGGCCTTGTATCAAGATCAGGTACTGCCTCAGTGTAACTGCATGAAATTGAGTATAATGTGGCAAATCATACATCATCAAACATAAGGAAAATTTGGGCGCATGAGTTTTAACGTGAGTGAAATACTTGAGTGTCCTAATGATTGTCAATTGGACTGATAGTGCTGTAGTCCTTACCTGGAACACATGCATGTCATTATCTTTAATGCTTCGTCTAGCTGTATGATTACCGGGTGGAGTTCAGTCAGTGGTGGACCAAAGAAATGAAGGCAGTGAAGTTGCCAGCACAGGGGACGGTGTTTGACTACTACCTGGACCCTGTGACCAGACGCTTCCTGCCCTGGAGTGACACTGTGCCACCGTTTGAAATGGAACCTTATATGCCATTACAGGTGAGAACACACGACCAATATGGGGAAATAGGCCACTTTATGTAACGCTATAGGGGCCACAAACTTTTCAAAGAATGTTGTCACTCAATCACATACACAATCACAGGAAGCAACTTTCTTTTGAAAAAAAATAACCAAAAATGAACAATACAGTCATATTAAAAATGTATGCCTCAGTGAGCATAATGAGAGAGGGTAAAGCCACATCATGAGGTTATGGCAGGGGTCCTAGAATGGATGATAGGCTTGCCACTGTGTCTGATTACCGTCTACTTCACCCCATACCAGACTGTGTGGGGGTGAAGGCATCAGCATCAAGGCTTGAGCTATCACCCACGCCCTATTGTCTTTCTTTATGCTCCTGCATACAGCTGCGAATGCTCCAAAGACTCTTGCTGAGCCATAATTAGTGGGGTTTTGTTCTGAGCAAATGATGCTATTATGACAGAATAGTTGTGGTGTACTGGGGAAATACAAGAAATTATAAATCACACACAATTCACTGAACACATGTCTGTCAATAAATCACACTCAAAGAAAGCTATAATAACCATGTATGTTTCTGTTCTCCATCTTCCTGCTGTTTGTATGATTGCAGGCTGTTCTGGTACACACGGCAGAGACTGTGCGTCTTAGGTACTTCATGGACTTGTTGCTAGAGAGGGGACAGCCAATGATGCTTGTGGGGAACGCTGGAGTGGGAAAGACTGCACTTGTCAGGAACAAGTTAGACTGTCTACCCGAGAGTTACATGACTACTAAAGTACCCTTCAACTACTACACTACCTCCCTTATGCTGCAGAGTGAGTTGGTGTTGTTATGTTGTTCTGTGGCACAGAGTATTGCTCACAGACATCAAGTAAACTGTAGCACCATCTGCTGGTAATATTCAGATTCAGTGAGGGTGAAGGGGGAGCATTTTTATTTCTGTTTAAGTTTAAGTTTTACTTAGCTAACATGTCAGTATAATCATATGCTGACATCTTGGCAATAGCCATATTAACCATATGACACCCTTACATTTCAAAAGTTGGTTTGACTAGGATAATATTATTTTAGCTCCTAATTTTAGCTCATTATAACAGCTAAATATCAGTCTCATGAGTATTACTTAACTTTTTTTCTTTTTTCCGGACAAATCACTTTTGCTTTCTCTCTTAGTGGTCCTAGAGCGACCATTAGAGAAGAGAGCAGGCAGGAGCTATTCCCCTGTAGGCAACAGGAGGCTGGTCTACTTCATAGATGACATGAACATGCCAGCTGTGGACAGTTATGGGACAGTGCAGCCTCACACACTCATACGCCAGCATCTGGATTATAGGCACTGGTGAGAGGTCCCTGCATGCTCAGTACCACTTTTTTCTGTTGTGTATTTGAATATTGTTAATTAGTGTAACAGTATAAAACATTTTGACAAGTTACGGTGTGTTTTGTATCAAACCAAGCCCTGTTTCTTTTCTTGCTCACTGCAGGTACGACAGACAGAAATTGTCCCTAAAGGAAATACACAATACTCAGTATGTCGCCTGTATGAATCCAACTGCTGGGAGCTTCAACATCAACCCCAGGCTTCAGGTATTTTTTGCCAATAAAATTGTCAATATTCACTCATCTCAACATGTTTGCTGACAAGCTTACAGAAACACCCACTGTTTAACTTTAAAAAGGTTTATTTATCACTGTATTAGTATCAGGTTGTTGTTACCTTGCAGCTCCCATTGACAGCAGCACAGTATAACAGTACATCTAAAATCCATCTAAAACACTGACAAGAGTCAAGAGTCTTCAGTAGCAAAACTTCATATGGAGATATTTTGCAAAATTGTGACTTATTTGTTTACAGAGGGAGGGACTAGTATGGGAAGGAAGTATTACCAGCACTTACAGTGCCAATGGCAAAACTGACCTTATTGCGTATCTCCTATTTGTAGTGTCTTGGGGCATTTTTCTGAAACACATTTCCAGTCAATATTTTACACACAAGTGGCAGTATGATTGCCACAGTGATAGATTAGATTGAATCTGATAAGATCTGATAAGCCTCTGACACATTTTGAGGCATCAGGCATTACTAGATAAGTCCAATACAAATTCAAATTTTCTGCCATGGCAATGGATGGAACTTAAGTTGTTGGATGTAGATGGAAAGTCATCACTAGCGTCAGAACTATCTTTTAAGGAAGCATAAAATTATACACTATTATACACTGTACATGGTTCTGAAATGTGTCTGTGTCTCCTCTATTCACAGAGACATTTCTCAGTGTTTGCCGTGAACTTTCCATCTCCTGAGGCCCAGATGTCCATCTACAGTCAGATCCTGAGTAGCCACATAAAGCAGCAGCTCTTCAGTCCAGTGGTTCAGAGGAGCGCCTCAGCTGTGGTCCAGGCTGCCATAGCTCTTCATCACAAGATGGTTCACAACTTTCTGCCCACTGCTGTCAAATTTCACTACATATTCAACCTCCGAGACCTATCTAACGTCTTCCAGGTAATGGTTATGGCGAGCAAGTTTTGCAATTTGACTTTTGGATGAAAAATGAAATATTTATCTGAATCTCATTGTGCTTCAGGGCCTTCTCTTCGCCGGGCCTGAGAGTGTGAAAGAGAGCATTGACCTGGTGCTACTGTGGCTCCATGAGTCCTGCAGAGTGTGTTCAGATAGACTGGTGGATGTCAAGGACCTGCAGCTCTTCCGCAAGCTCCAGATGGAGACCGTGCACGAATGCTTTGAGGTGCAGTACAGATTCTGGTGAACAGTGTAAACAGTATAAATTGCTGTTCTCTAGTAGAGCTAATGAGAGATTTCTTGACTTGCACACAAAAACACTGATCTAAAGATTCTTGTCTTTTCCAGGGAGTGGAAGACGAAAAGGTGACAAAGCAGCCCCTCCTCTATTGCCACTTTGCCCAGGTGGGTGAAGAAGCCTCCTATACTCCTGTCACAGACTGGTCTGTGTTCAGAACCATCCTTACTGATGCCCTGGAGAGCTACAATGAGCTCAACGCAGCCATGAACCTGGTGCTGTTTGAAGATGCCATGCAGCATGTGTGAGTATAGTTAATCTTAAAACCAAATGACTATCATAATCATAGTTATCATAGCAAACATTATATACCACTTTTCAGTAATAATATTCATGAAGTGCTTTATTGTCAAAATAAAAGATACTAAACACACCACATTAATTAGAGCAAGGAATATAAACACAACATAAAAGAAGTAAAAAATGGATAGAAGCAATTCTATGAAATATAAAGATGGCAAAGCTGGAAGATGGTTAATATGATGTGATCTGTTAGCATATGTTTAAAGTCTTGCTTCTATTGTGGAATCTAGAGATGAAAATCTGTATAGATGAATAACAAAGGTGAGCTGTAGAAATTTGGTGGCATAACCAAGGTTGTGTTGTTATCAGCTGTCGGATCAGTCGTGTCCTGGAGTCTCCACGGGGTCACGGCCTGCTGGTCGGGGTCGGGGGCAGTGGGAAGCAGAGCCTGACCCGTCTGGCTGCCTACATATCCTCTGTGGAAGTCTTCCAAATCACTCTGACTAAGGGTTACAGCATTCAGGACCTGAAGGTAAATATCTATACTGTTAATAGGTTAAAACAGCCAAATTAAATATTAAGCATCATACAACTTTATAAATTACACTTCATCACTTTACCTTTATAACCTGTACGTGCGCCACTTGCAGTCACAATCCTTAGATGCTGCCTTGAGTGACATCCTTTAAGGAGGAATAATGCAAAAGGGCTGTGATTAATTAATGGAGATCAAGGTTTCCTTTAGACAAAATTCTCCAGATCAATATTTCCTCCGGCTGCATGCAGCGTATTGATCTAATTCAGTTCTGTTCACCCTCTCCACTGACTCGGGAAAGAATTGTCAGATGCTATTAAAGGCCCCTGGGAAATATTTCAATACCTCATTGATGAAGCAAGTATTGTAAATTTAATCATCTGTTAAAAGATCACGGTGTTATCACTGGGTTTGTGTTATCCCATTGATTATTGTTGGACAATTACAAAATTCTTTATTGGACTCTATTGAGTGTGAACACTGCAGGTATTCATTCAGGCCATGTGTGGTGTTGTTTAGGTGGATCTGGCAGGCTTGTTCCTGAAGACCGGAGTGAAGAACCAGCGCATTGCTCTGCTCCTGACTGATGCTCAGATACCTGATGAACGGTTTCTGGTCATTATTAATGACTTACTGGCATCAGGTGAGAGCCAAAATCAATATCAGTCATACTGGGTTTCATGTGCATCTCCCTCGGACACAAGGCTGAAATCCCCCCCGGATTTTCTTACCTGTGTTGTTGTATTGTCAGCATAGTTGTAGAATTGTATGTTATTGTCCTCGTACTATTGTTGTATGTATGATTGCTGTTATTTGTGATAGTGTTCAATGCTGTACATTATCAATTTTGTCTGTCTTTTTCACTCCATTTCCTTTCATTCTGAAGTTATGATGTTATATGAAGAGTGAAATGCAGATATTAATCAATAGAACGTGTCAGTCTGTGATATTGACTCTTCCTCTCCCTCCAGGTGAAATTCCTGAGCTCTTCAGTGAGGAGGAGATTGAAGGCATTGTGGCTGGGGTGAGATCTGAGGTCCGAGCGCTGGGACTGCTGGACAGCAGGGAGAACTGCTGGAGATTCTTCATCGACCGAGTGCGACTGCAGCTCAAGGTCCAGTCTTTCAAATCGTCCTTCCAAAGACAGTGTTGTTATCCACTATCGTTCCTAGTGTTTGCTCTTAAATTAAAATGTTATTAAATGTTTGCTCTTTGCCTATGCATTTTTTCACTTGATAGACTGTGTTCAATGAAGTGTCATCACTATTTTGTGATGATAACCAGGAGAGCTGCTTTCTATCAACATATCTCATTATTTCTCCACCCTGCTGCTTTTGATAGGTTACTTACTAGCCTACCAGAAATATATAATTCATATACCATGGGTAATTGAGCTGGAGAACTCACAAATTGGACCTAATGAAAACACAAGCCAGATCATTGTGGCTACCATTTGTTACGCTAAAAAACACTTTTTTGCTAGCATTGGAATGTGTCATCACAACTGATTTTCACATATATTTTCTCATATATTGATGAGAAAAGCCTACAAATAGCATCTTTAAACTGTAAAACCAAAGACACAGCTGTTATGAAATATCTTTGACAAGCTGAATGAACAGACCCAGACAAACAGGGGGGTTAAAAGGAAGGAAATTCTTGTCCCAGTGCACATGTATGCGGTCCAGCTAATCTTTGCGCCAGGGCCTCTGGTAGCGTCACCGTCTGCTCCAGCCAACTGGGAATGTGGCTGCCTGTCCGCATGCCAGGGAGATGAAAGTGGGGGGAGAGAAGGCTGCCAGTTTCCCTCTCTTTGATTGGAGGATGGGTTTCCCTTTTGGATGCATCTGCCATATCTACAGCCTGTGCAGTATACTTGGATTTGCTTATGTGCCCTTGGCTGTACATCTTCTCATGCCTGTGTTTGTGTATGGGCATGCATGCACATATTTGCATATTTTGTATGCATGTGTGTGTATGCAGAAGCTTGTGTAAGTGTGTGACTCATCCTCTTCCTGCTTCCTTCTCTGTAGGTGGTGCTGTGTTTGTCTCCTGTGGGCAGTGCCCTCCGTGTTAGGGCCCGTCGATTCCCGGCCCTGGTCCACTGCACCACTATCAACTGGTTCCATGCTTGGACCTCAGAGGCCCTGCAGTCTGTTAGCTACAGGTTCATCCAAGAGATTGAAGGCATTGAGGTGAGGCCTTTGAAACCAAGTACTTCTCTTCATCTCACTTTCTCCCCCGTCCTGATCCAGTCAAATCCTGCACAGCAGATGTGCTAATAATAATACTGTAAGTAAGAATACTAGCTGTCAGGGATGTATCCATGGGTTTGACATATCTTCCCTATATTTGCCATGTGCTCTATAATGAGACTTTTCCAGACTCGGTTAGACTTTTAATGAACACCTTCTAATTACTACAGTGCAGCTGGATTAACTTCTCCATAGATCCCTCATCATTAGTTCTCTACTGAGGTGCTGACAAATCGCTGAACACATGCCTGGAGACTCCAGTGAGTGCAGGCATATCATTGTTTTCCCTCATGGCAGTGGAACGATCACAACCCAGGATCATTTATGTTAATGAGAGAAGAGTGATTAATAAGCACATAACGACCCTCTCAGGAGGCACAGCTGTCACAACCAGGAAGTGTCATCACATATGTGAACATGGGCCAGACTATTACTTTCCGTGTGTGTAATCATGTGTGTGTGTGTGTGTGTGTGTGTGTGTGTGTGTGTAGTAGTGCTTGAGCAGTAGCAGTAGCAGCAACAGCAGAACTAACTGTAGTAGAAGTAGGAGGAAGAGGAGGAGTCGAGTAATGGTAGTAACAGCAGCAGTAGTAGAGTAGTAGCAGAGCAGGAGGAGTAGTAATAAAGTAGTAATAGTAGTAGTAATAAGAGTAATAGTAGGAGTAGGGGTGGGACTCATAGTAGTAAAATAAAACATGCCATGTGCGCATGAATAACACATACCAATTGGAAATGCATCCTATGTGAGAAGTTGAAACATATGATCACAATTTGTGAGGCATTGTATCTAAAGACATCGATATGGTACACCAATCTCTGATTGTTTATCTTCTTAAAGAGGCAGGGAAACAAGAAATGAAATGGTCATTTGTTTTAAGTTAGAAATGCACAACCCACTAATAGCTGATACACAAGACCAATCAATGAGAACTTCTCTCGCGTCTCAACTGAACATAACATGCTTTGTCAAAAAGCATTATGTCAGATCTTAATTAATAATGATTTTTTCCTACTGGCTCCTTGATCATTAACAATGGCTTTTTGTGAGTTATGGTCAGGTTTGATCCTTGTATTCTCTGCTCATTTGTTTTTGCATTAATTGATCGCTAACAGTATGATTAATGGAGGCTCTGTGTCATTGAGCACCATATGATAAATACCTAGCCGGAATATGGTACAACAGCCTCTATACACAGTGTGGAGAAAGTTGGAGGACATGAGGGATAATGTAAACAGTGTGCATGCTTTACAAGCTGCACATCAGTGGCCTAAACACATTATTTTCACAGTGGTTTCAAAGCCTAATCATTCCTGCTAGCTGCACCTAAATTTCAGATTGAGTAAGTCAGGGCCAGCCAAGTAAGATGGCAAAACTTGTAGATGAATTCAAAATTTATGAAGATAATATTTCAGCCCCCATCAGCTTGGGGATGTTAAACTCTACTCAATCCAGTTCGCCCTGTTCACCCCTCTCCCCCCCTTCTCTGCTTATTTTTACAGCCTGCCGTCCAGGAATCCATCAGTCTTTTCATGGCCTACGTTCACACCAGTGTCAACCAGGCAAGTGAAAAATACCAGCGCAATGAGAAGAGGTACAATTACACCACCCCCAAGAGCTTTCTCCAGCAAATCACCCTGTACAGGAACCTTCTGGGGAAGAGCCGGGCTCAGCTCCAGCACAAGATGAACCGGCTTGACAGCGGCCTTCAGAAGCTTCAAACCACTGCCACTCAGGTAAACGTCTCCATTATATACTGTAGGTGGTTAATATTGGGGTTTCATGTACAAGGTTGAGGGAGGTTAGCAGTGGTTTTAGTCCCAGAATTGTGTATTGAATAAATGCTGAAATGTGTAAATCATAATTTTATTTTTTTGCCACTGAGGACCGACAATTTAACATTTTCATTATGTTTCTTCTCCTGTTTCATCATTTTAAGTGGCTTCATATCATGATGCACATAGATATATATTTGAATTATGTGAAGTATGTGTCATCATGTTTTTTCTCTGTTTTAGGTTGAGGATCTAAAAGCCAAACTGGCATCCCAAGAAGCTGAGCTGACCCTTAAAAACCAAAACACTGAAGCTCTAATAACAAAGATTGGACTCCAGACTGAGAGGGTCAGCCACAAGAGAGAGGCTGCAGACGTAGAGGCTCAAAAGGTTTCTATCACACACAGTGGTGGTTAGAGATCTAGTGGATCTAGTACAGTAGTGCTCATATAGCACATTTTGCCATGTAATTCACTATGATTGTTGTTTTTGTGCAGGTTGCTGTCATCCAGGCAGAAGTCTCAGTGAAACAGAAGGACTGTGAGAAAGACCTAGCCAAGGCAGAGCCATCACTGGCAGCTGCCACAGCAGCGCTGGACACCCTCAACAAGGTGCTTCATCTTGTCAAGCTGTGCAATATCCCATCAAATTTGCAATCGTTCCAGACCTTATCATTTTCAAGTCCTGTCAGATGGAGGTGGACAAAAAAGGCTTATATTTTGTAATGTTTATGATTCTTCTATTCAGGTGAATCTGACTGAGCTGAAGACCTTTCCCAACCCTCCAGCAGCAGTGATCAATGTGGCAGCAGCTGTGATGGTTCTGCTAGCTCCCCGTGGCCGAGTGCCCAAGGAGCGGAGCTGGAAGGCGGCGCGGGCCTTCATGGGCAAGGTTAAGCTGTCATCATGTCAATCACATCTGCCTGATTAATGCCAATCTAATTTGTGTGTGGGCCTTGACCCTGGCCCTGCCCAGCGTCTCTCCCATGCTCACATTACAGCTGGATGGCTCCATGAATATGCTCACTTACGAGGGGAGCAACTGTGTGTCTGCCATTCCTGAACCTCTAGCCACTGTTATCCTACTCTGTGCCTTAAAGGGACAGTTTCGTTTTTTTAAGAAGCCTATCCAATTTATTGTGAAATGGGAGTTCATTCAATCCATCCCAAAAGTATTTTACCATTTTTTTTTTTTTTTTTTAATTAGTTGTTGAGAAGCAGACATTTTTAGCATTTTTAGGCTAGTGGCATTCAATCAGAAAAATCTTATCTTCTTCTTATCATCGTATGTGATTTTTCAAAGATGTGTGTTGAACCATTGAACTGCATTAGCATTGCCACTAAATATTTTCTCAATAACCATCAACACTGGTGTAAGTGCATTTGGATGGACTGAGATTACTCCTTGTTTATGATTAATCAAATGCAAAAACTTCAACCATCCATTTGAAATACTTATATGCAGGATTTTCTATTTATATTTTTACATGTATATTCAATTGCTCTCATCCAACGTGCAGTAAGTGTAAAGCTATCAAGCTTTGTGCAATGCATGCAAGTCAATATTACTTTACAGTGTCTGCGAGGGATGAACTGATATCACTTACCAATGCCAATGCCAAGAACTAAACTTTAAGTATTATCCTATACTGAGTACCAATTCAGTGCATTAATTTAATTTAATAACATAGTGTTTAGATCTTGTTTGGGGTCACTCAAAAAAGAGATTTTTCACTTTTCTTTATTAGAGAGATCTAATAAAGTAAAAACGGCAGAACATTGCTTTGATTTCTAATATGTTCCATGTTGCTGTTGTCATCAGATTCTATTAATGGGCAAATTCTTGATAAAAGCACCTGATTTTAGACACTAATATCTGCATTTCCCTCTGTCAGGTGGATGACTTCCTGCAGGCCCTGGTGTCATATGACAAGGAGAACATCCCTGACTCCTGTCTGAGTGTGGTGAAACAGGAGTTTCTGAGAAACCCAGAGTTCCACCCTGATCTAGTTAGAACCAAGTCTACAGCCGCAGCTGGACTTTGTGCCTGGACCATTAACATCGTCAGATACTATGAGGTCAGTTTGAAAGCTATCACAGACTCAAACAAGTTGTAATTATTATAAATTGTATATATAATAAAATAATTCACTTCATGAAGCATTGATTGTCATTTTTGATCATTTTATCTCCTTGTTTGCTAGGTTTACTGTGAGGTCACTCCTAAGAGGCAAGCATTATCGCAAGCTAATGCAGAACTGGAAACAGCAACAGCCAAACTGTTGGCAGTTCAAAAGAAATTGATGGTAAGTTGAATGTTATTATTATACTTAATTAAGTCACTTGGTCTATGACCCAAATTTCCAGAATGGCTTCTTTACTCTGCATTGTTTCCTTTGGTTTGTTTCTCCAGGACCTGGATGCAAGCCTCCAGCATCTCACAGTTCAGTTTGAAAGAGCTACAGCTGAGAAGATCAGTTGTCAGGAGGAGGTGACCCGCACCAACCAGACCATAGAGCTGGCCAACCGACTGGTCAAGGGCTTGGAGGTAAACAGAGAAAGAGGGAGAGAGAAGGGTTGGTGGTGCCACTGGGGCTGACCTGGCGCAGGGCAAACTGTCATTTTGCCGGAGGCATGCATGGAGAGGTGCTAGTAATCGAATTGCATCAGTAATCTGGACTAGAAGTTGTTATGTCCTGGCAAAATAGTCTGGCAGTTATGTGAGTAGCTCAGGCAAAGGGAGATTTTACAGTCTGGCTCAGCAGCATATTGGGGACTTGCGAGACAGGTAGAGAGGGCTGGACCACAGAAAACGCATGGCTGAACTGGGCAACGGGCTGGCTGAATGGTTTCCAAGTGGAGAAGGGAAGAGAGATGGCGAGAAGGCTACACTAACAGTGCACTCAGTCTGTGCAACAGACTGGTTTGTGTGTGTGTGTGTGTGTGTGTGTGTGTGTGTCTCATGAACTTGCACAATCTGTAGTTTGTCCTAAGTGTTTTAACAGTCCTATCTCTATCATTATTTTCCTCAAATTGAAAAATTGCAAAAGTGATGTGGGATATTACATATTAGTTTTGCCTAAAAATTAGGCAGCATTCTCTTGCTTTCAGGTTCAGGCCCTTATCAGGCTAGAGTATCTATTATGTTTATGGTTGCTAATATGAAATAAAAGATGTCCATTTCAGTGGCCATTTTGTAAGTTCGACTTTCTTATTCCAGAAAATAAATGTGGTTTGCATGGAACAGCTTGGCTTTTAAGCATATCAAGATAAATGTTTTGTCTTTATGGCATTGACCTGGAAGCAATAGTGTTCAGACTAATAAATCAGGCCGTCTATATTTAATCATTAACTTACCTCAAAGCCTCAACAGCTGTTGGAAATTAACAATGTCTCACCCCAGACTGAGTGATATTACAGGCAATCCATAATGCATTAGAGTAAAATTATAGTGATTTTTAACTGTCTGAGAATTTATTATGTGACATATTCTAGATCCACAGCCCCTTGTAAGAAAATGCCATGCATGATTTATTGTTGTAGGGCTGTCACAGTCATAGTATTGAAGGTTTAAATGAATGCTAAATTGATGCTGAGTGAATCTACAGCCAAACTTTCAAAGCCATTTTAAGGGAATGGCAGTTTTATACTTTACTGCTTACATCTTCTTAGTTTGCACAATAAATGGAGTGGAAAGTCACTCATTTCCACGTACAGTAGATTCATGTTTAGTTCTTTGGCTTGGACTCTCTTGAGGTGGGCTGGAAGCTTTCTACTTTTTAATTTAGTTTATTTACTCCCATGTCTTGTCACTATCACAGATACTGGAATGCATTAACATTTTTAATCTTTGTGTGTCCTGCAGTCGGAGAAGGAGCGCTGGTCTCAGGCAGTGGTTCAGTATGAGGAGCAACAGAAGACCCTGTGTGGCGATGTCCTCCTCACTTCAGCATTCGTCTCCTACATGGGTTACTTCACCAGGCAATACCGCATGGAGCTGCTCAGCAACACATGGATCCCTTTCCTTCAGTCTCAAAAGGTAAAGTCAGTTTTGTAACAGACTTCATGTTTATATCTAGATGGTTAGAGGGTGTAACCCCTCTCTCTCTACAAACATTCACTCTAGGATCTGTGTGTTTTAGAGCGCTGACCAGAGTGACATCATTTCTTGGTTTCTGTTCCAGGTCTCCATACCCCTGACAGACGGCCTGGACCCGATCCTCATGCTTACAGATGATGCCACCGTGGCTGCCTGGCATAACCAGGGCCTGCCAAACGATAGGATGTCCACCGAGAACGCTGCCATCCTGACCACCAGTGAGCGTTGGCCACTCATCATCGACCCGCAGCAGCAGGGCATCAAGTGGATCCGAAACCGGTGGGGGTCAGAGCTGAAGGTGGTGCAGCTTGGACAGAAAGGGTGAGAAGGGGCTATCTTCTGTTTGCAATCACAGCCACCTCTTTTAATTAGCATGGCATAAAAATGAGAATGTCAAACCACGTCTTTTTTTCACTGAATTCCTTTATTATCGAGTAGGTACCTAGATGTGATTGAACAAGCCCTAGCCTGTGGTGAAACAGTTCTGATGGAGAATCTAGCGGAGAAGGTTGATCCAGTCCTGGAGCCTCTACTGGGCAGAAACACTATCAAAAGAGGAAGGTCAGTACTGAAGCAGCAACATCACACTTTATATTGTCCTACTTGGAGAGATCAAGAATCAAAAATTCAAGGATGAAACATCAAACCAATATGCTTGAAGGCCAAACCTCAGCTCTAGTGAATACTCTGTTGTGTAAAAGCTATTTAGCATGGGGCTATTGCACACCAAGAAAAATTTTTAAATCAATGCATGGTTTTTATATCCCTGTTGATACACAAGTCGATAAGCCCACAACTTGTCCAAATGTGTCTGTGGTGTGAGACAATGGGAGCGGATTTGCCAGATGGTTGAATCTCACTGAGTGTTGAAACACCAGCAAGACATGACTGAATGCATTATTATTGCCCTCTCTTTAGATTATAGATGAATTTGCAGTGCGTGTTCTGAATCCCTGAGGCCAACATATTGATCCGCCCCTCAAGACTGGTGATAGATGTATATTTGTGTGCTCATATTCTTTATGTGTGATGAATATTGAACAGCTGAGCCTCAGTGTAAGCCCTGAATTGTGGGCTGCCACTGTTATGTATAAGGACTTTTCCTGTCTCCCACAAGGAGCTGGCACATAACACACACTAAACTCAATGGTCTTCCATCATTATGGCACACTCAATTCAAGCTAAATCTTCTGCAGAGGTCATTATACGTGTAGGTGATTTGTAGGCATTTGTCTGCATTCATTTATTTGGAAACAGAATAATCAATGGTTAAACATTAATGTATCTGCTTAACACTGACTATGATAACTGGCTGCATCTGGATTATCCCAAATCACATTCTTGCTAGTTTGCACATAGCCAGGCCATATATGGGCATGTGCTTTACTTTTCATCCTTTGGATTGAATTTACATATACAAAAATACGGGAAGTACCTATTTAGTGTGATTAAGCTTTGGATAAGTATATAAGTCTTCTACCTACCAGTTATGCGACCAGTGTTAGAATGTATATAAGAATGGCTCTAAAGATAAGATTTTTGTGTTAAACTCTTCCTAATGACAGGGATTATTACATTATACATATTGATATCATATATTCAGTAAACTAAGCAATCCTCTCCTTGGAGCTTTTTCAAATTCTGCACTTTTCATACACACAAAAACGTAAAAGGAGTTTTGACTTTGTTATAACATTCATACTTTTTAGTACTTTAGTATTTTCCTCTCAATAATCTGAAAATCATACTTTTTGCACATACAGTATATCAATAAAAAGTGGATCGAACCAAATTAAATGTATACCCGTTTTATGGGATCATTGTTGTCCAGAAATATTTTTTTCTGTTTGCAAAAGTGTGCTGGAAACAAAGCCGATATATTGGTGGTGAATGCACACTCCAGATTCCAGGCAGCATGTAATGTCATTAATATGGCTAATAAAAGCACACTAGGTCTATCAAAAAAGGGTGTTAAACCAAAATCAGTCAAACCAAATTACTGTCATTAAATAATAATCATGCGATCTATGTCTGCAATCTAACACAAATGAAGACAGTTGGGTGCTTTCACAAAAGAGCCATACAGTAAAGAAATATGATCAGGTTTTTACATGGATAATGTTAGTCTAATATTTTCCTATTGAACAGGATTGGGACCTACTGGGTTACAGTTGAGATGTTAACATGACATCATTTAATTTGTAAGAAGAAGAATAAACTAGTTATATTTGTGTATTTTTCAGCTATATGTCAATGCAAAGTCACTGTTTTGCATAGGCCTGGATTATTGGAGCAATTTGTTTTAATTTGTTTTTATTTTGATTTAAGTTTTAATTTTATTTTAAGCATACTGCTTGCTCTTTTCTAGTAGCGCCCTACTTCACATTCACACCACACACATTCACAGTCTTCTACTGTTGGCCAGTGAGCAGCTCCACTGAAGCAGTTGGTATTAAGAGCCTTGCTCAAGGGAACCTCGGCAGTAGTTGTTGAGGGAGGGGAGAGCGTTTTACTCATTCATTTTCTCCATCCACATTTGTCTGTTTCCCAGAGTCTGTTTCCCAAACCTCTAGGCTACTGCTGCTCAATAAAATCCAGTCCCCAAATATATTCATAACAGTACCACTACCGTAGTTGTTCTGTAATTATCTTTGTTCAATTACTAAGACATTACCCTGTACTGGCAACATATTACATCCAGCGATTTTCATAAAATGGGTACTAACAGTAGAATAAATAGAAAAATGAAAATACCATATATTGACATTGTACTTTGACTTCCCCCTTAAAATGTTTACATCTTTCTTGTTCTGATCTATGTGTGACTATGAATATTGAGCATCTTGCCGCGTGTTCATTGAGCTTCTTCTGAAGTCCTGTCTGTCGACACATAACAATTCATCATAGTAAATCTGATTATAAGTTTATCCCTTGTAGATGACCCACACACTTGTTTCTGTCGATGATTAATACAACCTGCTGGGGCAGCCATGATGGATCTGGTAGGGCTCCACAGCTGAAGTTCATTAATAATTGGAATGTTGTAGAGTGTGAAGTAATGAATACTAATTATTCCTTTCATGGCTGACGGAAGACTACAAGCCAATCCATCAGCAAGGACTTTAATTTGGTGGAGTAATGGTTCTATCAATAGTACATTAATTCTGGCTTGTGAAGATATAGAGTTGAACCAGACCCAGGCCATGAGGAACCTGTGCCGTAAAATTGGGGCCTTGCCTGACATCCAAGGGGTAATTAGAGAAAAATGAAAAGCCACCAGGTTCGTCAAGCCAGTGCTAATTTAATTGAAATGCAGGAACGGATAAATATTGGCTGCTATGGTGATAATCTTTCATATTTATTCAAGATTATTTGTCTAACATTTGGAGCCAGATTTGTTTTTTTTTCTCTGTTAGAGTGACAATGTGTAGAAGTGTGAAGTGGATGAGCTCAGATGCATAAAGACAAAATAGGTTTTAGCATTTTTTGTTTCAAGATGCAGAGGGTTTGCTCTGGTACAGTTGAAGGGCTCTAGAGAATCTGAAATCAGCTCCATCATTATCATCAAAGTCACATCAAAAGATAAAATGGGATTTTATTTTAACTGTCTCTGAGATCACCTGCGCTGTCCTTTAAAAAAAGTATGAGTGATAGTGAATAGTTTTACTCATCTCTCACACACACCTAATCTTTTCTGCATACTGTGTATCAATAAATATGTAATTCATATTCTCAATAGCTCCTGCTACTCATAAGATGTCACTCACTTCGAAAGTTAATCTGATACCCCATTGATGGAAATCCACATCTATCCAACGACATAAACCACTAGAGCATGTTCTCCTCTTACATTCATTAACTTCATCATCAGTAAGTGACCTTTCAGTTAAAGGGACCCTGCCCCAAAATATAACAACAAAGCCATACAGTGGTTATTGGCCAGTGGCTAATGTAAACTAGTGATACAATGAAGGAAATCACCCACCAAGTGAAAAACACTGACGTTCTCTTGTAATCCAGGTACATTCGTATTGGGGGTAAGGAGTGTGAGTACAACAGTAACTTCCAGCTCATTCTCCACACCAAGCTGGCCAATCCCCATTTCCCACCTGAGCTCCAGGCCCAGACAACTCTCATCAACTTCACAGTGACTCCTGTGGGCCTGGAGGAGCAGCTGCTGGGACAGGTGGTGACCTGGGAGCGGCCTGACCTGGAGGGCCTAAAGGTAAGACTTCATCTCCAAACACAGTAGCATCAGTAATTTATAATAAGTGTATTTTCAGGAATATTTTACACATTTTGTAATAGACGAGTGATTCACCAGATAGAAAAATCCATTAGTCTGAATTGTTTTGTGCATGCTGCCCAAGCTGGAGCTCACCACACAGCAGAACCACTTCAAGATAGAGCTCAAGAGTTTGGAAGATGAGCTGCTGAGTCGCCTTTCTGCAGCCCATGGTAATTTTCTGGGTGATATTTCCCTGGTGGAACAACTCGAGAGCACCAAGACCACAGCCGCTCACATTCATTACAAGGTGAGGTTATTAGACAAACAGGGTCCCTTCAGTTGGCTGACTGTAGCTGAGTGCATGTTATTTTCTTTTTCAAAGTGTCGCTCAAGTGTTTTTGAATGTCACACAACAGCAAGCACCTCATTTTATTGCATTAGCTGCAAATGATGTGTAGTTAGGAATATGTGTAATGGGAGGGTTTTGGAGCATGACTGAGAGCCTAATAGCTCATTTTGTGCAATTGGAACACACAGGTGGTGGAGGCCAGAGAGAACGAGACAAAGATCAACGAGGCTCGAGAACTATACCGCCCAGCAGCTGAGAGAGCATCACTCCTCTTCTTCATCATCAATGACCTCAGCAAGATTAACCCCATGTACCAGTTTTCTCTCAAGGTGAAACCTTTGCCCCTGAACTGCTCTCAGAGAACTCACACCATTATGGACAATATTTCAACAGATGCTTAAAGTCAACTTTGACCAATTTTCTGTTGGATTTTTAAATAGTGCAATTTGTAACTTTTGTATCTCTTACTGATTATGCATTTAGGCATAGCACTACCTGTACAAATCAGCATAAATTTGTGCTTACATACTAAAAATTTTGAGAGAGCTATTTATCCAGTGCAGGCTTTGGGGTCGTGGCTACATATTATGTTGATAAAAGGCAATAATATTCACTATTGGGACACTGTCCTCCCTTTGCTTGTGTTCCAGACCTTTAACGCAGTGTTTAACAAAGCGATGGAGCGAGCAGAGTGGGACGAGGATGTGAGGGCCAGAGTGCACACCCTAACTGAGGCCATCACCTATTCAGTATTCCTGTACACCAGCCAGGGCCTGTTTGAGAGAGACAAGTTAACCTTCTTGTCACATACTGCCTTCCAGGTGAGGGACTCAGGGCCGCCTCAAAGGTGGGGCCTCCTGTCATCCTCATCAATCAAAGTACTTTTCTGCCCCCACATTAACTTCAATTAAAAGCAGTCAGCAGGACCATACGCTGCTATTGATTACCTCTCACACCTAGCTTCATGACTGCTGTTCAGCCAGTTGGTTCTGACAGGGGGTGGGTTCTGATGGCATAATGCAATTATCTGTCATTGCACCAACTGTTTTCATCTTAGAAATTGTGGGGCTCTGAAGGCTGTCCTTCATATGGCTATTTCACATTCAGAAACACTTATTCAGCCAGATGCTCAGGCTGATGAGGTTGCCCAGTCCCTTTGCTGATGTGTTTTCTCGCACTTGTGAATTAGATTGCGGAAATGATTGAAAAGAGATCAATACAATATACCAAGCTCTGATCACGTCATTGCAAATCGCTCTTGTCCCTGCCCCTCAGATTCTGCTCAAACAGGGCCTGATTGATGCTGAGGAATTTGACTTTCTGCTGCGTTTCCCTGTGGAACCAAGCAAAGTTAGTCCGATGTCCTTCCTCTCTCCGCAAGCCTGGGGGGCCATCAAGGTACAGTATGGCATAAGAGAAGCTATTAATGTAGGTGAAAAGACATAGTGAAAGCTTTTCAGTTAGCTTTCATTGCTGTTAGCTATCAGGTCATCACCACCTACCCTGTTCCAATAGTTAGGGAGGTCTGACAATTTCTGTTATCTGGATGTAGACAATTTCTACAATGGAGGAGTTCAGTGGGCTGGACAGAGACATGGAGAGCTCACCCAAGCGCTGGAGGAAGATAGTAGAATCCAAGTGTCCTGAGCAGGAGAGGCTTCCCCTGGACTGGAAGAATAAGAGCTCCCTCCAGAAGCTTATCATCCTGAGGGCGCTCCGCCCTGATAGGATGACCTATACACTTAGGCAAGTAAATCACCAATGCACACCTAGAAAAATATGTTACACCAACATTTATTAGTACTGTATATCACTAACCTTGTGAATAATACTGCCTGACAGGGACTTTGTGGAGGAGAGCATGGGAGCAAAATATGTCGAGGCTGCTGGGCTGGAATTTGAGAAGTCATTTGAGGAGAGTGGCCCCTCAACCCCGGTGTTCTTTATCCTCTCTCCTGGAGTGGACCCGCTTAAAGATGTGGAGAAACTAGGTACTGTGCCCATCAGGTGGTATTTATACATATCACGTGGTATGAGTAAATGTTCTGATGACTTCTTCTCTTGTGCAGGATTGAGGCTGGGATTCTCCATCGACCAGGGAACTGTGCACAATGTGTCCCTGGGCCAGGGGCAGGAGGAGGTAGCCGAGAGGGCTTTGAGGAACGCCTCTCAGCTCGGACACTGGGTCATTCTACAGGTAGGAAGCAATACTCAGCGGTGGCTTGGTTACAATAGTGTCTTCAGGCTGCTGTTCCAGCCAGCCACTAATGCACCTAATTAAATTATCTCACCCCCTGAGCGAGGGAAACAAACTCAATTTGGTTCAATCAAAACCCTGATTGGCTAAATCAGCTCCATAAATGGCTACTTTAAAGGGAAAAGCCTGCAGCCGCTTGACTCACTGGAGATTTTCTGATCATTTCAGAACAAAGCAACACTTCCTCTTAGAATATAGTAGACACATTTTTGTATTTTCTTTTTAATCAGCATATCAATCGTAAATCCTGCGCTTTATTTAGTTTATAATATTTTTGATATTTTCAGAACGTACACCTGGTGGCTCGCTGGCTGCCCTCGCTGGATGCTCTTCTGGAGACAACCGGGGTGAACAGTCACCCCAACTACAGGGTGTTCATCAGCGGGGAACCAGCACCAAGCCCTGAGCAGCACATTATCCCCAGAGGCATATTGGAGAATGCCATCAAAATCACCAATGAGCCACCCACTGGCATGAACGCCAGTCTGCATGCAGCGCTCCACAACTTCAGTCAGGTGCAAGGAAAATGATTTAAAAAAAAATCTGTGTAGAAATGATTTACCCTTTATAAAAACTTGTGTTTTATATGCAGCATACACGATAATCTCTCTCTCTCTTCCTCTCTCTCTTCAGGACACTCTGGAGATGTGCTCCAGGGAGCAGGAATTCAACTCTCTGTTCTTCTCCCTCTGCTTCTTTCACGCCTGTGTTACCGAGCGGCGAAAATTTGGTCCCCAGGGCTGGAACCGTAACTACCCCTTCAACACTGGAGACCTCACCATCTCAGCCAATGTCTTGTACAACTACTTGGAGGCCAACACCAAAGTATTTTTAACACCATTGTTTTTTTTTGTATTATTATTATTATTATTATTTTTTATCCAGGATAATTAATCAACATTTCGTTTTTTTTTTTATCTGTTTTTAATCTGTTTTGTTTTAATCATTACTGCCATGAGCCTTGTAAATTTATAATGATTATAGTGATAGTGGTTGCAGCCAGTGGCAGTTGTGGTGCTGAATTACCCTACAGTGCCTCCAATTACTTAGCGAAATCTTTTGTTCCACTATTATTTGTGAAAAATGTTCGTTCCTATATTTTTTTTTTTCCGATTTCTCCTCTTATGACTATGAACACCCAACCTATAATTTAGCTTTATCTCGGGAAGACAAAAAATCCATTCTTGGGGTGCTGCGCCCCTCACAACTCCTAATGCATTTCTCTTAGCACTCCTATTACTCTGGTCACAACCAATTATGTCTGCTGGGTATTCTGCCCTCCAAAAACGAATGTCCTTCATTATGTTAACCAAACAGTAACCTGTATGTGCGTATACAGAGAATTCATTAGGAGGGCAATGAAGCGTTATCCTAAATGTAATTACATGCAGCCAGTGTGACAGTTCACAACGCTACATAAGTGATCACTGCAATTAGAGCTGATGAAGGAAGCAATTTGCAAAACAATACAGGTACAAATGATTGTGAACCTCCAGCTTTTGTAATTTGTTATGAATCACAGGTTCTTTTCTTCCTCCTTCACCCTCACGGATCATAATCTCCCGCTGAGGAAAAGACTCTTCAGTTATACATTAGATCAATGTGTGTAAAGAAACATAATTTTGTTCTATTTCCCCACCGCTATCATCATTAATAGAGCTTATTTAGGAAGAGATCATACTGTCACTGCTCTAAGTTTCAAGGGGGGCAATAGTGTGATACTGAAGAATCCAATGGAAAAACGGCACTTAAACTGTTGAAAAGAAAAGTGTTTATGAAATTATTCTGAAACATATCCTGGAAATAATTTGCATGGCCTTTGTCTTTATAGAAGGAGATGCTCCTGGTTATCTTGAGAGAACATATTTATTTCAGATATCTCCATCGATTTAGTCAAATTAGTCAGTTGTACTCCATCCAGGTGCCTTGGGAGGACCTGTGCTACCTTTTTGGGGAGATCATGTATGGAGGACACATAACTGATGACTGGGACAGAAGACTGTGTCAAACTTATCTGCAAGAGTACATGCATCCAAAAATGGTGAGTAAAAGTTCATGCTGCCAGGTAACAAAATGTATAAAATGTATTCCTTTTCTCTCAGTTTGTTTTTCAGCATAACTATTGCACTAGAAATTCATTTTAAATTGTTTGATGGCATTAATTATAACATTTAAAAAAAACTCTACTCATTGAGTTGGATGCAGAGTCACAGTTTGTGTATGTTGAGGTTTTTTTTTTCTTTTTTTTGCCGAGGTTCTAAAAAAATAATAATAGTAGTAAAGAAAACAGTGCCAAAATCATCCAAGGTTTCTGGGTATTGTTCTCAAGGTAAAGGGTGCCCTCTTGGGATATAAAGATAAACTGCAATATTGCACTTTACCTCATCATCACCACTGATTGTTCCACTCTGACAGAAAAGTTAAAGTGAGTGCCTTTGATAATGTTACCTACTTGTGCACTGTACCAAATTCTGCTGCCAGCTGCTGTCTGGCACACCGCTGCAGGCGCGGTGAGGTGATTATTTGGTGTGTGCTTTGCTTTTCTGTTCAGCGGGTGTTTACTTGATAGAAGCACCAATTGGAATTCCTCTCTTTCACTCACACAGAAGTCTGATTACCCCTCTGCAAATTCACATTTACCAGCGAGCTATGCAGCCACTCTTTCGCCCAGAATGCTATTTGGCCCACAGACAATCAGCCATCAATCAATGTGTTTTGCTGTATGCTCAGCAACATTTGTGTTGTCCATCATATTGATTACCACCCAAATACAGATGCTAAAACACATAGGCTAAGCTTGAACTTCATTTGTAGATTTTTTCTTTTTCTTTGGTTGAGGGTGTTGGGGCAAATTGATAATATTTAACTTTTTTGCAGTATATGAAATACCGTTTCTTGCAACAAAGTAGAATATACATGATATTTTATGTAGGAAAACTGTTAGAATGGGACAATAAATTGTTTTATAAATATCACATTCATTATAAAAAAATTTCATTATCACAGCAGTTTATAACTTTGTTAAGAAAGGTGCTAGAGAGTTGGGTTTTTTTTGTATTATCAAATTTGCATGTGTCATTTTATAGTTTGAAGGGGAGCTCTTTCTGTGTCCTGGGTTCCTGGCCCCTCCATTCATGGACTATAGCGGTTACCACAGTTATATTGATGACCATCTCCCATCTGAGAACCCCACTCTCTATGGTCTACATCCAAATGCCGAGCTGGAGTTCCTCACTGTCACCTCAGACAGCCTTTTAAGGACTCTGCTGGACCTGCAGCCCCAGGACTCCTCCTGGGGAGAGGGGGCGTCTCAGAGCACAGAGGAGAAGGTATGGAGTGATAGCAAGAATTACTGAATACTATTCTCAAAAAGGCATTAACCACTCCAAACAGCTGGGAATACATTGAACCAAATACTTCAAAGTCAACCTAATCTTGTTTACTGTATCTGCCAGGTGAAGTCTGTCCTTGATGATATCTTGGAGAAGCTTCCTGAGGACTATAACATGGCAGATATAATGTCAAAGTCGGCAGAGCGCAGCCCCTACATCTTAGTCTGCTTCCAGGAGTGCGAACGCATGAATGTTCTGCTAGCGGAAATAAGAAAGTCCCTAGAAGAGCTCGACCTTGGCCTGAAGGTACAGGAGTAGTCTACTGTGACATGAACTGTTAACACAAATGAAAACTGTCCTGTAACACTGACGAGAATTGTCTGTTTGTAGGGAGAGCTCACTATCTCTTCCAACATGGAGACTCTGCAGTCAGCTCTGTTCAACGATTCTGTTCCAGACTCCTGGGCCAGACTGGCTTATCCCTCCACTAAAACACTCGCACAATGGTAACTACAGGTTACTAATTATACAGTAATTCTCATGCAGTACAGCCTCTACTATGTCCTATAATGAACTTTTTTTGTTTTCAAAGAACTAAAATTAAGAACTTTACACGTCAGTAGTCTAATCTACAATTTTATATCAGTTCTGGATATAGATTATTGAATACGTGTTGATTGAAAATAATCTTGGCAACTTTAGCTCAAACTACAGGCCCATTTTGTTCCAGTGAACAATAAAAATGTAACCAAATGTTTCCCAGTTCCAAAAGAACATTTAAAACAGTTTCTCCATCACATTCTGCATTGGTCCTTGTATGAAATGCTCAGTTGTTTAAATTTGAAAATAATGTCTTCAGACATAAAGCCAAGAATAGGGTGATCCTGGCACTACAGGTGGGGCACCCAGATTCTACATTGGTCCTTCAAGCAATGACATGCAGTCTGGTTAATTGAAGATTATTTATTTCGCAGGTTTAGTGATTTGATGTGTAGCTGTCGTGAGCTGGACAGCTGGACTCAGGACCTTGTTCTGCCAGCAGTTGTCTGGCTCTCAGGACTCTTCAACCCCCAGTCCTTCCTCACTGGTGAGTTCCTACTGACACATTTGGCATTCACAGAATCAATGAACCAGATGATTTAGATGCTTTAGCACCAGAAATATTTACATGCAGAGTTTTTCAGCCGTGCTGCAGAGCATCGCTCGCAAGAATGAGTGGCCATTGGACAAGATGACGCTGACTGTGGATGTAACCAAGAAGACTAAAGAGGACTTTGGCCATCCACCTCGCGAGGGCGCCTACATCCATGGACTCTTCATGGAAGGTAAGAAGTAATTATCCCCTTAATAAACCTTAAAATCCAGGGATACAGTAAATCCTAGTGAATTAGGTTACATTGGTTTTGATTTTTGACAGTCTTCCTCAACATACGTATATGTCAGTAAATTAAAATAATTCAACCAGTATGAAGAGAATCCGCACACTATTTAAAGGATAAGGCTGGTGTTTTTTAATGCATTGCTTACCGTCAACAAATCCTATGAAAATAACAAAATCAACAATGCGTTTGCTCTACTCCCGTTACTTTCTGACTTCCCACGTACCGTTTTTAGCCGTCAACCCGGAAGTCATTGGCTCCAATTGTAAGCTAAAAACCTTTAAATACAGCTCACAAAGACATAGTTTCAATTTTAAAAATCGCTAACTGTTACCACGAAATGTCAAGCTATTGTAGTTATTATCAAATCAAATTCAAATGGGAATAAATTCTTCATTACGCAGGGGACTATTTTCGGTGCTACGGAACTACTTTCCTGAGATCGCAAAGTGTTTACAGCCGGCTTATTAAGTTGTTTGAGGAAAAAGTCGGCTGGCCCGGTGCATCGTGATGATGAAATATGAGCAACGGCATGGCTCTTTGCTGTGTTTTTAACAGTTTTTTTAATACAATGGAGTTCTATGGCTGCTGGGACATGGCTTCATTGGGCACCGGCTACATGGACGAGACTTGTTGGCAAAACAAAATCATTGCTGATTTTGTTATTTTCATAGGATTTGTTGACGGTAAGCAAAGCATTAAAAAACACCGGCCTTATCCTTTAACAAGAGGAAAAAAGTCCTTCTCACTGAGGTATCCAAAAATATATAATATTTTATTACATGATGCTCATAAGAAATTAAAGTGCAAAGTGCCCAAGTGCTGTACAAAGCCGTGTCAAACGTTTCGATCACATTTTCCTCAGTGACACAAATAAGAAAGAACTACCCACCACTTCTATAGGCTCTGTTCAAACAACCCATGCTGGTTGAATTGGTACGTTCCTGGAATCTACGCACCTACGTTTGAAGGGTGTTGGACTTTTAAATGTTTGCAACAGCCTTGTGTTTTTGAGATTTGAAACTTCTCTGTTAGCTTTGCCAATCAAACTCACAGTAGAGCATGTTCTGTATCCTCCTAGGAGCACGCTGGGACACCCAGTGTGGAGTCATTTCAGAGGCTGTTTTGAGGGAGCTGACCCCCGCCATGCCGGTGCTGTATGTCAGAGCTGCGCCCGCCGAGCAGCAGGAGCTCAAGAACACCTACGAGTGCCCGGTGTACCGCACCAAGCTGCGTGGGCCCACCTACGTCTGGACCCTCCACCTCAGAACCAAGCAGCCTCCTGCCAAGTGGATTATAGCTGGAGTGGCGTTGCTGCTGTCTGTGTGAGACATTATGGGGCTGGTCGTTTTGAAACATCTACTTTTTCTTCTAAAGGTGTTGAAAAAAGAGGGAAAGTCTGGAGGCGGTGCAGCATTCTCTCATTGAGACAGTATTTAAATATGCATGGTGAGTGCATATGCCAAGTTATTGCAATTAATTTAGCTTGTAGTAATATTTTGTGATTATTGCTAATATAATAGTTAATCAATATAATGTACATTTCTATATTTCATACTAAATCTTTTACGTGCTCAGTGTAAGACAGAAATAATTATACAGTGATATTTTTTAATCCAGCATTACTTTTATTGTATCACATCGAGTTAATACTGGACAATATGATCATGTTGTGTGTGTTTTAGATGTAGAGATACTGAAGAAGTGGATATATGGAGGATCTTTAGCCGCTGGTGAACCTGTTGTGTCTGTGTCCAACAGTGTTGAACCTCTCCCTTGAGATGGGTTAGTCTGGGCATGATTTGTTGGGAGCTTATGTCTCCATTTTAGACCATGTAATTCTGGATAGGGAGCATATTTTATTGGAAGGTCAAGATTAAAAAAGCTCTCTGGCTGCCCTCTGCTAACTGAATGATACACAATGCCGTCTGGAGGGGTCCCGGACAGAATTCCCAGGAGATGATGTGCATGGTTGCTATTGACTTTTAAATGAGGTGCATTTGACATTGACCTTTTGTACGGCAGAGGCAGAATACTAACAGACTAGTGTAATTCATTCGGCCTGGCCTGCTGGAGAAACCTATTCAGAGAGTCCCACTGATAGCTTTCTATGAGAAAGCAACACATTAGATTATCCATCCTTTATTTGTCTGCACTCTGTGTTTGGATCTGATTAACTTAATATTGACCAAATAAAACCATACATTTAATGAGTCTGAGGCAACATAGTCATCTTATCTAAAATTGTTAAATTGACTTCATTCAGGTTCATTTTCCACACAGAAGATAATCAGATGAAGTCATGCTAAAGTTTGACTATGATAATATTCCCAAGGTGCAGTGCAAAGGATGATTCATACCCTTTGAGGTCTTCTGTATGTCAAAGCTACGGTAAAATATTGCAGGCGCTCCAGAGTCAAGGTTAAGATCATATAGTACTATACTGAGAAGAATTTATTTTTAATCTACACAGAGAAACTGAGCTTACCAAGGTTAAAATGTTATGCAATCATGAAAATTAGCCGTATCTACCGAATAAATAAAGAGTAGGCCACATTTATTTTCCTAGAAACTGTTCAAACTTTATGGCTAGCAACCTTTGAACATTCAGTATTTTTTTAAACACTTCTAAATAGGTAATCTTCCTCAGTTACAGTAGGAACTTTATGATATTAGCAGAGGTAAACCCAAACACAATAAGAGTTATCTCCAGATCTGTAACTTTGACACCATCTGTTATCAAAGTAAAAGGAAGGTGCAATATTATCTGCTAAGCTAAAGAAGTGATGTACATTTTGATGTACAAATTACAGCTGTTCTAAAATGTTTTTTTATGCAAATCACCACTCTTATCTTTTCATTTCAAATGAGATTTTCCCTACCACTATTAGCTGTTGTGTTGTTCTTAATTTCTTCCTGCAGCCAAAGTGGCGAGTGCATTGTGAGGGCCCAGGCAGATGGAGGATTGATTCTGTGTATTGTATTGCGGGGGGGAAATGAAGAACAAGCCTTCCTGTAGATTCTCTTCGTCTGCCCTCTCTTCCTCTCATTAGCACGCCACAGCAGCTAGCCAGTCATTTGGTGACAGGGAAATGATACAGTGCTAGGAGTGTTTGGGAGGAAATGGCAGGGTACAGGACCAGGCACAGCAGGGGTCATGCCACAGATAGTCATGTTAAAGGCCAACCGGGACACCTGGTTAAAGTCAGCAAGGGCATCTGGGTCACACCTCCGCCTCAGAGAACCAAAGAAAGGACTTTGTTTACTAATGGTTTTGTTATCCTGTGAATTTAATGAGGAATCTGTTGGCAGCGCTTTGCAAATCACTGAGTTTGTGAAGAAGCAGGCTCTCATCAGGTGACACAGTTAAAACACAGATCCCAAGCTGTGAGACTGTAGCATGTCAATTAGACAAATAGTCAAATGTAAGATCTCTTCTAGTTCCCTGTAATATAACAAATGTTAATAAAAGTTGTTAGCGGGATTGGTGTCAAACTTAGAATCGTGTGTTCATAATTTATGTTAGATTGTTCTAGTTAGACAGTTGTTTTTTTTATGAAATACAATCTCTGCTGCCACTAATCTCTTTCCACAGTTTTTAGGAGCAGTTCCCTTCTGTAGCCACAGAGAGGCAGTGAAGCCTCACCAGTGACTGGAAAGGTCTGTGATATTGACATGGGCGGGTTTCAGAAGGCATAAAATATACTTTTTTTTCCTCTAAAAGCTGACATTTATCATGATTTTAATAATAGTCTTATCATTTTATCATGATCCCATAACAATATTAAAACTATTGCACATGAGAAGTTAGTGATAATACAGTAACTTGTGACTTTGTATTGCCTTGATGCTTGTGAAACAATGTCATGAACAACATAATATGAACAGCATGGCAGAATAATTGTTTATGAAGAATATTTTATTACATGCACAGTCGACACTGGTGGTCAATCCACGGGTTGCCATGTCATGCAGACCAGCCAAAATCTCAACAATGGCACGTACATAAAACAAATAGACTGAGTTATTATTAAGCTGTAGAACAAATAAATAATTATGAAATAAATAAGTATCCCTATTCAGTCTATCAACATATAGAAATGGAATCAACTGTACATTGTTAGAGATAAAAGGAATTCAAAATAAGACAAAAACGTACTGCTAAAGCATGATCTCATCATGTTCATCATGGTCTTTAAATTCCAACATGTACAAATAAGTTTTAAAATTTAATCTACAACACTGCACAAGGCCTGTTTAAAATGGCCTAACCTGAGGGCAGAAATTAATATTTTCAGATGACCAAATTAGAGAATAAATACTGTATTTTCTATAACTACACACTATAAAATAAGCAAATGGCTTCTATATTTTTTCCTCTTTTTCTACATATTTTTATCCAGAAGGTGCCATAGTACTTGGTTCTGCTATTGCTGTTCATTTAATGCCAAATACAGAGACGTATAATGTGGGTCTGCTGCTTCAACTAACTGATTGTCCACAGCTAAACTAGATAGAGATCATTGCGCCTATGCTTTTTAAAAGATGAGCAATTAGCATTAATTTGAATGGCAATTTTTATGGTATTTGGCACTAACATATGATGTGATTATAGCTCATTCACACACATGGATGCACTCGCCGCAACTTTCACTCACTCGCTCCCAACTGACAAGGATTGAATGACTATAATCAGTTTACACACACGCCAAAGAAATGCATTATACATCCAGCTCATATCTCCTGGTACACCAACACTGCTTTCAGTGAGGTAAAGCCTTATCTACTACGCTGCTCTTTATGGATAAACAATGGAAATACGGTTTAAGCGTTCTGCAATGTAAAAATAGATAGTGAAAATAATATATGAAAAAGTTATCTATTTAACTGTAGATTTAGGAATCACCTTTCACTATTTTTTATAGTCTTGTTTCAGTTTAGCAAAACATCTTGTTGTGCATACACTGTACTGGTTCAGTAGCTACTGAATGTCCTCAGTCCTGCAAAGTGGACATTTGGATTGTGGTTAACTCTGCTCTAGTGAAGGTCTGTTTACCACAGAGCAATGAAAAGTTTGTGTAAAGAACCATTTAGCTGAAATACTCTTTGGTTATTTCTGATGGGACATCCTTCTCCTGCCAAAGGCCAGATGTATAAATGCTGCATACATACAAAAAAGGTACACACAACTCTTTCCATGCAAAGTCTGGGAAACCTGACATGAGGTTAAATGTGGCTATCCATCATGCATACACATGTTTTAAAGGGGATTGAAGAGTGGGATATGATGGGCCTAAAAATAATCTGATGGGAATAATTTAGGCCATACAACACACTTTTTGCTGCATTGTTCACCTCCTCCTATGGGCTTAATTTATCATTTGTATAGAATTATCTTTCTATAGATAAATTGATAGATGGATAGTTAAATGTTTGTATGCAGCTTTTTACTAGTGAATCTATGCAGGGATTTATACATCTAAGCCAGGATCTGTTCTCTGCTGCCTCTTGTTGTCTGTGGCCAGTGTTTTCCTGATTGACTGGCTCCCTCCTGTGGTCGGCCCGGGTCGCGCAGCGTCCTTTGGATGCTGACTTGAGTCCTGAGAGATGTATGGGACAGCGGTAGATTGTTTCCTTGGCAATCCGACAGACGGGCTGACAGAGTGGGAAGTACAGTAAGAGCTTTTTGTTTATGCCCGAGGCTCCAGCCTGTGTGACAGTTCAAACAGAGTCTGCTGATTGTCGATGATATGAAGGTAATCGATGTAGGCTCGCACTTCTGAGCTGCTCTTTTGGGTAATGCCATTTCCTGGAAAAACAGAAAAGCGCACACTGTTACTTCAGAAGCTGAGACAGCAGCATGCAGGACAGGTCATTAACCGTTATTGCTCTGTCCTTCGTACTTATCTATGAATGTGCACTGTAAGGATTTTCTACATCCATTCCAATGAGACTCAGTTAACAATATCACATCGTTTATTGATCACCTGGTGAAATCTACTGTCCTGTCCACTGCAGTAAATAGACCATCAACACCAACATGTCATATAGGACAAGTCTATGTACCACAATGGAGATTACTGTGACTTTCCACTTATAAAACCCAAGCTAAACTCATTTCCCTGTTACTATTAATCTTCATGAAGTAAATTCACTGTATACATCATAGCAGGTATGAACCTGGTTTAAGTTACATGAGGATACGGTATTTTAAGAAAACAAAGCTTAAATTTAATTGATTTTGTCCATATCAGTGGCTGTTTGCCTTATGATGATCACAAACTGGAGGTCATACACTAGCAGTCAAATGTTTGGACACACTACATTTTTCTATATTTTTACTATTTGTCACATTTTAGAATAATAGCAAAGACATCAAAACTATTGCAGTGACCAAAAAAGTGTTAAACAAATTAAAACTATCTATATTTTAGATTCTTTAAAGTAGCCTTGATGGAAAGAAATTCATACATACAGTAGGCATCAACTTCACTATTTATATTTGTCTAAGAAACAAATTTCAAGCATTTAAGCATAAGCCTTTAGATCAAAATGGTTTTAAGAGAATGAAAAACATATCAGGTGTGTCCAAACTTTTGACTGGTAGTTTGCCCACTGTTTGATTTACCATGGGCCAACACTGATTACATGTTAACAACAGGCAACAAAAGTTTAATGGAGCTGTTATCTCATAAAGCAACAGAGTAATGAAAGACCTGAATACGAACCCATGTGATCTTTCTGACACTGCCGGATGAGCCGCACTGTGTCTGCTATCATGTGCTGGGAGACAACATGGACACAAGCTCAATTAAACAGTGACATTTAAAGCTCAGCACTGCTCTCTATGTGCAGAAACATACTGTGCTATAAGGTTCATTGACTTACCAGCTTTTCAAAATTAACCAGGTTATCATGAAACGTTCTGTTGCCTTCATGAATGAATGTGATATCTAAAAGAAATAAACATCTGATCAGTATTCGCTCAGAAGAATATGTGGTAAACAGTGTGCTTGTTGAAGGAATCTCAAATCTGCCTGATGGAATAAATATTTCACAGGGCTCTCTCTCTCTCTCTCTCTCTCTCTACCTTTAGTTAGACTACAGTGAAGTGACAGAATACTGCGCACACCTTTAAGCAGCAGAGGAAGAAAGGGGATCTTTGGCGCCTTCATCTTCTTGAAGGACTCCCTGTAGGCCTTGTGGTTGAGAGAGGGATCCTGTGAAGACATTTTCAAAACGAATGAGCCTTATCCTCTAGAGGTGAATGTGTGGGCGAGTGCACGCATGCTTTGCTGTTTGCATGTGTAGTGTAAATTAGAAATAAATGAAGGGAGCACTAGAGGCAATGTGGAGCATTTTTTTTTGTTTTTATTCTAATGACCGTCTACAACTCCAGCACCTGATTTTTGGGGAATTACATACATCAATTTATTTCCCCATATGTTTCGTATACCCAGAGACTAGATGTGGAAGATGATTATAAACCCTAGAGTATTACAGTGTGGATTAATGCTTTTCATGCTTTTTAGAAAACAGACATATTGGGTTCTGTGATGCCCTGCAGTGAGTATGAGAAATTAAACCTACTGTCATTGTCTCCAGTTCTGCAAACAGCCTTTTGAATTTCCCAGGAATTTTCTGCAGGGACAAAAAAAACAGGTTGCATCTTTGTACTAATGACAGAGTAGATGGCACAAACAAAAAAGGATGCTTTTGTTAAAAAAGGGGGATCCTCACCTCCCATGTCTGATTCAGGCGGCTCACAGCTGCTGTGTTCAGGCCCATTATAATGGCAAAGAAACAGTTGAGGTTCCTCTGTGCTTTACAGCTATCACAGAGCAGAAGAGGACATGATTCAGTTATATCCAGGCGCACAGCTGAACAGCACAGCAATAGATGCAATTTATCGATCTGCCACTAGAGGGGGCAGCATCCCCATGTAAACCTCAGCTAGCATCTCACCCCACTAAGAAACATTTGGGCCTGTATTGCTGCAGTGTTGGCCAGCAATGTATAGAATAGTGTGAAAGACACTTTTATAGGATGAGAATCAGTAAAGCCTTGCACTTTCAGCAGGAGGTGCGTTCAGGTACTCACTGGGCAGCAATCTTGATGAACTTCTTGATGAGTTGGACCCTGTTGCAGAGCGTAGGGCACAGCAGCACCTCAGTCATCACCCACAGCTGCACTTCATCGCAGCGCTGCAGCAGCAGCTCCAGCGCCACAGTGTGGCTGCTGCTAGCATGGCGGCTGAAGGTGAAATACACAAGTTCTTGCTGTAAAAGAACAAAAAAATGATGTTCATAAGTCGAGGACAGCAGGGCACATAGCATATCATGTCTAATGTCTTTAATACGGGTTAGACATTTCATGAACGAGCCGTGAGAAATGAGCCATTTTAGAGGCAATAAAATCTGCCTAAGCTATATTCACAGCTGTGGGACGGACCTCGTGTATCGAGTCAAAGATGGTCCAGTCAAAGTTGGTGAGGGCAACAGCCACATCCCATGTGTTCATGCTGAGTATGCGAGCTGTCCTCTGCTGCAGCTCTGAGTTGTCTGTGAATGGGTTCTGAACAGGGGGAATGAAAGAGCATTAATAGTAGTCGGTGACAAGATCAGTGATGCCTATATGCAGAATAGAAGTTATTTCATGTGAACAGATTTAACATTTTGTATTGAAGATGTTGTGAGGTTCCTGACATAAGCCCATATATACTGTATATGCATATGTTGTATTATTAATCAGCTGTCTTACTCATTACTTTTGAACTGGTGTATAAGTGTTATAAATGAACCAAAAGGCCTGACAGAAGAAATGATGTAGTTTTACACGATGGACTCCATGAAGGGACACATTAATATTCCTACCAGGACTTCACCCAGGTCCTTCCTGCACACGTGCAGCCTCCCCACCGCCCTTAAAGACTCAGAGTAGACTCTGTCCTGCGGCTGGAGGAGGAGCCTACCTGCAGAGGAGGAAAATATCACAAACAGTGGAATGCCATTAAAAACCTGTCCGGCAGCGTGTCACAAGCTATCGCTTATAGAGATAAGACTCCTGGTGCCATGCTACACTCTGAGGCAGCCAGTCACTTCAGTCACCGATAACAGGGAATGACTTTACATTGCTGGACTGCAAATGATTGCTCACTTCTCCCTGTTCTCCATGTCTGCAGACTGGCTTGTATTCATGTAGCAGAAAATATGTTAGGGTCAGGGTTAGGTCAAATCTCATATGATTACATTCAGACATTCATGTCTCAGCCTGAGCATATTCTACAATCCAAAATGTGCTAAAATGTAAGTATGAGATATTGTGAGAATTTAATGATGGTTGGTATGTGGTTGGTTGGTTAAGATGGTGTTTACCTCCTGGGTAAGTGATGGCCACTAGTACCAGCTCCTCCTGGGGGACGTCCATCCTTTCTGCCACTGCCTGCAGCAGCTCCTGGGCCACCACCCCAGCCTGGGCCCTCACACTCAGGTAAGAGTCCATGGTCATGTACACGTGACAAAGCACTGGGAGAGAGAGAAAATACCGTTTCAGCATGGCATAATATAGAACGCACTGCATCTGGCTTTCTAAGTGTAGCGCTGCCATGACAGATGCAATGTAAAACATTTGTACTGCGCAGCTCCCAGGTGTGAATGTGTGGAACTGTGTGAACGTGGAGCAGGATGTCGCTGGAAAAGAGCAAGAGTGCTCAGCTGACTTTCCCTGGAGAAAGGTTAAAAAGAAATGCAGACAAAAATAGCCCCTGAAGGACTCCTATTGTCCTAAACGTCTCCGTTCTGCACAATGTAACGTCAACGTTGGAAACAACGTATGATGGGAGGAATGTGTGAGGAAAGCCATGTTTTACGACTCACCTTCCTTGGTGTCCCTCTGTGTGCCTCTGGACTGGAGCCCGCTCTCTTTCACGCTCAATTGGTGGAAAAGTGCTTTGCTCTAAAAGAAGGGAAATGCGTAGAGTTCTTCACACATTCATATTGTTTGAGAACGCCGTGCGTTAATGTCGAACTACAGAACAATGTCTTGAGCAGGAAATGTGAGGACAATAGCCGTAACACCCAAACTAGGGTGTCGAAGTATCCAGTCAGGTCCCATTCGATAAAATTCAATCTGTCTTAGTGCAGTAAAGAGAACAAACACAGGAGCCCATCCCTTACCTTTCTGTGAGGAGAATATTCATCCACCGTACTGGAGAAAGGAGAAAGAGGTAGAAGACATAAATCAGTAAAGTGCAGCATCAGCTATACAGGCAGAAAGTCTGTATAAACTGTATTTTTTAATTCATTCAACAATCTGCACTAGTGTGTTTTCCTTCAGGCTCCCATATGTCAACTAACCACACTATAGTATAAAAACAACTTTACCAGACGCACAGTCTATAATCAAGGTAAAGTGAATGTATACACTCCTCTGCTGCATCCAGTCCATTATTAAAGCTCAGTGTCAAGGCTAGATGTGAGTGCTGTGTAGACATTAGACCTTCCAATCTGATCCCTTCATTTAATCACCCTATTCTCATCAGCTAGGCCTATAGCTAGTGTGATGGATAGCCCCAAGTCCATTATCATCCCTCAGCCTCTACTGGGCTCTGCATCACAATAGGCATGTTGGCACAAAGCCTGTCCTGGGGGATCCCCCCTTCGCCGGCCAGCAGCAGCAGCCCCGCACTAATGAAAAACCTGATTCCCACTGTCATCTCAAAAACAGAGCTGATGATCTAATTCACTCTCTCACTCCTCCAAAAATGGAGTCACCGTGAATGTCAGTGAACCCCACGTCATGCATTATAATGCCATATGAGGAAAGAGTGCAAGAGAACGGGGAGTGTTTCATTCCTAAGCTTTCAAAAACATTTGACCATCCTGTTGTAGGTGAATGTGCCATTCTCCCCATATACTAGCTAAGCTTTCTTTTTCCACAGAGGGCTGATAGAGGTTGATGGGAGCAAAAGGCTAAGACAGGTTAATAGCTGCTGAGTCTTCTTTCTATAAAAAAAGACTCCTTTTAGCTTCCCCGCCTGGCAGCAGATTGCCACAAAGCAGTCAACCCTGTCCTCCCCCAGGGTGACCCTGAGTGAGAAGAGCTCATAAATAGTAGAGCATGCCTGTTAGTGACACCCACACAAAGTCCACAGCTCTGAGGGAGTGGGTGTTGTGGATTTGTCTCCCTGGATATAAACATGAATAAGGCAGGGCCAGATAATGGCAGCACTGTCAGGTGGAATGATCTGCATTGGTCTAATGGGCGGCAGGTTGGAGTTTCCCCTGGGAGCCGCTCTGATTGGAGGCTGTGGCTGAAGGAGGGGAAGGGAGACATGGGTGTGGCAGCGTGTCTGGTGACTGGGGGTTGTTTACACTGTAATGTCAAAGTGCTGGGTAGTGCTTTTCCTTATTAAGCCAAGACATTCAGCAAGAAACTGTAGCTGAGGAACAGTATCTCTTTCAAAACAGGCAAATAGCCCATCAATATAGTAAGAATCAGCAAAATGTGTGTTAAAGATTCTACCATGTTTGATTCTGAGTGTATTAATTATGGGTTTCTACACAGATTTAAAATAACTGCAACTTTTAAAGTCACATAACTCAAAATGCATGACCTTTCTGTTCCAGTGTTAATAACAATTAACAAGAAATCATTTGCAGATTCAATATACAATTCAAACTCGTGTATCCTGTAGCTGGCACTTACTGCCTTGTATAACAAGCTCAGCCAGCCAATTTGAGATTAATAACTTAACCTCAATAAATTAAATTCACATAGACACTGCAGCAGCAACAGTGTCTCAGTAGAGGTGCCATACTTTAATTCTGAGTTGGGCTTTTGAGGAATGCATTTTGACGCCAGTGACAAAAATAAACATGACATTTCTGACAGCTTGTCATTAATTCTCTAAAATCCCTGTATCTCCTCAATTTCGGAGATGCAAGATAAGTGACCTTCATATTTTCATGCATAACACCCCAGAACACTGCAATTACTCTTCATCTATGAATGGATGCATTGATGGGACTGAGATCCTAAATAAAGGCAGCAGGCAGAGAAGAGGCTCCCCCTTTGTGCCCAAGGCCCAGCTAGTCTATTTCTTCTTTTCAGAACTCCAACAGTCATATTTCCTGTTTCTCTATATACGCCCAGACTTGATATTTATGAATACATCAGTTTTTCCATATTATATATTATGTATGTATTCACTGAATTATTCTGTCTCTTAATTCCTTATGATAACACACAAAGTAAGTTATCATATGGTCACTCACTGCCTGCGATGCAGCTGTCGGAGTTTCTGTAGCTCCCTCAGATCCTTCTCCAGCGTTGGGTGCTCATAAAGGTCGTCCAACACGTAACGATACAAGGTCTGGAAGGAAACGCCAATTTTAATTTCCCCTCGCACCCACATTTAGTTCCCCTCACACCCAGCTTCCACCCTTTTTCGTCACTTCTTTCCTACCTTCATAAACAATTTGACGTGCTCGTCTTCCCTCAGGAAGTCTCTGCAGAGAGCGATCCACTGCAGCACCAGGTGCAGGACTTTTCGTTTCCTCTCTAGAGTCTCCTTCCTGTCCTCTTTCCCTCTGTATCGCTTGCCGCAATAGGTGGGCTTCAGTTAAGGCTTCAGCACGGACAGGGAGGGAGTTCAATTTGCTGACATAAAGTGCCGTATAGAATATCCTGCAGGGAAGTGAAGCATGAAGGGAGCCTATTGGCGGGATGTGGATGCAAGAGGATGGGTATCAAGAGAGACTGTTTTAGACACAGTTAAGTGAAGTGGAGTAGGTCAGTGTTAATAAAACAGTCATAAATGTGTGTAAAACTATCTATTTATGCCTGTAATATTCACTGAAGATGGTTATTATGTGATAGACTGTGACGCTGTTCCTGTAACAACGCCTGCGTTCAAGGATATTGTCCCAGCAGAGCTTGACATAAATCACTGGTTGACATGAACACTGGGTAGGTCAGCAGAAAGTCATCCAGAAGCGTATCTGTAAAGGGACACACATCGTTGACACTGAATACAAAATTATATATTTTTGCAGTATAAGTTTAAAATACATTATTAGACTCTTAAAAAGCTTAGAAATTAATCCAACTGCTATATAACATACACAAAATGTACCTGAATATAAAGAAATTGGATTAAAGACACATGGATTAAAACACTCTTGAATACAGGATACTGGAAGGCTGATATACTGTGACCTACTGTATGCTGTTAAGGCTTGTAACTATGCATGCATTTTATTGAGATGGCAATTTAGAGACATGATTTCTGTTGTTCCTATCCCATTTTAATAACAATAACAATGAGAGATCTTCCATTGCTGAGCAATGTCGATGAGCAAGCACTAGGCAGAGTCGTTTCAGAGCGAGCTTAATGTGAATGACCTTTCAATTGCACTTTACCCTAGATTGAGTCATCATCCTTCTTGGTCAGTCTATAGATAATGACTTGTGCTGAAACCAATGAGGACTCCTCACTTGTAATTTGCTCCACGCTCACTTGAGTTTCATACATTCCTTTAATACCTTCATCTTCAATCTCATAAGATCTCTACCGCAGGCTGTATCCTTGAAGATAAGCCAATAGTGTCAATGTGTCACTTGACTCTCTCTAACCTCCGGCGGAGTCTATGTTTTCATTCTAATTATCTTTGCGAACAAAATGGTGATCTGATATTGCTGAGCCATCACCTTAATGTGTTTACAAGCAGCATTTTCAGCGGCTGTGTCCTTGTATGATTCCCATCCAAGGTTACACATAGCTAAGCGTTTCTGTAAATGGGTGGATGACATCATTAGCTGGTCAAATAGATAAGTTGTTGTCAGTGAACAACTGACTGACAATTCCACTTAACATGTAATGCAGTCACACTCTACATCGTCATGACACATTTTCGAACTTAAAAGGTTTTTACCATTATAAAAAAAGATGTTGCCTGATCTACTGTATTTATAAGCAATTATTGTCAATTACATAAAAGGTTTGTGAGTGCCCCTGTGCCCCAGTATCTGCTAGTAAAAGGTAGACAATTACTCAGTGGACATTAGGAAATAAGTGCTACAAATGTGCTGATATGATAAGTTCTAAGAGAGAAAGAGCAAGAGAGGGACAACGTCTTCAGAAATGACGCCTGGCCACAAAGAAAAGCTCTACAAATCCTATTAGGGCCAACCTCCTCTCCTCCTCTCTGTAAGTGCGCCTCACACCCAGAATTGTAAATTCTCCCCTTTAATTTCACACTTGCTTCCCAGGGCCTTTGTGTGCGTTCTGGTCCACAGAACTCCCCGACATCATTATGTTAATCCGCACGGTGCAGCTGTAGATGCATCACTCACTGCTTATGAGCGGTTACACACTCTTACACATTCAGCTCACACATGAAGAGTACAGTACACACAGTAACACGCCTTAATACAAAGCAAGCAAACAACACACATGACACATGCGTTTCTTGCTGTCACCCACCCACATACCTACTACACCCCCCCACACACACACACACACACACACACACACACATTCACCATGCACTATACTGTATCACACACTATGTGTCTTTTTTCCAGATATTCTTAACTGAAGGCCTTTCTCCGGAGTAGCAGCACATATACTACTTCTCCTCAAGCTGTACACTCTGCAGGTTATGTTACTGAAGTTAGAAAACTGAATGAATATTTCATTATGTTGTGTGGAAGACCTGAAGGTTTATTCTAAAGTTGTTGTTTTTTTTCCACTAGAGCAAAATAGCAGGGAAAAGCCTCTCCAGTAAAGTTTCAATCTACACAATTTATAGCAGAGGGCCTGTTTTTTAAGTTTTGCGACAGTTTTGTGTTCCAAGTTAGTTAACCCAAAAACCTTAAACCTTAAGGTCCTGTGGAAGCTGTCACTGTCACTGCCACTCCATTTTTATTTTATTTTTTTCCAGTATCATTAATAGACTATGCTGGCCTTGGCCAGAGAAGTGAATGTAGGCCATGGCCCATATCTTTGAATTGATAAACTAGGAGAGCTGATGCATTTTTCTCCTTTTTGTGATGCTTTCAGTCTCGTCTTTCTTTCTTAGACAGCTGCATTTTAAAAAGCGTGTTCAAACTAATCTGTAGTGTTCTATCACACAGAATCCTATAATCACACACTCGCATCAAATCAAATTTAGTTTCCTATTATAAAGAATCCCAGAATGGATTAATTGATCTAATTGATCTAGTCTTTCAAACTGTTGTGCAATCAATCAGCTTGCCAATCAAACCTATGACTTTCTGCATTTTAATAAGTAGTCTTGAAATTGATCAGTTCAGCTTCTGAGATAAGCATGTAAATTTGTCATGTTAAGGCTGCAGCAGTCATCACAAGCCATGCTTTTGTGTATAAAAACATAAAATTGTCATGATAGTCTATACATGAAGCAATTTGTGTAATTCAATTAAATACTTGTATCCGCTTACTCACTGAGACTGTTTTCTATTACACATAAGCATTAACGTCTCCCCACACAGTGCATCACTCAGAGAGCTGGAACATCCTCTCATTTAGCACACAAATGTTCCATTAGGTGTTTTTTAGAGTTGGCAGTGTGCAGTGTGAATCTGTGCAGAGCTGGAATCAATAGCTGCACTCAGAGGTTGTGTACAGGGAAAGAAGGCAAGATTGAACACTTGTGAGTGCTAGAGAGCTACACAGTGTACACCAGTGCAGTAGTTCAAGTCTGCTTTTCCTCCAGTATGCCTGTGGTGCTCTTAAAAAGTGCCATCTCTTGCAGAAAGATAGAAAGATCTTCTGCATTCTTAATGCTGTATGCTGGATATGGGGAGGAGGGGAGGGCAAGTGCCACCGCAATATAATATAAAATTGCCTTTGTAATGTAATGTACGGTACTCATAATTGTAAACACAACATCAAAATTTGTCTGCGTTCATCGGTCATATTGATGCACTCATTCATTTTCACAATCATCGAGTTTCTTTGAGAGACAGAACAATGAGGCGAGCTTGGTGGATGTTGAAGTAAATCTGTTTTTGATGAAGTCTGGGATCTCTCACGCTATCATCCTTCTTGTTATTCCGCTGCGGTGACCCTCCCAGTGCATCAGCAGCAGCAGCAGCAGTAGCAGCAGTAGTATTAGTCGCATTTAGAGCTTCCGAATTCAAATCGAGTGAACCAAGGCCAAATGGAGTCAGACTATTAAGCATCATTGAGCGCAGATCAATTGCTCTTCGGGACTCAGCTCCTTCCTCCTCGTCTCCAGGTCTCTGGTACACTGACCCTGGGACTTCACTCAGCATCTTGCCCCGGCCCCCAGCTCCCCATGGAGGCTTGACTTCGGTACACTCACCGCGAGGTGAGCTAATCCTGAATGATCTGTCAACAACCCACTGCCTACCGACCCCACAGGTAATTAGCTTAGATGTACTGTGTGGATGTGGTGAGAGCGAATACACTAACCGAAGGAACAGACACAAGGGATTTCTTTTCGTAGCCACTTCTCCCAGAGATCTAAATAATTCAACTTTATGTTCAACATTACATCAATATTACATGCTAAACTATAGTCATGAAATATTGTGATTTAACCTGAAACATAACGAGTCTGGTACATGTGCAGTGCACCAGCTGGAATTGCAGACAGGTCTCCTGAGAGGACATTTAGATCAATTCCACTCACTTCCTCATCAGAATGAGCAATGATCTCTGGTATGGGGGGAGCCTGCATACATCCTGATGGGAGATCATCTGTGACCACATCCATCTCCCAGGAACATTCTGCATCTTCTCTCTCTCTCTCTGCATCTTCTCTTTTTCTCTCTTCCCTCCCTTCCCTCTTTCCCCTATCTTTCCCTCACTCTACAGTGTCCCTCGTTTCTCTCTAGTGCTCTCTTTCTCTCCTTGTCTGACTGTACCACTCCTCTCTATCTTCATGTCTCATCTACCCATCTACCCGGCTTCGGCAACCAAAAGTCTCTTCTGCCTTGGCAACAGCACAACATTTTCATCTACCTGCTGGGATGAGAGGAAACGTGTTGATTTGTTGTGGCAGTGAGGCTGCTCTGTGTATTGCACTCCATTAACCCCTCACTCAAAAAAATATATGAGCAACCCCTATCTCTGTCACAGCCTGTTAAATGAACAGGCCCAAACTTAGTGCCACTCTGGGAATGATGACACATGATTAGCCCAGTACCATTGCCCAGAGGGGGCTGCTGTCCCAGCTCATCTGCGAGAGAGGGGAGGGGAGGAGTGGAAAGTAAAGGGATCTCTGTCTCTCTCTTTCTCTCTCTAACACACATACACACACACACATATCAATGGATATTCACAAGCAAGCCACCAACTAATGCTGTAGACATAAAGTTGCCCCTTCACCCACCAGATGAATATTCTACACACATTTCAGTGACGTTTTTGCTCAATAAAATGCTGACATGACTTATCCACACACTGACAAGACACTGTAAGAGCAGAACGAGTGCTGACCTGACTCCTTGCCCGGTGTCGTCCCCTGGTCGTCGTCCAGCATCAGGTCGTTCAGCAGGTGCTCCAAGATCTTCTCCGGCGTCCCCGACACCACCATGTACCTGTCGGACACAACAGAGTCAGTGGACGAGTCCTCCTCGATGGAGGACAGAGAGCGGCTGCTGCTCCACTCCTCCTCCCCCTCCGTCCCCTCCTCGTCTATGTAGCGAAAGTAGGGGACGTCGAAGGTGGGCATGGTCAGCGCCTCCGCCCGGCTGGTGCTGTCGCTGCTGCTCTCCTCGGAGCCCTCCTCGTCGTCCTCGTCCTCCTCCTGCTCCACCAAGGCGGCGTGCAGCAGCCTGCCCTCCTCTCGTCGCAGGTCCAGGGGCTGTGGCCGAGAGCCCATCCTCACAGAGTCCCCGTGCCCTCGCACCGGCACCGTTGCCGTGGTTACTGCTGCATGCCCCCTTTACCCATCCATCCATCCACCTGCAGCTGCTACAGCCCGGAGTCCACTACTGTCAATCCCTCAAGCACACCGTGGTATCCCGGAGTGTTTTACCCGTGAAAAAGCTCTCCACACCCAGCCTGAGTGAGCTGAATAGGAAGCCAGCCAGCAGAGCTGTGGCTCACAGTCCCAAGCTCCTTACTTATATGTATTCAATCTGGTCATTTATGTGTAGGGAGCTGTGATGTAAGCATGCATGAGTGAGTGTGTGATCCAGAGAGGCAGAGAAGGAGAATGATGAGAGGGGAGAGTGCTGAGAGAGAGAGATACAGAGAGAGAAAGAGAGTGAGAGAGAGAGAGGGAGAGAGAGAGAGAGAGAGAGAGAGGGAGGGAGGGAGGGAATGAAGGAAGGAGGGGAGTGGAGTAGAGAGGCTTACCTCCTGTGCCTCTCCTCTGTGCTCCCTCCTCCCCTCGCTGATGCAGAGGGGGCTGGCTGCTCTGACGACACTCTCTGGAGAACGAGCACATTGTGGCCCCTCTCCCTCACACACACACGGACTGCCTCGTCACTCTGGGGCTGGAGAGAGAGAGAGAGAGGGAGAGAGAGAGAGGGAGGGAGGGAGGGGGAGGGAGCGTGTTATCACCAAGGAGATTCCCCTGTATTTTCTTCCACTCACACACATCACCACTGATTTCCATCATAATACTCTGTCAAAGCCAGCACTGTAAATGAAAGAGCATTTCCATATATCATTATTCATTCCTTATCGGTGGAGCCCATTCAGGGATTAACATAAAAAAACTCATACATATTTTAATTACCAATTCCTACTTAGGGAGTATTAAATTATTGGTGGTGTCTGGAGACAATCTATTTTCAAACCGTTAAACATTTAAAATGTGTGGCCTCGCTTCTGGTGTGCAGAGTTTGTGGAATCGCCGGGGTTTTAGTGGTTCAGAGTTTGACTCACATGATTGGTTCTAGTCTTGTGGCCTCTGGCTGCTAGGAATGATTTTCAAAGAAAAGTGTAAAAATTCATAAATTCATCCACAATTTGCAAACACTCTCTCTCTCTCCCTCCCTCCCTCTCTTTCTCTGAGTCATACAGTCACACATTGTCACTTAATCATCGTGTTATCAATCTTTCACAGCTTCAAGTAAAACTGCTATACTCGCCATCTCTACCCCATCCCCCTCTCTCTTTTAACCCTCACCAGTCAACAGTCCATGCTTCGCTTTCATCCACTCTCCTTTCTATAATATAGGACAATATATAGGTTTAAAATATTATATATAATATTTATATAATATTTTATATCCTCAGCAGTCAGGTAATTAAAATACAATGCTCCATATAGGATATAGGATCTACAGTAGTGAAATGTGCTTCTATTAATGGTTTGAGAACTGCATGAAGAAAAGAAAAACAATCATATAGGTTGTGTTGTTTTAATTAAATTCTTTTCCCAGTATGTTTGTGATTGTCTAAATTAATAGATTAACCCAATATACAGAATGGAAAGCACATACACAAACTTTGAGGACCATTGAGAAATTGAAAAGTTGAAATTTAGAGCTGTGCTGATGTTGTAGTACCTATATTTTGGTTTCCAGCTCAATACATAATTTGATGAATATGCTAATTAAGAGGTAGTTCAGACTGTTAAAATTCAAAAATGGTTAATATGAACTGCCCAGATTGGTGTTACTTTTTTACTTGCATTTTCAAAACAAAAGAGTAATATCTGTTACAGTAGTTATGGGAGTAAAGGGCAAAGATAGTAACTGCTTGATAGTGCATGGGTGGGTTTGGAGATATGGTTCTTAATGAGGCCCACTGTATGTTGCATGCCCACTGGTCCTGCCCCAGCCCCCCTCCTTCAACCCCCCTCTCCACAGCCATCAGTCAATGCAACACAAGCCTCTGTGCATGCAATTAGCCAGGCAGACAGGCTGGAAGTGGTTGCAGTTTTCTGCTCTAATTGCCTATTGCACAGAGGCATCCAGGGCCCTTCAGCAAAGCAGGGCTTCCTGGCACACTTACACTGATCTGTGATCTGTTTACATATGCACACAACACAGACACACATGACGTACACATCAACACAGTATGCAAACACACACACACACACATATAATGCAACAGAGACGCACAAAGCTGTCCATCACTGGGCGGGTTGTTTTCCAGCAGAGACATTACACAGTTGGACAGGCACGTGTTTAAGCAGCAGAGATATTTTCAGACAGACAGAAAGGACCATTAATGGCAATGTTTGCTGGCCTTCGTTCCTTTAGTGCTGTGATTCATGACTCTGACCAAAGTTTAGATATTGCCTGCTAAAATTAAGTGACATTGCACAAATTAAGTCTCTCTTCCCGCACACACACACATACACACACACACACAGACACACACACACACACACTTGCTTTCATACGTAAGGTGTGTCCTATGTAGTAACAGACTGTGTTATCCTGTCACAGGACCTATGACTTCAGGTCAGGGGAGTGACGGCAAGCAAAGAAATAGAGACTTCCCAGAAAGGGAAGGCTGTGCTGATTAGCATCCTGGTTCTTGGGAAAAAGACATCAACGGCTCTCTTTTTGTCCAGAAGTGACGTACACTCTTCGCTCTTTGTTGACATTTTTAAAACATTAAACGGTATATACAGTTTATACTGTATATGTATCATTGAACGCGACAGCGAAGCAAGGTGAATTCTTGAAAATACTTAACAGAGTGTCTCAGTGTCCCACTGACCGGTCAAACAGCAGACAAACCTTTTCTCACAATGAATTATTGATCCTGCCAGTGCAGCTGCAGGCCACCACTTTGTGGGCTCTGTGGTCACCAGTGTCCAACTGAAAAACAATGGGTCCTCTAGAGTGGATGCTTTTAATGAGGCAAAGTGCCTGGGCCGCACTGTTCCTACCCTCGCCTGGAGGTCACCTCGACTCGCAGCTACCACAGCAGTCCTCCCAACATGGACACTGTCAGTGGCAGAGTAAACACTATTTATCAGTCCTCTGCATGAAGTCCTGTCCAGCCAAATGCAGCCCAGCCTAGAGTTTACTGTCTCTTTCAGGCTTCCAGGGACAGTTTCACTGGCTAGAGGGACACTGTCAGTCTGCATTTCTCTGTGCAGCTAAGGCAGGTCAAGCATGCAAGGTATGGAACACTTAGGGATCTGGAAGGTGTCGGTCCTGACAGGGTGCCGATACACACAGACAACAAGGATCCTCTCGATTGGTCTAAATTTATCTCAAGGAAAAGTGTGGAATGGAATGAAGAAGACCATGGATGCATAAATCAGCCCTGTATGTTGTCTCTGAAGAATCCGTGTGACGCAGATGCGCCTTGTTATTCAAAAGTGAACCACTCAAATTCCTTTTTTAGTGCTGAGCTACCGAGTTTGTATATCATTTGGCTGTGGTAATATAATGTTAACATGAGCATGTGCAGATCATTGACATTCTTGCTTTACAAGACAAGAGGGCTGTCTATAAAACATTACAATAATAAAAAAAAAAGACTTGAAAACAAATCTATAAGGGTCAAAGAAGTCCAATGACTTGTTGACACGATCTAGCCTAAGAAAATGTATTATGAATGCACATATGAATTGTTCTACAATAAAAGAATCCAGTCAACCTTGCTAATCTTGCTAAGAAGCTGAAGCCTGGTTGTGGGATATTTATTTTGCAACAGCAAAAACAAGCCCTGCCTTCCATAATAACAGTGCATGCAGAGAGGTGCATCACATAAGCAGCTACACTTCATGGAGTGGCAGACATGAACAAGAGCTTCTCTTCAAAGTCAGAAACTATCACAGTTAAACTAGTCCTTCAGCTTTTACAGCCAAGTAAATTATGCATAATTTAGCATGCAACTATCAAAGGAACGGACCTAGAAACATGTTTGGTGTTGGGTGAGAAAATCTAAACATTATTTGGAGATTAAAGGGGATTGCGTAACGTTCATCTCCCTCCACCAGAATCTCTCGCACAGTTTAATAGCAGTGGAGCCTACTGTATGTTAAGCATCCCTGTTTCCACCAGCAGGGATTTAACTGCTTTCTAAACTCTTTGATGTCTGGGGCTTAGATATTTATATGAGCAACGCCAACATGTAATATGTGCATTGTAGCATCATTGGATTATTTTAAACCATTCTATAATCTGGAAACACTCCTAGATAATGTCAGATAATCTTAACATCCCCAGTAATGTCAAGCATTAAATAAAAGGTCAGCATATCTGGCCATTACTACTAGGATTACAAATGATACACACACACTTAAGGTACAACGTACACACATTTTTCCCAGTTCTTGAATTCACCACCCAGTTATATAAGAAACTTGTTTGGCACGATGCTGTAGAGCATGTGCCACTAAAACAACAATGGTAAAACAGCATATTGTATTATGTTGCACTAACATTTGATCATAAACAGATTACGGCAGTGACCTACAGTACAGACGAAAGGTCATTATGTTGAATTACAACATAGATAAGGAGTCCCAGTGTAGTGTTTGGAGAAAAGGTCAGGGACCTGATGCACTGGAATCCACCCTGAAACCACACAATGTCTTGGCACGGTGGTCTGGCCTGGGCCGCTTGCGTCAACTCTTCCTGCCATTGTTGTGCGGCGCAGCACACTGATACAGCTGGCAGGAAGGGGAAAACTGAGCCCACTGTGAGGTCAGCCAATCAGTCTTCTCTTGAGCAGCTAATTGGCAGGTAATCCTAAACACTGGTCAAATATTGTAAACGTAATTGTGTGTGGATTGAATTGAACATACTTTTAATTATAACAGGTTGGAGAGGCACTACTTTGAAATGAAAAACTGATGGATGATGAGGCTACTGCCATACTGACCAAGTGCAACTGAATGTTAAAAGTATGTTTAGTTTGTATCATGGCCGTAACTTGCTGGTGTGATGCTTTGACTGAAAACAATTGGGCTATCAGCACACAGATAAAGCAGTTGTCATGAATTAAGTGTCGCTGCTTTTATGGATTCAAAACATCAATTAACTCAATGCACTCTATTCTGTTAAGATATCCCCTGTAGCCTTACATGCTGCATAAAAGCCTTACAACTATTATACCATGTCCTACACAGTTTGTTGATACACCATCAAATTGAAGAGAGTTTTTTTTTTTTTTTTGCAGTGTAGACAGAATCTAAATGGCAACATTCATCTTTAGAGAGAGAGCAGAGACATTACAGAATGCATGGAGGCCAATAATAACAGTCAACACATTAACATCAGTTTGATGAATGGGACGCTCTGCAGGGAGTACAAGAGCGGCTGCTTAAGCACAATGAATCCTCACACAACTGCAGCATACACAACACCCCTGTTTAGCCCAGAGCCAAACATGCTACCTAATGTGCTCGAACTGAATATTCAAGGAGAGTGTATGCTAATTGAGTTAGATACATAATGGGGATATAGAGGACGATCTGATAAGGAGCTTGACTGATGTTTTCACTGTGAGAAGGCCACAGATAGCTGCTCCGTGAAGAGTGCTGGGTTGCACATTAAGGTTTGCGTTTCTATATCAGTCCCTCTGTATCTCTTGTGAAAATGAAATGAAAATGACAATATTTGAAAACAAGACTTTTAAGCAATTAACTTGAAATCTCTCCCTTACGATCGCTAAAACTCACAGGAATGTTTGAATGTTTCGACTGCAGCAGCGTTTTGTGTATCTCACCTCGCTTGTCCTCTCCGGGCCCTTGCTGTGGTTCTGGAGGAAGCGGCAGCCGTCCTTGGCCAGTCTCTGGACCATCTCCAGTCTGGATAGGTCCTCCTTGTCATGCAGGACACACACGCCCCCCTGCTGCAGCGCGGGGGACACGGAGAACATGTACCTCAGGCCACAGTCCCACGACATCGCCGGCTCACCACCTGCAGGGCTGTCCACCAGGCAAAACACCAGGAGTCCTGCCTGGGAGCTTTCTTCACTACTCTTACAAATGTGTGTGAGGGGGGCGAGCAGCTCAAAAATGAGTGTGTGTATAGTGTGTGTGTTTGTGTGTGTGTGTGCGGAGGTGAGTTACAGCCTCCTCTCTCACTGCGGCCAAAGTAAATCCCAGTTGTCGTGTGCCTCGGTCTGCCTCTGTAGCAGGGAAGCACATGAAGAGATGGCTATAGAGGTTGGACTCCAGGTATCTCTGTGTGTGTGTTTAGCGTTAAAGAGAGAGTGACCGACACACTCCCTTGCTCCCTCCTTCCCTTTGCCTTTCACCACCGGGGAGGGGAGTGAGCGAGGAACGTGGTGGGGATCAGGAAACATCTGGCAAGCCGGACAGCCCCAGAGAGGAAGTTTCAAAATCTCCTGAAAGCAGGAGAGAGCCTGACGCTGGGACTGGGCAGGGTGTGCACACTGGGAGGTCAAACACTAGTTGGGCTGGGGACATGTTTGGTGTGTGTGTGTGTGTGTGTGTGTGTGTGTGTAGGTTTACGGTAATTATGGCAAAAGGCGCTGAGTGATACTGAAGTGTCCTGTCAGAATGCATACAGTACAGTAACTAGATGAATGTCAGGTCTTTGACTGGTGGCACATAAAGTAAAATGCAGTGTGGTAGAGGCTGCTAATCTTCTTGGCGATGGTCTTGTTTGTTTACAGTAATTGTACTAATGTCTCAAAATTAGTGTGGTAATAATTTATTGATGTTAAAATGCTACACATAGCACCTTTAAATAAATACAGCCATAGGAGATGCATAACTGCCATTTTTAGGCCTGGTGTGGGTATATAATAATCTCAAAAATTATATTGAAATGACAAAGCGTAACTGTAGCCTGAGTATTACCCAACCTTTTGTCTGTGGGATTTACTGTGAAACACTTCCCCAATGCCATTTTATTCATCTTTCACTGAATACATTCTAGATCAAGGTCGCTCTCCTTCATTTCATTGTGTGAGCTAAGTGTGAACGCACTGCCGTCGCAGATTATTCTTATGTGTATATCGTCTCTGTCCTCTCTGGTTTACATGCTCCTCTATGGGTTGAGCAAATTCTACAGCCCTTGGGTTTGTGAAACCTTTTCAAAACCAGTTACATAAACTCAAAAATGCATGGTGGTCAAGGCTCTTTTTCTTTCTTCCTGAAAAGTTGACATTTTGGAGACACAAGTTTTTTACCCGACAACAGCGATATGCTCCCCCTAATGTTTTCTCAGAATCTTACTTGGGGCAATAGAGTAGCGCTATAACAACTTAAAAAAAATGTGAAAAAACTAGAATTGTGTGTTGCTGCACACAAGTGACTGTTCTTATTACAGGAGATCATGGATTTGTCAGACATTAGCTAAATGAAGCCTGACATAATTATATGTAGACCAGCGTGAACATACTCTACACGTATGACCAAGGTAAAGCAAGGACAGTAATTCTTGGTATGAACACTTTATCTATTACCGTTATATCTTTTTCCCCGCTGTCAGCAGTGTGATGCTTGACTGGGTCCTAGCAAAGCCATTCAATTGTGCCGTTGCCGTTCAAAACTGCTGATACAGCAAACTGCCGAATGAGAAAAGGTCCCCATCTCTAGGTGCTGCCTGCGTCTCTTTCATGTGAGGTTGAGTTCCATCGTTCCACTGTGCGCTTTGGTTCTTTGAAGATAATAATTGATTGGGCAGATGTCCCCGCAAACAATATCTGTCTTTAAAAGTTGATATCCACCTATTTCCCCAGTGCTTTAACAAAATAACTCATCCTTCAATTCTTTATTGGTCCAAAACACCGGCATCAACAACATGAGGTTGTGCTTATACTACTTGTTCCAGGCTGACCTAACTCCCAAAGGCCATTCTGAAGACAGCTCAATAGGCTAAGAAGAAGAGATTTGTTTAGGTATGGGATCTTGGTAAACGGTTTGTATGTATGTGTGTTTGTGTGTGTTGGTGTGTGTGGAAGGTGTTGTGTCAGTCTTTGTGTTCATAGTTACGTCCATGCTCGTGTGTGTGTGTCCTTAGTAGTTTCTAATCATACTACTAATGGCAGTTTGGGCTTAATAGTAGAAGAAGAAATGATGAACTGGTTTAATCTGGGTGTGAAAACTATTCAATAGCACCTGGAAGAAGAGAATAATCCTCCTTGTTACGTTTGCAGGGGTGCAAGATGGCATGCAGTATGAGTGAGAAGTCATTTAATGGATGAAACATTTTCCATGAAAACATGGGAATTATGAAAGTGGTGTAATCAGAGGAAAGAGTAAGCAGTACAGCAAATAAAATTTGGGCAAGATTAGAAAATAGTGGGCCATATCTTCCATGTGCATTATAGCTATTACATGCAAATGAGCTAGTGTAGCATTTCTCATCAATTTCCAATTTATGACCATGTTAAATACTAAACGTAACAGTCACTCTTAAAACCATCTTGACCTTTGTGGCTAGTCATAATATTGGATTCTGGTGACTGATGAGAAAACACTCAACTAAACATATCCATGGTTTTATTATTATAGTGAATCTACTGTATCTTACTGTCTTTTTCTACATAAATACAGCTTCATCATGGCAAGGAAACTATTTAAGGAAACAATTGGCCTATGGAATAGGCAAAAAAAACAACCCTGTCTTCCTTCCCGCTCCTTTCTAGTGAAGGTTCCTCTGTGAGACAAAGCTACAAGGACAGCTCTTGCTTTAATGTGCTACCACTGACCCAGTTTCTCAAGTAAATGAATTGCAAAGCGAGAATGCCTAAAGTCAGACTTGTTCTAATACCGCTGTCTTTAACCAGGGGACTACCATGAAAACCAGGGGAGGTAAGATGCTGCCGGCCTGCAGCATTGCTGAAAAGGGCAGAAGTGATGACACTCTATTTAGCTTGTTACAGTATGCACTTTCCAAAACAGTATCCAAACAACTAATTAATTTGAGGTACAATTTGGAAGAGAAGTGGATCATTTGTTGTAGCGTAAAAGCAATGCATGGCAAAATAAACAGAAACAATAACATTACCCTATAATGTAAGAATGATGAATGTATTTGTTCTGCATCAATAATATCCTGTATGATGTATAAATCTAAAACAAACATAAGAGTAATATGATCCCTGAGCTATACGGAGACACTATGGAGCATGGAGCTGTGTGTGAATGTTTGTGTTTGTTGTGAGTGTGTGTATGGCATGTGTGGGGGTGTCTCAGCTATAAGGGCAGGGTGAACAAAATAATGACAACCCCTCATGAAAAGGGACTTCAAAGGAGTACTAAGTAATGTAAGACCATATAACCAGTCGAAATTGCAACAGCTCAAGTTGTCTTCTACACAAGTCTCTAGCTCACCCCTACTCCTCTCATCCCTCCTGTCCCCTTGAGCTACAGTGGCTTAGTTTACACAAAGTCAGAAAAGTAAGCTAGCTAATTAGACTAGAAATCAAAACAGAAATATCTAGTGTAGAGGCAAGGCAAAATACTGCTTTGTCATTTTCATTTTTGGCTTGAGAACAAGGGTTTTTAGAGCCTTCGTAGCTGAAATGTCTTGAGATGCCAGTTTCTTGCTTGTTGTGCCGTCAACATCATCACTAAGCAGTTAAAAATGTGTGGAGAAAGAAATGTAGTTAGTGGACAGTTTGAAAGCCAGGTGCTCTTGGGGGAAATATCAGCACCTGGCAAAGTAGGCTAATTGCTGCCTCATTGGATCAACAACTATATCAACCCCTTGCAGATAGGCCTATATTATGGTCATTCTGTGCTATGGGGCAGTAAAGGGCACTCCAGGTTACTTATTTCCCCTTTAAATTTTAAGTAACTAACCACAAATAAATGCAGCAACACTGGCGAGTCATGCTGATTTAAGAAATCTGACAATTATTTTATATGTGAGCTTTCAATAAAACAGGAGGCAACTAAAAGTTCCAAGGAGGCTGAATACTTAGTGCCTGAACTGTGCATATCGATCACAAAAAGTGCTAATTAATTTATTGAATGTGGCAAAACGACCAGTCTCAAAAATCATGAAAAAAACAAAACAATGCAAAACACAGACAAGGGAAAGAGGATCAGTTGTTACAAGTCAAAGCTCAAAGATACTAAAAAAAATGGTTGCTGAACTTTTTTTTTTTTTTTTTTGTGCGTTTGCATGTATTTGTTTTGAATGCGTATTTTCGTCAACCGCCTCAAAACTAAAGAAGAAGAAGAATGCTATTTTCATTGGCATAAATGTCTTCCCACTTCACATGGTGGAGCCTTTGCGCACAGGTTAAACATGGTAGCTGGTGCCTTATAATTCCTGGAGTGATATTTAGATGCTGGAAGCACGTTATCCTACTGGTAAGTACCGAATAGTAAGTTTGTTGAGAATTTCTGTGCTTTTTAACCAAGTAAAAACATACGGCTAACCTCTGTAACATTACTGAGAACTTCGGCGAAAAGCTAAGCTAACCAGCCATGTTCCTCTCATATTGAATAAGTTCAAAAACGACTTTTTTTTTCTTGTATTTAGTGGCTCAATATTATGTTTTGCTTATGTCGAAGAAAATGACTTATGGCTACAGGCCTACAACTTGTGAACATTAACAGAATTGGGTTTCAAACAATTAAGCTAGCTTGCCCTTTCCTTTGATGCTGCCTGACTTAGAAAAGGGGTAAAGAATTAGCCTAACGTACACCATTTGAGGAAAATACTATTGCTCATGGACTTCCATTTAGTTTCTTGGCTAAAACAGATTTAGTTATCAATTTTAGTTATCAATCCCATATCCATGCTTCTACATTGACTACTTTCTTTCCATGTTTCAAGGTATTGTGCTCTATGGTACAGTGCATACCTACCGGTATTTGCAGGTTTTCCTCGACATTTTTTTCCTCAGGCTTTATGGAAGGCAGAGAACCTCTTAAAGTGATGCGTGTGAGATATTGGATATAGTCTGCAGTAACATTCAGCGAAACTAGCATGGCAGGTTGTTGGCAAATTTATATTCAGTGTTTGAATTGTTTTATTTACTATTCAAGACTTGTAGACTTAATATGGTGTTTTTTATAGCACAATGCAGTCCCTACATTTCCAGGTTATACCATGTTGGTATAGTGGCACATAGCTGGTGTGATATGGCTACTTTTGCAGATTCATTAAATAGTGTTCCAAGTTGTCTGATATAATTTTCGTGTTTTGAGTCTTTGTGGAAATATATGGCAAAACAGGGCCTTTTTAGTGGTGGCCTTAATATAGCTAATTGTACCGGTGGGTAAACGTCCCTATTAAGCCCATGTACCATATAAGCCCACTTGCAACTTCTGAGTCAAATAAAAAAAAACGACATCATCATTTTTTGCTGTGACGTTTCTTCCAATGAAGCTGCTTGTTACATAAATTACACTTTTTATTGTAAGCCAATCAGATTTGTCGATATTGAGTTATCGAAGCACATGTGTGACATGTGCCTGCTGATCCCAGAAGAAGTTGCAAAAAAACTTTGGTGATTTTGGTACTCAAAAAATTTATAATAAAATACTCAAAATTTAAGTGATTAGTGTTTTGAATAAGACATATGTTAGAATATTACTTGTTTTAGAAATATTGTTTCTTTTGAAATCAAAATATGAGTTTTAGCATGCTAGCAAACAGACCACATGCTGCATCAATACAGTAGCTGCATAGTATGGTTCATTGCAGTGACATAAAGCATGATAAGCATGTATAGTTTGCATTTTTTGTATGCAATTTATATTATTATACTGTTAAATAGACAATAAATGTGTATGTTTATCTTTATTTATTTTTTAATTAACATTTTTACCTGGTGGGCTTAAAGGGGACGCTAGCAAAAAAATCACACTGTCTGGGGTGGATGTAAATGAGTATAGCTAATTACTTCTCTGCATGATCAATTTATACTTTTCATGTTATGTTAGTGCACCATATATAGATTTATTTCATATAGTTTTTTAATGTCATGTGCATATAATAAAATATTCAGTCTTTTAACCATAAATTCACTGATGTTCCCTTCAAGCCCACCTGCTCCCATTAAGCCCACTTGACTGTGTTTCAATGGGGATTTTCTCCCTTTTGACCTTTGAACCATTTTCCTCCATAATCAAGATAATTAATACCCATATTTAAATATCAGTGATATTGCATAGGTCAGTTCATTCTGGATAGGCCTATATTCTATCCTAACATTAACAATAATTTTTTAATCAGATGAGTTTTAGTTTGAGATGACTAAAGTTAATAACTAAGTTCATAACTAAGTTATTGTTTAATTGTAAATCCTGAAATTGACTCATTTACTAGCCTTAGAACATTAGTATTGAACCTGCAAACTGTTTTTCTTTCAGTCAGTCGGTCTTTAGAAATCTTCATAAAAAAATCTGCACTTTCAACCAGCTGGCTGGACCAGAAATTTTGGCCAATTTCAAATGCCAACAGCACACCATAGGATAGAGATACAGACAAAATGACAACACATATTGAAAGATGAAGTATTGAAGAGTAATTTCCACTATAGTTTTGATTTTGTTCATAAATAGTTTTTTGGCTACATTCCAAAGAAGACATGTTGTAAGTTTAGCTTTTTCTGCGTTGACAACACAGCAAAAAGGCTGTTCACGCCTATTTCAAATGCCATTTACAGGCCATAGGATAGGAGTGGAGACAAAATGAAAATAGCTATTGAGAGCTAAGAGATTACAGATTTGAATAGAACAAGTTTGTATTGTTAAGATTTTTTAAATATATATATTTATTTACCAACAAATCATGAAGTGGGCTTATTTGGAACACCCAGGGGCTTAAAGGGTACGTTAGGTACCCATTTAGCCCATGCCAGACTTTTGACATATTTTGACAAATTAAACAATAAAAATATTAGAAATTGGTATAAGTGAATTATTGACACTTCAAATGAGAGATTAGACTTTCATTTTAACTAAAATGTTCTCACTTAAATCGGGGCAGTATATATTAAAAATGTCTGAAAAGCGGATTTGGTGGGCTTAATAGGGACGTTTACCCTAGGTTAAAATGGACTTTTCCAAAATAGTAAACATGCTTCTAAGTTGGTATGTTCTTGTATGTTTTTTGGGTGTGTAGTCATCCACTGTTAATTTTTTTAGCCTGAAATTTAGCTTACCACTGGCCATAAGGCATTCTAACACAATGTACCATAATATCTTTTTGCATGTACTGTATTTTACAACTAGAGGTTCACTTCATATTTAATGTAAAGATAAGTACACTCAACTACTTATTTACTCTTTTAGTCAAAAGGGACAAATTTTGTGCTTTTATTTTGAAAACCAAATAACCCTACTTTCGGTATTAGTAGTTATCTGTAGGTGAATCTCAAATCCAAGAATGTGGAGACTGATGTTTCCAGGTTGTCTTGGAGAGAACAAACTTCTCATGAAAACAAGCAGAGAGGCATCCTTACAGTTTGAGGATGCTTTCAGGAGATTTTGAAGGAGATTTTCTTTTTGGGGCTGTACATGATCAATTAAGATGCGCAGCTGTTAATTTCCCTACCTGCCCTACTATAGACTGTGCATGATGCCTCTTGCAATGAATCTTGGGTCTTCCCATTCATTCTCATAATCTCATTCATTGTCTTGGATCTTTATCCGTCCTTGTCCTTGTCCTTGTCCGTCCTCCGTCCTTGTCACCTAATCAACATATCTAAGCATCATTGGAACTTTATGGGAAGGTCTGGAGCACAGAGTGTGGATTAGATTACCACCTGCTTGAGAACTGGAGGCTTTCCTTCTTGAAGAACAGTCCAATATCCCAGTACACACAGTTCAGGACTTGTACAGTATTCCAAGAAGGACTGAAGCCCTTCTGAAGGCAAAGGGCTACCCTACTCCATATTATGTAGCCTACTTGATACTCATCTATATGTTTCCATTATTTTGTCCTGAATGTTCTTACCTCATCTAGAAGGTAGTCATGCCATAAGTATCATAATCCCTCTTGGATGGTGTTGACAGCTTCTGAGACAGGAGATCTGAGGATTGCTGAAGTATTGGTTTTACATCTGGGTAATAATGCCCAAAGGCCTGAAGCTTTCTCAAATTGGCATGGTGTTGTTCTCTTGACAGTTCAATGTGACATTGACCCCTGCTGGCCAAAATGTAAATTACACACATTTACCAAGTGATATATTCAATTTCTTCTTGCACTCTCCCCTTTCCTTCACAGTTCTTTCTACCACAAACCATAGCTTTGTGAGAGGCAGAGTTACCTTATGATTAATAAGGGACTAACTCCACCTGCGCTGCTATATCTCTCAGCATCGTATATGCTCTCCAGCTGTGGAAATGCAAGTTTAGGAAGGTCCAAGAGCTTGTCAGCAGAATCTCTAATGCCCCTTTGGGTGTCAAGGATTCTGGAAATTTTATTCATTAAATATGCAAAGTTCACAAGGGACAGACAGTATTAAGGTTGTCCGTTTTCTGGGAACGATTCCAATTTTAACATTAACTCACGAAGGTTGAATTGGTGGCTTTATTTAAGTAATAGGCTGTGACTGAATAGGGTCACATCATGGATTGGTTATTTGCAGTGGCATGAATGACATTTTATAGTCTGTACAGATGACTTAGACACAGGATGTATAACACGTATAATTCCAAAGCAGTGGAGATTAAAATCTTGAATTTATTGTAGATTATTTGTTGATGATTCTGTAAATTCAAGGCAGAAAATCATCTTCATTCATCTTTATTGTCTTTTCGTAAGTATCAGTCTGAAACAGGACAACACACAATACTGAAACGTAACAGGAAAATTATACAAATATATTGAGATGTGGTGCTGGTTGCATGACAGAAATGTAAACTTTGATGGTATTTTCACTGTACAGAAAGGAGATATGAAAACATACAGTAGTTGAGAGAAATGTCCAGTCACTTTTCCAACAGTTTTCTTGTTCTTAGCTGAGGTATGGTAATGTTTAGCTTATCATAACTATGAAGCAAAGTGTAATACAATACTGCCATCATTGCAGTCATACAGATATGCTATCAGCATACAATCACTGATTTCAAACATGGCACAAAATGAAGATTGCTTTCCTTTTGGATTTCTATAAATCTATTAATACCACACTGTTTCTATATGAAGGAAAGTACCTACAATTTGGAAGCTATTTTTAAGTACACAAGCAATTAAAGTAGTTTCTATTGAAGTGTATCTAAAGAACATGGTTGATATGAGCTGGCAGTTTTACTGTGTAGACAAATGTTCATGTTTTAATCCATAAACCAGGTATACATGCATATTAACAATTCGAAAGTAAGGCAAATGTTTGCTTGATTCATCCACAGAGAAACAAACCAGGGGAAGAAAATGCTATATCCTTCCTCTTCTGTCCATCAAAGGGGGGGGGGTGCCTTTATGATTTTCTTTATCAAACAATCTCACATCAAGTTCCCTTTACGTTCCTTTTTGGACATCCTGGAATATTTCCAAGTGGACGGATCAGTAACATCTATGCCACTTGTAAAAGTACTGTCTTGTCTTGTTTCTGTTTTTATGTAATATCACTGTTAAGTTTTCTTCACAACACCCAGTTCTTTACTGTGTGATGGTTAGAAAAATCCCTCAATCCATTCACCCTCCCATCTAAAAAGCTGTGTGAGATAACAGGCTTGTTTGATGAAACTCTTGCAGTAAACCTATGGGGTTCGAAAAGGCATGTGCTGGTGCCTCAGCGTTACCTTTGTGTCCTGCTGCATCTTACATTAGATCTCCCATCTTGCATCTCCCATGGAGGTACCAACGCGGCATCTGTTGTGGCCACATCAACTTATGTACATGAAGGGAGAGGGTGTCTCCCAGTCTAGTTCACCTGAGTTCTGGTTTGCTACCATGGCACTTAGCCATGCATGAATAGAGCAACCAAGGTGGGGACAGACACTTGCTGTGTTGTGCTGAAATGAATGGCTAAATGGGGAGTGGACTGTTGCATTGTTGCTTAGCAATGAGACTGCTGAAGGAACAGGAGGGAGACATTCATCTCACAGGTGCAGAGTGGAGTCTGTGCACGTGAGGGTCACGTGCCTGCATGCATGGGCCGTGTCCGCTCCTTACGTGTCAAGGCGGTGTTTTCTCTTGGCTTTGCGTGCATACAGGAAGTACATAGTGTGTCCAGTGGTGATGAATAAGACAGAGATGATGACTAGGATGCCAAAGTGCTGTGGCTGTGGAGCAGAGATGACCATGATGAAGTGGAGCAGATCCATCAGGTAGTTCATAGAGCTCTGCACCCCATTGACCACACCCCTCTCTGACTCACAGATGTTCTCCTGCAGGAGCTGGGTCACTGTCAGGTCAAAGGACCACAGACCTGGAACACATGCAGCAGAGAGATCATTGGGGTCAAAAGTTGATTGAGCTATTAATACAGTTATTACTGTCATAACAACTGGTTATGCAGCTGTTGCAGTCACTACAAAAAGAGGAGTAGGTTGATTTCGAACATCCATAGAAAATTAAATAGTTTTTATGGCAACAGTTAACAGTTAAAGTCGAGATGAAACGGCACTTCGAGAGTATCTAACTTCCGTATCGTGACGTATTTCCGAGTGAAACAGGAAAGACAGGCGGGACATAACGTTGGGAGGAATTTGATTTGAACGTTGAAAAGTGGGCGTGTCATAACACCCGAAGACACACCGAAGTACCATGCTGTTGCTAGCTAGCTAACTAATGAATCTTAGCCTCTTAGCTCTGTGCGCTAAAAGTTGAAGATTGATTGATGGGTGGATGTCATGATATTATTGGTTGAAATTAGTTACGGGCATGCTTACGTAAGCACACGGCATATTTTGTTTTACAGGAAGAAAACATGATTGAATTTTGATATAAGAATACAATGAAATTGATTTTTGGTATTTTTTTTGGCATATATTGTTAAATAGGTGCACAGTATGACCGGGGATGTGATCTAAAAGGGTTAAAAAGGCATTTTTCATTTCATCTCGTCTTTAAAGCTCTTAGTTTACACAGTTCTTGAAGCAATCCATTTAGTTAAAATATGCAATAAATGAACAAAAACTGAAAAAGTAGGGAGTATTGTCTTATTCCCATGCATTGAATATCAATGTAGTGTCTGTGGATCCATATATAGCTTCAGTGCTGAAATCTGTTGAAACCAGTCGGCTTTGGGTGTCTGTCTACTCACCGATGCGTGCTGTGATGACACCCAAGAACAGCAGGATAATGGAGATGTAGGATTCTGGCACTGAATCAGAGGGCACATTGTCAAAGAGAACAGTGTTGTTGGTCCAGTGGATGGAAGAGCGGTCAGGTAGTAGTGGCTGATTGCTGCCCACCCTCAGAGGATAGGTGTGTTTTTGCCTTTGGCTTGCCATCCCTCCAACCTCAGAAGAGGAGTTAGTGTTAATATAGGGCATCAGCAAGCTAAGATCCATGGGACTGCCAGGGGCAAACACAGAGCACACACACAGCAGCAAGCAGCACAGGTGGAGGCAGCTTGAGATGATGCCTGTGTTAACCAGGCCATAGGCCTTTCTCAGTTTGGTGAACATCACGGTGCCCATTAGCCCTGTGATAGCTGACACGCCCATCAGCAGACTAAGGAGAGAGCCGCTTATGCCCTGAGTATAAGCGTAGCCAGTAGTGATGCAGTCAAAGCCCAGCACTGTGGTGTAGAGGAAGGCCAGGCCCATGCCTGCCAGGAAGACAGGCTGGCGATAGTAGGCCCTCCAGCCATCTTTACAGGTGCTCAGCAGCCGCTGGAACCTCCGAAAACACAGAGGCAGGTTGGTGATTTCTTTCAGGTTCAGACTCATGTTGCAGTTGTCTTCTGTTAGAGCTGGAGGTTCTGTAGCATTACCTTCCCCTGATGAGGAAGAGGAATATCATCTGTCAGTGCTATCAATGCTAAATGATTCACACCCTTTGATGTACATTTTGGAGCTTAATCAGAGGTGTCATCTTTTCGGTCTGCTCTATAATGACTTTAGTCCTTCCAATGCAATGTCTGCTCAGTATTCTGTATCCTATAGATGTTATAAAAACCCACAGTACTCAAGAAACACACAGTAGTAGTCAGTTGTACGATAATTACAGCATCACAATGCAACAAATGCTTCTTGTGACATTCTGGGAGGCCCTAATGGAGAAAAATTAGGGATGAAGTAGTAGCATTTTTTTCAGGTCTTATTTAAAAGAATTGCCAATGTCTTTTTCAGTGTGATAGGGTCTATTTTTTGAACCATCATTCCCTTAGCATTGGAGCTCTGCAGAATAGGGTGAAAAGTTCTGAGGTCAAAAGTTGATTTAAGGGCGCTCTCTCACGAAATAGTCTGTTTGCTTAGTCTGAACCAGTGTGTCATCGATTTTTTTACCAGCCCTTGGCAGCTGAGCCAAAATGTTAATTTTGGACACTGGCATTGATGTCTGACTCTTGAGGACACCGCTGAATATGAACGGTTGTCACGGCTCCGGGTGGTAAATGATATATCGATACATACGTTTCAAAGAAGACATGCTGCCGATATCAGCGAAGATGGCTGGAAGTGATGCAACATTATCATAACCTGTTCACAATTGCTTTACAAGGAAGACGAGTGAGGTAGGCTACAGCTTATAATGCATTCTGACAACTGCACATGAAAAATGTATAGTACTGTTCCTGATGACATCATATCACTACACAGTCGACCCACAAAGCACAGTGTTTTAGTCCACATGGCGTGTTCAAACCAAGCATGTTTGGAGAGGTTCAATCAAACTCTGGATTGCTTACTCCTTTAGTTCGGTTTGTTTGAGCAGGTGAGAACAATGCCATTTGAACCTGGGTGCACACCAAACAATGAGACCGCCTGAAAATGCAGGTCTTGGTCCTCTTCCAAGCAAACTGTGGTGCGGTTCATTAGGATTGGGAACCTAATCATACCAACTGCAGGAAATTACCCCAAAACATGATTTTATGATGTTGTTTGTTCAACCGTCATTTCATATGGTTTTACAGGTATAAGGATATGGATGTTGACATCAGATAACCAGCAGTTACTCATGCTTGGAAAGCCTAGCATAACAAAATTAACTGAGGGCAAACTGCAATCTGGGCTGATGCTTATATTCACCTTTTTCTTAATTTGTTCTTACCTGGTATGAAGACCAGAGATGGTACATTATGGCACAGACAAGTCCATCAACCTGAGCTAAAGTTACACGGACGGGAATTGGATTTGCTTTGATTCTCCCCACTTCCTGGCTGGCAAAATGTAAAATTTTGTGGGGTGACAGATTACCAAAACTGTCCAATAAATGAGTTACTTGTGAGTCCGTGTCACTTTGGTTTACAAGCCCTGGTTCGCTTTGGACGAACCAGTCAACCTTAACAAACCAAATACAAAAATGCAACAAAGCAAAATTTTGGACTTATGCAAACTGTAGGTGTGAACACACCCTTAAAGCGATCTGCTGCACTCACTTGGAAGCGCTCCGAGACTACCTCTCTCAGGTGGACCATGCAGTGTTTGATGCACTCAGTGGTCGATTTAGGTGTTCTCACCTACCCAAATGAACAGGGGGTAAACACTCCAGAGTTCACTTCAACCACTCCAAACTCAGCAACTCTGAAAAAAGTCTTTAAAGGTGCAATCACACCTACAGTCCCTTTTCTTTGGTCCAAACCATTTTGTTGCATTTTTATATTTGGTTCGTTTGGTTCATCGAACAACAAACAACATACTCATAAAACCGTGTGTTTTGGGGTTGTTTCCTGTAGTTGGTACAACTGGGCTACGTTCTCCTACCTAATGAATCGCACCAGTTTGCATAGAAGTCGACCAAACCTTACCTTTTCAGGCGGTCTCGGTGTGGATATTTGGTGCATACCCAAGTTCGAATGGCACTGTTCTCACCTGGCCAAACAAACTAAACTGAAGGAGTAGGCTAAATGCTCCAGAGTTCGATTGAACTGCTCCAAACATGTTTGGCGTGAACATACTCTGTCTGGGACTGAGCAGTTTTTCTGAAAATTCTGCAGTGTTATCCTGTTTTATCCTGTTTTGGTCCTAGAGGAAAAAACTTTATCTCAAAAATGCAACAAAAGGATTATTAATTACAGTTGGTCTTAGTAGGTTATCTATCATCAATAACTCACTGATCACTGGCTCTTTGACAATAATCCGCCGGAGAAACATAGACAAAATCAGCATGTAATGTTTGAATTATTTATGTTTACAGTAGTTTTACCCTTTCCTTTATCTCTCTTATGATGTTTTTATTTTACTTGTTTAAATAAATGTTTTGTGGGGAATGTGACTGTAAAGCTTATTACAAAGTTTTTTTTGTAAAAAAAAAAAAAACTTGTCAAAAGGCTATACAAAGTGCGTTTAATAGCCTATATCTAATATAATTATTCACAACCACACACTGGCACAACACCCCATACTGTGATTAGTCTATACCTTGTGACCTTCTCCTTTCCCTGCTCTGCAGATAGACCTGATCCACCTCCTCCACTGGTGGTTTGACTGAGAGAGCAGGGACGATGCGGTACACCCGTGACAGGAAGATGAACTCCACTATGAGAGACACAAGGTTCCATCCCAGGATGAAGCCACAGCCGACTACATTGGAGGCCAGGGTCATGACCTGTCCCACTGCTAGTGGGGCCAGGATGTTAGTCACCTGATCAATCCGCCTCATGGTCGCATTCATTCCTTTTGTCAGAATCAAAGACACAGTGGTTAATGTTGTACTGTATTCTGCTGTATTCTAATAAATTATTATTAACAAGAGCATGTCATAAATGGACCAATACCTGACATCAGTATGATATATTCTGCAACAGTTCCAGTAATTCAAGAATTTAAAAGTCAGACAGTGACAGAAACACATGACAAAAATAGGAAACAAACCAGTGAGTGCAGCAACAGAGTGAATTGTCTCACCAGCAAGGTGACCACGGTTGTAGCCTGTGATAACCACAATCCAATCCCTCTGAATGGCAATGGTCAGTGCTGTGCTTGCAAGGTTTGCCACATCTGCCAGGACGATCACCACCGTATAACAAACCACCTTGTGTAAGTTTTGTGATGCAACATGTTACTACACATGACAGCACAGAGTAGCCAGAGGCTCAGCAGCAGAGACAACAGGGACACAGGACAGTGGGAACAACAGCAGCAATAACTCCTCTGTGTAGTAATCATGGTGGGTAAATGGTTTGCAGATCGACATGGTAGCAAATGATAACAGATGCAATTACTAGGCAAATATGCGCTGTCTACTCACAGTAAGCCATCCATCCCAGATCTGTTCAATCCACTGCTTATATGAGAACACCAACATGAGCACAATGCTACACACTGTCACTGAGATGTTCTGAATGAATAGTGATGCATGTGCAACTAAAATAGGGGACAAAAAAACAAAAACAATTTCAAACTCTCCAAATAGAGCAACGACATGTAAAATATGAGAATAGTCCTTGACTAATGAACCATATCAGGGGCTCTCAATCCTTGTGGCCCAGAGTTCTGCTGGTTTTGATTCAAGCCATCTAATTGGGGACTGATTTACACCTTAGATGCCATGTGAATGCAATTAACCACCAGCAGTACTCTGGGCCCCGAGGATCAGGATTGAGAACCACTGATCTACTATATATCACCCATGATATACGTCAGGGGTCTCAAACGATGTGCCATGGAGGGCCGAGAGTATACAGGTTTACAGGTTTTGTTCCAACCAAAGACTACACCAGGTGATTTCACTGATTGGCACAACTTCAACCAGAGAAGAGGAACTAATCAGTAAAATCACCTGGTGTAGTCTTCGGTTGGAATGAAAACCTGCATACTCTTGGCCCTCTATGGCACATGGTTTGAGACCACTGATATACGTCAAGACTTTCAAATTGAAATGAAATTGTTGGTGCCTACCCTTATTCCTGGGATTGCGATCAACCCAGTCTCCAATCAGAGCCCCAAGGAGGAGCACTGACCCAGCCACAACCAATCCAAACACTGCAGTCAACAGCAGGTTACGACCATACAGCTCAATCAGGAACACAGAGATTGCAAAGTGCCACATGCGGTCACCCTGTTTGACACAGTATTACAGTACAGTATTATCTGTTGTTTTGCAAGGTAGTTCTTGGATGCTGTCATACAGTTTAAGTGGACTACCTTGCAGTTATGGAAGTTTTGATGTCTTATATATTGCTCCAGTAATTTCAAGAAATGATTCTTACCCACATTGACAATGCGCCACTGACATAGATTAGAAACTTGGGACCTTTGAGGTAGATGAGAGCCGACCCTTAGGAGGAGACAGATGAAAATTATTCCGATAAGCAAACAATCCATAAGCTAGCACTCCACTGTATTTTAATCAGAGTTGAGTTCACCTGGTATACTCCGAGCCGTTTTGGCTCTAGCGTCCCTGACGTCTTCGGACTCAAACTCGACCACCACCCCGCCACACCGTGAGGCATCTGCTCGCAGGGACATTGCCTATTGTAGGGTCATAGGTCAAAAAACTACTGAACTTGTCCCACCTTTCTGATAATATGGTGTGTTAATGTTATAGCTAAAGTTTTTACAACATCACTTGGATGTTGTTTTGAATGAAGGTTTAGTGCCTTCCTCTTTGGTACTGTTGTTTGTTTACAACTACAGGATTGTGTTGACCACTTACAGGATTACTGGTCATTTCTTCATTTACATACAAGGAGGCCATTCTAGAAGACAACACCACCAAAAAGCAACATGTGGCTATAGATATTTTAGTATTTAATGAAATAAACTTAATGTTATTTCATTAATCATGCATTTTTCAGCAGGAAAAGTTTGAACACCATGCCCTTTGGGAATACTATGACCTATTTTAGAGGATAGTGTCTGTGCTACATTATATCAAAATTAAGTAGTCTACATTTAATTACTTGCAGATCAATCAGTCATAATTTGCTTTTCAAATGATGAGACATATACAGTATGATGGCTCCCATGGGTCAATAGGTGACAATGCCTCAATTACATGCGATTTAAAAGTAAAACAGAAAAAGCATGTCAAACATATTCATGACATTCATTCAAATATGACAGTAGTAAAAATAGCTTTAGCGCAATGCCTCACATGGCTTTGTAAATGCAGTCAGAATATAAGCTGAATTAAATTAAAGCACTCAATCGTAAGTCAAAGCAGGGTCACTCATCACCTTTGTTCAGGTGTTGCACTCAATCCTTGCTGTTGTTCCTCAATGGTGTATCTTTTGCCATGTGTCCTACTTTGGGATGCTAGTCTTTCCTGAGAGCTGGAATTCAAGCTGTAGTAGTTTGAAAGGCTTGATAACATCACAGTGTTAAAGTGCACCATTGTATGAAAGTGCCAGAAAAGCAGAACAGGCAGAGGGACAACAAAGGCAGCCAGCATATTCCAAAGCACGTGACACTGAGAGGACAATATCACTGTCCACCCACACTACAAAAAGGACAACTGTGTAACTCGTATGACTCAAAATACACATATGCGCATGGTCAGTGAACACATGCACGTGCATGCACCCACACATGGACATAAGCGTAGTCCTCATTACTCATACAGCCACAAACACACACCCTCTTGCAATTACATGCAAAAAAAACCCACATGAAGCTTGCAAAATGTTGCATAAAGAACACTATCATGCAATACTTCACTCATCTTCTTACCCATCTGCAGGTAACAGGAGATGGGTAAGAAGATGAGTAACAGATAACGGAAGAGAGCTATTCACTTGGTAGAAGTTAATGTGATTTACAGGATGATACATAATCTTAACCAATGAGCGATGATGTTTACACAATATTTTACACTATAAATATCAACTAATGCAGCATTGCTTACATCGCTGTTGCATCTTTGTCCATGTTTGTATTGAAAATCAATATATTTGTCTAAAGAATTAATAATGCGCTTATCGCAAACCATTCAGGAAAGGCAATCAATTATTTTGAGTGTGTTCTCATTCAAAACATCAACACAGGAAATTAACAGTTATCTTCCTTTAATCAAATATTAGCACAAGCCTATTATTCAGTTCTAGCCTTTGGTATTCTGTTGTTAATATTTTTCTCAGGAATATTGTCATTGATTTGATCTGGCCTATTTGCATTTCTTTCACCAATAAAAATACACTGATGTAAATGAAGACAAAATGTATCCGAAATTAGAGCTTCTACTGTCAATATACTGTACTAGAGTGACAATGTTCACTACAAATTTACATTACAAATGTAATATACTTAAAGGCTTGCAGTGCCATGTAATACAAAGGATATAAAACAAACATGAAGAGAATCAGTCAAAAATTGTCTGTTTTCAAACATATACACAGTAAGAAGTTATGAAATCAAATATTGCAACTTACACAAAATCTCTCATATGGATTGTTAGTCCACAACTACTGACCCCCAATCTGATGAAACAGATGAAAGTTTTCATTTACAAGTCTCCGTGATTGCATTCATTTTCATATGGGTTTTGATTGTGCCTGTTCATGATGCGCTTCTTCAGGAAGCCCATGAATTTGTACAGAGCCACAAGGGGGATGGAGACAACAGGAAGGGCAGATAGGAGCACACAGATAGCAAACACCCATCGAGGATAGTGCAGAACTTCAGCAAGAGGGAAGTCCACCTGTAGGGGTGATGGAGTGGAAAGACAGTGGTTTTAAAAAATTCTGTTAGATTTAACAAACTGTACACAGTACTGTTGTGGAAGAACTGAGTAAATCTGCCTTACATAATCTGGGTTCCAGGCATTATATGTGGGTTGATTTTCAGCCTCAATCACAACATACGCCAAAAAAACCACCAGAAGCATGAAAGGGCTGATGAACCGCCAAGTGGCCTGCCAGTAGATGCTGGGCCTCCGACCCGTCATCCACTCAATGTCATCATTAAACCTGTGGGCACATGGATACACTTTGACAAATCAGCGACATTTAGTTAATAATATTACAATTTTGTTGATGAAATGAATTGAAATATCACCTATTTATTCCATAGATGTACACCACACCTATCATCTCAAAGAAAGCTATGATGAGCAGAGGCAGGGATCCCACGTAGCTGTTGAAAATCTCCAGCCAGTAGTTCCCAGACCCCAGAGTGAAGATCAGGGCCGCAACAAAGGAGGTGAGACATATCAACCCTGTGAGCGAAAGGGGAGAGAATATTACATAGCAATTATGAAAGCTGAATTTCTAACACCGTTACTTGTTATAATGAATTTACTTTGCAGATTTTTGCAGAATTTACTTCAAATGGAACCCTTAGCAAATCTGTCTTAGTCACTGTAATGTCCCAAAGGCTTTGATTGCAATGAGAATATTATATTAGGTGATGCATCAGGTCTGTCGGTTTACCTGTGAAAATCTCCTTAGGCATCCAGGATGGCACCATATGCAGGTCTAGCAGAGGAGTGAGGACCCCCTCCAGATTCCCGAACATTGAGGACAGTCCCAGGCTGAAGAGCATGACAAAGAAGAGCACTGCCCATACTTGGGAGCCCGGCATATTTATCACAGCCTCAGTGAACACAATGAAGGCCAGTCCCGTTCCAGAGGCACTCTATAGGTAGGATGTGAAATGCCGTTTCATACACAACTTCACAAAACTTCATCAAGCAATTGATTTAAAAGAAAAAAAAATTGAGTAATCTTTTTCTGAAATATTCTACCTGGTCCAGGAAAGTCTGCAGATCGCAGGTCTTTAGATGGAGGCTTTCAACCTCTGAGGGATCAGTCATATTGAGATAGCCTAACCAATCATCGTAGTTTTCAAGAGTTATGTTTTCATTTCCAATGTTAAATGCATTTGTCAGCGTCAATATATTTCTGTAAAATTGAGAAGAGATCAAATTAGTCAGTTAATACTACTACTACTACTACTACTGCTACTACTACTACTACTACTACTGCTACTACTAATAATAATAATATAGCAAGACGAGCTGGATACACTATGGCAGACCATAATCATCTGAGTGGTACATACCTATTTCGGCAGTCATTGTAGTTTGTATTTGCTTTAAATCCAAGAATGGCAAAAATAGGAATTGAAGCATATATAGATGTAAAACTGTTGACAAGACCAACTATCAAGGCATCTCTTTCACAATTGTTCCTGCAAAAATGAAATTATGTCTTTATTTTTTGTTTTCACCGCACTGTACTGTTTTTTTTTTACATTGATGAAAAGTTATTGTGTTCAAAATTGTCTTACTTCTGAGGATTATAGCTGGAAAAAGCAATAAGTCCCCCAAAGGCCAAAGACAAAGAGAAAAAAATTTGAGTGGCAGCATCCAACCACACTTTAGGATTCTTCAGGGTTTCCCACTGTAATGAACATATTAAATTTAGTTAGGTATCAGATTTTGTTCATTAAATTCTTGAAATTGTGTAAATAAGAAATTCTAATTGCAAACTTACATTTGGAGTGAAGAGGTAAACTAGGCCATCGGTTGCCCCAGTCAGAGTCAAGGCTCTGACCAAGAAGATCGTCAGTACGAGATACGGAAAGGTGGCTGTCACATAAATTGCCTGGTGAAAAATTTCAGAGGCTGATGAAATATTTCAGTCACCCATAAGACATGCATTGTATTTGCTTACTTTTCCTTTTTTAAAAGTTTCATAACACTTTACATGAACTCTGAGTTAGAACACATTCATAATGCCTAATTCATGAATGCCTAAATCGTTCCAACAACAAGAGGGATGAGACGTTCCTCTCTGTTGCAGCCCCAGCTTGTGATTTAGGCTGATAGGACGGGTGGATTTTTACATAAATAATCTTGCCTAGTGCAGCTTTAAGATTAAATTTGTATTCATGAATGTGACATTTAGCTGATATAAAGCTGTTGTGTTAAAAACTGGGGTGTTACATTTTTGCCATGAATTGCTAATATGTGGGCTACATTTATGTAGGGATTGTTGAAGGTAGATATAAAGATTAGGATCATTTTTACCATAGCATCAAACAGTTGAATTACCTTTCCAATGGTCTCAATGCCACGTATGAAGCAGATGTAGACAAGACACCAAGCAGTAGCCAGACACAACACCAGCCACCATTGTAAGGACCCACTGGTCTCAATGTTTGGCGTTATGTTCAGTGTTTTACGATACCAAAAATAGTTCACTGATGTGCTCTTTTCACATTCGCTCACATAACCTGCATCAAACAAAGAGATGTTCATACCTTGAAAAATAGGACTTGCTATCTATTATTTAAATTATTTGTAAGCATGTTTATTTGTATTATCATGAACAGAGAAATTACCAGTAAGGTTTAAGTTAACCGGACAGTCCCTCCAGGGAAGTGGATTTTGAAAAGAGTGGAAGAAGTACCAGAGGACCCAGGCCAGGATAGTGTTGTAGAACAGGCCGACCAGGAAGGATACTAGCAAGGAAGCCACACCTGTGTATACACATTGTCATGGTCCACCAAAATTAATTTATCGTATGGATGGCATGTCAGTGATCTCAGGTTAATCAGACATAATGTTTACATGACACTAGGTAGGTACTGTAGATTCCCCTTTTTGGCATATTGCTTAACTGAATGCAAACCTTCTCACCTAGGCCTCCTAGATATGGGGAGATTGAATTCCACACTCCAATGCTTCCCATGCGGAGCCTTTGCCCAATGGCCAGTTCCATGTGCAGCAGAGGGAGGCCCTCAAACACCAAGGCAATGACATAAGGAATCAGGAAAGCCCCTTGGAATAAAACAAAGTTGCCAGTGATAATAATTGTTAAAGTTCTTGCAGTTCTTGCAGTTCTTACAGTATGGTTAATCAGTAAGCAATCGACTTCACTTATAGGCACGTATAGGCGTTGCATATATGGTTGAAGGTCATTCAATTTATGTTCATTGGGCATTTTATTATCAACAATCAGAACTTTATCACACTTTCTCATATCAAGCTGTAGGCCAGCAAAAAAGCGGAGCCAAGGCAACAGAATTTCCTGCTTAACAAAACTATTTTCCCTCCCCTTCTCTCAACTGACTACTAATCTTGATTTTGTGTACCACTGTGGACTGGTGGAGGTATTTTGCCCCATTTATAGATGAAGAATCTGTTTTGCATAATAGTGAACTATAGATTAGGAATTGTCTAAAGTGGATCAATCATAGATTTGGAGAATAGGTAAACTATGAAATAGTGCAAGAAACAAAGACAGTATGATAAGATGACGTAACCACTGTAGAGTGTTTTCCCTCTCTCTGTCACTGATGAAGTCCAAGCAACCTGTAATAACCCCCTGGTCAGACATCATACTTTCACATTCAGTGGAAAAACAAACATGCAGACAGAATGATCTGAATAATTTCTCAGAGCAGACAAATAAAGTATGCAGCAAAAACACAATAGATTCACTGTCAAGAAATCATTTGGATAGCTTATAAAGCTTTTAAAATGTATATGGATGGAAACTTTTAGATTTTATATTTACATATGTTTAATACATGATTATTTACATTGACTTCTATAAAGAGTTGATTGAAAACATGAGAAATAAGGTAAATATTTATTCAAATACTTAGCAAAACAATAAGCAAATCCTATTCATTAGGTTTATCTTCTAATGTAGAATATTACACATCATACATCATTTTTTTTTGTATTTCAATTAATTATCCATATTCTTTGTAATTTTTCATTATTTATAAACAATAAAAAACATTCTCTAAATGATAGATCCTCAAAAAATATTCAAATCATCAAAGTATTATGAATAATTCATAATAAGCATACTGTATCTTGCATTACATGTGTTGTTTTCTGTGCTATGCAGTTTCCTTTTTGATCATTTCTCATTTTATAAAGAGATAGCCATTGGATAACGGACGATGATTAATCTTCCTTTAAATGGAAGACTAAGTAGAAAACCTGATTGTTGCTACACTACTATTTGCTGTCCAAGTACAATGTTTGTGTTAACATTAGAAAACACACTGTTACTGAAATGCTCTTACCTCCACCATAGATTTGACACAAATATGGAAATCTCCACACGTTACCAAGTCCCACTGCGAAACCGATGCAAGTAAGCAGATATTGAACCTTATTGTCCCATTTTGGTCTTTCAGTTATCTCTTTAGATCCATGAACCTGGGTCTGCTCAGCACTTCCAGCTTCAATAACCATCATTTTTTCACAAGCACTGCTATTTGTCTTTTGTAGTTTAGGTATAGATTATGAGGCATACACACATCCTGTATGTCTGACTCTGTCTACTCTTTCTAAAGTGGAGAGGAGGACCTGGTTACTTGGTACCTGTGTGTGTCAGGAGACGCAGGGGCAACGTTTGCATTATCAGCCAAATACTTCTTGTTGGCGCTAAGAGCTAAGGGAACAATGTGTCTCGTTTGTTTAATCAAAAGCCCTTGTGTAAAGCTTCATGATATGATGTTGATAACAGAGGCAATAATAGTAAATGGCAATACTATGAAACATAAATAATGGACACATTGGAATGAAACTATGATACTAGACATGGTTCTTTTAATCTCTTCCTTGCACACAAATTACATTACTGTTATTTACACACAGTCCAAGGTTACAATTACACCAACCAACAGTAATAACCAACATCAATTACTCTATATCCAAGAATATTTTGTGCGTAGCATATAATTCTCTATGAGAAGCAGTCATCATCAAACACTTTTTAAAAAGCCTTACCTTACATGTCTTGCTATACGTCTCTGTTCTATCTTATACATTCAGCATAATATTTGCATCCATTAGTGTACATTGAAAAGCAAAAAAGACAATATCACACAATTCACTTTACAGATCATAGGCAAATACTAAAGGATGCTAAAGGATTAAAAACAATGCTACAGCACTGTATAAGAGAGTTCGCTTCCAAATTTCCAAACCCTATTCCCACACTTGCCAGCATGATAGCATTTCCACCAAAGGACTGACTTCATGTCTGTTTCACATAACTCCACACATCACAACAGTGACCCCAGCTGGAGAGCAGGGCCCACTGTTATATTGGCCCAAGGACTATTGCCTCTTTCTGTGGTGAGGCCCCCTCCCAGTCTTGAACCCATGAGCTTGCTTGCACGATAGACCTTGATTTGGACAAGCATAGTAGTTCAACCAGAGGAGTGAGTTTAACCACCTTGTCCACTACAGTTGCACCTGCAAATGTAATATTGCATCAGACAGTTAGCATCTCACCAATTCTCTGATTTCATAAATTCATGAAATGTTCAATAACCAGACAGAGTTGAGTCTCTCTTGTTTAAAAAAGTCATTATTCTTAGAGCAGGAGTCCTGCGTGTGCAGAAACAGTAATTAAAGACACAACCAAACTTGGCATTGCAGCCATCTTGAAAATTACAAAGTAGATCAGTCTGGATATGGTTTTTCCTCCATGGTCAGGAGGACAAAAACGTTCTTTCTTACTGCAGCCACTGAGATTATTCCAATTAAGATGTTTACAGATCCCATAGTTAGACAACATCAAAATAGTGAAGAAACATGTATTGTAAGTTCTGTGTCTCAGGCAAGATTCAAACCCGGGGTGTCACAGCTATATATGTGTCTTACCCAGCTGAGCCACAGGGATGTCCAAGTTTACTTTTGTTCTTAACTGAATAATATGTGTTTATATTCATAAAACTATGGACATTGGTTAGCATCAAGCCAGATGCTGTGAAATGATCCAGACTTTGAAGTAGATTGTCTTAGTTACTGTGCCGGCAATGCAGAGGACAAGAATGTAAACCAACAGCAGAAGGGTTAGAAAACCATGAGATCTGCCAAAAAAGTTGGGTTTTTGGCCAGTAATGGATTCTTTGTTGCCATTTAACCTGGTAAAGGAAGTGAAAACTACTTATAATTATGCTGATTTCCATTTCTGGTCTTTGAGCTGATTACATAGCATTTTCCTCTAATGCAGTTTGATAGTATGGCAGCCTCCTAAACATGTAGTTAGTAAAATGTAGTTTTGTTGGCTGATGCTTTTCTGATTTAGTAGGGGTTAAATTCCAATTTGGCTGATTAAATTGACTGAATACCAGCTTTAGAGACTGACTAAAAAGGTTTTAGGCCTGCGCGTGTGAGTGTGCATGTGCGTGCATGGGTTCTTTCCTTCCTTCCTTCCTTTTTGGCTTTCTTGCCAGCAAGTTGTCAACTGTACACGCACACAGTGGGATGCTCTGAAGCTTTTTTCACTGATCAGTGGCTGGAAGCTAGATTAAATGCAGCAGAGAACATAAATAATGCACTGAAGGATGCTCTGAATGAATCACTTAGATTATACTTCTACTTTTTGGAGTGGGCTCTGCCAAAGTTCACTAGCCTCAATGAGCATTTTCAAAGTGAAAAGCTAGTCATCACATTCTTGTGGGAAAAGACGTGTGAAGCGTACAAAGATCTCCTCTTATCTTTTATGAACAGGAGCTAATATTCTACACAGCAATATCGGCCAGATGAACCCAGCCAACAATTTGAAGGCCCTACCACTGCAATGCAATGTGTGTGGGTCTTATGGTTATAGAGACTACACTTCCTCCTCCTGTCTTCCTCCTGCTGCCATCATTGACTTATGTTTGTGATGCCAAATGCTTCTAAAAGCTGCCTACCTAGAGATAAAAAAAAAACCAAAAAAACATTTTGACTCTGATGATCCAATCTCAAGTCCAATGGAGTGTCTCCCACCTGTTACCACAACTGATGGTCATAAGCAAGTTCACCTTAATGCAAAATGTGCCACAAATTCTGCACATAGACAATGACTGTAGACAATGACTGTATTCAGGTCATTAATGACAGTAGAGAAAGATGCCACTCATGACCCTGTCTGCCGACTGCAAAGAAATAGATGTGGATGCATTCTAGTATAACGCTTTCATAATGGAAGATATGGGAGGGGATTCAAACACCTCATGTCAGCATGCATTCTGATAAGTTGACCAAAGCTGACCAAAACCAAACTTGACCAAGTTTGACCAAGATTAGGCTCATCACAGACACACTTATTGGATTCATACACACACCAGAATGTGTGAAGATTGACAGTGGATGCCACAATTTTATGGAGATCAAACATGAGGAGGCAAAAAACAAACGTCACAAGATGGAGAAGTATGGAGAAGTACACCACATGTTTAAAACACATTGCACAAATACATGCAGAGTGATTTGTATCCCAACATTTGAAAAAATTGTGAAAATTGATATGTAAATCTACACTACCAGTCAAAAGTTTGGACACACCACAGTTTTCTTTATTTTTACTATTTTTCACATTTTAGAATAATAGTAAAGACATCAAAACTATGACACAAATGGAATTATGCAGTGACCAAAAACGTGTTAAGATTCTTTAAATTAGCCACCCTTTACCTTGATGGAGAGGCAAAGGCTTTGGAAAGAAATTCATACATACAGTAGGCATCAACTTCACTATTTATATTTGTCTAAGAAACAAATTTCAAGCATTTAAGCATAAGCCTTTAGATCAAAATGGCTTTACGGTAATGAAAAACATAGTACATTCAATTAGGTGTGTCCAAACTTTTGAGTATCATGATTTATGTGTATCATGATTTATACATAAACATTAACATTTTAAAAAAATATATTTAAAATATTTTCACATGAATATGTCCGTTTGGATAGCTTAACCACATTCACTGTCGTATTTGTATTTGTTGTAAATTTAAGAAAATGGTCATGCATGAAGCTGCTTCACTCTTGTCCGGTCCTGTGAGCACAGAAGACCAGGCAAATCAATAACAGCAGAGTGATACTAACGCCTAACACCTTCTAGAGCTAGAAAACAAAAACCTGCTTCAAAGTTTTGTAATAGTGTAGACCTTGATATCAATCATGCTGCACCTCTCTGTAGATACTAAAAGTATGTAAATGACAAAGATGTGTTAACTTCTGCAAAGATTTGGGAACTTTTTCTGAAGATCATTAGGTGAAGGATTTGCAGGTCTCACTGTACATTTGAGACAGTGTACAGATCTTCTAGATGTGCCTTTTCTTCATCTACCACTCTTCTTCATCTTTAAACATTTATAGACAGCAACTAAAGGTACAGCAATACTGGGTATCCCTGCCAATATAAAGATGACCACATAGATCCATACTGGATATGGCTTTTCCTCCAATCTAGGGAATTTCTCCTGCAAAGACACAGAGTGAAATAGTACACTTTTAATGACAGACCAATATCCATGATCTCTAAAGAGATTATCTCAAATGAATTCATAAACTACCGTACCGATTCAGGATCCCAAGCTTTGTAAACGAGCTTCTCAGAAACTTTAGTGATGAAGTAAAAGACCAAGATGAAAAACATTATGAGCGGGCTGACTACTCTCCATGACACCTGCCAGAAGAAGTTGGGCTTGTGTCCAATCATGAACGTGATGTCATCATTGAACCTAGGGAGACAATGACACACATGAAGTGCATTATCAACACAGTGTGGACAAAATAATGGAGATACCAACAAAGAGGCTTCCCTTAATGAAGATGTTTCTATAATAGTGTGGGATGCTTTTGATATTATGGCATAGTTTTTTTCCACCCTTACCCAAAAGGACAAAGTCAATGCTTACAACTATAACATAATGAATCTAAGTGGTCCTATGGGTACTCTCTGTTTTAAATGGTAGTGAAAACCATTAGTGTTTGAGATGCTGATACAGAAACTCCTATATGTTCAAAATGATTATAATGTATTGTTGATCAATGTGTTGATTATTTGAGGGGTTATGTTCCTGGTATGTAGCTAACATTATTATCAGTGGTTTAAACCACTGGGTGATCACTCCTGCATTGTTTATATGGCATCCTATGGCATCAATATATTGGCATCCTAGAAGAAGCCCCCCCTCAGGAAAGTGGTTAACATTTGCATAGGCCTCTTAAGAATGATTTAAGGATGATTGATTCAGATCTGGAAATGCAACCCACAACAGTGCAGAACCACTAGAACTATATATTGTAGGCATGCTGGCATTTCCATTATAATGTGCACATCCTGTATGTGATACATTATGGTTACAGGGAATCTGTACTAGCATATAGTTCACAACATTATTTTGTATTTCTTCATTACCTGTCTATCCCATATATGTACACAACCGAGACCATCTCACAGAATGCAACAATCAACAGGGGGATGGATCCTCCATAGATGTCAAAGAGTGAAAGCCAATAGTTTCCTGAGCCTTGGATAAATATCAGCCCCACCAGACAGCAGAACACACACGTTACACCTGTAAGAGAATGAAAAATAACTCTGATGGCAACAAAGGAAATAGACTGGAAATGCTTTAAGATGGAAAATGAGAGAATAGACGTGGAGTTACCAGTGACAGCCTCTTTCGACCATCCCTTAGGGAAGACTTTGAGGTCTTGTAGCGGTACTAAAACTCCCTCAATGTTACCAAACATGGATGACAGGCCAAGAGAGAAGAGCATTATGAAGAAGAGGACAGCCCACAGAGGTGAGATGGGCATCTTGGTGATAGCTTCTGTGAAGACAATGAAGGCTAGACCAGTTCCTTCAACTCCCTAGGCCAAAACACAGCACAATATTACACCAAAGCATCACCAACATTACTTTAAAGTAAACTTATTTTAATTCAATAAAAAACAATAGGAAAGTTGATGTGTTTTGCAGCATAAATTCACATCTTACACAGAACTGACAAAATATTACCTCACTGAGGAAAGTGTTCAAGTCACAGGTTTGCAGATCCAGCTCCTGAATTACCTCAGGATATGTTTCACTGAAACGTTGAACAACCTGATCGTAGTTGCTGTCAGTGATGTTACCCTCAGGAAGATCAAACGCATTCAGTAATGCTAAGATGTTTCTAAAAGCAAAAGTAAGGTAAAAAAAAAAAAAAAAAAAAGAGAAGTGTATCATATTGCTTGTGTTGCTGAAAAAACCTGGAGGGGCTCTTAGAATGCATAATCAGGCACAAAAGGCATCCTGTACCTGCCAAGACAGCTGTCAAATCGCTCTGTGGCTCTGAAGCCAATGATGGTGTAAATGACTGTAGCAGCAAAGACAGAGGTGATGCCATTGATGAGAGAGATGATCACTGCATCCTGTTCACAGTTGTTACTGAAGGAAAAAAGTTGTTTTCATTTCATCTCAGATATTTATAACATGAAAAGCTAATTGTGTAAGACAATACAGTGTGTACACCTGTAAGCCTAAATGATGTAGGAGTTGAACAAACTACCAGACTTACTGCACAGAGTTGTAGCTGGAGAAAGAAATGAGACCGCCAAAAGCCAGAGAGAAGGAATAGAAAACTTGAGCACCTGCATCCAGCCACGTTGATGGCTTTGCCAACTCTGACAACTAGGAGAATAAGTATTAGTAATTATTGATTAATTGGTAATTGCTGTATGAGATACAGAGTACTTTAATGAAAGATTAGGGTTAATCTCTCTATGCAGTGGAACCAAAATATCTAGGCATTTGGATCCCAATACCTATGTATTTACTGTATTAATTTAGTACATAGTTAACTGGCAGGTGATGCCCAAATGGATAGAAATTTGGTTATTCTAAATGAAATAATAATGAAAGTAAAAAAAAACATTGTAATGATTTTATTATGGCGAATGATTTTATTACAATGACATGATCCCATAGCATTGTCTTCCTAGACTGCACATTGCTGAAAAAAACAATATGACTGCTGCAATTAGTAAAGAGAGAAAAATTTGTAATGATATCTCAAAAACTGAGTGTACAGTTGATCAAAATGTCTAGCTGTAAATGTTCCAATGAATTGACAGTGTTAAATGTTCGACATAGATTGATCTTGGTCTTCATTAAACTAATGAATAATACCGTCAATACTCTCAAGATGATTGTAAAGCTGTGATGATATTAGAGTTCTTAAACCTTTCAGTCATAGGCTGCAGTATTACTTTTCCCTTTAGTTCTTTTGTCCTGAAGAACACTATCACGTGTTTGGCTCAATAGGTAATCTGCCTCTCAAACTGAAGATTGTGGATTGAAATCCAGACCTGTTGTTTTCAAAGTCATAAACTGCCAAGAACAATAGTCATATTTTCCAATAGAAAGCCACTTGAAAAACTTGAAAATGATTTACCTCACACTTGTTTAAAAGGAGAAAACTAGAATGTCTGCCTAACAATTACAAGGTCAGTGGTTCAAAGTCCGGTTGTTTGTCCATCATACTTCATGCATAAGCTAAACACATTCAGTCTCCCACCAGTAACCTGTCTGGGATTGAATAGGTTGTCATGGGACATAATATCTTGAATCTGTATTCAGATTATATGGCATTAGACTTTGGCTACTTGATACATTTTTATCTAAAGATGTTAAATTCATATCATTGAATGTGCTAAACCAAATGTCAGAAATGGCAACTAACCTTTACGTTGTGCTTTTTTCTTCTGCTTCATCTTTACACTTGAACCCCTACTATCGTGGTATGTGGCTATATTATCCATTTAAATCTGCCAAAGTCATTCATTTTAGAAAACTATTATTATTACATATTAAATATACTAACAATTATTAGAAAACTAATAACTGACACTCTGTCTTGCTTTGTGACCCATACATAGGGTTCGCCTGCTCTTGGTGTCAAAATGTATTCTGAATTTTTTTTCTCTCTTTTTCAAGGTGTGCAGTAGTAGTATGTTTTGTCCCCCCCCCCCCCCCCCACACCTTATAATGTGAAAGTACAATTTGGACATTACATGCATTCTGATTGGGTGTTATCAGAGATAAGAGTATTGTGAACTATAAAAGGAAAGAAAAAACATACAACTTACATCTGGAGTGAAGAGAAACTTCACTCCATTTAAAGAGCCCTTGAGGGTCAATCCTCTGATCAGAAAAATGGTTAGCACCACATAGGGAAGGGTTGAAGTCACATACACAGCCTTGGGAAAAAAAAAATTTGTTTAGCTGAATTTAAATGTTCAATATTACTGTTGACACAGTGAGAAAGAATGTGCCGTACCTTCCCAGTGGTCTCAATGCCTCGAATGATGCAGACATAAAGCACACACCAGGCACAAATGTGACATAACAATATCCGCCACTGTAGCCCACCGTCCTCCTCAATCCCTGGGGTTGTGTTCAGGGTCTCTCTGTACCAGAAATAATCCACGGGGGAGCTCCTCTCACACTCAGAGACTAGGCCTGACAGAATTTAATAACAGTATGTGTCACTTAGCAGGCATCGTGAGTTAAATTCCGATCTGCACAAATACTAGTTATAGTACTACCTGTTAAACTGCCATTCAAGGGACACTGGCTCCACGGCAGAGACTCTTGAAATGAGTTGAAGAAGTACCACAAAATCCAGGCAATGATAGTGTTGTAGTAGAGACTGATCATGAGAGATACACACATGGATGCAATACCTGCCAATTAATGTTGGAAAAAAAAAGTGTGTCTTTCAAAGCACTTAAGAACTGGTTATGACAAACTTTCTGGGAAAAAGGTCGCTTACCAATGCCAGTCAAATAAGGATGAATTGTAGACCAGACTCCCAAACTGCCTTTTCTTAAACGTTGACCAATAGCAAACTCTAGATGGAGAAGCGGGATTCCCTCAAGAACCAGCAGGATCAGAAAGGGTATCATGAATGCACCTGAAAGCCAAAGAAAGAAGCTGTCCATGACGTCATCATTACACAAACAGTGTATCTCTTTATTTTTTATATGATTCAGTACATCCCATACTATTCATGAAATGTAGCCATAAATAGAAAAGCTGAGGACAAATAATTGTGAATAAGGATGTCTGTCGCTATGTTGTTTTTTGTTTGTACTTTGAAACTACAGCACAGACAAATTTCCCTAAGGGAACAATTAAAGTATGTCTTGTCTTATCTTATCTTATCTTATCTTATTAATAAAAGACATTATATTCGAGGGAAAATACAAGTGAACTCCACCTTTTAAGATGCACGTGAGCAGAAAAGAAAATCAAAAGCATTGGATGCAGTTAGGTTTATAGTGCAGTCAGCAGGTGTGAAACCTCTTATCTGAACAGTGGCATTGAACTCTAACGAGGGTATACAGAGAGTATACAGTACTGTAGTTAGGACTGGGGCAGTGGTCTTGTGATGTTGGTCATTAACTAGTTAACTAGCAGAAGAATGCCCACTATTGTCCAGACTTGATTACCATACCTGGTGATCCAGAAGATCTCCAGACTACGGGCAGTCAGTGGTCAACCAGTTAATGACAGTTCGACATTAAATGATCCTGGGGATTGATTTAGAGGCTTTTTGTGAATTTAGTAGGAGTTACTAGATATCATCTAACTACAGAATATGTGTACTCTATGAGACAAACGTCATAGTCGGAGAACATTGTTGGCCAGAGAACTTTTACTTTTTCCACAAAAATGAAATGATGCAGAATCAAGAACTTAAATGCTAATAACCATTTCTTTTTTGTTTTACATAGCTAATGATCCTGCACTCCTCTGACCAATGGTGGGTCTGGAGTGGGTGTGATTCGGTTTGAATTATTATGCTGTGCTGTGTTAGTGAAGATGCCTGAAAAGGGAATAACTGAAGATGATCATTAAAGCATCACTTGCCTCCTCCATGGCTCTGACACAGATAGGGGAAGCGCCAGACGTTTCCCAGCCCCACACAAAAACCCACGCAGGTCAGCATGTACTGGGCCTTGTTGTCCCATTTTGGTCTGTCTCCAGCCTCTTCCTTCTCCAGCTTCTCCAGCTGCTGATGGGACAGTATCCTGGCCTCCAGGCCCGGATTGGGGAGTTGTAGCTTCATGATCCGTCGGACACTGTGGTATTGTGTGATACAATGGTGCACTGTACAGTGGCGGAGTGAATTGCGGTTCACACTCCAGGAGAGCCTACGTGCCGGAAACCTCTGTAATAGATTGACTAAGCTGTGGTGTCAAGGACCATCAACACACATGACAATTATTTGTGTCTTATCTGATGGGGAAAGGTCAATGCACAGAAGTTGATGTTCTTGTGAACATGGGAACATTTTTATAGGATTTATTGTCTTGTAACTTCTTTCAAAAATCAGCAATAACTTAGTGAGGAGTTTTCACCACACATACAAATGCCAGGATAAGGCTACTTTGTCTATCTATCTATCTATCTATCTATCTATCTATCTATCTATCTATCTATCTCTCTATCTCTCTATCTATCATCTGTCTGTCTGCTTTATTCCCTGTCTGTCTGTCTGCCTGTCTGTTTTCCTCTCTCTCTCTCTCTCTCTCTCTCCCTCTGTCTGTCTGCCTGTCTGTTTCTCTCTCTCTCTCTCTCTCCCTCTCCCCCCCTCTATCTGTCTGTCTGTCTGTCTGTCTGCTTCAACTGCAGAGCGTTTTGCGTGCTTCTCACATTCACCACTGGATGCCGCCATTGCGCCTGTAATACGAGGTCGCTCCGCCGGCTGAAGTCTGGCTGCCTCGCCACTGACTGGCAGAGTTTCTGCTGGAGGAGGGAGCCGCTTTCCCATCGTTTCCACTGACCAGGCGCCAAGTGTAGCAGCAGTCCCGTGCGCAGTCTGCCTCAGCACCTTCACCGCCCGCAATGCCCTTGGATACTGCCGCCCCGCTCATCTCAACACAACTCCGATTCTCTGAAGAGTAAAACAAACATACCTCACAACGAGGTATCCTGGATCTTTACTCTCTGTTTTCATTGCCTTGAATCCTCTGCGCCTGCATGAAGCGAATGGAGAAGGTCCAGGGATAACAGAGGGTGCAGGACTTGCTACTGCAGAGGAGCTGCCGGTGGGTCGCTGTGGCCCGGCTGCCGGGGGGCTGCGCGTCATATCAAGGGGCTTCGTGGCGCATCCGCTTTATTTGACAGACATCTGAAATCGTCTTGCATGGATACATCATGGCTACGCTTGTATGCAGGGTACAGTTCCTAGATGATACTGATCCATTCAACAGCACCAATTTCCCCGAGCCCACCAGACCACCTCACTACACTTTCAGGGAAGATATTCCTCTGATAAATCAGATTGCTGGAGTCCACAGGCTGCTGAAAGCCCCACAGAAGGTATGCAGTGCTTTTTATCTGATGATTGGACACAGGCTGTTTTGCAGCTATGATATTTGTGGCATGAATTCTTTAAAATAGTGAAGAGACTTGCAGTTTTGTAGATCTGCCTAGTGAATACACTCACAAAATGATAAACTAATTTGCTGACATGATGCTGTAGGGTTGCTACCACCAGTGAAGCAGTTTGCTGATGTGGGATGCTGACAAAGCATCAACATGCAGTCAAACAGTTACTGCATGCAGAGTGTTAGCATGGTATTCAGTGTGACATTATGGAATGTTGGGCAGCTTAAATTCATAGTGGAGTGGACAGAAAGCTTTAAGCACCCATGCTTTGGCTGAGGGGAGGAGGCAGGCATCTGTTAATGTTTACCACAACCACAACAGTGAACCCTTTTCAGTTTAACCTGCTTTTCTTACTTTGAACCAACTAGCCTAATCTTGGGAAGATCTTTCAAAAACGTCCGAGTTGTTGTGCCCAAGAGAAGTAATATGGTCGTGTGGCTGGAACAAACAAACAAGCTAAGTTAAAACACAAAGTTAGCTCATGGAATAATTTCCATATGGCATGATAGTGATTATGTGACTCTCCAATTCGTAATGGAGTTCTTCTTGTCCTTATGGAGGAGCTGGCTATTGCTTGTTAGGATGTGACATCATGAATGAACGCTGTGACATCATGAATTATTGCACTCTGTTGCATTTTATTTATCTTTTGACTTATTCTTCTCAGCATTTTTCAAACCTGTATTTCTCCAGGGAAACTTTGCTTTGCATGTCTACTCCTTTCAGTATCTCCCTTCTCCACACATTCACAGGTACACAGATTCACACCTGGGAGCTTCCCAGCACATCAATCACTTGCCACTGAATGGCTGTTAGAGAAGTTTGTGGTTTAAGTGTCTCGCTCAAGGGTTGGTCAGTTGTTGAGGGAGGGAAGGGCGTTATTCACTTTCAATCACTCAGATTTTCCCACATCTGAGGATTTGAATTAGTAAACATCCAGTCTCAAGACAGCTTCTCTAACCTTTAAGCCACTGTCATCCCCCAGTCAGATAAATCTATGTATCCATCCTCTTCTAACATACTTTTCTATAATATTGCAATTTGACATGTGACCTTTGGCCTCTTCTGTCATTTCCCTAGTCATCAGCACAATACATTGTACTGCACCTCAGTATTGTTGTGTTTGGTCAGCATCATGTCGAGCTTCATTTGATCCTGCTGTAACTGTTTGAGGAGGTGATACAGTACACATTGTTTTGGTTGCAAAAGTTGGCCATCCCAAGGTCCACAACTCCATTGCCAGTTTTAAACAGCTCAAAATAACTGAACTTTCCTCTTCAGTGTGGTATGATTACAGTGTTTCAGCTTCCCCATAGAGAGCCAGTGACAAATAATTTAAACCTGTAACCAATTTTCTGTTTCTGAGGACTACACCTCTTGAGATATACTGTAGCCGGTTTTGTCCTTCTGATGAAACCACGTGCATCCAAACACATTTTCAAAAGGCCTCATCTACTGACCTTGGAATTTAAACAGAGTAAAGGGGCCAGTGAGCTTGAATGTGAGGTTGAGTCTTTATTGAGCAGTCATCTTAGTCTGGTTGGGGAGTCACGCAAATAGAAAGTTAATTTGGGTCTTTCTTCATTCTGTCAGATCAATGGTACTCCATCTTGTTTGAGTAGAGCTGGTAAGATAAGTCACGGAAGCCTCAGGATGCTGTGGATCACCACAAGCCTGGCTCTCATTCTCCAGCCCACTCAGTCTGACCAGCATGATGGGATGGGAACGCTTTCCACTGTTTGAGAGGGGAGAGGGAAGCGGGCAGAAATCAAAACACAAACAAAGACTTGATGTACTTTGCACAGTCGATTGGTCTCAGTTTAGCAGTAGGCCAGTTGGACCACAAACTAGACAGGGAGGGAGTACCAGCGGAAGGTTCTGCAGTGCCTGGGTAGTGAGCTACAGTCACATGGGCATTAGTGGTTAGCAATAACTTGAGGGAGCAGCCGCTGTTGTGCTTTTCATAAAAGAAACAGTCAGATGCCACAGGACTGCGTCTGAGGGAAACACCACATTTGGGCAGTGAATTCACCTATTCACACCCACATATGTGGTTGAAGTTTGAAGAAGTGGCTTTGGTATGACACTGACTGTCATTACCTTTGGCAACGAACCTGTTGCCTTCCAGCTCTGTCTCTGTGGATGTCTTAGGATGTGCAGGTCAGCCTGGTATAAATAGCCTGGTGCTAACACATGGTGCCGAGGGAGCCAACACAGCTAGCATGTGCTGTCCCTGGGCTGTTCCTGTCAGTTTCAGCCTGCAATCTCTAGAGGGGAGGTGTGTGTGGGAGTGGCTGTGTGTGTATGTGTGTGTGCGTGCATGCGTGTGTGTGTTGGGGTGATGGGGATGGGCACCTGGGCAATGTTGCCCTACGAAGTCAAACAGCAGTAACTACTTTTTGTGCATTTTAAATGTCAAAGGTCATGACCAGGGTATAGATTTCGTAGCAACAAAAATTCTACCCTGAATGCTATTAAAGGATGTACTATCCACTTCTGTAGCAGGACAGCAGACAAATGCTGAAGTCTACTCACTACTCATGCAGTTACTTACTTTGTAGGGTAGTATGGACTCTCTCATGGTTGGCAGCTGTACAATTAATAGAAAAAAAATCTAAGTGCGATATTGACTGGTGCAATATTATGAATTACAGTTATAAGAAGCAGGGGGGAAAATGTTCCAAACAGCCTGCTAATAAAAGCTATTGTTAACTAATCAAATTGCTCACAGGTGAGAAAACTTCATCATATTCCAAGAGAGACAATACTAACCATTAGCAAACCCCCAACCTCTGCCAGCAAAAGACCTTGTGGAAAACGCCATGCCACAATGTATCACAGTGCAAATGTTTATTGCAGTATTAAACAAAAAATAGCAATATGATAGATGTTTTGCACTATTGTACAAGCTTATCAGAAAAATACAAACAATTCTTTGTACCAGAACATTTTTGATAGAGACAGGTATCTTTTATCTCTACAGTGTACAGCTCAGCACCTCATCTATAAATGGACCTCTATCTTGCTTCTAGATGGAAAGTATGACTCGTCACTACCTGACTCAGCCTTTCAATTCTGTAATGAATAATTCATTGTCCTTTTCAGATGACTGCGTGTCCATGCTGAAAAGGCATGATGCACAGAATCTGCCAAAGTTTTTTGCAAATCTGCTGTCTCTGTCAACACAATTCAGCACAAGTTTAGACCTTCAAATGCATTCTCTTCTATCAATGCTTTGTAGTTGTGTGGCTTGGTGGCCTTGAGGCCTTGCATCAGTTTGCAAAGCAAAATCCAAGGAAGGGAAAATGTGGGAAGGGAAAAAGTCTTGGAGAATGGATTCTCACTTTACCAATTTCAGTTTTTTGGGCTGGTTGTTTTCCTGCATTTTTTTTTCAGGAGAAATTACAGAGTCCCATAATGAGAAGTTATGTTAAATGCTGTAAAATACAGGTTCCTCCTTCATGCCTGTCAAAGCTCTTTTGAGTTCTTTTACACATTGTTATGCAGAGTTGAGGTTTTGCCGGTCTCTTCTGTATTTCGGAGTGTTGTCTCAGCACAGGGCTCCATTCAGCAGAACTGCTGGTGATCCTTGTACAGACTCATCCTTTGCATGCTTGACAGGAGCTGAAGATTACTGTTGTGGTTTGTCTCTCATGCATCAAGTGTATTTTAATGAGTGTGCTAATTCGCATGCCTTCAGAGAAAGACCACAAATACCATCCACAATACAATGTTATCAAATGCACTTTAAACTATCAAGGAGGCTTACTCTATCACTGTATTTGATTTAGAGTACAGTCAATGCAGTTTATAGACAGAAATGTGCAAGGTTGGACAGTAGAGACTACTAACTCTTGTACAAGACAATGCAACTCATGTATATGCTACCTCACTCCAGATTTCTTTCTTCTGTGGAGTACAAAGAAATTTGGAGTGAGATAGCAGTTTTAAATTGGAAATTGCATGGTGTTTATTTTTAGTCCTGACTGCCTTAACTGCCTCTCTGGTCAGTGGACCACGGTATTGTGGTCGAAGGGAGAGGCCAGACCTCAGTGTGTGAGCAGAGCACTTGTGGTTACTTCTCTGGACTTGGCCATCACAGGGCCACCGCGGGTTCAAGTCCTGGGCGGGGGACAGCTAAGGAAGCCACCGCTACTGATAATCTGGTCGCACTGTTCCTGGATTAAGGGCCATTTCTGTGGATCGCCCTGGCCTGGTTATATAGGGCTGGAGCTGTAATCAGTAATCCAGCTTGATTATATAATGAGAACCAAAAGAGACACAGGCTGGAGGATGGATGGCTGGATGTATGGATGAACAGATGGATGCATGGATGTGCGGATGGGTCGATAGATTGATGGATAGATTTGTGTCGTTCACACTGACTTGCCGGCTTGATTTGGTCTGGCAAAGGTCTGGTCTGGGAGTCCCAACCTTGTGTTGGGAAATGCATTTCTTGGCTCCACAGTGGACTAATTACTGGGTACAGCTGCAACTTCAGGCGCATGCTTTTTGTCTATTTCAGGTTGTGATACAGAGCATAAAGCAGTAAAGAATCTTGCTGAAAGAGAACAAACACTTTTCTGGTCCTTCATAAAACAAGTGTACTTAAAGTATATATATTTGAAGAGAATAAAATGGACAGACAAGTACAAAGAATATTGACCAGTAATAATCCACGAGATTCTCATATACTGTAGGTAAATGTCCATTTTGCTTCTCTTTATCAGCTATTGGCATACCAAAATAGTGATTCAACCTATATGAAATGAAAGCTTTTACATTTGCTGCATTTGTTGTTCTAAATCCCCAGTAGCAGGCAGGTGTATTTGGAATAAATAGAAGAACTGGGCATTTAGCATGACCAGCGATAGTCACATGACCACATTTTTTGATTGCCAAGTGGGAAGTGCAGTACAAAAACACCACAGCAATGACCACTTAGCACCAATGACGCTGCCAAAATAAAAATAAATAAGGAACTTTAGGATGACCAATTAAAAGTTAAAATTATACAATACATACTCTGTGATCATTCGACAATTTTTAGAAACTAGGGAGATTCCTGGTGAGGAAAATGTTCTATGTAAAACCAGGCAGTTTTGTTTACTGTCTCTCACAAAGTAAGGTACAGATAGCAGTCAGCATGCAGGACTCTTTGTGTATTCTCCTTCTTGCTAAATTTCATATCACTGTCACACCCATTGTTTTCCAAGGCATGTCAGTCCATAGGCATAAATATAGTGGGTCTAACTTTGGCCTCCATGTCTGGATTTCCTGTCAGTCCAGAATCTGTCCTGTAATCTGGAGAAACACTCTCTCTCCTCCCTCCTCCTCTGTCTGTTTGCCTTATTCACTGTCTGTCTGTCTGTCTGTCTGTCTGTCTGTCTGTCCCTTTCTCTCTCTCTGTCTGTCTTACTGTAAGAACATCAAGAACAATCTAAATAAGACTTGTCACTGTCCTTGAAACAATTGGATTTCCCAAGTGATTGAACTCTTTGTATGTTTACACCATCATCCTTGTGTGTAGCCTTATCTCCGGTGTCCTCGCAAGATGAAGATGTTCAGCCCTATAATCCCTGGGACTATCATATTACCAATAAGCTTTTGTTTTACCATACAAAGGAAACAAACAGGACAGTGCTCTCAGAGAGGGAGAGAGGGAGCGAGAGAGAGAGAGAGAGAGCAAGAGCGTTATCCTAGCCAACCACATGTTTTGTTTCAGTTCTCAAATATGACACAGTCCTTGAGCGCTGTAGTGCAGTAATACAAACAGAGTGGCTGAACAGATCAAAGCCGTCAGACCCATAATGTCTTTCCCAGCCTTTTCCCTCCACATTTAATTAAGTTACTGTCATATGTGGGAGGAAATTGAACTGCATCGGACCTGGCAATCAGGGTCCTGATTTAAAAAACACTTGGTTTTAGACGTTGTTTACATGCGTTGCTGTTCTTTCGTGGAGAGAATTTTTTTTTTTGTGGTGCTTATTTGAGATATAAATAGTCATTTATAGTGTATCATCTATCTCTTCTACCCTGCAAAAGCCTCAATGAAAGTCAATGACAAGAAAAGACAAATTAATTTAATGGGTGTTAATTGGTTCTGTGTTGTTTGACTCCTCACACACACTGTTGATGGAGCAGAGCAGTGCAGCTCTCTCCACCTTGGTCATGTGTTAAGTCCTCCCATCACGGTGTTTGTTTTCCCGTCCTCAGCTCCTGCCCTCTGCTCCTCTGTTGGAGCTGCTGTCCTGCGGAGTTGACAGGCTCTGAATATAAATAGGTTAATCTCTCCAATTCCGAGGTCAACCACACCACTGAACAGACACGCTCATTTCCCATCTTCTCCTTCCCAAAAGGGCTTTAGGCTTTAGGCAACTACCGATTGAGTCAGCAGGTTCAGTCGAGTACAAACAAATAATACCGCCGCCTCTCCAGAATCACCTTGTGTGTGGTGATAGTTTATCAGATAGAGAGAGCAGAAGGATAAGAGGCACCAGACTGCCAAGCTGCCCCAAATCTGCCTGACTTCTCTATCCTTTCTCAGCTTGACATTGTGGAGTGCTGACAGTTGCTGATAAAAAAAAACAAAAAAAAAAAACTCTCCACTATCTACTGCTGGCTAGACAGAAACTTAAAATACATCTAGAATTTGGTCCATGGACCCATAACAAGAACACAGTTGTTTGTACTTGTAAATAACTGAAATAAAAAAAAAAAAAATTATGGTATTTTTTTCACACAGCAGGCATGGACAGGTTTTTTTGTTGTGAAAAGATAGAATCTCACAAGAGTTTGATAATGTGATTCTGGATATGAAGTTACCACAAGACCTATTTAATGTCTTACTGTGTCTCCTTCCTGTTTAGCCTGATGACTGTGCCCTTCAGCTGTCCCATAATGGAAGCTACCTGGACTTGGAGTCTACCTTGGCAGAACAGAGAGATGAACTGGAGGGTTTTCAGGAGGAAGGAGGGTAAGAAAGCACTACTCTGTCTCTCTCTCTCTCTCTCTCTCTCTCTCTCTCTTAATTTTTTGGTTTTCCTTTACCATCATTATGCTTCAAAAGCAAATAATTGCATGTACAAAGCATACTGAAATTAAAGGCAAGCTGAATTACTGCACTATAAAGGTACAATTTGAAATAAATCTGTATACCTGTTTAAAGAGGCTGGTCATATATTCTCTGCACTTCAAAAGACGCAGCTGGGACTTGGGCCAGAGTGGCTCGAATTGAAAACACAAGAGGCACTGGCACCGCCTAGCAGGTGCATATATTACTTGCCAAGCTCTGATTGTCCAAGAATAGATTTTCATGTTCTTATGGTCAAATTAGCTGTTTTGGACTAGAGATTATACCTATTATTCACGGGGGAGTGACTTGAAAGTTTTTGATTTGCACAAACCAGATTTGAAAAGCACCCTCTGACTTGAGGTTAAAGGTATTTCTCTGCTTTAACAAGAGTCAGTACAATGTGATTATTGTTTTTAGAGTGAGAGGGGAGATAAAAATGCAGGGGAGATAAGAGAAAAAGATATTTAAATCCATGGCCGTGGGGATATGTATTAATTTCCTGCTTGCTATATTCCCCTGCCTAATTTGATTCTATTACAGTGATCAGGATCATAATGATACCCATTTCGGTTCAGGGCGATTTAGGGAAATAATCCCTTTTCCTGGCCTCCTCTGTCTCAGCTGATTGAGTTATCCTGCCCATAAGCTGCTCTCAGGAGGTGGATGGGTCTGTCGAAGAGCTGAGGGGACGGGCTTCACCCCGCTTGAGGCACACTCACTCTCAAAACTCTGTCAACGCTTTGAGATTCTTTAGAAAGAGTCAAATTTTAACATTATTGTCACCAGTAATTTCTCTGTGAATCACCCAGCTAACAATATTCATCAATATGTTATTTTGTCAGTGGACAAGTTAGTGGAATCTGTTGGTAAATTATTATTTGTTCTAATTTTTCCAAACATGTCTTTAAAAGGTGGTGTTGATATAATTGTGTTTTACCCAAACTAGATACAGTGAATGCCATGTCTTCCTGTGACATGGCATTCTCAATTTTCTGTGACATTTGAATATAATATGAGTCAGCCCTTGATACGTTTTTATCAGTTCTCCTGAAGCGATAGTGGCATTAGCGCCTTTTTTTTCTACCAGTCTAAACGCCTCAGAGTTTCCATGGCATTCATCCATTCGTGTCACTTAAAATATCTGGCCTCCCTGGCCGAGTCGCGGCAGTGATGTCATCTAAACCACTTAAGACGTGTAGACAAGTCTCATGAGTAATCACCCTCATCGCGATTGAATGTTACCTCACTGTTCTCGGTAAAGGTGGCCAAACTACAATCCCACACTCGCTACAAATACACCTCTGAGCTTCTAATTTAGCTGTAATATTTGCCCTGTAATATAGCTCAGCCATGTCGTTGAACAAGGCTTTGTCTTGACATAACTCTTAGACCTGGATGAAGAATGGAAAGGTCTAAAATTGTGTTAGTTTCATTTCTATTTCGTTCCCGTACAGTTTCTATGGCCAATTGCTTTATTAACTCCATATGTTTTTTCATGTACTGTAGAGTATGTTGATATATCATCCATGTACCGCCCACTTCAGTTGATCTCAAACCGAAGGTTGGCATGGGAGTTCCTGGTCGGCTGGACCACAAACATCTATGGATTTATTTGTCTAACTTGGAATTCATAAGCTGCTCTCTGGCTTGGTGTTTCTATTGGACGTTGAGAGTGCCGTCCTTTCCCAGTTCCATCTGAAATTGTTAGGAGCTTATGGGAGTCTATTGAGAGCTGTGAGGTTAAAGTGGTCCACTTCTTCTCTCGTCAAAGACCGAGCCTGCCAGGGCCCGGGCCGTGCCAGCTGGCGCGGGCTGGTATGGATGTGTGTCATTAAACCCACACAGTGTTGTCTGAGCAGGCTGGGGGTGAAGGTGGTTAGCCATTATTTTGTAAAAATAGGGTAATTCTGCGTGCTGGCTTTTTATGGTGCTGATGTGCCCAGGATCACATCCCCCACTGCTGAGTGTTGTTGATTTGATGATTATTGAGCTAATAAAAGGTCTGATGAGGCATTTCACCTTTACTTGTTCCATTTTATTTTATTTTCATTCTCCTTTTACTGCATGAGGTCTTTCAACAGCAGTCTCAACTCCAAGACATTTAACTCACAGAAAATAATCTGTGTATTTCCCATTTTTTTCCTGCATTTTACAAGATCCAATTGCTCTTTAAATAACAACCCCACACTAACTCACATTAACATGCTTTAAAAATGGAGCCTGCTTCAAGCCCAGCCACCATCCATTAGAACTAGAATAGTACTCCATTCATATGCAGCCTGAGTTCCTGAAGGCTCCTGATCACTGAACATTGAATCCATCTGTAATTGATATTAATGACAGGTTACATTCCAGAGGCGCCTGTGTCATACCTAGTGTCTTTACAATCAGATTAAAGTATGATCCTCTGACAGAGCGCCGCACAGCCAGGAGATATCCATGTCACGGGAGCTTAAGGGCCATAATCACTTCCACACCGTGTTATGAAGCTCAGCTATAGGAGATTGTGACTCACCCCCCCCCCCCACTCCCAGCCCCCATCCCATCTCTGCTACAGTCTCACTTAGTGGCTATAAACTGACCGTAGCCCCGACTTATGCTCAGACACATCCACACGGTTATAAGTGGTCAGTGTGTCATTTGCTCTAAGGTTTCTTCCTATGACAGATTGATTGAATCCCATGCACACAATTCCCTGGATCTGTAGTCCTGCTCTGAGGTGGAGTATGGGGGATGTAGTGAGGATCAGATGGCCTGACATGTGCTTATAGACATTTATAGCCTTTGCATATTTTTGTGGATTACATGGATCGTAGAGCGGGAGCCTGTCTTAGCGTTTCTGGGGAATTTTTGTCTGATGTTGTGGGAAAGGTGTTGCGTTGAGCGCATGTGTGGAATTAGGTTTTGGGCTCCATGTTGTTTTTGCTTGGACATGTGACATTGACTGACAGATGATTAGCAAATGTGTATTTCCTCAAGGACTTATTCCCTGGTTTGTCTTTGAACGATAACATAGGGTACTGTTATTGACTGCATAATTGATTCAGCATGTGAAATGTGTAGCTGACATGTAGCACAGAAGAAGATCCTTCTTAGCATTTCATTGCTTTGATATATATATAAAGCACATCTGAAAGCCAAAAACTTTGTGCTGAATGTGCCCTTATTTGTTTTATTGTGTGTTCATGATGTTTTTGACAAGCAGTTAGAAGTCAAGCATATTAAAATCCAACTGGCCTCAGCTATTCACAGTTTCCCATCACATCCTTTCATCTCTCTTAGGACGGCTCCACTTTCATTATTTTCATTTTTTTCTGACCTACTTGGACATAGTTTCAGTCTCACACTCAGCACACAAGATCTTCATTTGAAGAGAAAAAGCACATTTGAAAAGAACCAGAGGAATTGTCAAACGGAGTACCACTTTAACTTTCTTCAAGGAGGTTGTCCCCTCAGTGTTTGTGGAGCAGTATAAGGGTATTATTAACAGAGCAGAACAGCTTGGTGATTGTTTATTGTGTGTGTGTGTGTGTGTGTGTGTGTGTGTTCATGCATTGTGCATGTCCTGGTGTAAGACCTGGTCAATGGTTAGTTAAGCAGCCCCTCTGAGGGACATGAACCCTGTGAATAATCTTGGTCTAATTCCTCAGCCTCCTTACCTTGTTGGCTTGCCTGGGCACTATATGTCCCGGGGCTCTATAGAGACTGATATAGGAGTGCTGAACACCCCCCCCTCCTCCCCCCCAAGTAGGACTGTTCATCCAGAAGTGCTGAGTCAGTAGGCCTCTGTGGGGCCTTCTTGTCTGGCATTAATTGGCCTTCGAGGGGAAGTGCTGGGTTGACTGTATTCCAAGTATGTGTGCCGTTGAGGTAAACGCTCCCTTCTCGCCCTCCCCAGCTCGCTTTCTGTGGGTACACATTATGTGATGTTTTATAAACAGGGCCAGTAATGCTCCGTCAGATAAAGCCATGAGAGCGTGGAGCTGGCAGGCGTCCACCGGTCCGGTAGCTGCTGCTCCGGGCATTAGGATTAAGACACAGCTTTATGAGGGTGCTATAGAGCAGAGCAATGGCTAGAGAATGGAGATGGAGAGAAAATAATGTGGGGGGTATAATTGGCAGGTATAATTGGCAGGTATATGTTAAGTTTCCATAGCTGCATCCTTGTTTGTAATGTATGATATGCAAAGTGATGATGACAAATGGCAGGTTTCTCCTGCTTCTAATGCACAGAATGAATAGCGATTGCCATATGTTGTCATTTTATGTTATTTGAAGCCATCTGATTGAGTAAGCTTCATTGTTTCATTTATTTCATGAGATTTTTAGGATTAGTCATGCTTACTTGAATGGTAGACAGAGGTGTTTTAGAAGCATGATGTCCCATACCACAAACAATATCAGATTTAAAAGGATGAGATATACTTGCCTTGGCATGAATATACCATCGCTGGAAGAAGCTGGAACATTCTGGGGGAGGATAGGACCAAGAGAATGATATTTAGAAGACCTGGGAAATCAGAAGGTATAATATCCCAACATGTAGCCAATTTGTTGTTCGGTTAGCATTCTTTACTGTAATGATTATTTCTCTAAGTTTGGGCTCCACCCTCTACAGACCTGCAGTATGTGGCAGTTTCAAATTTCCATGGTTAATTGGTAAGGAGTGTCTGAAAGCCTTACTTATATTCCATACACTTTTGTTTAATTTGATAATGAGCATGTTGGCCTGTGTAGCCTCAGGTCTTGGTTAAGCACAGGGATACAGTTGCAGCGAGACAGAGAGAAAGCAGAAGTTCATGACAAAATGGCTCTGGTTACCCATTTGCCTCAACAGCATCACAGAGGATTAAGTTCCTGTTTGCCGTCTCATCTCACCAGCGTGGGCCCATGTTGACAGATGTTGCTCCTGTGTCGCCTCTGCTTGTTGCGGGATATTATATTTGATAAATAGTGAGCTTATACAGACTTCCCCTGCCATGTGATCTGCTGGTGTGCATGTCAGCTCAGTGTCTCCGTCTGACTGCTTGGGCAGGGAGGATGCTGGCGTGTCTGTCTGTCTGGCTGTGTGGAGCAGTGAGGCTGGTTGTTTATGGTGGGGCAGCAGGATACGGCCTCCTGGCTGTTAGGCTTTCTCTCTGTGTGTCAGAGCCACTACGGCCTGATTGTCACTAATAGTGACAGTCCGCTGCTGGCGCTGGGCCAGTCGGGAGCATCACACAGCCATTGTGCAGGCGGCACAAAAGCCCATTTGTCAGAGAGCGGAATTATGAGGGGGGTGTTGCGCAAAGCTACCTGCTGTGCTCTTCTGTGCAGCATGGTCATGCGTGTTGACAAAGTGAATATGGAGTACTTGGTCTTATATTTAGGCTTTGGTCTCTAGCATCTAGTGCTGCATCTGCTGGGTTTGTCTGTATGCTTCCCCTTTAGCTAGTTGGGATGTTGGAGTCAGAAAATTCTACTCAGTATGGCTACCAACTACACTGCTCTCACATTCAATTACACAATTGAATTGAATAGGCGTGCATTGTTGTCACCTTTGTTTTGGATTGTCATTGGGACATTGTACGCTGTTGACAGGAGAGTGATAGGGTCCTGGCATTTCTCCATGAACACAGGGGGCGGAGCTGACCTCTGATTAGCTCCCATCCTTCATTTTCACCTCTGGAGACCCATTTTGCCCCGTTTTGTTCCCTCCACTGTTGTTTCCCAGAAAACATTGCTAAAAGTTTGTTATGGGAGGGCAGGATTTGAATAAGGCTGAATGGTATCATTCATTGAAAATAACTGAGTTTGAAGATCACATTTTGCACTTTCTCACAGTAGCTATTCAACTATATTTTCTTGTCAGCACTTGCCTCAGAGATATTGATGGCTCACTTAGATTCAGAGAGAAATTCTGTGTTTTTATCTTTGTGTATGCCCATGTCCCATCTGATACTATGTAGTCCTCCCCCTCCACATACACACACACTGAAATAATCTCAGATAGCTTCATGTCCAAGTAACATTAATCTCTCTCCCTCTGTCTCTCTCCACAGAAGAGGCAAGAAACACAGCATTATTCTTCGAACACAGCTATCTGTTAGAGTCCATGCCTGCATTGGTGAGTAAACTACCAACAGTACTGTAAACTGTCTATTTATCATGTCTCATTCAGTACACATCACAATGGTCAATTTGTATTCCTCAGTCTGTGTCACCAGATAGATATGAGCTTTAATTACCTCTGCTTGCTGTGGATGATGTTATTGCTGTCCTTGTTGAACCTCCACAGTCGCAGTTTGGGGAAATAGCTTCAGTCTTATTTTGAGTGAGACTTAACAGCATCTTAACAACTACCTGGCAACAAAGCACAAGCACCCAGCAGATTCTTAAGAAACAAAAAAAACAAAAACATTTATGTTCTTATAGAGTTACCATGTTCTATCACTTTGTTTTATTGGGCCCCATGGTTTGTTCTAATAATGTGAGGCAACTAGCAGTGAGTGCTGAGTGAAAACACATGCAAACATGCATGCACATACATAGGCATGCACGCACCCACGCGCACGCACATTTAGAATATTTATTTATGTCCACATAAATACAAGGTACAAAGGACATAAACACTATTAATGCAATCAGATATTGGGTCAGTCAGTTACAAAAGTGCCTGATTGGCAGCCACATTGTTGCGTACACACAAGATGATAACAGTGGCAGGTCGAGGGATAACAGACAGAATCTACTTCAAGGATATAAAAAACAACGCCTTCTCCATATTGAGCGGCTACCAATGACAGCAGATGCTGAACAATACCTCGCTAACTGCTTGGCCCTTCTTTTAGGGAGACCAGCCATCTGAAGGCCCCTCACAACTAGCTTGTGCACATGACCCAGGCTGCCAAATATGAAAACTAAAAGTTTACACTTGTAGCCTAGCTGTGAAATGGTCTGCTCCAGCTGTTGATATTTCAGCATCTTAGTTAGAAAGGCTTCCTCTAGGCTGTAATCAAAAGTACAGCCGACCTCTAGAACACACACACACACACACACACACACACACATACACACATACACATCAGAGGTTGACTTTTGATTAAATTGAGGATGCCAAATGCATGCCTGCCCTTTTGCTAACTACTGTACTTTGTCAGACTTCTCATCACATCTGAGAGCTGAAGTGAACATGCCATCGGTCCCTGTACCTGCAACTGTGTGGCAAGATGGCACTGACAAATAATCGTAAATTACTCTGTTACCTTATTTAGTGCATGTGTAATGTTGTTTAACCAGCACAGTGATTTATACACAAGTCCTTGGTGTGCCAGATACGCTCTGTGTGGGGTTTGTTAGTAATGGGCTCTATGGCCAGTGCCAGTTGTCAGTGGCAGAACGTGCAGGAACACACGCGGCTCACACAAAGACACACACTGCCGCCTCTTCAGGCTGCAAGGGCAAAAATAACCCAGGGTCTGGAAAAGCCATTAAGCTCGAAGTTGTCAGATTTTAAATTTGATCGTTTTCTGTAGTGCAATAGAAGTAAACCAAGGGCAAAGACATCTTTCATTTGAATGAAGTCACTATGATCCGAGAACTATCTCTGATAGTTGTCTCTGGTTATTCACTCTACCTGCTGATGCGTGACGTGTAATGGAAAGGTTGGGAAACTCCAATGGATATTTTACTGGGATTGTTCTGCCATGACAACTCTTTAAACTATTGGCAAGACATGAGAAATGAGAAAGACAGCTTTTGCTTGAACTTGACGAGGCCTTGTTTGCACATGTTGATTACAAAGAGGATTTCTTTCACAGTATGTCCTTTTTACTCTTGACACTTTAATCATGCAATCTGATACAGTAGGCCTATCATATATTATACCAGAATCTTCTTTAAGCATTGCAAAATTCATATTGTTCATCATATTGTTGATACATAGCTCCAAGCTATTTTACTGTCAGGCCTTTTGTTTGTAATGTTTTACTTAAATTCCATAAGTTGGTTATGAAGAAGGCAAGAAGAACATGCTGAGGCTAAGTTTTATCAAATTTACTTATGCTATTGAAATATGCTTTGATTCTTTTCTTTCCTTTCTTTCTTTTGTTCCTTTCCTCCATAGTCTCCAAGATGCTCCCTGATTTCACAACACTGGATAGGTGAAAGATATTTCCAGTTTTACCTTGAAATAACAGGTTACATGCATTTGAGAGTATTTGGGTTGAACCTCATCCGACTCCACACTACTCTGGCCTGGCTTCACCCTATTCTCTGCCCCTGCTGTTGCTTGGCTTAGTTTAGAGGATCCTGGAGAGTAGCAGACAGATTTGCCGCCCTTCTCTAAGTGGATGATGACCCTCTTTTTCTCTAAGTTGACAGCCACCTGTTGCCCCTCTATAGTCTCTCTCAGTGACTATCCGCATGGCCGGCTGATTTATCTGCTCTAGGCGAGGTGGTCACTGTTACTGTAACTCGTCCAGACGTTTGAGCCTAATTTTATCCGACTAGAGGGCTTACCCTGTAGCCCCATGTGTAGTACAGTTACTGTTGATCAGGCCCGCTCCACACAGGAGATAAAGGTAGGGTTAGTCTTCCAAAGACAAATGGCATGGTATTCTTCAGGCTGTGTACTTGCTCTGTCTTAAGGGATTGAGCATTTCCCTCATTGCTCCCTGCTGTCTACTCTCAGTTCAAAAAGTGCATGTCCCCAAAGAGTGCCCCCTTATCGTCAGCGGTTTTTGTTGCTGTTTTGTCTTTCACTAATGAGAGATGTTATGTAATGAAAAAAAGCTGTCCCATGCACCATATAGCACCATTGGAGAATCCCCAGTACAAGATGTACAGAGGCATCATACAGCTTTTGTCCGGACATCCTTTGGGAAAGCACCATTGGTTTAAGTGTGAGAAGCTTGAGCTGAAGACACTACGCTTTTATTTGTGCTAGCCTTTAGTCCAAAAATACTCACATCGAAATCACTAGGGAAGTGTTGGTTGGATGTAATTAGATTATTGTTGAATGCCTTCCCCCATTTAAATTTTATCTCCATTTTATGAGCTGTGTGTACAGAAATTGGGTGCTAAATCAGTCCAAGTGTTAAACACATCTGAGTTGTTTATATATATTTTGTTTATCCCAGAGCCCCCCCCCATAAACAACACTGATGAGTTGGTTAAAATCCTATATGTAGGCACTTAGCACTATTTTGTGGAAAACCTCAGGGTTGTATTTCAAGATTTAATTAAGTTGTAATGTACACAACTTTGCTTATGTTTTCTGGTTTTCTGTAACCCTATAGATCTTCATCAGACGGCTAACTTTCAGTTTGCGTGCCTATGTGTGTGCCAGTGTGTGTGTGTGTGTGTGTGTGTGTCATGAACCACAGCAAGACCTAATCCAGGCTTCCCTAATCATAGTCATTAGCACACACATACATATGGCTCCACATAGACCAGGGGGGAATCTGTGCAACAAAGTCAGCGGAGGAAGGAAAGTGCTCACCCAAAGAGCTAATGGTTTATTAAACTGCTCTTTACCGAGCCCTCTGACACGGCGATTCGTTGTAATCACAGAGTGAAGTAATCCAGGCTTTTTGTGTCCTAAATGCGCCTATCAGGCACAGCATGACGATTTATCTATGGATGTTCTGCGCAGAGTGTGGCCTCATTAGCCTGACCTGTTTTGTGACTATTAACTTTTAGTGCAAATGAAGTCCTAATGACTCACATTAACATTTACATCATTTTAGGTGTTCAGTTGACACTCACACATATCCAGAGTGACTTACAATGAATGCAATAGTAGTATGAGCCTTCCTAGAGTGCGAGGGTTAAAGCCAGCGCTCCCAGACAATAGATGTGACTGACAGATATTTCTGTTTCCCTGGATTATTTATTTATAACAGAGAAGCGCTTGGTAAAAAAAAACTAAGAGCCAGGCAGACGGTATTGAATAAAAAATGAATGAGGCAATGACTTCAACTGTAAAAGTGTCACGTTTTCTCAGACAAAATGAGCAAGCTAGAGGGAAATTTTAATTCCACACATGCAACTTCCCTCCTGAAGAGGAATTAAGCTGCTGTGTCATGGTGGTATGAAGCTGCTTTGCTTTGTCTATATGTATGATATACAGTATTACATATTTAGGAAGTCTTTGGGGGATAGAAAGAATATTACTTTTGAATCAATTTTGTGTTTTTGTCATTAGATAACCAGTGGTAGAGTTGGTTTGATCTTTGTTTCTGTTTGTTTGACCAACACAATAGCGTGGGATTTTGAAAATAAGCTGAACTTGTCCTTCTCTGCGTGTTAGCCTTGGCCACAAGCAGCTTAATTCGATTGTTGGACTGTTATTGTTTTCGGTGGACTAGATGTGGTGGAGAGGGCCTGATTAAAGCAGTCTTGTGCTTATTTTAGCCCCGTCCGCAAATACAATTGCAGTAGGTCCTGATTGCTCGTTTGTTTGTGCCATTTTGTTTCCGAAGCTGCCAGAGTTGCTGTGCTGTGACGGCATGGAGAGAGAGAGAGAGACAGACAGACAGACAGGCAAAGAGAGAGAGAGAGAGAGAGAGAGAGAGAGAGAGAGAGAGAGAGAGAGAGAGAGAGAGAGAGAGAAAGAGATACCCAACTAAAGGCTACAGCGTGTTTAAAGGGAAATACCACTAATTTTAAGAATTTACATGTGTCACTTATGTTTGGTACTAGGACAGCTCATCAACAACTCTCACAAATCAAAGAATCAAGACTCCAACCAAGACTTTCTTGAATTCATCCTTTGGCAATTCAATGCTTGTGTGAAATTTCATACAGTAAAGCTACCAGTTACAATCCAGAAAATGTGCCCTGATCCACAGAAAATCATCTTGAATACTATCACTGTCACCAACTTTTGCAATTCATTTTCTATGGTTGCACATCCCAGACATCCCAGACATCGCAGATCAGTGGGTGGTATAACCTCCTTTGTTTCTGGTTATGGGTGGCATGTAACACGTGTTCACAAACATAGAAATAACACATTTCAAAACTGAAATTCGTTGGTATTCCCCTTTAAGAGCAGGTTCATCTGTTAACACATTGATCCCAGCTGAGGGGTGACAGCTGTAATCAGAGGTGACACATTCTTAGTGGATTATCTCCCTTCTCTTTTATAACCTCTTATAATCTGTGCACAGGGCATGATTCACTCTGACCGCTGTTGACTTGTGTTTCTCTTTCACACTGTACTTTTGTCAAATTGATAGTTTTGAGCTCACAGAACCTCTGTGGTTCTTAAAATGGAAGACTTTGAGCCGTAAATTTTCTGTGATTATTCCCCTTGTCAGTTAACTCTGTAAACAATGTAAGGAGATGAATGTCTGGCAGCTAACAAGTTCATTGCATGGAAGTAAGCACTATTAAGTGTGGGCTTTCAGTGTTTTGGTTTGGCTAATTAACGCATTAATGTGAGTGTGTGTGTGTGTGTGTGTGTTCGTGGATGTCAGCACAATGACTTAAGACAGTAAGATCACCTGCAGGTTATCTTCGTCTTCCCAACCACAGTGCCTGTCTTTTCCACACACTCTGCCAGATCAGCGCTAAGCCATCCGCACTTTTGTGAGCACACATAAAAAAAACAATTCCAGTAGTTAATGTGCCTGTTAGAGACAAGATCACAGCTTGAAATGTCTGTTGTCATTCTGTATGGAGCCAAAACAGCTAATCCTTGGGCGATGCAGCCAATTAAACCCAAGATGTGGGTCATATCCAGCTCTTTGCTACAGTTAAAACTAACGCAGGGAAAATATCACAAAATGAAGAATTTAGTCTGATTTAATAAATATCCACGTTATAGCTCTCGCACAATGCAGCTTTGGATTAGTCCTTGTTACAGTACCACATACTGAGCAGACCTCAGGGTCACGCCACACTTTGGAGTCACATTCCAGCAATCAAATCAAATATCAAGTCATGTTGCAGTGTCCAGGGAGTGCCAGGCAAGCAGGGGAATAATTAAAAACATGCATGTCATGGGGAGCCCGCGAGACACAGAGGCAGATCAAATGGCCCGGTCTCTCATCTCTTTGGCTCCCCTCAAAGAGACCCCAAAATGGGATCATGGAGTTAGAGTCACACCGGGAGGCCAACCTAAACAACAGTGTGCCAAAGAGGAGAAACCCGAGGCAGCAAACATCTCAGGAAGAGGACAGGGGAGAATGGGTCTTGCCGTCCAAATCGCAGCTGATAGCAAAACTCCGTGGATCAGATCAGTGGATGGATTGATAGCATCACTGACCTCATACTTCCTCTCACTCTCTCTTTTTCATATACTTTCTGCTGGGCCAGACAGCACCATGCAGAGAAATAACATAGGTTGTGTTAATTCCTCATTAACAGGATAATTTCTCCCTATTTTTGTCCTAGATGCCCTTGCATCTAACAAGCAAACATGTCCTTTTTTAGTAGGATTACAACCTGTATTGAACAGCTAATTGTTGGCTCTTTTTGTATGTAAAGTTTTACCACACACAGATTTTAACCTACTATAACATAAATACACATGCACATGCTCATATGCACGCATGCACACACTCCTACGAAGGCATGCGCATATTAAGAAGCCATCTGGTTCCAATTGTAAGGCCCCTCAGCGCTGCTCCTCAGCCATCCAAAAAGAAGAGAGCTGTCTACGTTTTCATCCAAGAGGGAAGTATTTTTATCTTGCTCTGCTTACAGGGCAGAGGGAGGAGAGCATGCAGCTTAAACCTGACCAGGGAACAAAGCCGTGTGGCTCTGGACATCTAGGCATCCTCTAACCCTATTATTGTGTCTGAGTGTCAAATAATGATACTCTATCCCTTTTATTCTACTCCATTCACTGATGAGAACCAGCCAGATTTCTGCCACAAATGCTGTTGACTGGATGTGAAAATTGGTATGACTTACATTTAATTGTGTGCTTATGACTGAATGTCATTTTTTAAAACTGGCACACCATGATGTGGGACTTAGACTCTGTGGAGTAGATGCCATATGAACCAGGCCTTTCTGGGGTTTACCGCTGCTGTGAGACTGGAGCAGACCTTGTTAAACCGGACAGGTGTGTAACCTCAGTAGCCACAGACTTTAAACAGCTGACTGTTCACAGGAAGGAAACTTGGAAGGAATCTGAGTTTGTTTTTACTCGAACCAACATTTATTTGATGTCTGCAAAGGATTGTTTATTGTGTATTTACATAGGGGACTGTGCTGTTTTAGTGCTGAGGTTTGAGTTGCCTCTGCACAGCCAGTGTTTGCCCTCTCTCTGTGTCCTTAATGGAGGAGGACGAGGAGGAGGAGCAGATTGAGAGAACACAGGCATGGAGTTTTTTAATTTATGTGATCCATCTGACACGTTACAGAGAGTTTTAAATACAATTATGTTTAACTGAATGCAGAAATTAGATTATAGTAGATTAGGATTTTCCAGTGAATATTGTTTTTCCCCTTAGACTTAATTTACTTAAATTGCCACCCAGTCACTCCACCATTTCACCTGCTACTCTGGCAAATATAATTTATTTTCATTATTTCTTTTACATTCTAGAGTGACTAAATTTGATAAGGTATGACACCCATTCCTGAACGTTTCAGTCAATCCCTGTTTTATGTGAGTCTTGGTTGTTTTTGAGATTAGAGATATGAGTTTGGGGTTGGGGTTGTGGTCCATGTAGGAAGACTGAGAGTTACACTATTGACTAGCAAAGTCCCCTGAACTTTAACTCAGTACCCCACTGGCCTTCAGCCAAATCCTAGTGTGCCATGGAATTCCGTCTCACATCCTCCCTCTCATCCCATGCTGGCTCCTTTTCTTTCCTCCTGCTTTGATGTCAATGTCTCAGTAAGGCAACATGTCTCATTCCCTCTCTGCATCTACCAGGAGAATATGAGAAATGCTTAAGAGAACCAAATTGCATTTCATGTTTTCTTTGTTTGTCGTTACAGTAACTGTTGCTTAGACACAATTCTATGACAGGGCTGTTTTTTTGTTTTCTCACTTGGATCAAGGAGTGTTGTCACAGCTAGCTAGCTTTGAATCACTTACTGTTTCTGTCTTGCTTTGAAGGAGGATTTATTGGATTTTTGTCGCTATCATACACTGAGACCGATTTAGTCTTTGAACTGACATTGGCGGTATAGAACAATAAAGATTAAAATGACCAAAAAGTTCAGTCCAGAGCTCAGTGTGGCCACAACCAAAGGTGGCTATCAAGACCTATAAACTCCATAATATTTGCTATTATCTCTAGCTATCATGCTCTCCTGGCTCTATGTTTTGCATCTTTTAAAAGTTTCCTTAATAGAAGACTGGGTGAGAGTAGTATCCCTACCTTCTGTCTTACTAGCTTCATCCTTCTCACTTGCTCATGCTCTCTATATTCCTTATTGTGACAACCTTTCAAACGCTTGATGAGATTGGTGGTGTTGAAATTCATCTTTGTTCCCTCCTTATTTAGAGTCAATATTTGCCTATTTTCATCTCCAGTATCCTTCACTGCAAGCGGGGGCCTATTAGAAACTTTGGTTGCAACCAGAGGAAACTTGCAAGATGTTATGTTGCTCTCTTATCAGGTGTAGCCAGTTCATTTCAGGGTCTGTAAGACAGAATAACAATGTCCTGTGCTGTTTCTTTATCTCAGCCTCACTCCTCACTTCAATGTAGCAGTGGAACACCTGTGACTTCCCATGTCACACACTGTGTTGTGGTAACTGGCTGCGTGCCACTAGAAACTTCGGCATGTTCTGTGTGAGCCATTTGGCAAAGGTAGAGAGTATGTGGAGAACTGTTTATGGCGATGGGTTAATGATTTGAGGGCCAGTCACCCATGTCCTGGTCCACAACAGTGATATAATCACTTAGAAGGCAGACATGATCCATAGCTATGGAATGATGAGTGTGTTGTAGGCCACATTGTGATCCACTGTAAATATTAGCCAGGCCATCAGGTGTCTGTTTCTCTTTATCAGCTGCGAACATGTTGAAGGCCAAGGAACAACTATAGCTGTTATTTTTAGAGTTGATGTAAGCCCTCGTCCAGGCCAGAAGTGGGATAAGTGATATTTATACTGTAGGCCTTTAATAAAACTTAATATCCTCTTCACTGTTAACCACACAACACGCTGTCAGGGAAGGATTCACGAGTTGTGTAAGATGTAAAAACACTCGAGTGAGTACGTGATGTAAAGACAATATTTTACAGTATAATTTGAGACACAAGGAAATATTTGACAAATATCAGACTACTGTAAAGAATCACAAAGGAGGATATTGTGTGGTAGTTTAGCCACATTTTAATCAGCCTCAATGTAAAGTTTAAGTTAACAAAACGACAAAAGTAGCTATAGTGTTCTCACTTGGCTCCTAATTGTGGCGGCAACTGAGGCTGAAATACTCGATCCTTTCACCCCCATTCCAGACATTGTTGGGGGATTGGAGAGCCCAGTTGAAATAAAGAGCTCAAGCACCAGGAGAATCTCTCCTCGCAGCCCACCCATGGCTCTGAAGGGGGTCCACTCAGACTGGCCTTAGCAGGAGAAGATTGGGCAACCTTTGTTACGTGTTTCAAAGCAGAAGAAAAGCACCATAGATAGGGAAAAAAGAGAAGAGGCCCCAATTCCTTGTGTGAACATCGGCCAAGAGCCTATTTAATCAGCTCAGTCATGTTGGGATGTTGGGATGGCTCCATCTGAACTGCAGGTTACAAGAGGATCCAGGGTGTCTGCCTGAAATGCTTGTAGCACATGGTAGTGAAGTGTCTTACAAACACAGAGTGCTCATACAAAGAACATGTGCATCAAAGCACCTTTTATCAGCTGAAGTTGATACAGCGTAGTTGGAACTAAAGAAATGTGCAGTTGGAAAACTTCCTTGAATTCAGCTGTAAATTGCCAAACTTGGTAAAGAAATGCTGCACTAATCACATTTGAACAAACAGTTTACCCAATATTCCTCTCTGGTTAGAGTTAAAGAAACATTTTCTGCTTTTGCTTAGTCTGGGTTATAAAGAGGAGTGAAAATCTCTATTGGTATAAACCAGAAGTGATGTTTCCTGAAGTTGTGAGGAAAATGGGGCATGTTTACATCATTGTTGTGGTTTAAGCTGTGTAAAGTTAAGTCTCATCTTTCAGTGAATATGTCAGACACTGTTGTGATCCATTCAGATCTATTCATGTGTGTTGCATGGTGGTTTTCTCAGTGGTCACTTAAGAATCATTGAACACACAAAGCACTAAAATGTTTTGCTTAAACCTCTTGTTTATAAGATAAAAGCCTGTATATAAGCCTTTAATCTCTGTGTTTGGAAATGTGAAAAATGTTTGAATATCTCCAAGCGTCTGGACCTCAGAATTCAATGACATCAGTGCTTGTGCTTTCTACTTGTTCTCTGCTAGTTCTTCTATGATAAATGCCTTTTGTATTAGTAAGGTTCAATACAAAGCTCAGAGAGGCCAGATAGGGTTTCATTTAAACTTCAACTGTTCACACACACACACACAAAATACTCCCACATACTTGTATGAAACACATACACACTTACTACTTCATACTCACACATAAATATATGAAACACTTGCACATATAAAAAGCATATACATATACACACACGATGCATATATATTATACATCTGTCTCTCTACAAAATAATGGAAAACCACATGAAAAATGTTGAAAAATGCCAATTAGCTGTGAGTTAGCTTTAAAAGAGGTCTGACAATCACCACTTTTATTTATATGTTTTCAAAGTAACATGAGGCAACAACTCAATTCCTAAATTGCAGGTAACAAAAACTGCAAATTGATTTAATGTGGCAAGGGCATAAGCAAAACATTGACAAACTACATCAGTAAAGAGGAACAGTGGTTGCAAGTTGAAGCTCGTCGGCAATGATAGATGGATCCAAGGCCAATGCACCAAGACACATGAGCTGAAGAAGCACAAATCCTGGACTCCTGGTAAAAAGTAACATGGTATGACGAGTTGTCTTTCACCCTTATTCCTACATCCAGTATATACGATTTGAGAAAGCCAGAGGATGCCGAACATAAATTCTAACATTTAGTAACTTACGGTAATTTGTAATATAGCTTTTTTATTAACCAAATGAGCCCAATACGGCCTCAGAAGGTTCACGGTATGCACATCATGGCAGCGCATCTACTTCATGCCATACACCATTAGTGACCTTATTTGGCAAAGCTGGCAAGTGATTTACAACATACCTCATGATTCCAATCATTTGAGTTTGATTTGGATTTATCTATGCGTGCGTCAGGCGAAGAATGTAATAACTGCACATTTTGTTCTATCTTATGTGTCATCATGAACCACATATTAGCCCCAGACTCCCTCCTAACTTTCCACTCCTGCAGCTGAGCTCAGCCTACAGTGGCAGGCAACGGGAGCAGCTGTGCTGGAATGGTGTCATGGAGGAAAAGGGTATGGTTTCTTCTGTTCATCTCTGCTCCAGCCACCCCAGGCCTCTGAATCTGTGTTTACTTCACAATTGGAATCAGATTTGCTTTTGTTCACCACGCACAAGGAATTGGAGCTGTTTAATTGGCGCTGACGCATTACAAGACAGTTAAACAATACAGTATTGACACACTAAGTGCAGGACAAAACATAATAGGACCTCACATATAGTGCAGACATGACATGTTATCTGACTGTAAATTAAACATAAATGCACAACAAGTATATATAGGTATGTTTTACCCATATGGCGACATGCATGCAAGAATCTGCACACACAGACACACAAACACACACACACACATACAGATGCACTCATATGAAGATGTGAAAACAACATCATGGCAGTAAGTGTTTGCACTGTGCAGGCAGGTTTTGTACTCACTTCAATGCACCCGATGCACTTGTTTTAATTAGGTCTATTGTCAATACAGCATGAAGTGGTTTGTGTTTGTGTGTGTTGAGCCAATGTTTTAGGTCCCAATGAGGGAGATTAAACAGTTTAGCATAGTATAATATAATATACCACATATATTTGCAATATAGTAACTGTTATTTTACTCGGTCTGTGACTCACTGCTGCAGATACCTCCTGCTACAGTCTGTGTACATAATCTCCTGTTTTCTCCTGTCACAACATCAACCATAACTCATTGACAAAACCTGGCTTTTGTCCTCACCTGGATGACTGAACACACCAATATGTTTACATGGCCTGATGGCCGTAATTGTTTCCCACCACCAGTCTAATTTAACCCTCAGAGAGAGAGATGGGGGGGGGGCGGGGTGACCTTCTACCTCCCTGTGTCAGCTGTTGCAGGCTGCAGGAACTCCTGGACTAGAAGCTAAAATAGCAGCAGAGAAAGAACCCGCCATGTGCTGCCATCTGAGCCCTCTGTGTCTCAGCATCGAGAGGAAGTGCTTAAGCCCAACCTGCCAGCCAGCCATGTGCTTCTGCCGAGGCTTGCCCCGGGACAGACGCTATCGTTTCACTTTACTGGAACGAATACAACTGGTGTTTTCTTCAAACTTGGCATACAATAATAGGGACTAGATTAAAGAAAAAGGTTAGTTTGTTTATGATTAAATGGTACCATTATGACACTTAATACTTGCAATACAATATGAATATAATATGTGTAATTTGGACACAGATCTAAACTAATACAGAAATAAAGGAATTTTATGGCCAAGTGTGGATGCGCAGCCATGTGGTTTCTTAACACCAGGTGTTTAAAACCAAGGTCTACGATTTTGACGATGATCAACAATGAGATTTTGTTACTTTCACAACAGTCTGTGGATGTCTTCCTGAGGCACATTTGCTTTAGGAAATGAGGCGTATGAGGGAATAAGGCCATTTCAGCTCTGCTCAGGCACTGTCTTACTTGATGGACATGCCACATTGTTCTGGTTTTCTTGGCAGGCCAAGGGTAGATCTCCTGCTCCTGACAGCCAGAGAGCCGGGGTCAACTGGGGTTAACCCTGTCTCACCCTCTGGGCCACCTGGAGACCCCCGCAGCACAGCTCACCAGGATTATCCCACGCACCAGTTGCACACATATTACGGGTCATAGAGGTCATATTCTTTCTTTCTGACAATCTCTCTCTCTTGCTCTCTCTCTCTCTCTCTCTCTCTCTCACACCCCTCCTCCCTGTGCCTTTGATGCCTGTGCCCTAGGATGCTGATCCTGTAAATGCTGGATGAAAGGGTTGGCTAGGCACAGGGCGGTGTGACCTCTACAGCTCTGCCTATGGGAGCTGGCTGCACCTCTTTTTGTTTGGGTTGACCCTTGAGGGAAGCTGTCGCCCCACAGGTCAGCAGGCGGGGGCGGGCTGAGTGACTGGAGAACCTCCTCCTGTCACCATGAATTGATTTATGGAGAGGAGACACAATCCCGGCTCCTGTAAGCTACAGTGAATACTGATGGCTCTCTCTCTCTTCTCTTCTCTTCTCTTCTCTTCTCTTCTCTTCTCTTCTCTTCTCTTCTCTTGTTCTTTATCAAAGTATCTGAGTATATGAAAGGCCAATACTGACTCAATGGAGCCTGAAAGAAGCCATTCTACTGTGTGTCTCAGTCCTCTATATGGTGGTGTTTGGTAGAGCATAGTTGTAAAGAAAGTATTTTAAAGAGACTCTATGGCATTAGTTGTATTGACTTCCTTCCAAGACATTACCTTTTTGACATACTGTAGATACCAGCTCCCCTCAGAGAGATCCTGTTAGGTAATTGCAATGTTTGGCAATGGTAAAACTTTAAACCATTTTTTTTCTCCTTCCTTTTTCATTGGCACGCAGAAGTAAGAGGTTAAGTGGAATTCAATTTCATGCATTTCTTCCTGTGGAAAGTTCCTGAATATGAGAAATGATTTTTCATTCCCAGTCTGGGACATTTCCCATTTGTCAGGTTTTTTATGGCTTAATTTTGCATTAATCTGCTGCCCCACATTTTGCGCTAAACCACTTTTCATGCCCCCCATTTCTAAATCGAGAAAGATGGTTTTAGAAGGAGAGAAAAAGACATGGAGGAATGTTCCCCTGCTAAGACGTCATGTGGTGTGTGACTGTGCACACTGCCAGGCCGCTCTCTGAGGGACAAGCCTTTCCTGGAAATCTCAATTTACCTCTGAATAGTAGAAAAGGGACAATATATCACAGACCTGTATGTCTGCTTGAAACAAGGAATTCATGTGGCACACGGGCTATTAGTGAAGAGTTATGGTAAGATGAGGCAATACACTACCACATGCACTTGATTTGCTTTCCTCTGCATTTGATGACATCCTTATTGGTCTTCCCTCTGCTTGCAAATTCTGTTGACAATGTGAAGTGTCTTAGAAAATAGAATCACAGTTGTAGCTATCAACTAGTACGTATCCGTTTGTATCACACAATTGATGCCACGCATCCCTTGTCTGGATGCATTTATAGAGCACATTGTATACAAAGTAATAAACCACACTGTTCCCCTCACAATCATACCGATCTGTCACTTTCTCTCCTCCCACTGAAGGCCCCTGTTTCTCTCATCTGTAGTAACTAACTATAGACCTTGAAGGCGTATCACATAGTACAGTGCTATGGATCTGAGACGATGTCTTGAGCCAGCTCTTTTTGGTCTGTTCCCCATCAGGCAGGCTGCCTCAGCAGGGCCTCAGCCTGCCCGTGAGTGGAAATCTTTGGCCAGTGTTATCTTTGGAAAGTGTCTAGTCCACAGAAACCCAGGAGCACGGAGTCCAGTGTCAGCCAGACGTCCCAGGCTCACTATTACTAAGGAAAGAGAGGGAGACATTGTGCTGCACCCGGATGAAGATGAGTTGAAGAAAGCAGCAGAAAAGAGGACTGCAGTTGAGGAGTATCGAAAGATTATCTATACCGTTGCAGCAAAGCAAACAGAAAACATTCCCTGCCCAGTTATGTTTGTATCCAAAGTCTGGAGATTGCTCCTGAGGAAACCTGATCAGTGTTGTAGTTTACTGAGCGTTTTTTTGAACAACCAACAAAGACCACAGCCATATTTCAAAAGACCACATGGGGGGACATGATGAGCGCTCTTTGACACTGAGAGTTCGCCATTGAGATGGTCTGAGATGGAACGTTGTTTTTAGCTGACACAGCTAGGGGGTTTTGTCATGAAGTTGAGGCGATGTGGGACAAAGAGCTCCATATGTGTAGTGGGCTGTAGTGTAACCCAAGTCCTGTAGCGAGGAGGGCCTCATCCACTTAATGCAGGAATCCATCTCATTCTGTCCGCCTTTATTGCAGTGATTTTCCCGTCATAATGACCCCCAAGGGCCAGCAGGAGATTGGATGGCCTCCCATACATTCTACATGTTGTGGTGGGGCATGACAAATTAGCACCCTACAGAAATGCTGAATTTCTATAGATGTTTGTCTCATCAAAACAGCATGTCCATTTCCTGACTTGGCAAATGGAAGGTTCTGGCATAAAGAAACATTCGGAAGGCTTGTAGACAGGGACAGTTTCTCATCGCATCCACTGTTTTCTTTTGATGCATGGGCTCGTTTCACTGTTATTATAGAATTTTATACGTTTCATTTTTCATTTCATTTTGAGCTGGCCACTTATCCTATTTGGTGCCTTTTTGCATCTAACCATTCATATCTGCTGTCATTCTACTCATTTTTCAAAGGATGATTCTTATTTTTAATGTGGTATTTAGATGGTTCTTTGGCCTTTGGTGCTCTAAGACCCAGGTCAAACTGAAGTGCATGATTCCCATATAGCCATATACAATATCTACAAAATTTGGCTACTGGTAATATTAAATATAGTACCTGTTATGGTAAAACATCCTCGTTTTGAACAAAATGTAGCGTTGGTTGAATTTTTTACACATAGATTGTGAAATATGTAAAACTTGCTCTTTCTGCTCGATTAATTTAGCATTGGCAGTAGCTACATTTTTCTAAAATTTGTAAAGCAATTACCAGAAACAAAACTATGCATTCCAATTCTGGTTCTCAAGACACTTAATAACCATCTAAATATCACTTGAAGGAAAGACAAAAACATCCAAAAAACAGGAATAATCTATTTGCAGCTTTGCCCTGTTACACACCAAGCTTTAATTATTTCCTGGAGGAATTATTTGAAATCTTAGATGTGGGCAATTAAATTGGGCAACTATTACTCTTATCATCACCCGACCAAGCACTCTCTCTGTCACTTGATCTATTTGCATGACTAAAATATCATATCAGCTGTGCCCACATAGATATTCTAAGTTAGATAAAGAGTGGTAATGAAAGAGTGACCTGAATTTTAACAGAGGGGCTTTGTCACCCTTCCAGAAAATAAGTAATCATCAGGAGGGAAAAGGATCGAAGCGTTGTTTAGACTGTCATCCTGACAGCTGCCATGTGCTCCCATGCCTAATTCTACACTGTATTTTTATCATGGTTTTCATAGACATGTGCTTATGTTTATATTTAGCATACCCCCCTCTCTTTTAACAGATCAGCTGGTGACTCATTAGGATGGTTTGCAACGGAGCTGATTTATTTTCTGATCTATCCCACATATATTCTGGGTGGAGAACGGTCTCACTTTCCTCTCACCTACATACATCACTAACCTACTGCATCAGCTTTCTCCAGCTGATTATTTCAGTAACATGCTCTATGTTTAGGATGAGTTAATCGATCCACCAAAGATAGTTTAGGGAGATGTGCACAGTTCCATGTATAGCTTAATGGAACTGAATACCAAATGTTGGAGGTGCACTAAAATTAATGTATGTGTGTGGTGTGATGTCATGGATTAATTGCTTATTATTTGGTCAAATCCATTGTAGGGCTGAAAGATATTGACAAAAAATCGAATTGTGATTATTTGACAGAATATTGCAATTGCGATTTAAACTGCTATTCATATCATCACAAGTTTTTCTTGTCCTAAATTTTGTAGAACATTAAAATTGTTTAAAATTAAAAAAAAAAAAAATAGATGTCAGTGTGCAGGATTTACTGAGTTTGAGTATGATGAAAGGTTTTCACCAATACTGTACTTGATTCATGAACCAAAGATTACCTGGAGCTCTAAACACCTTATTCAGAAATACATTTTGAACACCTCTCTGTCTTAAGCAATTAATTGCAGCCTGTGCGATTTGGAAATTGCAGAAGTTCATATTGCGATTTCAATGTTTCTTTTTTGATTAATTGTTCAGCTCTAATCCATTTATCTGTTTAGTAAAGGCTCACCCTTTGATAACTGTTGACAGAGTCTGACTTCATGGACTGTATTTACACTTAGGGTGAAGCCATCTCTGTCCTCTCTCATGTTCAGTGTTATATAACACAGTGTCTGTCTGCTACCTCAGCCACCTCAGGTGCAGCAGGTCGTTGCTTATGCTGCAAATCATGCTGTTAGTAGTTAGGGACAGCGTTTCCTCAGTGCCTGGATGATTTACACAGGCAGAGGCCACGAAGCCAGCTTAGCCATCTGCTGTGCTATGCTACAGTGCTGCACCACCCATTAACATGTAACATGCTGGGAACACAGGTTGATGGCTTTTAAGGATGTCTGAGGAATTTTGGTCGTGCTCAACAGAATGCAACGTGAAAGAACGCTCAGTAAATGGGGAGATCATTTATTTCTTTATTTTTACATAATGTCTACACAGTGTCATGCCACATGGCACCTGTGTGTAAGTCATCAGTTATCTCTTTGCTGGTGTCCAAAAGTGGTTTTGCTTAAACCCCTCACACTTCTGTAAGAAACCCACTTTTGTTTTCTTCATTGTTATTCCTTTCATTCAGTATGTCCAGATGAGGTTTGTGTGCTATTCAGGCAAGAGCGAGGAGGACAGCAAAGTGTTTCTTTCTACATTGGAATCTGTTGATTGTTTTCTACATTGATACTATAGTGGGTGGACAAGATAACAGAAACACCTAACAATATATTAATATCAATTACCCAATAATATTACCTAAGGACTAGGGCCATCCTTTGCCTTCAGAACAACTTCAATTCTCCCTGGATTGCTAAGTCCTGAACTGTGTGTAGTGGGAAATTTGCCTGTTCAGACATTTGAATTCATCCTTGTGTTTTGTTAGCAGTGTGTATGGGGGCATTATCATCTCTGAACATCATGAGGGAACAGTGCTTGCATCATAAGGTGCACCTGGTGCTGTAAAATGGCCTCATATTCCTTTCCCATTACATAACCATATAGAGCAATCATTAGACCTAATGACTCCTGATGGCTGCCCATACATTACTGATGCATGTTGGCAACAGGTTGTGTGCTCCTTACACCAGGCTATACATCACTGTGTGTTAACCTTGGTTTCCGAATGGCAGCCTGTATGTTGCGGGCTTTGTGAAGCCTAAATTGCTTTAAAAACTCACATATTAAAGTGGTAATTATCAGACCTCTTTTTAATCTGACACACACTGGTAATTGGCATTCAATTTAACATGACTAACCGATGTAGCTGCCTTTGTGATTTAGTTACTTCAAAGTTAAAATCCTTTTTCATGTGGTGTTCCCATTATTTTGTCCACACCCTCAGTATCATCAGGTCATCACCTTGACAACAACAAAAACACAAGGCAACAGTAAGCATGTTGTCACCTATAGAATGATGCAATCTGCCTCGGGGCCAATCAACAAATATAGCACCTGTAATTGTAGCGCCCCCCTTGGGTCAAGTTCGAATGCCAGAATGCAGTGATGTGATGCGTTATTCCCCTGCGTTTGTCAAAATCCAGTCAGTGGTGTCTGAGGTATGACGGACGGACGAACCTGTGAACAGATGAACGGATGGAAACAGATCCAATTTCATCATGGGGGACAATCAAACAAAACAAGTGTGATATGTGGGTCAGAAGAATCATAAGATTATGCCCCATGGCCAGCAGTATTATAATAGACCTTTATCCTGCCTCTGTCATATGAACTAAAACAGCTGTTCGGAGAAGTCAGTGGAGTCCGGAGGGGAAATGATGGGACACAAACTCAGATTCCATGCTGCTGACACTGCGTTGTTACTTGAAATCAGCTCTAGACCATGTAATCACTTTAACCCTTGAGCACACTTGCATTAGGTCATTATAAGTGACTGATTATTTATTGTTAAGAGATAACAATTGAGATACTTTCTGACAACAAAGACAGAAATGGTGTAATAAAAAAGGAGAAAATCCATTGTCTTTGGGCTACAGAGTAACACATCTGTAATGAAGGGGCACCAGAGGAGAACAACAGTGTCTATAAATGACTGTTATCAGGCAATCTGGGTGACAAGGTCATCAGCATCTCCGCAGCAGAGAGGTGTATGGTGTAAAGGACACTTTTTGGCAGCCAGCCCAGCTCATCTACCAGCTTAAAGGCAACAGTATTCACACTAAAGTGAAGTCACATGTCTCTCTGCGTAGTTCCCTGGGATCTTATTGCTGTCTTTGTGGGCAACTCACAATGTCAGTTGGATGTAATGAATATGATTTTATTGTTTGTTTTCCCATTGTGGTCACAGATTGCTGGGGTTGGACATATTTGGTAGCACTATGTTTCCATCCATTGTGGAATATTTTAAGTTCTCATTTTCTCTTGATCTCTGTTGGATAGTCTTATGAACAGCATGATACTGCTGGGCAAATATATTTCTTTATTCTGCCATGATTATATTCATAATACTCTGTCACTGTCTCTCATTTTACCAATATTGTGTTGCAGCGGATATTGACATCAGTGTGACCAAGGCTAGGCATTAACTGAACAAATCTCCTTTTAGCTGTTTTAGCTCATATGACAGAGGCAGGATATTTTATTATTCCATGCTGTTATGTCTTTTTGTTGTGTGTATGTGAGCAGCTATACAGTCCATGGAAGGGATACAGATTTATCCCTCAGCATCTGCAGTAAACAGAGGAGAGGGAAGCCGACAGAATGAAGAGTTTAAGGTCCAGGGATCAGACAGTCACCTGTACCAGCTCTCTGCTTGGCAGGCTGGATAAACAGTGGAGAACCCAGGCTGACCCCACTGTCAAACAGACTGATATGGATCACCTCAAACTTCACTCAGCACTTTATCTTTGTCTGTCTGTGTCTTTCTCTCATTTCCACAGTGATGTCAGTCTGTTTTTTTTCACTATGAGCAATGATAACACAAAATCATACTATATAGCTGCATGTGCTACAGTCAAATGTCTTGTTTTCTTCTACTCTCTGCATACGTTGGGTTCATATTTATATTGAGGAACTGCATAGACAAGACTCGGGTGCAAACGCAGACAAATTAAAACACAAATCCTACCACAGATCTGTTAATTACAGTTGAGGGCGGTTGGCTGGTGTGACGGAGTGGGCCACAGTGGCCCTGCGAACCAGGCCTGCAGCTGTCACACACATCACACACACACTAACTTCACTTGTCTCCTCCTCATTCCCCACTGATGTGGCCCAGTCAGCCCAGGGACAAATGGGCCCAGACATGGAAGACATTAAGACTAGCTAAAAACAACATGCTAAGTACAGACTCCCTCTCCGCAATGCAAACACAAAGTGTTCAACTCTGCTGCAAATATACACATTTTGACATGGACAGCAGGGGAGAGAGTTTTCTTTATATTTATGCAAGCGGCTGCTTCAGGGAAAACTTAAGATGTAGAAACATTTTGTGGCTTCAAGTAGCTGTGTTAACATTAGGATGAAAGAAAAATAAAAAACAGATTACATCCAGGTCAAGGGTTAACCTAAGCACGGAGGCATGGGAGGATATTCAATAGAAAATATGTAAGAAATAAAGACTTCAAACATGGTCTAGAATCTTTCTGTCTGTTGCATTCAGACTACAAATGGAGAGAGGGGACTTATGCAAGCCAGTCTCCTAAAGCGAGTCTCTCAAATTCAAACTAGCAGTCTGAGGAATGCTGCTGACTCTTCTCCAGTTTCAGATCAGATTTTAAGTCTGCGACCTTTGTAAATACTGCTATTCTTAAACGCCTGAATTGTTTTTAACTTTGAGGGACCAGTCAGTTGACGTCATCCAGTACTTAAGTGATTGCAGAGCAGTTTTTGGCAGTATCAAAAATAGGAAGACATTAAAAGTCAAAACTACAATCCTGACTGTCTCTACATTTAACCTTTGGTGAGAATTCTCCTGGGGAAATCCCTTGGCTGTGTCACTAAGAAGCTGAATCAAAGTTTTTTAATCACATCTTTACAGTGTTGAGAGTAAGATGTGGGGGGCCAAGAGCTCACTGACATGATTGGTAACAAATGACTAACTGTTCCGCCAGATTTGAGGATCCATCTCCCTGCAGGTTCTCAACCACAGTGTATTTTCTTTAAGGAGACAATTAGCTCTTGATGAGGCACCGCAGCTCTAGGAGCTGTTGATATCAGGGAGTCAAAGGTCACTTTTTGAAGCGGAAAAGCCAGTGGCATGGACCCGCACCTCCAATGGGAAAACATTACCGGGCTTTTTCTTATTTGTGTGTTCAGCTCATCAGAATGGATACCAGATGCTGATAGGTTGTTCATTGTAAATGTATCGGCGACACATTCAAATACATGGTTCAAAGTGAAAAGATAATTGTGTCTTTTGCTCTCAAGCTCATCATCATGCTTTTTGAATCTTTGACTTGATGTTGCATTTTTGCCCATATAGGCTAATTAATTGAAAGAGGATGTGTAACTTCTCTGTCATTGGACTACATGTCGTAACATACTTTAGGTTCACTCAAAGTCCATGTGATTATGATCCCTATGACTATGTGAGTAGTGCTTTGTGGTATAGACTTATTGTATATGAGGGCCCAAGAGGATAATTGGCTGTCAATCAATGGATGTTTATTATTCATGGTTTATTTTGCCCGTCCTCACTTAAAGAATAATCTGTGACATTTTCATATAAATAAATGTCCAATTTGCTATCCTCTATACTCTTTATCTCTCTATCGCACAGTAGTGATTCCAGGTCATGAAACCTTTTACATTTGCTATATTTCCTAATCTAAACACCCGGTGTCGGGTAGGTCTTTCCCAGGAAAAACCCTCTGGTGCACAGAAAGTGATGTGCTTTACGTTTGACGTCTGATAGCAGCAATAGCGGTTTGTTTGGAAGAAACAGAAGAAGAACTGGGTGGTTAGCATGAGCAGCAATAGCCACTGTGGCTGAATAGACAAAGGAAAGACCGGTAGCTACAGAAACTCAAACTGCACCAGGGAAAAAGACGTAATACAGCACTGGCCACACTGTTTGATTGCCAAGTGATATCTGGGAACAAAAACACCACAGCAATGAGCGCTTATCAAGATGTCAGCAGAATGAAGAGAAAAAAATGAGGCTCTCACTGATTACCACTTTAACTCCCACAGTCATTGAAGACAGAAATGAGGCAAATGACTTTATTTTGACAAATTTGTCAATAAGCCACATTCATAATATTTCCTAGCCTTTTAATTTCCTTAGCTACAGTCTACAGCTTGTGTTTGTAGGCCTGTAATTGTGTGGTATAGTCTAGTCCGCTTATCTCACCTCCTCTCTTTCCAATCATACAGTATTTAGAATATGGAGCGATAATAGAAAATAGAAAAATCAAATCCCTCCACCCCGCCACCCCATGATCAAACGTATCAACAACAGCCCACTTGGAGTAGACCAAATGAAATAGCACAGTTCCATTACCCTGACATTGTAAACAAACATGTCTTTTTCCCCCTCTGGATGCCATTAGGAATGCTTCAATGTTTGTTTTAGTCATTGAGCAAAATGTGTTCTTTCCTCCCTCTTCATAGTTCAATAGTATGCAAATCATAGCATTCATTCACGAGCCGCCATTGTTCTCAGTCCAAATACAGCTTGTGTTTGTAAGCCTGTAATTGTGTGGTGTATTCTGGTCCGCTTATCTAACCTCCTCTCTTTCTAATCATGTAATATTTAGAATATATAGAGGTTATGTTGTCCGCTGGTTAAATCCCGTGGCTTTTACAGAGAGTGCAAAGGCTGCTTTGAGGCCTTTATGGAATCCAGCTGGCTCGGTCCAGTATTTCCAAAGTTCCACTTTTATCTGAACCAGATCAGAGCCAAACATAGTCCAGTCAGACACCCAGTGCACTCTTGAGGACTGCTACGTTGTTTAGAGAACATCAACACGTTTGTGATGATTAGACATGCACACTGAGATCATAGTTGTTCTCTTTCAAATATCTATTGTACCCGCTGATACTAGTCCTAGATGGTGAAGGAGGTAATCGGAATATGCAATAAAATGTGTTTTAAAAGGTCCTGAACCATGAAATTCGATCTGAATCAGTGAAATGACACCATGCATTAAGCCTTTGATATAGCAGCTGGCAGAGTATGAAACTGTAACCTCCCCAGCACACACACACACACACACACACACACACACACACACACACACCCTTGCTAAAGTACTTTAGCTCTCAAACACCCCTCGCCAGGTGTGGCAAAATTGGACTGGAATCTCGCCCCTATTCTATTATGAGCAACTCCTGTTCATCACTGGCACGATAATCTACCCTCTGAATGTGGGTCAAACCTATTTGCAGGACTATTATGTCTCACAGAAGTCCTGTAAAAGTAAAAAAATAATTAGATCTGCATTCCTACAGTAGATCACACATTCAGACTTGGATGCGTTTAGGCCTTTCTGAAATGTGCTGCTCAAGTTTGGTGCAGTAAAAAGTAATAATCTGCACTACGCATAAACACATGCACATGCAGTAACTGTGGATAAACAGGGATGCACACATGCCCAGTGTCAGTGCATGCACACACACACCTAACCACACTATTTACTCAGGTGTGTGAAGTATAGCGTGGAGGTCTCCTTCTCTGTGTGTTGTTGAGAACACCTTTTGGTCAAGTTCTCCCTGTCTTCTGCAGCAGCGCTCAGGAGTTTTGACATTGTGCTGTGATTGAGCTTAACCACTACCAGGTGTGCTTGAAACGTTTTGGCGAGACTGGCACAGGGTCAAGACAGGGTGGAAGTGGGAGGGGAGCGAGAGCGAGAGCGGGCCGGGTACCAGAGGAATGGAGTTGCTTAATGTAAAAACATCAAACGGCCTGAATCTGGTACCAAAGTGTTAGGCTAAAGGTGTCTGAACTTGTTACGGTGTGATCGTGCAGGGCTGTTGCCTGCTGAAATTTGGTCTCACCCAGACCCAGAAAGGCCTCCAAACTCAGCATTATTGCCTTTTTCTTTTCCTTTTTTGGGAGGCGAAGGGTTAGGAATTCTGGAATGAACTTTGTAGGCGTATATGTGGGTCGTGTGAAGTCATAAATATTATTTTCAAGATTTGGCTCTTAAATCTGGATGATTTTATGGGTAGGCCAGGGTCGATCAAGATGAAAGACAAATGAAGTGAGTTTTAAGATGAACAACTCATCCTGCTCTCTCTACAACAATCCCTGTGGGGCAAAGAAAATCCTTTCTCCCTAACTATGAAATCTTTTGTTTTGAAAGACATTGGCACACCCACAGCCTCGTGCAAACCATACTGCAAAGATATGTGTAGTCATGTACCGTGCAAGTGTGTCTAAAGTGGACAGTTTTTGCACTTTATTTGAGCCATATACTTTTACTACGTTTTTGTGGAAGAATTGCTAATTGTTCTAGGAATAATCTTCACTATACAGTATATTATGGTGATAGTAGTCCAGTACATCACAACACAGCCACTTTGGTAGGCAAGCAACAAGTACATGTAATGTGGATCAAATTAAATCTATTGTAAAGTGATTCAGTTAAACCATTGTCCCATACAAGCAATATCATGAACTTGACTGAAAGCTGGCACTGCACTGTAAAATGTCTGTGTATGCAATGTTTTACAATCAAATTAGCATCATTTATTTATTTATTCTTTTTTATATGCATTTGGCATGAGTGGTGAAAAAAATTCTGCCTTCCTATTTGGAAATTTGGGTGGGGTGGGATGGTTATTGCTAGTGCATTGTACATACTGTTGTGTATTATATATGCCTTGCAAGCTTCCAGCTGCAGACTGTAACCTGAATCCCAGTAGGAGAAAGGCTAAGAATCAGTCATTGTATTTGTGGCATCAGACATCAATAATGGCCTCTCCTGTTACCTGCACAGTGGTGAGGGATATTACCCACTTTGTGTGGATTTTCTACATACTGAATTTCATAACACAGACAAGACACATTTTTAGATATTGTGTCTCCATAGATTCAGATGCAACCATGCATGCTCTCTCTCCTTCCTTCTCTTTCCGTCTCTTTCTTTGTTGCTCAAGCTTACCCCCTGCTGAGAAGAGAGCAAAGTCCTTTTTATGTTTGTGTGTGTGTGTGTGTGTGTGTGTGTGTGTGTGTGTGTACTGGGGGGTATTTGAATTTATCATTAACAAGCTGTGCTAACTCATGTATAATGCAGCACAGTAGCTTTATTCCACTGGTCTCCCTTTTTGTCAAACCTGTTAACTCTACTCCCCATGCAAACTCAGTCATGCTTGGAAAAGAACCAGACAGAGACCTCTAGGGGCTGGGGGGGTAAAGACACCCACTTTCTACTGTCTTATTCACCATCAACAGTGAACTATAACTAAGGTACCTAAGTAGCTGATATTTTACAATGCAGAACAAGTTGCATTCTTATCTTTTCTATTGAGGCTCTATATCTATAATGTCAATTCTCTTTCATTTGATCTACTCTAACATATTTTGTTCCCCTGCCCTTGCATGATAGCACACACTCCCATATGTCAATACTTTTGTTTTAAAGACTGCCAGGAACGTCTTATCTCTGTCATCCTTAGAGACGCACAAACACCCAGTCTTCACGTGAAAACGCACACACACACTTGAAACTCTTCAAAGGTTTTGTTCCGAGTAATTGCTGGCGCCATGGACAAAATAATAAGATAATGCAGTGTGGAGATCAGGTTGTGTGTGATTTGTGGGAGCTGTTGTAGCCATCAGTGTTGGTGTCTAATGTATCATTTGCAGGAAAAGAAAAGAGATAGAGGCATGGATAAACCACTCGTTCCGTTGCTTGTCCTATTTGACATTGTCAGATTCATGCAATCAGTAGCAGACTATGTTAATCTGGAGTTAATCTTTGAAAAACTATCCCATGAAGTGCTCTTATTAGAGTAATGGGAGGTGCAGCATGTCCACTCCATCCCCTGGCTGCAAAATAAATGTTCAGGAGACTCTCTTATCCTATGGCATGTGGTTCCTCCCTAAATAATTGGAGTGTTGAGCTCTGCACACCTCTTGTCATCTTCATACCATGAATATCTTTTCATTACTTTGAGGTATGTTTTGTTGACATTGTTTTTTATAGCTCTGGATCCTAATCTTGGCTATATCGCTCCCTTTTTCCCTTGCATGCTTTGCGATATGATGGCTGGCTTTGGCTAAATAAGGTAAGAGAACACTTTACATTCTTTCTTGCCAAAAACACTGCAGATCCTCTGTAGTGCTGTGAGCCAGAACGCCTTTTTATCCTATCAGAAATTGAGGGTGCTTTAGTTGTGCCAGCCAATCCTTCCCCACCTTGACACTGTCATGCTATAAGGATGCATGACTGGCTCCTAATGGTGGTTTTCAAAAATCTCTTGGTGTGATTTATATTGCTAGGACATGTCTGCTGAAAGCCAGGTATGTCTGTCTACAAAATGGGCTGCAGTTGTCTCACTTTTCATTTAGGCAATCATTTTCCCCTCCTTTTTCATTGAAGATATGGGGTGTGTTTAATTTCCCAAGCATGCATATTTTTCAAAATAAAGTTTTTCTGGGAAGGAAAACACATTGGTCAGGTCGTCAGACTGAGAAGCTCATAAATACAGCAGCAGATCTCTCTCTCTCTCTCTCTCTCTCCCTCTCCCTCTCTCTATGTTTCTCTTTCTCAGCTATGATTGACCACCCATAGCAGCTGGCTTTGCTGTTCTTTTTCAATGAATGTTTGCACTTTGTAAACAAAAGAAATGAGATTGACTTTTTTGTTGAAAATAATCTGTGCCAAGGGTCCTCATAAATATTCTGTGACTTACTGGTTAAGTTGAACAGATGTTTATTTGGGGAAAGTCATGCTTTTAGAAACACTCACTCTAAACTGTTTCTCATCAACATTTATTGGAAAATGAGCCCCGCCCCAACCATGAAGGTCAACGTTTAAAGCGCTTTAAAGTTTGCGCATGGTGGAAGAGACTCTCCCTTGGTTTCCTCCAAGCGGCTGAACAACACTGTTGGGAGAATAGATAACCTCTCATTTGACAGATGAATGATGAGCAAGAGGCCCAGTGCATCGCTCAAAAAGGTAGAGAGGAGCCTACTGAAATATATTGGACTATCTCTTCTTTATTTTCCTCGGTAACATGAAAGCTCATATGGCGCTCATCTATTAGAATTATCTTGAATTTGTGAAGTCACATTGTAGCCCTTTTCCCCATAATATGAATATATGGCTGTTTGTGTGTGAGTGAGTGTGTGTGTGTACTTTGGGGTTTGATGGATTTGCGCTGAAGTTGCCCTTCCTCTCTGAGGCAGGCCCAGTGTGGTACAGTCCAGGATACTGTATCTCCTGCACCATGTTTTTTCAGACCAGTCCAAATAAACCCAGGGGCGCTGAGAGGCCCAGTGACACAGGAGAAAAATGACAGTTGACTCTCCCCCACAAGGTGACAGGGAGGATGCCGTGCTATGCTAGACTATCAATAAAGCTTGTGGTATCATCATATTTTTCTTACCACTGTACCCCAGACAGAATGGGCCAGGGGTTCACAGTGATTTGGCAACTTAATGGTCCTCTGATGGCATTAGTACTGTGTGCAGTATATTGTGAAGTCAAACTGCAGCTGTAGTAAACAGCTATAGAATTGACACTTTTAAAGCCAGGGGATGAGGTAGATGTTGAGCAACAGTATTTATCTGAGATCCACAGTCAATTTGTATAAGGAGGTAAGCAGTAAGAGGTTCAGTCCAGGGTCACAAGAACAAATTAGACATTTTTAGTATGCCAATAGGCAGTCATTAACTGCACTCATTTGGCTTGCCAAGCAAATATTTAATCCTTATCTGCCAGCGCTAACATGAGTGGGAAATTTCTGATATGGTCCATGGGGAATAAAACAGTCAACACATCAGTCATTTGGCATTGTTGAGTAGGATTTTGAAGAGAAAGCAGTCAGTCATGTTGATTGTGAGTTTGTTCCAGTTGGGCAAACAGGTTGGCCCCAGAGGACAAAACAGGTCTTTCAGTCCTCTGACGGTCTGTGCCAAGAGTGGATTATATCCATTTCAATGACACCTCAGAATAAAGCCGTGTCTATCCAAACAAAACACCTCCTCGACAACAGAGGGTAATTAACAAGTCAGTACTGAACTGTCTGCTCTGTTCCATGAGAAATATTCTGTTCTATGGCGTTGGATCTCTATTAAACAAAACTGTTTTGGATTGGACTGGATTGATATTTCATGCTCTTCTTTATTTACAATGTCAGATTTTGGCTATGCTATAGACCACACAATATCAAAGTCAGCCATATGCAAGAATACCATGCCTCTCTAATTATGCTGTTCATATTCATGGCTCTGTGCGGACCATTGATCTATTGTGTCATGTCTCTTTGGTTGACTATAATAGCTGGAGAGTTGACCCTTTCCCAGGCTCTGCCACCTGTCAGCAGTCAGATCATACCACAGTTTGCGGAGCACTTCTCACCCTGCTTGGCATAGCATAGGTACAGCCAAGCTCTAACAGCCTCTCTTGACAGTCCGCTCATACAAGGCCAGGACAGTCCTGGTAACTGATGTTGATGACAGATTTCTGGTTTGAAATGTACAAAAATACTGCAGCAGTAAACAGCTACAGTATATCATTTTTGCCACATTATAAATCCACCCATATCGACTAAAGCGGGAGAATGCTTTGTTGAATCTCATTCCTCATTGTGCGTCCTTCATGGATTCACTTGAACTCCATTTCACTGCAAAGAGTTTGAGAGCCAAATCCCAGAGGGAAAAAATAGACACTATAAAAGTCGACTCATGCACTAGCTTGTTTGATGACTGTACCGTAAGTAACTTTTATGCCAAGTTGATTGTGGATCAGGATCAAAGACGCGGGTCACACAGTCAAGAAACGAGTGGTGTTGAAGATATTAGTGCTACACATTTTGTGGAAGTCAACATGTGTGCTCACAGAGAGAAAGAGAGAAAGAAAACTTGGTCTGTCCATTCTTTTTCTCCACTTATCTGACTCTTATCTGCTGCTGGGTTGTTGTTAGGCTGCTGTTTTATCTAGAAAGGAGTCCACTTTTTTTTAGCTTCCATGCTTCTGCACATACTTCAGTTCATACTTTTTCTCATTTTAGGATTTGGGTCATATGCCTTGTGCATTACTCAACAAATCAAATTCAACACATTTGATCTTTAAAAATTCTAAAACTTCTTTGATCCCACATGAGTTTTGTGATGCCGTTTTTTTTTTTTACACTGCTTTTGCGAAAGCTCCAGATCAGATTCTTCCTGTCTCTCCTGTCAGATGTGTATTTAAGGGTCCGTCTGTCTCTGACTGGTGGAAGTAATTACCCATGGTCATTATGGGATGGGAGCAGCTCTGATGACAGGGGGCTGCTCTCATTAGACTGGATGTCAGGTTAACTAGATTGTGTCCTTACCTAAGCCACTGACAGACAGGTGCCAAAGGTCCTCCTCCTCCTCACTGAGGAGACAGGAGGAAACACACTTTGCCCTGACAGAAATTGGAAAATAAACCAGAGAGGGAGATCTTCGGGGATCCCCGGGCCGCTTGTGCAGAAACCAGGTGTCTTGACAGAGAGGCTGCGTCAGAGATGGGAGAGCTTTTTAACATCTGTTTTCCAATACTCACAGCCGCAGTGTGGCCGGCATGGAGATGAGATGGAGTGGCGTACTGTCAGAGCTGTGTGTGTGCCTCCGCATCGGGCTGCTTCCTATTCCTAGAGCAGAGTCCGAAATAGATGTGGCCTCAGCACAACTGTGTTTATTGGAAGGAGTCCGCAGCGCTGCATTTCCACACGTGTCAGGTTGTTGAGAATAGGAGGCAGCAGAGGAAGTAAGAGGTAGAGAGACAGCCAAGGGGAGTGAGAGAGGGAGCTGAAGTAGGTTAGGGGAGAGTCGTTGAGGTCATTGTTCAGAATATTTTCCAGCCCTTGCTTAGGAAGAAAAAACTTCAAAAATCCTAAATTAATTGCAATACTTGAAATAAAACGTGTTGTTTCTGATCATCATAAAGCCTAGATTGAGAAAAGCACCTGGCTCTGTGAGTGTTTTATGAGAGTCCCTGGATAAAAGGATAAAAATCCCTAGATAAAAAAAAAAGAACTGTAGCATATGTGCACATGTGTGATAGTGTGGGAATATATGAAGTGGGACTTGAAACCTTACCCTTTCAGCATCTGGTCCTGCATCTATAAGCACGTGGCTGCTTTTACTGTAGTAAGAAAAGCTGCTGGGCTGCAGTAGCTGCCAAGCGACTCATGTGGAATGGCCTTGCCCCAGCCTCTTTCCGACCCAGCATATAGATTATATATAGATTATCAGAACAGCAATCACCCACAGAGTCACAGAATTAATACCAGTGAACAGCATCAGTTCACAGCTTCACCACTGCCAGCAATTAACAGCAGTTGATCTCAAGATTTTCACTGTATACCACAGCGCATGGATACATGCTTTAAATATGTTATAGCCGGCCTTGCCAGACTGTCACCACACCCAACCAGACCCACTTCCATTGTTGATCCCCTAGTTTATATCTGTGTCAGGCCTTTGTCTGGTCTGCTGAATGAGTACATGCCTTCTCTGCTCTCCGCTCCACTACTTATCTGTGTCAGCGTCAGAGAGTGGGGGGAAACCCTGGTGAGGAGGTGGGAGGGATATGAGAGCTATGGGGGTAAGCAGGGGGAAGAAAGGGGGAGGTATCGGGGTGGGGGTATCGGTTTTTGTGAGGGTCACCCCACCTGGTAGCTAAGGAATGACTCATTAGACAGGCAGGCACTAATGAAAGATTTGTCTGTCCTCACATTGGCCTTGCTGTCATGTCTTTCTCCGTCCCTGGAATTCTGCAGATTCCACCCTCACTTTCCACTAATGTTTTCTCTTTGACAGCAATCAGATAGCATCTTGATGGGTGGTGGTTAGCGTGCGATTTATTGAAGAGAGTTACCAGGGGATAATTAGCCTGCAATGCTCTTTAAGTGCTTTACAGAACATACTCAACCTCTCTTAGGAATAATGAGAGGGTGTATGAAGCTAAGCGGAGGATTTTGCTCCAAACAAACTATTCAAGGCTAAAAGAAAAATGCCACCGATGCTATCTGAAAGGATCTATTATGACTGACAAAAGCATAAATTTTTCCTGAGTATCTTATATAAACACATCAATAAACACGACGATCCGATTTCACAGTTTCCATGCGGGACAATGAGTGCTGTTGAGCTCTGTGGGCCAGGTTTTGTGTTTATTGGAACTTGGCGGAGGTATGCCTTGGTATCCAGTGCCTCTGCCAGGATAGTGTGTCACAGCCCAGAAACCTAATCTCTCCACGGTTCCCGTGAGATTTTATTGACACCGCTCTCTCCCCTTGTTGTGTAGAAACAGTCCAGGTACAACATCCGTGAAGGAAATCAAATCAGAACCTATTAGTGTGGTTTATTTGCATGTTCCTCCCACTGTAATTAAAACACTAAAACATGTGTGTCCACGCATATTTTGTTGTGGACTTTGCAAGATCCTTTGTAAGAGCACCTAATGATGATAAACCAAACAATTTAGCTGCATTAATATAGTATGAGGTGATTGTATAGCAAAATAGGCACAAGAGTAATCCACATTTGATTTCCAGTGTTTACAATACTGTGCTGTTTGTTAAGTGTTTCCTGATTACCGGATTAACCCCATATTGTATAAAGAGGGATGAGTTATTATGATGATTTTGATCTTGTCCTACGCCTTGGCAGTTTGTCCCCTCAGAGACAGGAAGGGCAGGATGGTCAGGCCCTGTGGGTCCATGCAGGCCTTCCTGTGAAGCCTGGTCCCAATGACAGAGGCTTCCTCAGTCTGTGTGGCCAGGCTCGGCTTTCTCTAATCTAAACCATCATCTCCATATGTCTCCCATCACGGCTTCCAAAGCATTTGAAGAAACTCCAGGCGACAGGAACAAATTAATTAATGTCTTTATTCCTCTGTGCACTTTGTAAACGGTCTGTGTGAGTGTGTGCATATTCTGGCATGCGTGCAAGTATGTGTACACACACACACATTTTTGCCATTAATTGCCTTGATCCACTTTTTGGTTGCACTCAAAACCCAAACACATTGAAAGTGATCTCATTCTTACCTGCATTCCCTGTTAATGATTTCCACCCGAGTGCATTAATCTCCTTTTATTGACCCATCATTCACCTTATGTTTTCGTTCAGGGGGAAGAAGATGAAAGAAAAGACGAAATCCCAGTCCACAAAGTAGCATGTTACAAGCTGATGCACATGTTGGGAGGTCTTCCACCTTAATTACTTCTGTTTTCTCTTCATAAATTCGGAACAGGAGGTTTCCTTTAGCCAGTGAGAAAGAAGGAGTGGAAAGAAAAGAGAAGGAAGCACTTTTTTATTGTTGTGCTGCTGTGTTTCGTGACTGTAGAGGGCCATTGCCCGTACTGTAAACTCTATGGCTTCTCATGAAAATACCAGGAGACGAAAATGAAAGATGGGTCCGTTTATCCTTACACATGGCAGGCAGTGATGTGGCGATGCTGGCACACATGAGACTGTGTTCTCCCAGATGGCTACAGTTTGCCTGACCTCAGCCTGACCGCCGTCACCTCTCACAGACTCCGCGGCCTTTACTGACCGGTGGAACAGGCTCCAGGCTTCAGGCTCCAGGCTCCACGACGGGGCTAAATGCAGCCATGGGCAGGGCGCTGGCTTGGGGCTGAAGTCCACTCTTAATGTCCGTCTTTGACTAGGCCAAAGCTTTGTAGCACAAATGCAAAAAAGTCTATTATTGAGTCCTAAAATTGTAATTTTCTTCAAATAAGTGGAAAAAATCTGCCAATGGGGTTAGATAATTTAATTTGTTTCTATCGCAAATCAACTTGTTTCAGGAATTTTGTAGAATTAAGTGTCATTTTCTTGATCTGCCTTATTCTGACTTGTGAAACTGCATTGCAAGAGTTGCTTTACAAAATTTAAAAAAATTTAAAAATAAGATTTCAAGGCTGAATATGAGACTAAATGACTCTTTAAGATGGATGATTTTTGTAGTGTGTAACTTTATTCCTATGGGGCAGCACAGTAACACAGTACCTCTGTTGCTATTAGTGTAGAGTGTATCTTATTAGTTGGTTACGGTTTACCAAGATTGTTGTTTACAACTCCTCACAATAGGCCACAGCTATAAGCCCATTAGCTGCTATCTTCTACATTGTAAAGCCTGAAATAGGGATAAGCTGCTTTTAATTCTATCCTAAATAAAATGTGGATTATAATATCAGGGATTATCACTGATCAAAGCAACTTCATGTAATAAATAGTGTATCTTTTGAGGCCATTTTTGCACACATGTGACCTCATACTGTACAGTGTCAAATTCCTGTCAACCTTAGCATCCCTGTCCCACATGAAAGCTGTTCAATCGATTGTGCATTGTAAGGAAGTTTTATACACAATCAACAATGACATGCAAGAGATCCTCCTCTGCAGCCTCTTGTCTGACAGCCCCACTCCTGAAAGGAAACACAGTTTAATTTATAGCAGTGTTCGCGGGGCTGTCCTGCCCAGTGGGGTCTTTGCGGGTTTCCTGGCTGTGCTTTGGATGTGGTTTATGTGTTCCGCCTGCTGTGCAAAGCATGAGCAGTGGTAGTCATCCTTTTCATTTTATGGCGCTTTCTGGAAATAAAGGCATGCGAGCAGATGAGTAACTGAGCGTGTAGAAGTGTTTGTCGAGGGAAAGTGTGGAAGGTTGTCGGGTTTTATTAGCAAACAAATTCTGATAGCTGTCCAACAATGGGTGGTGTGGGTTCGGGCGCGGTTGGGATTGGGTAAATACATAAAAGTGACCAGTGACTCACACTTTGAATAGCTGGTGTTGAATGTAACAATATTGTGTACTGGCATTGACACACAGAGAATTAGAAGTTATCTGAAGCAGCGCTGGACAGAAACATCTCTAAAAGTTGTCTATCCCAGTAGTAGGAAGACCAACCATGGATTCCTGGCCTGCCTCTTCACTCTCCTCCTCCGGGTAGTAGGGTAGATTCCAGACGGTTACAGGAATTCACCCGCTACTACTCCTATGATTGTTATAATTATGAGACCATTACATCCCTGTAGCTATTCCAGCTGAGAAAACGTGACTATGTATGGCAATTTAGGAGCAGAAAACAGCTGCTCACTACAGTACTTTAATACGAGGTATCAAAGGAAAGCTTTCACTCTGTTGAGTCATCTCACTTTCAGGTTCTTGTCAGTAAAAGCCCAAGGTAAATGTAAAGATGACAGGAAAACGGTGCTGTTTTGGATGGGGGAGAGAATAGAGGACTTGATGTGTCTTGTGTTCTTTTGTGAAGAATACATGGCGTGACTAGATGGCTCCGTGGTGTGAACTGCTAATGGTGTACTGTCTGAATCTCAAGGTCAGGCTGTGGAGAACTGGTTGGCTGCTGCAGTTTGTTCTCCATTTTTATTCTGGCTGTTGTTGCACCTCTAGTCTGAATTGATAGGTGCCTCTCTGCCGCCCAGAATTTGTTGCAATGCCTCAATATCCACTATCTACCATCTCTCCCTGCATCCTACCAGCCTCAGGTTTGGCTTGGCACAGTAAGAAATCCATGACGAATGTAGCGAGCCACTGAGTTTGAAGTGTGTGACGTGTTCCCTCTGAGAAGACGGGGTTCGAGGTGAACACGATTTGAGAGTTGAGATCCAGATACATTTCCTCTGAATAGATGAATACCCAGGTTCCCTCCCTTTTTACTTTATTTTCCCTCCTAAACGGGGAAATGCAGAAGGCCCATACTTTTAGGGTACATATCTGTGCCAGCTGGTATGGAACTAATCTGCACTGAGCTATTTCTCATTAGAGATGGGCCTCTTTGGGAGGTGCGTCGGTGTGCGGACTGTGGACAGGGACAGGGAAGGAACTGTCTGTTCTTGCAGATGGGCTTCATTTAGTGGTGGGCAGGAATAACTCTCTGACAGTTTTATTGCGGTCCGGTCTACAGGGCCGAGTGGAGGAGCACAGGCCCTTTGTGTGAATGGCAGTGGAGCTCTGCATGGAGGAATTTCTATGCCATGCCATTGCTGATTGCCCCCCCTGCCCCCTCTCTCTCTTTCTCTCTCTCTCACACACACACACACACACACACACACACACACACAAAACATGCCCCTCTGGGATTAGTTGAAACTCTCTGACAGCCCAGTTGCTGATAGGACTGCATCACTGTCATGGTGCTGTGATCTGGGCTGAATCATAAATTCTGGATGCAATTTATCTGCTGTTTGGTAGTCTCTTGATATTAAACAACCACACTCAAGATATTAGTGTCTTATCCTTTCAATGTCTGGAAGGAAGTGTAGTTAAGAGTTTGGGAAGGAAAAGAGCACACTGATTCAAGCCCTGGGTTTAAACATTGAAGTGGGACTACAAATCAACTTTGTTTTGTGTGGGGAAGGTGTGATGAGTAACCCACAGTGTCATCCTCTGTCTCCCCACTCCAGTGATCAGAGAAGTGGGCTGTTCAGACTTCAGAGATCCCTAATCTAAACTCTCGAGTCATCCTCCTCCTGAGGCACAGAGCCATGAATATGACCCTGTCCTGACCTGCCACAGCAGAAAGCTCTGGTTCCTCTCCACAGGGTGTGGAACATCCACAGTACCCCGAGCTCTCACCTTGACCATGACAGAAACACTGTGTTGGGGTGCGGTGTGGTGCCAGCTGCATGAAGGTCATGAAAGAAACTACAAAATATACATAAGCAATTCATTATATAGATAGAAAATGACAGAACAAAATTAAGATTGCTTCTGCATAGAAACACTGGGAAAATACATTGTGCTGTTCTATCTATATATTTTTATCCATGTTGCATTTTTCCAGTCACAAAACAGAATGCGTCACATTTCTTTCCCATGATTCATAAAGTCATAAATCAGCATCACAGCAAAATCTTGTTGTTTCCCCTCTTAATACTTCTGGACTTCTGCAGATTTATTGTGGGTGTCGATGCCAGTGACTTGCTGGGCCTCTTCCGTAAAAGACCAACACTAATCTTGATCACCATCTGAGCTATGTACAGTATGGCACTCAACGCACAAGAGGGAATGTGCCCCCACCCTCTAACATTTAAAGCTGTGCTCCACTCATATGGAGTAACATCACAGTCATAAATTTGAAACGGGGCATCTTCTAAAGATAAGGAACCCTGCTGGCCTGGATTGGGAGGTGTTTGATTTCAGTGTGTATCTTCATCAAATGTGAGCCTTTCAACCACATATGGCCCAGTCCCAGGCTGTCTGCACTACAGATGCCCCACCGCTGCCTCTGAAGGAGAGGAGTATGGGGTGTGTACTGTTACTGAGCACAGCCTGGTCCCACAAAACCTTCTCTAGATGTGTCCTGGGACATGGCACCAGGCTGTTTCACCTATGGTTTAAATCTAGGAATTAAATTCAGAGCTTTGAATCTGAATCAGGCTTTGTTTCTCCTTCAACATTGTCTCACTAACCTGGATTGTAGGGCCATTAAGAGAAATGTATGTTTGTTAAATATATAGTGAAACAAAGAGAAACACGCTGAGGAAGGCCAAGGGCTGAAACGCGTATGTACTGTAGCTGCTGTGCAAATAAAAGATATAGAAATAATACACATGAGTGCGGACATTTATCTATATAGGTTAAATATATAGCATCAGTCAAAAGTTTGGACGTTTGGTAGTGTATATAAAAGAAAAATCTTTCATATCTAGCTTTTTAATAGATTTGTCCTTTCTCGACACACTACAGGTTTGGGTTTTATGATGTTGCATGATAGTGGTCAGAGTATAGTGGTTGTTGCTGTGCTTGATGTTTTATGTGTAATGTGAAAATGTTGCGTGTATAAGTGGAAGGCACCCAAAGATATCAGACCACGACTACTCTCTCTGTCTAGTCCAGTGTCTAGAAGAGTCCTGTGTGTGCCCACAGAACTGGCAGGCAACACACACACCCTCTCTCTCTCTCTCTCTCTCTCTTTCTCTCTCTCTCTCTCTCCCCCTCTCTCTTCCTCTGTTCATCAGCTGAAGGGATTTACTCTATGGCCGAGGAGGCCAACAACAATAATGAATAGAAGCCTGTTGCTCTGAATCCCAAGCATATGCACTCATCAGATTGTGTGTGTTTCTCACACTTCTGAATAGAATTAGTCGCAGCTGTTTATGAAGACAAGGAGGTCATGGACACAAGGGGTTTGTTCATGTGTGTGTATGTGTGTGTGCACGCGTGTCTGTTTGTGTGATGGGTGGTGGGCAGACAATACAGGATAACTATGTTCTGTGTGCTTACAGTTTCTCTCTCTGGTGTATGTGTGTGTATACAAGCTGAAACTCACACACATTCATGCACCAACAGTAATAAATCTCTCTGCTTCTTGCCTCTACGGTCAGGACTGCAGTGAGCTGTCTGGTGGGGGGAACAGACAGACCAGAGGCACATGGCAAAGTGCTAGTCATGTCTTTATGTAGTCCCTGTGTGTGTGTGTGTGTGTGTGTGTGTGTGTGTGAGAGAGAGAGAGAGAGGGGGAGAGAGAGTGCATACTGCATACCTACCTCTTTGTGTACATGCAGGTCTCCTGTCAGTGCAGAAAATGCTGAGAGAGAGCACTGTACTGTATGTTGCTGTATCTGCAGCAGCAATGCAGGTTTTGCTGAGTCAGAAAGAATTCACACAGCAAAAAGGCAAGCGAGCTACGCAGCACTCTGCTCAACGCTGCCACTCCCTGGCAGACACTGCAAACAGCACTGACAGTGAAGCATTGCCAAACTAGCTGCAGCAAATGTATGCCACCATCACAAGGATCTGCCGTCTATTTTCTGCGGTACCCTGTGGAGTTTCCGTAACTGATTAATGGACGTTGTTTGCCATTGTGGTGGCTATTGGCTGAAGTTGCTGCCCTGACTTTATGGCAAGTTGCAGCTATGGCTTTGTCAGCAGGAAACGTCCAGTGTTCTCTAACTCTCTACAGATGTGCTCCTACTGTTCTTTTTCTCCCACAATTCCTCTCGCAGCATATTTTTCACATTTAGCTACATGGGATAATTGCTGTCAATGATATGTGCATTAGACACAAGGAAGTGATTTTGAAGGAGCAATCTGTAGTCCATGGATACATAATGTGTGATAAGTAATGCGTGGGCTTAAGTGATTCTGTAAAACAATAGAGAGTCACTTTAATTTTCACATGAAGCTGTTATCGCAATCTCTTGTCCCTTTGGTATATTCACTTTTCCTTATCACTGACAAGGAAAAGTACCACCCCTGTGACAGTCAGCTCATTTTTTCCCCTTTTTTCCTTTTCTCTCTCCCTGCAGAGAAACTCTACAACTCAAATGGACGGGAGCTGCGGAGAGCCCTCTTTTCCCTCAAGCAGATTTTTCAGGTAATTTCCCCCCCTCCTTTACCTCTTACTAGCCCCTTAAGAATATCTGTATTAAAACTACAGCTAGAAAGATTCAGTGGCTTCCAACGCCATTCCTGTTCCTCATGATCTCATCGACATTTTCCAAATTTCCAAATCCTAATCATATGAAATATTCCTTGTCATGCTTTCTCCTGGGCTTTGAACGTTCACGTGCATGCACACACACACACACACACACACACACACACACACACGCACACAAACATTACATGCATCTGTGCACACACACACACACATACACAAACACTGAGACACAGTAATGTTTTCTTGAGGCAGAGTTGCTGCGGAGACGCTGCCTCCGTGGCAGCTGTGCAGTGTTCTGGTCTGGTTTTGGATTAGTACTTCACACACTGGGCCGGCCTGGCGTGGAGGAGGAGGGTTAACCATCAGACTTGGAGACACTTGGATGGAAAAGAGAGCAACAGAGGTTGACACAGGCCCAGAATAGATCAGGATACCTCACTCAACAATGGAATGGGAATGGCTTTGGGAATGGGTGTCAGCTGAAGAGAAGCGCTGATCATTCAGTGTTAGGAAATAATCTCTCCTTCAGTCCCCTCTCGTGACATCCCAATTACAGATATCAGTATGGCTTCTTTACATTGTAGTAGTGTAGTGTACATGTATGAGTCTAACACCAGCTGTCCGTCCTTCTGTTTCTTTCGATGTGAGTTCAGTCTTGTATCTTCAGAGTGTTTGCCAAATGACTGGAGTCTCCATCACAGATCTTTGGTAAAGTTGTTCTGGAAGCACTTAGGCGTATTCCTGGGAGAGAAGGAGCGCTGACCACCCTACAGTGTTTATTGCTCTCTTCCTCTCTATCCCACCTGAACGGTAGACCGTATCACAGAATGCTTAAATCCTGCTGAAAACCTCCTGCTTAGCCTTAAATTACTGAGTCATCGACAGGTGTGAGAGACGCAGGTGGTTTTGTCATCTAGGACACTGGGATAAAGTGGAGAGGCCAAAGCCTTTGAGCAAACTGCAAGCTGACACAAGCTCAGCATTCGCAGCACACTTTGTGGTTGCACTTGTCATTTCAATGTGATTAGCACTGATGAAATCTGATTTAAAAGATTGGTTTTGACAAGATCTCATCGCTGTATGTCTACATTAGGCCTGAAAATGGCTGTTTTACTGTAGTATGCATCTTTTGTGGCAGCATTGCTTTACTTTCTATCTCTTTACATTGCTTGTATTTGCACTGTGACTGGATTGTGTGCAGCCACTTGCAAATCTGGTTTCAAAGATCCAAAGATTTGAACAGCCAAAATCGGATTTTTGTGCATTCAAACCTGTCACTTAATACTCTTGGTGTGATCGGATGATAAAAGCCACATTGAAGCCTGTCTTCTGTATTTCAGGGTTGTGATAAAATAGATTTTCTCCACCACATGTTTTGGATTTTATTTTATAGCCAATATTTTGTTTTGTGTCCTAATATTATGGAATGCTACAGTTGCCTTAGCTGTCCCTCCAAATATTATGAGTTGTCCAACATAAAAATGTTATGTTTTTGTTTCCTCTGGGAAGCTTTGAGTTCTTGTCAAACAGCCTTTGTATTTCCATCCACAAAAGCAAACTAGCGCCCATTTTGAGTTATACGTTAAATACAGTCACATAGTTGACAGATGGCATCTCTCCAGCTGAAGATGTTGATGTGAGAAAAGAGTTTATCTCTTCAGCCAGAGTGTGAAGTGCGCTCACACTGCTTTCTGCCATACCATTCACCACAGTAAAGAAGCCACAGTCTTAGCACCTCTCCACATTTGACTGACTCCTTAATGGTAGGGAGCAACAGGCACTTAGCAACATGCAAGGTAGCACAAAACACAGGGTTGCCATGAGTACAGGAAATCTGCTGCTTTGAGCATGTTGGGTAATTTGCCCGCTGTGTGTGTCTACAAGATAGTTACATGTACAATTTGCTCCCATAGAAATATTGGCAATAAAGGTCAGCGTAAATCCTCCCAGCAGTTAATTTAATGCTTTATCATTCAAAATGTTCTCCTTGGGCTAATAGGAAAGAGCTGTCTGTGCTATCCTAGAAAAGGTTGCAGCTTATTATTTCTGCATGCTCTGTGATTCTCAGTCTATCATTTGCAATTAAAAGTTCATGGCCTTGGTGTAAACAGTCTTTATAGCTTATTAATGCCTATCATGTTGTATTCAAAATCTACTGGAGGGTCATAGTAAATTCAGAGATCATATGGTTTTATGTGCAGTGACAGTGGAGTAGACTTTTGTCGCTAATGATCAACTAAATGAGATTATTGTTGATTATTAAAAAACTCTCTCTGCCTCCACTTCAGTATCCTCTCTAATTGAATGTGTGTACAGTGTATGATGGATCCTGAATATTTCAAATACTCTCCCTCCCTCCTTTCCAGGATGACAAGGACCTGGTGCACGAGTTTGTGGTGGCCGAAGGACTGACATGTTTGATAAAAGTGGGAGCTGAAGCCGACCAGAACTACCAGAACTACATCCTCAGGGGTACGTTCAGTGCAGCGCAGCACTAACTAACAGCATACTTTCCTGTCCGCTGCTTTCTCACCCCTCAATTTACAGCACAGGCCAATCAAGGATGTTATTAATCAATCCTGCAACACTTCACTTTCCATAAACCTATCCAGAACCACATGTGTTTACATACGCCATGTAAATTGATGATTCCGCTTGATGACCTTCCCGCACTCACACACTTAAAGGCACATAAACAAACTGAAATGTGTGCCGCAGATACTCTGGCGGATATTAGGCCAACTGTAGCAGCTGGTTAATTTATCTGTCCCATGTCGCTAAGGTAAAAGATCATCTGTGTTACGGTCGGGGTCAGGCGGGAGCGGCGTGTTCGGGGATACTAGAGGACTATGGGGGTTCACAGCTCTCGCCACAAGGTCACTACCATTTAACAGCCTGCTGTGAGGGGGCAGGTCACACATGCTTAAGCGGCTAATAAAAGTCCTGGCAGGATGTTGCAGATCATAAAACTAATTTCCCCTCCTCTTCTTTTTTTTTTTTCTGCCTCCGCCCTTTCTTTTTTCCTCATATGGTCCCTCGCCTTTGGGTGAAAAGACGTTTTGTTGCACTTCTATTGATTAACCTGAGCCAATATGTTGGGGAGTTCATCCATTTTTTGTGCAATTAGACACACAACATACACAAAGTACATCCACACACACACACACATAAAAATACACTCCCTCAGATAAAACTATTGTTAGTCTGATCAAGACAAATGTTTCAATACATTTTGGAATTACATAGCTGAGACACTTCTTTGCTGTTACTTCGTTAAGGATTGCTAAAAAGAGTCATACCTCACTGTGATTTAGCAATGTAATTGACCCTAATGATTTTGCTTTGCATGTTTATTCATTTACCTTCAGCATGCTCCTACATGCTTCCTCTTTAATTTTCCAACCTGAGCAACCTGTTGACCTTTTCTGATATTTAATGAATCAAGGAGCAAAGGGGGGCTGTCTGTGAGGAAACACCGATGTTGCCTGCGGGTTATAAACATGAACATGACCCCTGCCTGCACTAATTCTGTGGTTGCAGGACTCTGATCTTTAACGTTTGATGCTCCATCTGAACTCGGCCCGGTCTCTGACTCAGACAGATAAATCACGGTGGCTAAATGGCCAAACAAGGCAGAGAAGGAGACCGACAGGCTCTCGGAAACCAAATAGTTCACCACATGTAACAGTTGTTAGTGTCGTCGTGCTGTGAATAATGGGACCGCATCCCATATCTTTTCACTCCTCCGTATTGTGCTCTCCCTTTTTCTTTCTTTACCTCTTCAAGAGCTCTGATAATGTCTGTGTCAGTGTGTTTCTCTGGGACTCTTTTATTCTTTTTTATCTCTTCATCTCTGCCGACTCTACCCTTTCTCCCCCTGTATTTCTGCATCATCACCATGAGAACGTCAAACTACCGCTCTCCCAAAGCCTCCTTAACCTGTTTCAACTCCTGACCTATTTTCTCCTGACCAGCTGAGGAAATGTGGAGTGTAGATCACCCTCCCTCTTGAGGCCATATGTTAGAGGACACAAATGCACCATATGCTTGAACACAGGCGTGCACACATGCGCGGGGTCAAACAAAACATGTATGTAGATCTGGCTGCTTTACTGCTAATCACTTCCAAGAGAAGCTATGTCGCAAGGATTCCCTGGAGGCGAGTAAATTAGATGCCTTAAATTTTCACACATGGAAACACACACATACAGAGAGAGAGAGAGAGAGAGAGAGAGCCATGCACAACAGCAGTAATTGTTTTGGTATTAAACATTGATCACTTCTCCTGTGGGTTTGCGCTGTAAACTCTCTGCATTTCAAGTCAAGGCCAGCAGAGAAAAAGTTGGAATGCAGCCTCGAACCCATCTGTCTGGAGTGCATTAAAAACCTCCCAACAAAACAGTTTTGCTCTCTTTCATGAATAAAAATCAATCTTATGGGGCTTTTTGTAGATGAAAAAGGCGCAGTCACACATGCACACCAGTCTGTATGCATTTTACATGAAGAACAGGTTCCCAGTAAGCCGTAGCTCTGTGGAACTTTGCCGTCATTGTAAACGGCGGTCGCCGTAGCTCTCTCGGCAATCTACATCGCCATCTCACTTTTTTCCTTTTCTTTTCCTCCTGTTTTTTCATTCCCTCTCCTCAAAGCCCCGGAGGTGTCTGTGGCCAGTTAGTGCTCCCTCAGTGCTGTGGGCAGGGTCTGGGTCTGGCTGCGGGGCCCCTCTGCGGGCCCCTCACACCTGGCTCAGAGGGCTTCCAGACCTGGACTTGGCTCTTGGGAGGCCCAGAGGAAAGCTTGTGTGCCTTTATCACCCCCTCAGTGGGAACGGGTCTGAGGTCACCTTTCCAGAGGAGCCTATGCCATCTGGTCCCCCCACAGGCCGACACTCTGCCCTGCTGCAAACACACAGGAGCCAAAAGGCAATGCAGGGCTCATTACTCAAAAAGTCATATATTAAGTTATTCATTATTCATCTCAAAATAAGCAATTGCATCCATTCATTTTCATGAATTAAGTGAACACAGAGGTTCTTTTTCACATTGGAAAACAGTCAAAAATACTCATGTAGAAACCTTCTGCAATGTTTCTTTTCCTCTTCATCAGTCGGATGGAGTGAACAGTTGAGCGAACGTTACACAATACACGTTTGTGTAGTTAAGAAGATCCTTTTGCCAAACTGCAGAGGTCTCATATGGTAGTAAAATTATATTATATTTCACATTGATTTATTTCAATATTGATTAATCAGCATTTCTCCATGAATTATTCTGATTAAGTTTTAAGCTACACTGTAGGTCTTTGGGACCTCCTTTAAATCAACAACGCAGCTAGCTTACAATTATTAATGGGCACACAATCCTTTGTTCAAGCCAAACCACTCAATAAAAACTAGGTTTGCAGACAAAGTAATTTGTCATTTGCCAGGTTTTTCTGCTTTTTCCATCTCTTAACATAGAGGCTTTTGCATCATACTGTATTACAAGACTTTATAACCCATATATTTTCAAAAATGCCACATAGCATAGGTACAGTATGCCACTTAAACAGTTATCAGTTTTCAGGATATACAGTAAGTGCTTCAACAGCCTTAAAATAAACAGCTTGTCCAAACAAGTTCCAAGGTACTAAGCTCTATCTATTGCCCTGCGGTAAGAATAAAAGCCCTGCCAATTATGATGAACACAAATTGGGAGATGAGGTGCAAGAGCAAATAACAAGGTTTTTGTTGGATTCTAGGATTTATGGATGGTAGTAAAAACTTTGTCTTTTTGTTGTAACTGTAAAATACAGTTTTAATTAGTTGCACAAGTCTTAATATTACTACATTATGTTACTGAATAATGCTTCCAACAGTGCAAATGGGAGCAGGACAGCCAGCAGCAGGGGAGAGAGGGACAACACAGGGCAGATTTAAGACAAACCAATTATAGTCAACTTGAAGCGATTACTCTTTGCTTTGAAATGTTCATCATTTACATTCCTCAGCACAAACTATGTTTTTAGCTACACTTTCTCTGTTTGCAGTCCTCAAAGGCCATGCCATTACCTGGTGTTTGCAAAACACTGACCAGCTGTAGGCCACTGCTGTGAAAAAAAATTGGTACCAAAGTGAAGTTGGAAGTTTTGCATCTGTAGGAATTTATAGGAACATTCTTTTCACACGTCTCCAAGCAATCTATGTATTGGATACAAGCTTGGAAAAGACATTCTTAAACACTGGATAAATGATCTTTATATCCAGAAGGCCATACTTCACTGCATGCTGTATTGTATATATACAGACTTACACGCTGTAACTTATACTCGTGAATTTATTGCTTCCACAGAAAAAGGGAGTCATGTTGTGAACAGTCCAAAAGTATTACGGTATCAAATAAGTCATGCCCATATTTCATTTTGTGCTTTTATCTCATCCTTTCTTTTATTCTCTCTCTCTCTCTCTCTCTCTCTCTCTCTCTCTCTCTCTCTCTCTCTCTCCTGCTACCATTGTGAGATCTCCTGTTTTTAATGACACGGCCGTTAGGATGCCATAAGTTAAAGCACCTTGACTTCCTGGTTTCCAGAGGGAGCTGCTCACAGCGGCTCAGCGGGAGAGGGAGATGTGCTCTAGTCAAGTGTTTCATTGCCTCTTAAATTGTCTGGGACCTGGAACACTGCTCCCAATACAGCGCTCACTCTGCCTTTTAGTGTCACACAGCAGTAACTTTATTGTGCAACAGCCCTTTTCACAAAGCTACAAGTGCACCTCATACAGAAGAACCTTTTGTTAAAATTATAGTTGCCCTCTAGCGATTTTCAGTGTAGTGGCATATCATTTTATATCTAGCATATTAGCAAGCTAGAGTATCCAGTAACACTGTAGAACAGTTGTTATCAACCGTGTGCCAAGAGTGTGTGACCCGAGAGTCTGCAGGTTTTCATTCCAACTAAACACTACAGACGCTGATTTCACTGATTTGCTGTGGAAGCTGTGCTAATCAGTAAAATCAGCTGCTGTAGTGTTTGGTTGGATTGAAAACCTGCAGACTCTTGGGTTTTCATGGCGTATAGTTGAGAACCACTGCGTTAGAATAATGGAAGTTTATAAGCCTTAACAAACTATGAGTTAATGATGTATTAAGTGTCAATAGTGTTTATTATATATTATAAATATTTGTAACTGAGCAGTACATTATTAGTAATGACATTTGTTAAAATGTTATATGTGATTCCTATTGCTAGTACATAATTTGTGCATCATTATCTAATGTTAATATAGGATGTATAGTTAGACCTACATACTGTTTGTAGGAAGTTATCACCAATTGTACTAATGACATTATTAGTTTTACTAATACCAGTGACAGCAGTACCATTAACATTAATAACTAATCTGTGAAGCATTTAAGCATCACTTGATAATGATCAACAAATAATTGATATATAATTTGTCTGGATGCAGGTCTAACTATGTATTAACATTAGGTAATGATGTTCTCTTGTAATTATTCACTTATCAATCAGCTAATGAGATACATTTTTAGCTAATGTCATCACTAATGGCCTACTACTCAGTTACAATTTATAATATGATAAGTAACTTATTTTTGTTATTTAATTCATCATTAGCTAATAGTTTGTTAAAGTTTATGAACTTGTTAGTGAATATCCAACATGACACAGAGGGTTACTTTACTGTTCTCAGTTCAGAATCAACACAAACCGGACCATGTGATCATCATTTCTGTAAAATGCCCTGACAGTTTCTTGAAATACTCAACAGAGAGTAAGTGAGTTCTCCCCTTGCTGGTTTGACCATTTCGCTGTGCGCTAAGTGAAAGCCCAGGCGTGGTTGGGTTAACAGTGGTGTTGGCAGCCTGTGTTGGAAACAGTGTGTATTGTGTTGTCTGGCTGTGTTATAGGTTGTCTGTTCTAGAGGGGGGAGACCCTTACTGTGGCCCATCGTCTGGATAAACATTTCCATTCTGTCTGGTCCGTGCTGACCTGCTCTGTGCAAATATATCAATGTATATGCAGGTTATTATGGGTGTGATAATTTCCCTTTGTGTGTTTGATCGTGCAAGAATGATGTGCAGGAGAAAATGAGTCACTGCAAACCAACCTTGGTGGAAATGCTCTGGTAAATCCTCTAGGATGAGGGAAATTTGAAAGGGAAGACCCAAGAAATACACACACACACACACACACACACACACACGTGGACAAACACTGTTTGGAGCCAGAAGGGTATCTCCAGGAATGGCCATGTTGCACCAATAGAACCTGAAACTCCTGGCTTCTAATGAGATCCCATGGGAGTCACACATGCATACTTTCCACCCAATCTCCTGCAACTTTCTGAGCCAACCACGGCTCCTGTTGCCCCTTTGTGCAAAGCTTTTCAATCTGAAACACACTCACACTCTCTCACACACACACATACACAATACCACTCCTCTGCTTTCAAAGGCAGATAGGTGGGAAGTGTTTCTTTATATGTATAATGGTTTGGGATGCACAGAGCATGATGCTTATTTTGGGCAGCCGATGACATCGCAGCTCTGGAGTTGTTTGTCAGGAGAAACTTGGTTCACTCCAGATGGTCAGGGTGTTATGAGCTGATCTGTTATTATATGTGTGTTTACATCAGGCAGATATGGTACTGCTGAGCCAGATAGCATACAATGGTATACCCAGTTACAATAGTACACCCACTTTTCAAATGTATGTTTGTTATTATCATTACTTTTTATGATACTCTCTTGCAGTGGTTCTCAAACTGCTAGCTCCAAGGGGTCCCCAACAAAATGAGCAATAGTTTAAAATCAATATAATTTAATTCACTAGAAATGATCACCATTATAGAATATGTATAATGCTATAATCTCCCATGTACAGTGTAGACGGTTATAGAATTCAGTACTAAATCAACAACAAAAATCTTATCAAATGGGGTTCCGTGGCCTAATGTGTGTCTGTCCGGGGGTCTGTGACATGAAAACGTTTGAGAACCCCTTCTCTCTTGATCCCCAAAGGTGACACTCTCTTTTTGCTTGTCCCCTCCATAGTGAGGTCAGAGGTTAGGGGTCAGGGTCAGCTACAGAGCAGCGTAGGGATTGAGTGTCTTGTTCAAGGACACTTAAGTAGGGAGGATGCTTGCTGTCTCAGGTGCTTGAACCTGGGACTTATGGCTGTATGGAGTCAGTGCAGTTACTAAAATATTGTTAGCACTCATTTATATTTTACATTCATGCTTTACTGTGCAGTTTTTCATCCAAAGGTCATTCTACAGGTACAAAAACAAAAGAAATAGATTGCAACAAAAACAGAATATGAATTAGTAATTGGAGTATTTTCAGTGCAGCCTTATGAGGTTCTGTAGTCCAGAGGAAACCAATATTTTCATACATAAATCAGCCTCTTTACCTGTCTGAGCCTCGTCTGTTTTGGGATGACATGTGCTTCTCTTTCAGGAATTACTTCATCAAGTCAGAGGAAATTTAGGAAATGAACACTAACACACCCCACAACCCTTAATAACCCTGCTCCACTGGCAACATTTAGTCTTTACCTCCAGCATGGCCTCTCTCTATTAAGTCAAATCACCGTCATGTAACTGTAAGTCTGCAGTTTATACACTGGCTCAGTTCATGACTACATGAACATGAACACCACGGTCATTTTAGTCAGTAAACCATTTTACCTGCACGATAACAATTGAAAAGTGGAAAGTGACAAAAAAAAAAATATGGGCATTCGATCTTTGACTGAATGGAAAAACTTAAACTGCTTGTCGTGTTTTTGCTTGAGCTCGGAGTCTTGTTCCTACCGGATACTCCCCTCCCTGTCCTCCCCCTGTGTCGGACCCCTCAGACCCCCTCAGATCCCCCTCACATGAGCAGACAGCTCGCATCTGAACCCAATTCAACCCCACCTGCCTGACCTATATTCTGCCTCCCCTTTCCTCTCCCTTGATCCATAGGCAACTGAAGAAAAAAAAAAGAGAATGTTTTAGCAAACCGCGGGCAGTGGAATTACAACCACGCTCTGGAGCCTGTTTTACTGTAACATCAGAATTCAGTATACAAGCCAATTATATTATGAGGACTGTTTGATTTGGTTCATTTCTACAGCTCTTATTTTATTGTCTCTGACCTTGCAGTCTAAGATACATAAACTATGATTTGGAAAAAACAAATCTTTTGCAGTAATGCAGCACACAGGCAGATGGATCTAAACGCTCAGCATGTGAGTGGGCTTTTACGGCTGATTCCTATGAGCTGACTGTTTCTTGGGACTGAATTCAGCATATGGCTGGCCAGAACCAGAGCGAATCACACCACTATTCTCTCAAGAGCAGTAACAATTTACCACAGCTCATCTTTCAGTTCACTTTACAAGGGGGTGGATGTCATGCTGCTATTCTCCAAAGTCTTCCCCACTCGGATGGAACGGGAAAAGCACATCAGATGTTCACTGTCTCAAAATTATGATTTCTGTAGTAGCCCTTAGTTTTCAGCTTTGTACTACTTTGAATACAGAGAAAATAGAGTAGCTAAGGTTGTAGGATACACAAGATAGTATATATTTTGCCTTTTCGCTTTCTTTCTACTTTCTTTTCTTTACTGTGCTACAGTCTGCTCAACTCACTCTAATCTGTATATACAGCACTGCGGTAGTTTAAAGCCCCAGTGCCAGTAGAGCTGGCTCAGCCAAGCATTGGAGAGTTTCCCCTGCCTTACTTCATGCTATTGTTCCATTAGGTTTGTTTGTTTGTCTTAGGGGAATTTATTTGGGCTCAGGCCCACAGTAAATTGTGTCTGAAAATGGAAGCATCCCCCTGTTGTTTTACTGTATAAGGCTTGGTGATTGGAATTGGTCTGGCTGAGGTAGTTAGTCTGGATCTAATTCTGGGCTAAGTCTGGGTGATTAGACGTGTGGCTGCTGAATAACAAATGAAACGTTACCCATGAACATGTCACACTAATCCAGAACACATAAGAGCTATTTAATTGGCCTGAGTAATAAACTTGCCTTTTTACTGGAGACAGACTCTAAATCAAAATCTAACTAGGGGCATGAAAAATATGGATGCAGTAGCAATGATTACAGACAGTGCCAGGAGGAAATCTGTCAGCTTTTAGTGTAATCACAGTGTCATGAAACACACTTCACACCCCACTGCCCAATCTAGATTCACTGCAGGAAAGTCAGTATGATCAGCATGTTTTTTTTTCTCAGTCTCAAACCTGTGTAGGCAGAACCTGTATGAATCATATTTCTTTCTTAAGATTCTCCGACAAGCCTTAGCCTGATCCAAACCAGATTCTTTCATCGGTAAAAGTCTGATGCAAAGTTTCTTTGATTTATCTGACAACTCACTATCAATAAAGAGTACGCGCTAAAGAAGATACGAGGAATTGAGGATTCATAGGTCATTGTTGATTGTTCATCTGATGAGCAGTGTGAGCACTAATATCCACTGTTGAAATTCATGTTAGTTACCAACCAAATAGTCAGTAGTCTATTAGTCCATCTTGGAGCATAATAAAGAAAGAATGTAAATAAAACATCTTTGGTATGCCTTGCTGTAAAGGAGGTCCAGCCTGCTAGGGGAGCATATGTGGGTACAGGGGGGAACATTTCAGAGCTGTGAGTGCAGCTCATGCCTAATGCAGAGCAGAACAAGATAAGAGGCTGTAAGTTGTACTGTAAGGGATGGAGATCTGGCCCTGATCCCAAAGTCCTGCTAAAATAAATGTTGCATGCTGACAGACAGTTTGGCTGACCCAGTTTTGGTAAATTCCAAAATGTAAATGAAACCAAGGAGCGGAGCGCTGAGTGGGAGGGAAAAGGAAGGGTTCTGTAGAAGGGGGAGCCGCTGGTCTCGTGCATCGTAACAGATAAGGTTGAGTTTGTTTGTTTTTTTCACAGCTGCATAAGAGTCAGCTGGCTCAGGTTGGTGCTGCCACCCAGGCCTCGGAGTGGTTCGCACCTCAGCAGCGGTCAGGGAGCAGCCCTTCCTGTACATTCCTGGGGCTGAGGAAGATAATTGGTGTGGTTTAGGACAGGGAGAGGCCCTGAAACAAGACTTCAACCAGAAACTCAGCCGCTTGATTCCCTACTTCTCTCTTCAGACCCGAGTTCTGGTTCACACACATGGAACAGGGTCTGTGTCTTCCAATCTGTAGGTCTGCGGTCCAGCTCGATACCATTCAAGTGTGTGCGCTCACTGTATTCATTATTATAAGGCAACGTATGTTAAGCATAGAAGGAAATGTGAGTGTGAAGAGAGCAGATGCCCGGCCGCTCATTGAACACTTCCAAGTTTCCTTTAAGCCACATCTTTCTCATCTCTCTTCTCCGGCTATCCTTTGCCTTAATGGCTTACATTTAAATTCTAATCACTGTGCTTTGAAGGCAGCTCATTGTCTGCCAACATCTCATTACGTGACATACATGCGAAGGGACTGAGCAATGTTATTGTTGTTCTTTGTGTGAGGTACTGTAGAGCTGCTCGTGATTACTTGAATGGAGGCCCACATTTTTGGCTCTGCATCAGTGTTTGAAGTGGAGGGTGTCCTGTACAGACTCAGCCCTCACATGCTCTTCTTATTAACCCTCTCCCAAAGTTATTGATGACTGTCTGCCCTAGAATTTAAAAACAAATCCTAGACCTGCAACCTAGCTTCTCAGCTATTTTCCATTGTCCACAATATGCTGCACAGGTACAAGGAGAGGGAAGCATGCCATAATAAAATGATTAGGATCACAGTTTCTGAAGTCGTAGCCTGAACTGCAACAAAGAGGCAACCTTTCATTTTCCAGGTCAGTTTCATGACTAATTTATTCGCAATTGTGTGGAAATAAGTTCCATTTGTAGTTAACAAAAGTGATTGCTGAGAGACTGATTAGATGTTTCCTTAAACTGTTCCTGACCAGACTCTGAAGGGTGTAGTTTCCCATAATGAAAGGCAATTTTAATTTCTTTAAACAGTTATGGGATCCTTTTACTTTACTCCACTGTTCGTGCGGTAACTGCAATTCATGTGGTTTGTTGTACTTACAGTAAGTCGTAGAATTCTGTACAAATGGCAGCTGGCATTGAATAATGGCATAAAGTAGCAGTTTTAATGAATCTGAGAGAAAAGGTCATGATTGTGCGGTTTCTGTTTTAAGTTCATAATTAGTATTTGAAAATTTCATCCACTTAGGATACGCCCATTCTGTCTGACCTTATTTCAGTTGGTAACATACTATAGTAAAATACCACCTCATAAGCTATCAATAATGTCTTTATAGAATGTCTTATGATAACATGTCAAAATGATCTAAAAGCCATTTCAGCTTGTTGTTGACATTGTGAAGAATCACTAATGTCTGATCTATCATCAACGGAGCATTGATGTTGTGTAATGACAACTTTTAAGAGCCTCGTTAAGGCCGCCTATCTTTTCTCACCCCTGTGTTCAGTGGACATTCCACAAAACCTCCTTGCACCGGGGCAGATACTGTACACAGGTGCACCCGACAGATAAAAGTCTGTGCTGTGATGATACTGCGGGTCAGACCTCGGCTACCAACTTGAAAAGAAGCATGAAGATTGTTACTCATCCAGCAGCAGTCGCAACTGTCATTTGTCTTACAGTGTACTCACAGTGTACATAGAAAGAGAATATAAACACAATGCAGCATCTTTCTATTTTAGCCACTTTTCACGTGCTAGTTAGGTTTCATAGCAAAACATGTGCTGTAGGAATCTGTTATGGAGTCACTCTCAGTAGACCAGCTGTACAGCAAGTCATTACTGCTGCCACTCATCCATCAACAGTGGTGTCATACAAAGTGGGGGAGTTACAGGAGAGGGCGACACTCTGGCCTCCGCTGACTGAGGGGGTTAATCATGTTTTCATAAACACACTCTGATGTGGTCTGCTTTGATACGCCATATTGTCTGTGCCGCTGCCTGCTCCGACACACTCCTCAGAGCGCAGCAGGACACGACTGTTTGGAATGCTTTGGCCTGACATGTTGTGAGTAATTAACCCTGATTGATAAAAGATGAACTGCCGCTGCTGCAGCAGTGGGCCATCTGCATGCACGCACCCACACACCCACGCACACACACACACACTCGCGCACCATGCACACACAGCTGCACCTGGGAATTTTGGCTTATTTACAGCATATTCACAATGCTCATGCTCCTACAGAGGAGAAGAGGAGAGGTAAAAAATAGGTAACAGAAGCTGCAGTCCCCTCATAAGAATCGTCATGAGAATCTCAAATAAACACACCGAGAAGAGATAGTATGTGACTCATTTAAAGAGCTCTTGACTTTTCTGTTCAAGTATTTTATCTAGATGTTGGTCATGGTGGAATCTCTGACATGGGGAAAAGTTCAGTGAATATCTATCTACCAATCTAGTATTTTCTTTTTTTCCTGGATTTTTAACAGTCCAAAGCAGCTGGCCTTTCAACTGTAGCATCCCAGGGAGAATCCACAAGCTACTAGTTAATCTCTGAGGAACTTAATCAGTACAACCTCATCACCTTTCTCATGTTTTCCAGATATCAACTGGATAGTTTGAGGTAGTGAGTGGCTTATTACTTTTCCAGAAAATGTGTAATTCCCCAAAAGACCATGGCATCTGTCAACAGAAAGAGTCAAACAGACCTCCCCCCTCAAAAAAAACAACTGTTCCACCTCAGATGTATGTTTATACTTTGACTTTCTTTCCTTGTCAGCCAATGTATCACATATAGTCACAGTGGGCTCAAGCTGAGCTCATCCTGTTGGTGCTCTGCTGTGTGGAGATGGCCACTGAGACGCTGTTAAGCACTGACAGACCATTTCACTCTCTGCCTGTAAAAAACACTACAGGCTTTAAAGGGAGCTTTTGTCTGTTCTGATCCTGTCCAGCGGTATTTGTCTCCCTCCCCCAGCTCCCCTCTTTTAACAGAAGCCCTACACATTTAGTGCCCCCCCATTGAGATCCCTTGGCTCTTATTATGTTCTTATTTATGTATCCTGTTACAGATGGAAGTCATGTCAGAGACCACTGAGTCAGTCTGCTCAAATATTTTCCCTCCAGTTGTGTCCAGTGAGTTGAGAGATGAGTGGACAGGCACCGATTTCCTTTTCACCGTCTTCACCAAATGTTGTGATTTGTTCGAGGTCCATCTCCATTGCAGCTGTAGTTTCTATGAAGATTTAATCAATATGGGCAGAGCAGCCTCACTGACCTCTTTCACTAACAATACACATATTTGTGTGTGTGTGTGTGTGTATTTGTACAAGTGCATGTGCACATGTACATCTTTCACTAGCACAGTAGAAAATCCTGTGAAAATGTATTTTTTGGTCAAATAGGACAAATGAGTTTAGTGAGGACCTGAAGCGCTCTGAGCAGATCACATCTGTCGTCACATCTGGTTTCTCCTATATATGTTATTCCTTAGCAATCTGCTGCACATACTGCATCCTTCTTCTCACAAAGGCTTCACAATCAACTCAAACAAAGATGAAGGAGGATCTCTGGGGCAGATTTCAGTAGCTCTGTTTGAGGAGTGACAGTAATCGGCAAGCCAGATGAGACCTTGCGGATCAAGTTTCAAGATTTCACCTGCTTTGCAAGGCTAGGGTTCCACTGTGAATCATGATCAATGTGGTACATTTTCTAAACGAGTTGATGCAGCAGTACATACACACACACACACACACACACACAAACACAGTGTTGTGCAGGACGCACATATGCAAGGTTATTGGCATATTTGCAGTGAAGAAAAGAAAATAACAGAATTGGAATGGCAGATGTGTATCTAACCAAACCCCATCTCTCTCTCTCTCTCTCTCTCTCTCTCTCTCTCTCTCTCTCTCTCTCTCTCTGTCTCTCTCTCTCTCTCTCTCTCTCACTCTCACTCTCCAGCCCTTGGACAGATAATGCTGTATGTGGATGGGATGAACGGCCTCATATCTCACAACGAAACGGTCCAGTGGCTTTACACCCTTGTTGGCTCCAAGGTAATGAATATGCATGAATCCCTGCCACAGCCATATATGTGTAGTAAAATCACATATATAACACAATCTGTGCATTGACTTATTTGACATAATTATATAGTTTACTACTCTGAAAAATGTCATGCCTCACTTTGTCTCAACATGCAAGCCTCCACCATTTCAGCATGGTCACCTCAGCCCTCTAGTGTCCAGGTTGCATCATGGCAGAAACACACACTGAGGATAAGCAACACATGAGGACAACAGCACTGGCTTGTCTTCCTCTCCCCTCTAGTGTGATTGTCTCATTCTTTTTTCTGTTCTCCCTAATTCCTCTTCAGCCCTCCTCTGTAAATATTGACATATTTGGCACCCACCATGTTTTTTTCTCAAAGCCATGTCTGCCCAGTCACTTTACACAGCAAATCTTCCAGTGTTAACACGTGTTGATTTTTCAGTGACAAGTTGTTAACAAGTTGTTGATTAGAGAGCTGCTTGTCTACTTATGGAGCTGATATGGCTCTGGGGTTGGTGTCCAAAGCTATCTAAAAGTGTTTAGATAGTGTGTTGTGGTTGCAGATTGTTGATTTTCGGACTGTGAATTAAATTAACACTGATTTTGCTGTGTATAAGATCCATTACTCCCCTCTCTATTAGTTATTCACTCTCCATTTCGCAATACTTTCCATTTCTTCTCAGTTCACTATCATTACCAAGATTTTATTTCATTCAAATTTTAGTACATTTGTGCTATTTGCCTTTATAAACTTGTGAGGAATAGATAGGAATACAGGAATATAGGAATGAGGAGGCCAGAGTACTGTATGTTCCCATGAATTGTCACATGTCATCATGAGGCTCTTATCATATAGCTCAAGACCATTCAGACAGGAAAAGCTTTTTTAAGACAATATGATACTGTTTCGTGTTTGCAGTATCAAGGGCTGGCACACATCCTGCATCATGTTGGTTAGTGGCTGTGCTGTAAAACACATATAGTTTGCAGTTAAAATGAAATGGATTGCGTGTTAGTACAGCACATGAACTGTTTTTCCTCTTTGTGTGCTGTAGTTTCGTCTGGTGGTGAAGACGGCCCTGAAGCTGCTGCTGGTGTTTGTGGAGTACACCGAGGCTAATGCTGCCCTGCTCATAAAGGCTGTGAACGCTGTGGACACCAAAAGAGGTAAGAACACAAGTTAACCAGCCAGCAGTTCAGTTGAAGTGACTCATTCAGATGTCAAGATCTACACAGGTTTATAAGATAATTCAAGGCAGAGCTCTGCAAACGCATTTAATTCCACCATAGTGGTAGCAGTGCTGTTCAGGTGACCGCAGATCACAAACAGGCTCCTATTACATTACCGTAGTCAGATCAGCTGTCCTGAGCAGCTCCCTAGCCATGCGTGGAACGAGGCTTATTGAAAACGACTGTAACTCTCGCCCCTGGTGGGGTTCAGTTACCTGCCGCTCTAAAAGCTCCACATTGTGCCTAGGCCTGCAGTAGGGGGTTGAGCGGTGGCGTGGAGGGGTCGGGTAGCCATCTGTCTCAGCTCTGTCTTACCCCATCACTCCTGCTGTTGCGTAAGGAGACTAAAACCTGATCCCCAGTCTCCCGGTGAGAAGGAGACGGACTTGACCCTGGTGGCTGGGGCGCAGAGCCGCCGATCGCTGAACTGTCCTGCTCTGTTTTTCCTCCGCCACAAGAATGCTATGACTGCTTTTCTCCTACAGGAGCCAGCAATTGTTCCCCAAGAATAGCTGAATTGTTTTCATTCCTTTGGTTCCTTTTTGATTCATGCACCTTGGTGGAGCTGCACGGTTTGTGACAGATATTTTTTTACGCCATGAGATGAGTGCACAGATTAGTTTCAGAGATTTAACCTTAATTTTTATGCAGTGTCGGTGTAAACCCTGAAACACTGATAGGTGTGTCTAGCTTTTTTTGTCATGTGACTTACAATGTGTTGCATGTCTCATGGTGCTGCAGGCACAAAACTGTGGTCAAACGCCATGGAGATCCTGGATGAGAAGGATGGAGTGGATACAGAGCTGCTGGTGTATGCCATGACACTCATCAATAAGGTCAGTAAATACCACTTAGGGCTTTCAATGTTATTAGTGTATTGACCAGCAGTATACATTTATTTACCCTGCCTCTTGGTCTGCTCTCTGTTTCTCTCCTCTCTTAACCTCTATCTTTTAGACCCCATTTACACCTGGTATTGAAATGTGATCTGTATGTGCACATCTTATCTGGACAAGGAAAATTGCATGCAAATGCTAGGTGTAAACGCACACGCACGCATTAGTGTTAGGGTTAGAATCAGAATGCGATCGGATCTGCCAAACCACTTTCAGAGGTGATCTGGCTCACATTGCGATCGGATCTCAGCCAGAGTCAGCCAGGTGTAAATGCAAACCCGTACAGTGTGTTCACATTTGTGAGAAAGTACTGCTCATGGGGTAGAAACATCATGACTCCCTCTGAGGCACTGATCCACTGAATTTCACCGAAGGACTCAAGCGCCATCCGTTCGCCTGTTGCTTCTTTCCCTCATTCATAGTGAAGGAGTCACTATAGCAGTTCACAGCAACTGCAATGACAGTCGTAAAAGACGACCCTGTCTGCCTCAAATGAAAACTAAATCCAGGCTGTACAGTGTCACGTCTTCTGACCTTACAGTGGCTATGTTTGTTTTTGTTGACAGTGCCAATTCCCCACCTATTCACCTGCTTTGCATAGAGTGCACGGAAAATGAGATCCAATCACAATGTGGACAGACTGCAGATATCATGAACGCATATCAATACCAGATGTAAATGCAAAGGATGTTATCAGATTGATCATTTTACAGATCATATTTTAATACCAGGTGTAAATGGAGCTTCAGTTTCCTCACAGTGGGGTTTCCCTCATTCTAGATTTTATTCTCTCTCCATTTTATTTTCCCTTTTTCTCAAGTCGTCCTTCCACACTTTCTCTACTGACACCGTTTTTTTCTCTGACTGTTAATCTAAAATGTGACAGAACTATAATCATGTTTGGATTGCATGTGTTTATGTATGTGTGTGTGTTTGTGTGCACGCATGTGTGTGTCAGACTCTGGCAGGCCTTCCAGACCAGGACTCCTACTACGACGTGGTGGACTGTCTGGAGGAGCAGGGCATTGAAGCCATGGCCCAGAGACACCTGAGCAGGAAGGGGACGGACCTCGACCTCATGGAGCAGTTCAACATCTATGAGGTCAGGAACCCCACACATCCACCCACTACCACTCTAAAAACCGACCTTAAACTAAAGTTCATAGGCCTACATCTCTCACTTAACTCTCAAAATATTTTTTACTCATTTTCTCATTGACGCCCATGTATTTTTGTAATGATACCATGGGATTTTAACAGGGTTCGAGGGCCCGAGGGTCATGAAACTGTGTATTATAGCTGTTCTTGTGTGTCTGACCCAGATGACTCTACGCCATGAGGATGGTGACGATGAAACCCAGTTGCCTCCCAGCGGTCGGAAGGACCGCCGGCGGGCCAGTGTCGGCGGCACTAACGAGAGGCGGGGCCTGGAGAGGAGACGCAGCCGGAGACACTCCCTCCAGAACAGCAGAGGCCACGCATCTGCCCCAGCATCCCCCTGCAGCCCCCATACACACACAAGCAGCTTCCTGCCCTTCAGCGGCCAACGCATCGAAGACATCAGCGAAAGGTGAGGAGAGGAGACGGAGAGGAGTGGAAAGGTGGAAGATGTTCAAGAGAGGAAAGGGAACTTTATCCTTGCTTCCATTTTTACTTGAACTTGGCCTGATCCTGGTTGTAAATGGTCAGCCAAGAGGGTTTCGTTTCGATCTTGTGTATTTTAATTTTTCTCTGCCAGTCTTTGTGAACCAGTCTGAGAAATCACTGAGGGAAAAAAATCACAAAGGATTTCTGGCCCATGCATTTCTTCTCTGTTTCACAGGAAACAGCTTGACTGCCAGTGTTGTATTGTATTTCATTCTTGGACAGATGTGTCTATTCTATCCAGGGCCAATGTAGAGAATTTAATTATATAGTAATAAAAGAAAGGCAAAGGGGCTGCTGTTGCAAAGTGACATTTAAATTAATCTTCCCACTGTCAAAAAAATTCTTCAACGTCTGCAGCTGATGGAAATAGGAAGCTTCTGTAAACACAGTGATATGAGCTTTGTTCTGCCTGTCACTAGTAATGCTTCCTTCAAAGACAGTGGGTTGAACTAAAACTCTGCCATGCCATGATCTGTTTTATATACAACAAGCCTTCGTGACTACACAAACTCAGAGAAACCACAACTGGTGATTCAGACAAGAAGCAAATTGCAGTCTTGTTTAATTATACAGTAGCTTGATTAGATTGGACTGTGTCCTGTACAGGCACACAAAAAAAACTTGGTCCCAAAGTCCCTGCTCATGGAAATTATTATTTGTGAACCCTTTGTCCCACTTTTTTATTATAGCATGTCTCTAAAGTCAGTGGACAAAAACTGGGCTTGAATTGTTTGAAGTTGGGGATTAATAAGGGACTTGCCTTTTGTCTTTACAAATCACCACAGATAGATGCCTTCCACACAATCTGATCCCCTATCATTAATGGAAAGCCTATTTAAGTAGCATACCTACTAATATCTCTGGTAGCACTCAGGTCTTCAGGTAGAGTTGAATTCAACCCAGCGGGTCATATGATACCAGACAAGCTCCTTCCAGTCCACCACAGGAAATTCAAGCCGCCTTTGAAGATCGCTGTTTTCCATATTGTTAATGAAATCCAGACAACCAAGAGGAATCCTAACAGCAAACTGGCCACAGACTCACGTATGACGATGTATGCCCATATCAGTTCAAACACTCAAGATATTACCACAACTGCCACAACACTGGTTATTGAATTAGCCGTTTTTCTCAGAATATTCCTCATTAGAATCATCTGTAAAAATGCCACTATCCTACACCTTTTATCTTTAATGTAGTTTTAACACTTGGCTGTGCATATCCACTTCAACCAAAGTGTTTAGGGACATCATCGGAAGAGAATGGCATGAAAACTTACTAACTTTCTTCAGTCTCTTTCATTGTCTATTCTTATCCTAATACTCCTTCGCTTTGTTGTTGTCCGTCACTTCTTTGTTGTCTCTGCTGGGCCATTTTCCGGTGTGTGTTTTCATGTTGTCTCTGTCCAATTTCTCTTCTCTTCCCTCTCTCCTGCCTACATCCTCCCTTCCCTCCATCCATTCCTCGACCCCTCCTTCTCATCACAGAGAAGAGGAAGAGGAGGAAGAAGAGGAGGAAGAGGAGGAGGAGGGAGAGGATGAGGAGGACGAGGACGAGGAAGAGGCAGACGATGAAAGTCATCCAGTCACTGAGTCCTCTAGACAGGGCGTTCACAGGTATTTTAGGCCAACAGGTTTCCCACGAGTGATTTCCCTACCGTTTCCCTAGTTTCTCTGTCGTTTCAAAGTATGATTATTCCGTTCACTTTCCCTTTGTGCTCCTATTCTTGTATTTTGTCCTCCTAGTGTGGTTCCAGCTGTAGCGGACACCTCTAACGTGTGTTTGACTTTAAAGTGTATGGTCAACATCATCCCTAATGCCAGTGAGCCTGAAGGGGAGAGAGAATATCTCAGCTCCAAGACCAGGGCGTCTCCTCCTGTGTCCACCCCACCCAAACACAGGGCCTTTAGTCCTTGCCTTGTCCCTCCCCAACAACCTGACCGCATCTTCCCTGCTGCTTTGAGGAGAGTGCCGGGCTCTGCACGCCCTCTGAGCCAGTGCATCTCTGTAGCCTCTTCTTCCTCCTCCTCCTCCTCCCCCCTGAGAGGACGTCAGTCGACCCCAACCTCTCTCCCCCATCCTCTCCCTCTCTCCCCTGACTTGAACCAGAGCCAGGTGTCTGTTGGGGCCAAGGAAGGTGAGAAGGGCCAGGACAGAGAAAGGCGCTACAGGTAGAGCGTAGGAGCTACAGTTCACCTACTCACGTTGCATCTGTACTCCCATTAAGTCTCACAATGTTGAAACACTGTCCTCCACATCACTGGTGTCTGTGTCTGTGTTTGCCCGGGTAGCTCACTGTACACCCAGCAGACATACGGCTGTACCTGTAAGCATCTTCAGAGTAAAAGCAAAGATACAGTAATACTACAAGTTGAAATCTTGTTTTGTTTCTAATCCTGGTCCTTTAGGTATTAAAGGTCACAGTGGCCAGAAACTGATACATTTCTCGTCAGATGTGATTTATGTTGCATCTATCATCTCCAATGGCATATAGAAAAAAGCAGCAGAAGGTTTGAACAAAGACATATTACTTCCTTTGCTCAGTTGCTGGAAAGAAAGATGTTCCTGTGGAAAACACTACATTTTGCTGACATTTACTGCTCATCTGCCTTTCATTGTGGTACTGCACCACAGTTAATCCAAGACAAGTCCATCAATGAATTCCAAGCATAAAGTGCTACATAAGTCACAATTGACTGTCTCTTAGTTGTTCACGTTTCTGCATAGAGATCTGTTGCAATAGAAACAGGATGGACTGCCAAATCTGGACTGGCACAGCAGTGCCTCAGCGTGTATCCCTGATCCCATCTAAGCATAAATGATCCCCTGTTCCCTATGTAGGGGACAATAGCAAGTGAGCCAATGAAAGCTCCTCAAACAGTCAGCTTCGTGAGGATTTAGATTGGTTTCATTGTTTTCTACAGAACACACTGCATTGGTAAGATTGACAGAGATATCGTCTTGCTCCTCTCGGCTCTGTTGTCGTGTGTCTTGCAGCCCTCTTACCTCCGACTACTGTCTCACTACCCTGTCTCTGTGACTAACACTTGCACATTCTTCTATCTTTGGACAGCCTGACCTGACTGTCCCTCTCTTTCTCTTCTCACTGTGCCATCTCTCTGCAGTCAGACAGATGCATCACATACAAACAACTCCCATACGTCTTACACAGCTAGAAAGCCCTGCTGGGCTGAAAGGTAAGGCCAGCAGTCATCGAGTCAACTGTTAGAAGTGTGTGCAAGGATAATGCAGATAATATGTATTTAAGTTTTGTGTTTTTCATGAATATACATTGTGCAATGCAAACTGTTCCGGGACAAAATGTGCATGATTTACAATCGCATTCGACATAGCCATAAAAGAATTCCCAAAAAAGAAGCAGGGCTTTCTAAAAGGTCAACTTGTGAATGATTGCCTTGTTGAACCCTTTACACCCTGCTGCCTGCGTGGCTTTAATGTCTACCGTCTTTTATTGCCTCCACATGCGCAGGCAGGGATGAGCATGCCACCTGCAGATGCCCTTCAGAGAAAGCACAGATTGTCTTGGCATGGCTTCCCTCACAGGGTTGTTCAAATGCGAGTGAATGACATATCAAGGTTATTTACATCAGTTAGCTCCCTCCTGGCCTAAAAGCTGTGCTGTTTTATTCAACACGGGCACAGCTCGGTGTGAACTGTCCAGCAATATGACACTGGAAAGGAAAGTGTCATTATCTAACACTTTGTTGTGTCACTGGATATCACACATTCAGGCACATCAAAGCACCTGTTGAGATGTCATACCCTCTCCTCTGTCTTAAAATGGAACAAAGTGGTGTTAGGAGAGAAAAAAGCATTTCTTTTTTGCCCTTCTTTTAACAGAATCAGCGCCAATGGCACTCCGTACCCTGGCAGGCACCAGGCTTCTACAACACCCATCCATCGCTTCACCAGTTCGGTTAACTCTACACCAGACGCCAAGCCTGACAGGTCAGCGTGTAACCTTTTCCACAACTAAATGAGAAAATCTGGAAGATATGGATGATTAAATGTTACTCACCCCACCTGTAGAACTCCCTTTTGAGCCAATTTACAAATATCTACCAAAACACAGAACAACCACTCAATGGTTTCACATTTGATCTCTCTCTTTGGCGAGCAGACCTGCTTTAGGGGGCTTGCTGACCTCCTCCTACAGACAGCACCAGGAGTCTTTGGCTGCAGAGAGAGAGAGGAGACGCCTGGAGAGAGAGGAGCGCCTGCAGAGGATCGAAAGGGAAGAGAGGAACCGCTTCAAGTGAGTCGGACACAGCCGCCTGCACTGCATGGCTTCATATCAGAGAGACAATATGGTTTCTTAACACTGTACCATAGGCCGCTCTACAGCCAACAAAGAATTTAAAAGATCATACTGCACTGCTAAGCTGTCTGATGTTGGAATGTGTGTTGGATGAAATACTGAGGTGGCTCTGGTCTTATCAGACTCTTGGGAGATATTCACAAATCTCCCATGAGTCTGATAAGAGCTGGGCTGTCTCTTTTTTATTAGGGTCATCAGTTAGACATACTGGATCATGGCAGGAGTAGATGCAAATGCAAATGTTCTTTGTTTATTCTCTTGGTCATGTAAAGGCTACTTCAGGATGTCAGACTGCTGCGAGGCTCAGGTGTCTAGTTTAAGACTATTATGTTGCTCTGTTTTATCCCCTTGCCCTTATCACATCGCCCTTTTGAGTTAGATAGCTCATCAGATACGTTTAATACTGTATGCATGCAAAAGCAAACATTAATTATATATGAATTATATATTAATTTATATGTACAGTGAAATACAGGTCTTAAATTATCTGTCTCTTATTCACTCACTCATCTCTCTCTCTCTCTCTCTCTCTCTCTCAGTCGAGATTATGCAGACAAGAGGGAAGAAGCAAGACAAGCCAGAGAAGATAGGTGAGTTTACTTCCATGGGTTCACAATAACGCTGCAGTAGTGACAATACAGACCATAAAACCCAAAGGAAGTTTGTGAATGCTTTGAGATCTTGTTTTGAAATTGATAGCAGATGTAAACTTGAGTTGCACCTTGCCTCAGGCTGAATTATAGGTGTCAGGGCCCCAGTAGGCCTGCTCAGCATTAAGACATCCCAAACTTAGCAGGACAAGGTGTGTAATTGCGTTTTGGCATGGATCTGGTGTGTGTGTGTGTGTGTGTGTGTGTGTGTGTGTGTGTGTGTCTGTCTGTCTGTCTGTCTGTGTATACAAATGCATGCACAAGAAACATTGTGCAATATTTTCAATGTATCGTACAGTATTTAGACTTCATAGATACTCCCTCACCTTTTACAATCTTGTGAATTGTAAATTGTAACATACATCTCTTTTAGTTGTAAATAATGTGCAAATCAAGATCAGAAAACACTCTTGTTTCATTTGTTAGTCATTTATTGTGTTCAGATATATGTAGGCCTTTACCAGCTGAACAATAATCAAAGATGTTGAAGAGCAATTTGGCACTTTCAAAAAAGAAGAGGAAATAACTTTCATTTGAGACTTTTTAGTAATACTTAAGATTACTACTCCATTGTTCCACAATTACCCAGTAATAAAACATAAAAATGTCACAAAATTTAACAGAACTGGCTCTGTTGACCACAACTATCATTCACCACAACTTGACTGAATATTTTGTCGCTGTCAGCTGAAAACCTTGTATCTAAATGTCATCTTTTCAGGCGCTTGTTTTTATCCAATGAGGTTTGAAAGGGTTTTATAATCCCAAGGATAGTAGAATTTTCTCAGCCCATAGAAGACGATCTAATCCTTCACAACTGAAGTGAAAAAATGAAAATCACCAAAATTGGAGTTACGAGGTTTCGCATGAACGATTTACTGGTGAGATTTGGCGCCACTTTGAAAACATTCTGAATCAGTAAAGATAAACAATGCCCAATCTATGTGTACACTTATTATGTTACCGGCTAATTATGCCATAATTACAAAAATGACTGGGCTGAAATTTGAAGAGTTACTAAAACTTCCAGTGGATCAACATACAGCCTAAAACATAGTGTGCACACTTCTGATAGCTGTCCGTCTGTGTTGCAGGTACAAGGCTGTGGAGAGGCTGGCTGCAGAGGAGTTTGAGAGGGAGCACACCAGAGCGCCGACAAGAGGACGGACAGAGATCACTTTGTGTCTGAGTCCCAACCCCGCCAGCCGCTCTGCGTCTCGCTGCGTCACACCTTCATCCATCATCTCACAGGAAGACGTAGTCGCCAGTCCAGTCCAAACATCGGGTAAATGATGTTAGCCAACCATTTATTCAACATTAGTGCTCCGGAGATATGGGCATGGATGGATTGTAACATTGGCTTAGAGAGCTGGCAGAGACAATATAGGCCATCAGTGCTCTTCATGCCCACCTGTCAAACATGCTGGGCTTGGTATTAACACTTGGCGGGTGATTCTCACACTGAAATTAGATTCAGCTGGAATTTTGTTGGCAAGTGCCGATTGAGAATAACTGCTTGACTCTTAAAATCCTTATAAAAATATATATATGTGAAACAGGGCTATTGTAGGAAAATAGGGGGGGGGGGATACTGTGCATACTTATCTAGATAGCTGAATGGTAAAATAGTTTGAATAAGACAGCCTCATTGATTTGTAGATGGTTTGTCTTGGCTACAACCAAAAAGGTGTTTTCTTGTGTAATCGTGAAGTTACACTGATATTCTGCAGGAAAAACTAAATACTTTTGTGTCACTGACCTTCTTACCTTTCAATATTACAGAAGTTTATATGATGGAACGTACAACTTTACTTCACGCCGATTCAAATGAAACTAGTTTCCTTATACAAGTTGTAACTCATATCACGCACTCTCTCTCAGAGCCACTCGCATTGTGGCTTACAGTCATGTTGTATGGCCATGAATCATGGCAATACACTTTGATGACTGCTTTGTAAATTACTTCCAAGGTCTGAAACGCTACGTTAACTTCAGACAATTTATCACTCCAATTAAGGATATGTCAGGAAGCTATTTCATGCTGTTTTGATTGTAAACAAGAATGTTTCTGAAGACTATCAGATCATTTAAAGGAACACAACTTAAATCCCTAAAGTATCATTTTGTTGCACTTTGTTTTGATTTCTCTTCCAGGAACAGAACGTATCTCAGAGCCAAACCTTGACCCACAGACCAGAACCAGAAGTCCAGCGCCAGAGTTAACAGTATCAGGACCTTCCCCCGTACCTCCCTCCGAGCCAGACGAGCAGCAGACTGAGACAGAGTCGCCTGCAGAGACAGAGACAGAGGATGTTGCTGAGACTCGATCCCACCAGAATGCAACGGTAGAGCCAGTGTTAGACGAACAGGCGGGCATGAAGACAGAAGAGAGGCAAGAGGAGGAGAAGCTTGAGGAAAAGAGACAGTCCATGGATGAGGCGGCGGTAGAGGAGCAGGTAGAAGAAGCGGAGGTAGTTGAGGAGGTAGCAGAGGTGGGAGAGCCAGATGTGGATCCAGAAGGAGTGGAGGTGGAGGTGGAGGTGGATGTGGAGGTGGAGGTGGAGGTGGAGGTGGAGGTGGAGGAGGAGTCAGAGAGGGAGCAGCCAATGGAAAGGGATGTAGAGGACAGTGTACTGCTGAGTGAGAAGGAGAGACAGAATGAGGAAGTGAATGAAAAGGACAACTGCTCTGCATCCAGCATCTCCTCGGCTAGTAGCACTCTAGAGAGGGAGGAGCGCGAGGAGAAACTGACCAATGACATTGAAGCAGGTATGGTTTACTGCTAATTTTATTTATTGCATATTAAAGATAAATAAGTAATCAGTTATTCTACGTTAAAAGTTATTCTGCGTTAAAATTCCATGTTTTTTCTTTAACAACAGGCCAGTGGACACAGTGCATTAAAGAGGCAGATGTAAATGACCAGTGCAGCAAAATACTCAACAGCAAGCGCTTCATGCTGGACATGCTCTATGCTCAGAAGACGCCCAGCGAGGATGAAGGGAAAGTAGGAGAGACAGAGAAAGAGAAATGTGAATGTGAGAAGGAGACGGAAGTCCACGACTCCTCTGTGGCGAGCCTGGCCAGCAGGATCTCCACACTGGAGGCACACAGACAGGCCAGAGAGGAAAGTTTGAGAAAAATGGAGGTGGGACATCTGGACAACCAGGGCAGCGTCCGGGCAGTGGCAGAGAAGTTTGGAGATTTGGTCAAGGGCCTAACGTTTCCTCCTGAGACTGAGGCCTCAAAAGACCAGCAGCAGCAGCCTCAGACTGACAAAGCTGCACCCGCCGTCTCATCGCCCTTACCACCGAAGAAGGAGTCAGACTATATCTGGGATCAGCTGATGGCGGCGCCCAGGGAGCTACGGATCAAAGAGATGGACTTCACAGACCTAAGAGATGAGGATGACTTGGACATTCTAGATATGGACAGTGTGATGGGGTCTAGTGACCTCATACCACCACCCCCCCCTCCTCCATACAACTCTGCCCTGCCACCACCCCCGCCCTTGTTTGGGTGCCCCCCACCTCCTCCCATCCTTGGCACGATGATGCCCCCACCGCCACCATTCATGGCCCCTATCCCCCCGCCCTCCCCTCAGCTGAGTCGAGGGGAGGCCCCTCTCTTCCAGAAGAAGAAGAAGACCATCCGTCTCTTCTGGAACGAGGTGCGCCCCACGGACTGGCAGTATAAGAGCCAGAAATGCTGCAAGGAGTCTCTGTGGTCCAAACTGGAGCCAGTCAAACTGGACACATCCAAGCTGGAGCAGCTGTTTGAGTCCAAATCTAAGGAGCTGCCTGTTACAAAGGTAACTTAGTGTTGTACTGCTGTTACAGTATAACCATGCAGTATTTATATACACTCTTGGAGAAAGCTGGTTTATTTTTCTTCTGTGCTTCAGTTTACACCCCATAGCTTAATATCTCCTGTTGTGGTGAGATGCATGTTGAAGTTTAAGGGTATTTGAGAGGATCAGTTGGTGAGTGTAGCGCTAGACTTGGCCCAACCACGGTCCCCCTGGGTCTCTCACTGTACATGAGGAAGCACAGGATGCAGAACAGATTGTCTTCGATGTAGGTCAACCCCTTCTCAACTGGGGAGTAGACAGTATGAAGGAGAAGGTGATGGATCAGACCCCATCGGAGGTGCTGTCTGTCATCTATGAGGTTCTTTTTCTCACTTTCCTCACTTGGCTGTCTGAAACTATTTGGTCAGTATTTATGCTTCACTGTTATCTGATGTTCATGGCATTTTCACCATTAGCCTATCTCTGTCCTTTCATTAATTTGCACCAGTCAATTTAACACGTTGGTGGCAGCAAGTGGAAGCAAGAGATAACTGAACTGAGACCCATACCCAGAGGCTGTGTACAATAATGTCAGTAAACTGCACACTCCTTGGACCTAAATTTCTTCCTCATAGCAGCTGCTGGTTGAAAATATTTTGGCAGCAAATTAAGCCATCGTTGGTGAGTCCAGTTTTCTCTGGACAAAGGGCTCGCTCTCTGCTGTTCAGGACAAAGTTTTGTATTTGGCTCTCAAGTTTTGATTCATTGCTTCCTGTGTGCGGAGAATTCCCGCCAGTGACAATACTCAAAACCAGAATGAAATCTGGGTAAACAGGGCGAATCTACAGCATCTCAATTAGGGATAATGGGATGCTCTTCTCTGTCACAGCTCCACTTTGTGATTTAGGCTGACAAGTTGGTGTATTTTACATACAAATCTTTTCTATTGCAGCTTTAAATCATTAGGAACTATTTCCATTCCCCAAGAAAAACATAATAAAATGTGCAAAGTTTAACCCCTGATGTCTGATTCTGTTTTGTATCTGTCACAGAAAACAGCAGTTGATGGCAAACGACAAGAAATCATAGTTCTGGACTCCAAACGTAGCAACGCTATAAACATTGGCTTGACCGTCTTACCTCCTCCACGCACCATCAAGACTGCCATCCTCAACTTTGATGAGTATGCATTGAACAAGGAGGGCATCGAGGTAAGCAGTTTTTTTATAAAATAAATATCCATATTGGCACTGTATATTTTAAATCCTGTCTAGTGCTGACCCATCAAACAAAACCCATTCATGCTGACTCGGTCCAAAACAAACATGGTTTTGTTGAATGATATTTACCAAGCTCACCAAAATACATGTCTAACGGATTTCCCCAAACGAGAGATCTGTCTCAAAAAAGGTTTCACTTAGTTGGGATTGCCCGCAATGTTGACGTATCATGTGATTTTCTAGCTGAACGGCTGGCTTTTTGGCTGATCTCACATAATTAATCACAGGGATGATTAAAGGTTAGCAACACATGCATATTTTCAGGTCATTTTTAAAACCCAAATATAGACTTTTGGAGGACTTCAGATCAGCAGATAATGATTAATGTTGCATCCCTTTGGTATTACATAACCTGTTTTCAAAGCTTTTCCTTGAGTTCATTCTCAACAGAGAGGAGTAGTATTCTTCTCCACCTTTTGTCTCTGGAAGTATTTTCAGCCAGACAACAAAAGAGAGGTGGAAAGTTCAGATGTGTCACAAGTTTGCACGGAAAACAGACTTTTTTTTCAACTGCAAAGATCTTAGATAAAGCAGAACTAGAAATACCGGACACAATTTGCTTCACCTCTTTCCGTTATTAACTCCCGGACATATTATGTAAAATGTTACCCAGACTCTTGATATATCGACTCTACGAGTGATCCAGTAAGCCTATTCCTCTCTCCACCCGTCCCCCTCCTCTCTTCATCCCCCTTTCCTAGAAAATCCTGACGATGATCCCCACGGAGGAGGAGAAGCAGAGGATCCAGGAGGCTCAGCTGGTCAACCCCGATATTCCCCTGGGCAGCGCTGAGCAGTTCCTCCTCACCCTCTCCTCCATCACGGAGCTGTCTGCCCGCCTGCAGCTGTGGGCATTCAAGATGGACTACGAGGTCGTCGAGAAGGTCAGGCCCTTTCCTGTTTGCTTTGTATCACTTGCAGCTACATCACACCTTGAGCCGCGCTTTGATCATGCTTCAGTTACATAAGGAAAAACAGAAATAGGAAAATACTGAAAATACTTCATAATGCACATGCCACAGTGAATTTGTGTTTTATGTCCTCAGCAGCTTACATTACCATATAGCAGTCTGGATTCTTGGTGTTTATTAAGAGGGAAAGAAAAACATAATTCATGATCAGGATTTTAAACAACGTGCTTCTTGACTTAGTCTAGTCACTAAAGGAGCCTGATTACATTTGGACGTCATGCTCTTTTAGGAAGTAGCAGAGCCTCTTCAGGACCTGAAGGAAGGGATGGACCAATTAGAGAAGAACAAGACACTCCGCTACATCCTGGCCACGCTGCTGGCTATAGGCAACTTCCTCAACGGCACTAATGTGAGTAACCTTCAAGACGTATAGCCTGGAGGTTGCTCTCTCTCTCTCCTCTCTCTCTCTCTCTCTCTCGCTCAATCTCCTTTACTCACTTCCTCCGTTTCCTCCCACTCCCCCACCCCCCCCACCCCCCCCCCCCGCCGCCATATTTACTTGGCAAGGATAACAGTGGGCTCTCTGTGTGTAAAAGAATGTGCTGTGTGCTGCCTGACTGTCTGCACCAGACACTATCCTTCTACAGTAGAAAGTTTGTCAAGGCCTCTGCTGAACCTGGCTCTGTCTGTCTGAGAGGGAGAAAAAGAAGAAAAAAGGGGAGGGAGATTGTACGTGTACGTGTGTGTGTGTGTGTGTGTGCGCGTCTGCATGTTTGTCAGTGTGTGCTGGGGGTTTCTGTGTTTCTGTGGCTGCACGCGTGTGTGTTTGCATCTGCATGTGTTCTGTGTTTCTCTGGCCTTATGTGTGTCTGTGCGTGTGTGTGTGTGCATTGCCTCTGTGTGCACGTGCATATCTGTGTGTGTGTGTGTGTGTGTGTCTGAACCTCCGATATCCCGAGAGCCAAGCACGGGGGAAACATAAGTCATCAGCATCAAAACAAGTTCCCGTAAATAATGGCTGCATTTATATTTTACAGTAACCCATTTAAAACTGGCAGAGGAACAAGGGAGCTCCTGTTAGGATTATGTCTTTCATGATATATTCTGGGTTTCTTAGCTCTGCTGCAGCGAGCATAACAATTGGTTGGGTCTGCAGTTGATTGTGGTTTCTGATAATCACAGCCTAATGAATCTGCATATCTACTCTGCGCACTCCATTGAGCCCCTTTTTTCTGACCCCGCCAAAAAGGAAATTCACTGCAATTTGGTCCTCAAGTAGGGGCTCTTGATTTTTTCATTTCAGACTGTTTTATGTTTTGTTTTTTTCCGCCTCACATCATGAGCGTGTTGCTGTGTGTGTGCCTGCATCTCTAGGCTAAAGGCTTTGAGCTGAATTACTTGGAGAAGGTTCCGGAGGTGAAGGACACAGTTCATAAGCAGTCGCTGCTGCACCACGCCTGCTCCATTGTGGTCGAGAAGTTTCCAGACAGCTCTGATCTCTACTCCGAGATAGGAGCCATCACCCGCTTGGCAAAGGTTTGTCTCGTTTTTTTTTTGTATTATGCATTATGATGTGTAGCTTGGAACAAGCACAGAATAAGAACATAAACTTAAGCTAAACCCCTAAATACTATTCATTCGTTTGTGCTAATACACTACAATAATACATTATTATTAATCATAGTTGCAAACAGTGTGATGTGAATTCTGTCTGTCATGTCGTCCTCAGGTGGACTTCGATCAGCTTCAGGACAATCTGGCCCAGATGGAGCGAAGGTGCAAAGCATCCTGGGATCACCTCAAGGTCATCGCGAAGCATGAGATGAAACCAGCACTGAAACAAAAAATGTCAGACTTCCTAAAAGACTGTGCGGAAAGAATTATTATTCTGAAGATTGTACATCGAAGAATAATCAACAGGTACGTTCAGTTGTAGATTACTGATTACATAACCTTATGGTGTCTTTGATTTTCACTGTTTCCAATATGATTTATTGCCATTCTTTTTCGTTTTGTTGATTTATTGCCACAACATGCCATTTTACATAATACTCTGAAGCGTGACCCATAGGTTTGTACTGTGGGACCACTAATGGATTCCAGTAAAGTGATGTAATGTTTCACCACTCACCTGCAGGTTTCATGCCTTCCTGCTGTTCCTGGGCCATCCGACCTATGCAGTACGTGAGGTCAGCATCCATCGCTTTAGCAAGATCCTCAGTGAATTTGCCCTGGAGTATCGCACCACAAGAGAGCGTGTGCTACAGCAGAAACAGAAGAGGGCCAACCACCGAGAGAGGAACAAGACCAGAGGAAAAATGATCACAGATGTAAGTGGTCTTCACCAAGTGCGATGGTCACAGCGCACACTTTCTCCATTTTCCCTGATCCTCTTCCTTGTTTAGATTCTACTATCTCAACTTTATGGAACAATCTGAATTTCAATTCCTTAGACACTAGTTAAATCCCACCATAAGTGGCCATTTCAGACACCACATACATTTGTCATGACATCAGCATTGTTCCTCGGTACTCACATGTATAGTTGGTTACTATAACAACAATCAGTGAGTTGTTTTCAGTGTATCCCATTCTGTAGCAGCAGCAGGCTGAGGCCAGGCCAAACACCTCCCTGCATGATTAAAATCTCTTAAACCCCTAGCAGCCCGCTGCTCAGAGGGAATCCACAGCCGGCCTTGGCAGGGCCTCTCTGTGTTCAGAGGACTCTAATTCAATCACTGTGTGAAAACTCAAACCTTTGGATGTCCTGTAGGAGAAATAACAAGCTCCACACCATAACCATGCTCCTCTTACAGAGAGGTGTAGTTATACATGCAGGTATATAGATGTCACACTGTAAAATATGCTTTGTTTCCATAGTTTATTGCTTATGCTTATTTCTTATAGTTTTGCTAAACCAATCTCTTTATTCTTGTATTATTCATTTATATCATGTTGTTGATGTAGGGTGAAAACCTTAAAACTCCAATTTTGGTGATTTTCATGTTTTAACTTCAATTGAAGCATCACATGCTCCTCTATGACTTTTAATTTTACAGCCCTTGGGTTTATGAAACCAATTAGATAAACTCAATAATGTCAACATTTCAGTAAACAGCATTTTAGTAAACAGCCTTGTTTTTAGCTTGATCATCAAGTTAAAAACAAGGCTGTTTACTGAAATGTTGACATTTTGGAGATACAAGGTTTTCACAGCGATACATCAGCAAATATAACACACCTTTGACAACACTTCTTTTATATTTCTTCATCTTTATCTCTGTAGAGTGAGGATGACGATGATAGTGAGGTAGGGGTAATGTTGTGTGTGTGTGTGAACATGTGCATGGGAATGTCGACGTTCTGCTGTGACTAACATTGAACCAAACTGCAAAGTCACGATGACACTTTATCTTTTTTTCCCACTATGTTGTCATAACTTCCAACAATAAATGAAGTATGTATGACTAAATTAGCAGAAGATGAGTCATTAGTAAGATTGACAGGTTGGGTGTATGTGACCCCACATGAATGAGGAAGCAAGAAGGCGATGACAGGGAGAGAAAGGGAGGCGGCTGCATGCTGTGTGTGGAGCTGCTGAGTGAATCACACAGGAGGGAGTCACCGTCTACACATCAGCACTTCCTGGTAGAAATGAATCCTGGGTAATGGACCTCAGGGAGACTCGGGGGTTCATCTCTTGAACCTGAATGAGGTCCACATGAGAACCTGATGGTCAGGATCAACTCGGCTCACAGTGTTTCTTGCATCAACGCACACTCGGCTTGTGTGCGTTGATGCAAGAAACACTCTCAACAATGGGGAAATTGGGGGATTTTAACTGTTAACTGATACCAATCTTTTGTTTGTGCTAGTTGTCATAGGACGATCATTACTCACACATTAAACCACGTTTTCAAATTCGAATGTGGGAAACGTGATGCTTTTGAAATTACTAATCTTTCATATTTTAGGCTGGAGATTGCTGTGTTACTAGTATTGATTTACCTGAATGAGAGTTTGAGCACATTTTGAGCTTTTCCTAATGTTTTTCAGAATACTACTGGTGCCAGAGCATGACCCTGAATGTCATCATCTCTTACTCATAAAGTCAGATAACCTTTGGCTCCATTGTTTCTGCCGTGTGTCGTCCCTCCCTGCAGAGCGGTAAGTTTGGCGGAGCCTCGTCAGACGGGCAGGACAGCCAGCCTCAGGGTATCCAGTATGCTGAGGATGCAGCTGAGCACGAGAACATGAAGGCGGTACTGAGGAGCAGCCTGCAGGGCGGCGAGAGCGGGACGTCCACTGTGCCCGGCCTCCGCTCACGCACCAGAGCCAGCAGCACCAGAGGTCAGTCTCCTTCAGCCACCACCATACACATCATATTCTCTACCTCAAACAGCCCCTACCAAGCTTTGATGTTAGCATCACCGTCATCTAGTGCTGAAACGATTAGTCAGTTTTAGTCGTTAATCGTTTTAGTCGTTTATCAAGTAAAAATACCAAACATTTGCTGATTACAGCTTCACAAATGTTAAGATTCGCTTTTCTCCGTTTCATATCATTATAAAAAAAATATATTTTTGGCTGCTGGTCAGACTAAGTAAGTAATTTTAAGAATCACTTTGGGCTCTGGTAACTTGTGATTTTAATTTTACAGACAAAATGATCAATTGATTCACCGAAAAAATAATTGCTAGGTTAATTGATCATGAAAATAAAGATTAGCAGCAACCTAATCATCATCATCATCATCATCATCATCATCGTCCAGTAGAGGGATTACCTCACTAGCCGCTACGTAATCGGGTTAGCAGGGTGGTGATTAGTGAAGTCATCCCTCAACCGGAGAACTGGGATTTGATCCCCTGTGTGGCCAAACCGGCTCCAGGAGCGCCGCACTAGCCGGCTGACCTCGCACCCCAACCAGTGAATTTCTCCCTTGCGTGGGATCAATCAGTTTTATCAAAATAATTCTACCTCAAACATTTAAGTTCATCCTTCCTGAAGAATATATGCATCTCCTTTAACTTTGCCTTTCCATGCTGCACTATACAATATACTGATTGTTTTCCCATCCATTCTGACCTTATTTATCAGGGCGTATTCCCCCATGGTGCACTACAAATGACGACCCAGTGAATTGCACAGATGATACAGCTGATGAGATCATGGAGAGAATTGTCAGGTCAGCCACTCAGGGGCCCAGCCAGCGGACACAGCCTCGTGAGAGGAAACGGTCCCGAGCCAACCGCAAATCATGTGAGTCGATGTTGAACCGTGTATTCCCTTAATGCAAGTTGTAGCACGATAGCAGTAGTGGCATAATTCATTATCAAGCACAGCTAAATACCAGAAGCCAAGAGGATCCTAAACAGCATAGTGCACAAAAAAGATACATTTATCAAAAGCTTCTCACTTTTTTCCCTCCTCTCCTCCCTTGCTGCACAGTGAGAAGGACACTGAAGAATGGTTTGACGACGGAGGAGGCCAACGCTCTTGGCTTGTCCAGCGGTTCAGAGATGCAGGTGTGAGCTGGACCTGGATCCCACTGGACATAAAGACATCTGGAAGCCCTTCCACTGCCCCTCACACGCACACACCCAACCTGGCAACCCACTCCACTGTGGCTTGGCACTACTCTCCCCCCCCCCCCCCCCCCCCTCCCCTCCAGCTTTGATGAGTTGATCTCGTCTTTATGCGTTTGGTTTACACAGGCTTGACACGAGTGCTTCCTGAAGAGAGTGGTTACAGAGGTTCAGAAAAGGCTCAACAAGATTTTTTTCCCCCCATGTGCTGACAGGCAGAGAGGGCAGTAGACTGATCTTCCACTCTCAGGAACAGAGCGCTGCATTCAAACCACTAAGCTTTGCTGTTGCTGGACAAACATCGTTGATCTGAACTCGCAAGGCTTAATCGCAATCACCCTTTGAACGTGACATTGCATACAAACACTACATAGTAGGTCACCCACATAAAAGCGCTATTTTTTTAAGGCATCAAAAGAGTTGGACGCATTGTGTTTGAATCACTGTGGCCTTGACTGACTCCAAAGGGCTGAAAGGTCTACGGTACAGAGCTTGGTACAGACACTAAACTCTCCACTAACTGTGTTTGCTTGGGTTTGGTGTCAGCCTTGCAGCTTTAGTGATAGACAAATTAAATTGGTAGACGTTTTGTCTATCTATTTGAATAGCTGGCTTTGTGCAGAGGTTATTGGTCTGTTGTATACTACTGTGGTAGTTTTGTGTTTATGATCATTTATGCTCAAGAAGGTGCTCAGATGAGGAATAATTGCACTGGATGTAGAAGTTGGGTATCGAGGGAATGTGAAATCCTTGACACTGATGAACCACTCAGACATCTGAATATGAAAATACAATATACAGTTTAACCAGCAATTAAACAGTAGCACACTTTTTTTTCATGATGTCTAATCAAAGTGCGCAGATTCCATCATCGCAGATGTGCATACCAGGCTTTGTCACAAGAAGCTGGACGAGAAGGAATTAGCTATCAGGACAGAGAAAGTGCAAAAAAAAATTTAAGGGACACAGACAGATGTGGAGAAAGAGAATGTTGATTTACTGCAAACAGTTCAGTTACTGATGGATCAATAGGACTGATGATACCACTAGTTTTAGTCTGATGCTCATCATGCAAACTGATTTTTTTTTTAGCCTAAACAAATATAAACATGTTGCATTATGTGAACTATTGTCACTGATGCGCATCATTGTCTCCACGGTCGTACTTCTAATACGACCGAAGAGTTGGAAATAGTTGGAGAAAGGCAGGAGCAATGTTACAGGTGAGCAATCTTCATTATGCTATATGGTTATTTTATAGAAACTATGAGCTGCAAATTTAAGAGTGCCTTTCAGAGACATTTATTTATTAAGACATTTTCAGGGACATATAATCAAGAAAATGTTACTATAACAGATGTGCAGTCTGCAAGAAGTGAGGTTAATATTGCAATGTGCATCATTCACGAACTGTGATTTGTTGTCATTTTTAACCAGTGTTTTTAACGTGTTGTCCTGGTAAAATTTCTGTTATTTCCATGTTATGTCTTGGATCAAATAGTTTGTTATAAAGATAGCTTTAAAATATTTATGTCGATTTAAGGATTGGTTATGCACAGTAGCTGTATCCTGTTGCCTTACTGTAGAATTTGGGTGTGCATTTCCTCTGAACTTTTTCCACACTAGTCAAGATCTTGGTAAAATGTACCACATCAGGCCAGGCCAAATTAATGTGTAGTTCAACTGGCGTCATTGGAGACTGTTCTGTCATTTGTAGCGGATGTATTTTTATTTCTTATTTTCTTGAACTTCAAATGTGAGCAACAGGAGTTATGTGATTATTAGTAATATGGATGCACACATGCAAATCTCCATAATTTATCTATTTTCAAATTCTGAAATGAAGTAAAAGAGAGGAAGAACCTGCATTTTAAAAGCTTCTCTGTAATTATGTAGGTCTATATTCCTTGAGTATTATTGAGCTCATTGCGCTATAAATTAATTTGGAATGGCCTTGGCTAAATTTCTAACTTGCATAATTCCAGTTAACATATTTGTTTGCAAGTTGCAAGATAACTCTATCCGCTCGCAAATTTTCACTATGCTGGAAACAGCCATTGTGAAAAACAAGAATCTAGCGCGTCATCTTGGTAAAGCCACATTAAATCGCACCAGCAGCACATATTCGTTTCACATTTTTCTTGAGAATTTACTGAAAACTATTCAGCACCTTAGAGACAATGTGTAGCATGCAACTTCTGTCAGAAGAAAAGTAGAACTTAGGTTATGGGGGAGAGCTCATCCTTTTTCTCAGATTGTACTGAGTTTTGTCAAAAAAAAGACAGAAATACATATATGTAAAGTAATATTATAGGAGAATGCTGTAAAATTATGTAAATGTCTTGACAATGTCTTTATGTTCATCTTCTTTTTGCTAGGTGTGTAGAATAGTGTATTATAGACAAAAAGCAGTATTATTCTAAGTATAATTTAAGCAAACCAAGCCATGCATGGTTTAAAAATCTGTCTACAGATGTGTCTCACTTCTGCTAGATATAAAGGGAGGTTCATTTTGATTCTCAGAGCTGTAGTTTTGTTTTTGTTTTGTTTGTGTTATTGTATGTTTTTACTGCAGACTTGAAACATGTAAGTGAACAAATGCGGTGAAACAAGCAGTGATCAAATTTACCAACTAGTCCTGTGGAATCCCTCAGAAGCCTTTGATTTCATTGCACTCAACAGTTTTTCCTCTAATTTGATATTAGCCCACCACGTACATTGCTGCCTGTGCCATAACGTCACTGTGGAACTTGGACACAAGTGCTATACAACCCAGGCTTCTCTTGCGTCTTTGCCCACAGCAAAAACTATGTAACATAACTACAATAAAAAGGCTCATAAAAAAAACATCTTTGGACTATCTATTTTGAGCATCTTTCCAGACACAGACAATCACACAGACAGTTTTCACATTTAACATTTATCACATTTCACATGGCTAGGAAAAAGAAAGCAAATCAGGAAAGAAGAAAAAGTTCAGCCTCTTTATTTTAGTCCAACACAACCCATGCTTCAAGTCACTTTATGTTCTAGAGCGTATGGAGGTTGATGACAAATATATCAATACACTTGATCTGATGTTTACACAAGGTCATCATACAGAACTCATTTGGTCTTGTTTAATATTCCTATATGTGCACAGGTGTTATGGATCTAAATGTGATTATGGTTTGCTTTTAATAAATTGCAGAAACATTAAGATGAACAAGACAACTACCTAAAAAAGGGGGGAAAGGGTAGGAAATACAACTAAGCACCAAAAAAGCAAAAAAAAAAATAAAATAAAAATTAAAGATTCAGCTGAATGAGAGTCTCAGCAAATCCAGTGCAACCCAAAACACGTTCTGCTTTATACTAGCTGAAAACTAAAAACAAGGGCACATATCAAGAATTACATAATTTGTCTCCTGATCTCATTACTCAAATTTATCAATATACAACATTTTCCCTGAACAATTATTTTTGCACAGTACCTTAGAATTGTTTAGATAAATTACACAATGGAGTATTCCCTTTCCACCAGACAATGATTTACTTTGTAAAACCCCTGAACGGCTGACAGGCAGAGAGAGCTTATGCAGTTTACATTTTGTATTGCTACATTTTAAACATAGGGGGATTTTCATTTTTGCATAATTTCTTATGTTTGTGGTTTGGTGTATGGCTGCACCGAATAATGTCAAATTATCTCTCAAATAGCACCAAAGGACACTTGACCATTTCCTGGCCAGACATTTGACAATAGTATGTTTTAGAAATAGTACATAGCAAGTGTGCAGTGCAGTCTAATCATTAACTGCAAAGTGATTAGATTTATAAAACAGCAAAGAAGTAAACAACACTAATTGTATATTACCAGATACATAAAGCTAATCCTCAATCAACACAGACAAGTCTGGCCTTGTTCAGTTGCAACCACCCACTTGTCTTTTATCCCAGCTTCACTGTTAGGATGTTACATTTTATCATCTGAAAGGGATACAAATACACTAGGAGCTATGGTTGGACACAGCACCCGGTGAGTGTTTGGTACAGTACTACACTTTTACCAAGAATTGACAATAAAACAGTTTGCTTTTTCCAAGATCTGGTTTGAATTACAAATTATAAAAAGGAGAAAAGACTACATCCTTATTGCATACCCATGATCCAGGTTGCCTTCATCTTAAAAATAGGTTTTACAGATCATGGAGAAACATAATTGAAGCTTATCATTTGGGGTGTCTAAAAAGCGTACAGTTATATAAAAATGTATACCCAAATTTTAGCTCCAGTAAGGGAACTAAATGTTCCAATTTTTAAAAATACTTTTTTTATCTTAGTTACTCATGAACTTATTTCAATATATAGCACCAGCTTGTAGATCATGGCAAGTCTTGGGTTTGGTCTAAAGAGCAAATCTGTGATGCACTAAAATAGTGTAACCCAGACAGCAGTGAGACAAATTGACGAATCTTCAAAGAACTAAAAGTGCAGTCCCACTCCAGCACATTCCCAGACCTCAGCTATCTAACCCCAACCACAGTACACATCTCCTACCTACGACAACTGATGGGGAGCTTCAAGCATTTCCATAAGGAAAGTGTCAATAGGTGTGTCACCAATCAGCTTGAAGAAGAAGAGATGCTCCAAGCACTTCAAGCCAATGGAACGCAGTGCTGGCAGTCTAAGGAGGAGCTTCGCAAACCTGTTAGGAGCAAAGAAGATGTGATTTAGTTTGACACGATTAAGTTATACAATGCATGAATGACACTTAATGAGTTAAATGGTATTAATGTTTGATAAAGGTGCAATATGGCTGCAGTAAAAGAGCATTCTGAATACACAGTAAATGACCATCTGTGTACACTAACCATGTCATAGCTGATACTACTGTGGCACAGCCATTTCAGGACTTACCTTCCCTGCTGCTCTGGGTATTTCTGTTTGCAGTAGGCTTCCAGTGATGCATAGACCTTCTCTCTAAGGAGCTCCACCTCACTGGTGTTGGATAGCCCTTTTGCATCTGCAGGACAATAAACAAAAACACTCTCACAAGGACTGGAAACCCAAGAACACCTCCTCCCTCATTATAAAGTAAAATTCTGTTTTAATTAGATATTAGCATAATGCTTTGGACTGTCAGGCACCTGGGTTGAAGAGGACGATGGCTCGGAGGCAGCCAAGCTCTGTCTTGTCCATTTGCATATCTCTCATTTTACTGACGAGCTCAGTAAGAACCCTAAATAATGTAAAGATAAAAAAGGTTGAGAGCAAAATACAAAAAGCTTCAGGAGACAATATGCAGCATTTACGAAAAATTCTTCACAATTTATCAACATGTAATAACACATCAGTTGCTAACACACTACTCTTATTTCCCCTGAGTCAGAATAAAAGTTTGTGTAAAATCAGCTATAACAGAAAGGTAATTACCTGTCAAATATGGCGCCCACCTCTGCACTCTGCACACTCTCCCTGGATTAAATAAAGTTGGTTATTATGCAGATATTAAGTATATAATGCTACGCAGAGATGTTAAAATGAGGTACAAATTACATTTAGCAATATTGACTATTGCCCTATCGATGTACCTGTCAAAAATGGCTGCAACTCCTGCACTGTGTGCGTTGTCCCTATGCAGCTCAGAGGCCAGAAGAACCCCATCCTTCAAAGCAATGGAGCGATGGGAGAAGGAGGCAATCAGGAGCTCATTCCACCCTGACAAAAAAAATATAATCAGATACAGGTGAGTGATAATTTAAGTGAAAATATTTCAGTAGTTCTACTGGTGAAATCAACACAGAACCATATGCAACAGACTCCACTAGACCAAGATGTTTTGAATAATAGATATATGATGAAGGTTAAAAAAGAAAAATTTGGTATAAACCTAAACTAAGAACATTTTGTCTTTAAATGCAGTGTTAAATGTTGAGTGAATGTGGTTTTTGAGTAAAAGTCCTGTTTGGTGCAACAGACCCAAACAAGCACAGCACTGAACTGCATGGTCCGTGTACATAGATTTATTTTTATAATAGTGAATACAGAGATTATAACAGTAATTGTGATGTTACCTAAATTGTGAATGCTTAAGTAATGTTTGTGTACTTATTTTGTTCAGACAATCATTGGCCTAGTTAGCTGCCTGCCTACCTTCTGTGATACTAAAGTTGTATGAGATTATCTGCTATCATTTAGATGACCACAGGCCTTGCTTTGAGTATCTATCTATCTATCTATCTATACATCTCTAGCTCCATATTTATCTGTGTATTTGTATATATTTACATACATAAACACACACACACACACACAAACGCACGCACCTGCATTTCATAGATTCTTATGAAATGGGAAATTAACTGTTCACATAATGCTTGTTGTCAAGCCATTAAGTTTAAGTTCAAGGACAAGGCAAAATTTTGTACTAATGTTCATTACTTAATAACTCTATTCCAAAAACTGGAATAGAGTAGCACTATCAATGGCTGACATTTTTGTTACTGGTTTCACAGCTCCTAATGGATGTCTGTCACAAAGCTCAATTGAGTGTGTGTGAAAGCAAAGCTTCTACTTTTTCTCAGGTCAGCTTGGTGAAAGAACACCAAGGACAAAGGGTGAGCCATAGTGTTCGAAGTCTTATAAGCCTGCATTTCATGAAATCGTGCATTTCTTTAGTGGGATGTGGACTGGATGTAGGGGCCTACTTAATTTCAGATGCCCACTAAGCACAAGGTACAACATTAGATTTACTAAATACATCTAATGTAACCCTTAATTTTGATGATCAGTTCAATGTTTTGAGTGCAGCTATGGGAGGATTTAGGGCACATTCTTGTAATTAACAGCTTTTAATGGTTAACATTCAGTCCATCCTGAATAGCCCTTATTGGTACAGTTGGTAAAGTGTGAATGTCTCTGGATGGCTACAACAATAACAATCCAGCATTTGTCTCAGTAGGAAGGGTGAGCGAATGTGCCAAGTCACATCTTCCTGTATTTCATGTCTTCATGTGGATTTCATTGGGATGTGTGTTGGTAAGTGGCAGATATAATTACCCCTGACGTTCTGTCGGATCACGGGCAGTAATAATTTTAAGTATTGTAAAGATTTCAGTAAAATACCATATTCGTTTGGATTGAACAGACAGACGATGCACAAAAAGCTTATTGGCTTTACATAATATTCTCACACATATATTCTCTGATTTGACATGTCTAGCACAGTCAGTAAGTGTAGTGACAACTGTTTGATCTGCAACAACTGACGTGTGTACAGGACTTACAGCCACACAAATCATGATGCAAAGGAATAGAGGAGATAACCAGCGTGTGCCTTAAATCATATTCCAATCTACTAGTCCTGTATGCCATATATAATTAGGAACTAACTGCCATAATTAGGATTAGGCTATAACTTTTTGAGCAATAATCAATCTGACTTTAAATTAATTACATTTTAAAAGAAAAATTAGTATTATGACCATATATAGTGACAGTAAGTAAACATGCGGTCAGTATAAGAGACCTACTCATCCAAGACGCCCCTGAGCAATACAGCAGTCAGCCAACAAGTCCTGTAGGTCAGTTGGAAAAACTCGGCAAGTTGCCTAGGCCATGCTGCTTTTTCAGAAATCTGATTCACAGCATATCAATATTCAACAAGCTGCAGCCTCCTTTTCCCCCCCTAGGACTAACGTGCAAAAGACATCATTTTGTAGAGCTTATCTCGCTCTTCCATAAATGGTGAAAACTTCTACCGACATGCTCTTTGTTGATTTGCTAGGCTCTGTTACATGTCAATCATCAATGCTGCAAGTGCTTGGTCATACCTGCACGCAGAAGGATGACCTGGTCATCGAGTGGCAGCTCAGAGAAGTGGGGGATTCTCTTCGCCCACTCCACCAAGGCAAACAGCTGTTTATCTGCAGTCTGGCAGATATTGGTGACTGCATCATGGGGCTGAAACCAAACAATACAAAACCATGAGTCTCCGGTGACACATCGAAAAATAAATACTTCCAGTAATTATGTTAACCCTGTACTTGTAAGAACATTTTTTACCAAAACAGATAAGCTATCCTAAAAATGGAATCCAATCCACTGCGCTGCCAAGAAAAAACACAGTCATCTACTGATTGTGATGTTCCAACCACTCACAGAGTTGGCTGCAGAGCCTCCATCAGAGTGAAGCTCAGTCCTCTGCTCCACAGCAGTCTCTGCCTCCAAGATCTTCTCCACAGGCATCTCGTCATTCACCGCAATGCTGCACTCCAGCTCTCCTTCACGCTCTCGATTCCTCTGGCGTTCCTCCTGGACTGCTGCACCGGCCAATGCAGGAAGGCAACGAAGAGGTGGCGGGGAAAAGGAATGAGAGGGTGGTAAATGTTCGGTTAGATGAAAGAAAAAGACTGCGTGAAAAAGAAAAGGGGGCACTGATGTATAGAATGGGTCAGAAGAGGAGTGATATCGTACAAAGTGGCCTGCCTTTTTTCCCCAATCAACTTTTGACACATAACCCGTTTGATACTCTACACAAAGGTCTAACACAAAAACTAATTCTTTAAGTTACATATTGAAATAGGGATGTCCTGAGCCAATATCAAAGATCGGAACTGACCCGATCAAGACATATTTTGATTGATCGTATCGGCTACATGGCGCCCGATCAAATCCCGATCCATTTATTTATTTAATTTCTCCCCCTCCACTCCATTTATGCTAATTGTCCTAACAAGTGTATCAGATGTAAACGAGCATTATTGACCACCTTGATACCACCTCGCCTGGTTTGGTTTCACTGATACTGATTGCATCGATCAGAGTGATGCTTGTAGTACGCAGCTGTGTTATTGTTAAAAAAAAAAAAAAAAATTAATGACAAATTTTGTATCGGGACTCTGTCTTAGCAGATACTCAATATTAAATGACTTGGATCGGAGACAAAAAAAATGTTGATCGGGACATCCCTATATTGAAATACAATCTCATTAAGATTTCAGAGTCATACTCATCAACCCCTCATCTTTTCCATCTTCTTTCATCCATACATTTTTGATCACTATTGAAGGAGGGAGAGAAAGAATAGGAGAAAACAAAGGGAAGAGAGGGAGAGGGGTTAGTTATATAAACCTGCCCCAATACACCAGCCTCTACCCTTTAGTTGAATTAATTCTAATATTCTAGCACCCACACCCACATATGACACACACACACTAATCCAGTATTATTTAAACAATTAATTGTGCCACATTCAGCATAATTAAGACTAGGTCTGTGTGATCCCATAGGAAGCTAATTAATTGATAGTGGTTCAAGCCATTCTAAAAATATCCCATCAACTCAACTCCTGGATGCAGATAACTCCAGTGTCAGTTGAGTTCAGATTTATGTTCATAATACTTTAAGGTTGGTAGGTCTCTCCCTCCTTCTAATACATTGTCAAACAATGTTTATTTTTCCTTCTTTGTCAGTCAATTCACAACAAAAGCATGTCCCCAAACCTCCACAAGCCATACAGCCTCTCAATATTGCATACCTTCCCTCTTCATGCCCATGGCCAGGCACTTCTGGTAGCGGCAGTACTGGCAGCGGTTGCGCTGGCGTTTGTCAACCAGGCACTCTTTGTTATCCCTGCAGGTGTAGCTCAGGTCTTTGCGCACAGTTCGTTTGAAGAAACCTTTGCAACCTTCACAGCTGTACACTCCATAGTGCTTGCCTGTAAAATAGAAACATAAATGAGAAAAGACAGTTGCTAATAGGGAGATCAAGTTCAACATGAAAGTGATGGCAACGGTGCAAAGACACATATTTTGTATTTCTATGAGCAACAGTGTCATCTTACGTTCCTCTGAAGTCCATTTCTTAAAATGACGATGAAGAAACACAGCCAAAGACAGCTGACAATAAGGGATTATGTACACTGAAATTGCCACGGGTTTAAAACAAGTCTCCAGCTGATGTTTCACCTCTACTAAACATGCTCTTAGTGCATCCACTCACCAGAGGAGCGGTCTCCACAGATGGCACATAGGCGTTTCTGAGACAGCATTATTCCAGGGCTGTGAGAAGACATGGGCCTCAAGCCAAACGGAGGTTTGATATCATCTGAGCTGCTGATCGAGTGCATCCCTGAAATGGGCACTGAAGAATTGATCTGAATAAACAAAGAAAATGATCCCGTTTTAAAACCTTGTCATACAGCATGCCAATAGAGAAAACAATAGTAATAAATTGTATGATAAAAAGCATACTGAGATTGGTTAATTGTATACAGTGTTAAATTACTACACTGACTTTTTCGGAGTTTGGCCCATCTTACCCAATATCTGATGAGAGAATTGGCACCAAAATCATCTAGATAGCATGCTAACGCTTTAGCATACAGTATGTCAAGTAATCATAGGTGACAAGCATTATCCAACGTAATATGATAGACCTGTTACTAAGTTGGTGTTGGTTTTTATTCTGTGCCCTATAGATTCATAACTTCTGACAACAAAATCAATCATTAGTGAAGTCCATTACGAATGAACAGTGCAAAAACTTTAGCTGTCTGGCTCACTTTGCTCACTTCCTGTGTAAACAAAACAAGCTATGCTAGAAGTCTTACGGGAAAAGATATCTTCTGGCACTTAAATTAGTTCCAAAGAGTGAATTCTTTTTGGTCTATTTTACCAATCCCAAGTTCTCATTTTCTCACTTTTAGGATAATGCTTGTCGTCGCCTACAGCTATTTACATTATGGCGTGCTAAAGCGTTAGTATGCGCACCGGACAGAGCTATCTGCCAGACACACAGAGATGATTTTGGTGCCATTCCTGTCGTCATGTATTGAGTAAAGTGATCAATGGGCCAAACTCCAAAAAAGTCAATGTAGTCCTTTAACGAAAGAGTAAGACACTGTCACCAAGACAAAAAGGTTATGGCTGTCAAGGCTTGAATCACTGTTCTCACCTGATTGCTACTGATGGGTCCAAAGCCCAGAGAAGGTGTGACCCCTGGGGAGCTAAGTGAGGGACTGATGACTGAGAAAGGGGAACCCAAGACGTTGGTGGGGCTGTTGGAGGCTGAACTGATGGGCTGCTGTGAGGACATGGCTATTAAGCTACCCAGTGGAGAGGATGACGACCCGTCTGAAGGATAACAATCTGTGGGTGACACAAGAGGACATCATTAGCATTGCAGTCAGTTTATGGCGGAGCTTGGTTGAAACAAACTTATGTGTCTTTGTCACAGGATGTGAAAGTCCAGTGCAGAATTCAAATTAGCGCCACGATAGCTTAGGTTAGCTAAATCAACTAACATCCAACCCATGTCTGACACTGTGTGTTTAGGCCAAAGTGCTACAAAGAGCACCGTCATATTGGCATGTTGGTGGTTGCATGATAGCATTCAAAGTTTCATCAGTGGCAAAGCACCTTAAGGTTATGTGGACGGGTTAGGGTTAGGGGACAGAAAAAGCATTTGCCTATGGACCCAAAATGCCACAGGTGCCAAGATCACACCCAATCATTGACAAAGGTTTGGCAGAAGTTTTGACTAATGCTAATCCAAACCTTAACCAACTTATTAGGGTTCTACTGTGTGTTTTGTTTGCATGGTGGTTTTGTTTGCATCAGAAAAATAAGTGTAACTATTTCTACTACATGCCATAATATTCAAGATATAAACTGGCTATGATCTGTAACAACTTTACCTCTCACACAGAGGCCTTTAACAAATAATGATTGAACAGTGGTGGCCAAGATGCTTTTACATTCAAATGAAAACCTCCTTCTTTCTCTGTACAGCCGTAGTGTATTAGCAGTTAGGCTAGCAGTGTAATGATGTGCAATCTTCTGTAAAACTTCCAATAAACAAAGAGTCTGAAATTATAGCCTGTCTCTTATAGGCTAAGCACCAGAAATTTGTCATATTTTGTTCCTAATTCCTAAAATGTGTCCAGGTGTCCATATGACGCTCCAGTTTTACTGCTCTGTACTGACCATGTATTAGAGATGTAATGGACAGAAGCACGCTCAATCTATTCTATAATACACAACAGAATAGTAGACACAGATTAACCTGTAACAGATTCAAACTTGTAAAGACTAGGCACTCAATCGGCACCAGTGCAGTTAAGACTTCAAACTATGTTATCCCAAGATTCAAACATGAATGTGGGAAGAGAAGCTTTTTCCTAACGTGCAGTATCTTTATGGAGTTTATCCAAAGGAGAAATTAAAAAAAACATATAAGGAATATGTTCAAAGGTGACTGGGGCTAGATTTCATATTATTATTAGTATTTTTGTACAATGCTTAATCTATCCATGAGGTTTCATGTGAAATTAGATGTGTATATTTGTATGTTTTTATGAGTCAGTGTATAGCCTATCTGTATGTTTTACTTGTGTGTATTTGTATGTTTTATTGGTGTGTCTTATTAGCCCTATATAGGCCTATTTTATTTTTTCAATTAAAAAAGCTACATTTTGGTAGCTTTTTAATTATTATTATTTCATAGGCAACAAAATTTCTTTGTTTATTCATGGATTTCTTGATGCATCCAAAGAAATACATAATTTAAGATAACTGAAATGTCTCAGCAGAATATTGCAGAAAACCTATTTTTCTAACTGCTGGTTTTTAAACAGGTGACCTGCAGAATCTTTATCCCCATGGAAAGTTAGGGGGACTAGTTAAGGTGCCCACACATGAGTGTTCTGCAGTGTGCTCACCGCTAAGTAGGGCATGTGTAGGCTTGTCAATACCCCATCAGAGAAGTGTGCATGGTAGCAGGAAGGTGGGGGATATAAAATCATTAAGTGACGCCAAATTGTCTCTTCTACTTGCTGAATTTACAAAGCGGTACACCCATCAGAATGCTGAAATGTTGCCATGCAATAGGCTTTTTGAATGTCTCCCCTCCATCTAGATCACATAAAGCTTCTAAGCACTCTGAGAGCTAACTTTGCTTGAAATCTGATGACCTAACAAAAGGCTGGTCTATTCTGTAGTTGTTTTCTACCTTATTACAAGCTACAGTTTTCAAATTGTATGTAGGTTGTCAAATAAATTTCAATGGTATAGAACAGTGTGTCCCAAAATGGGGTCCAGGGACCACCAGTGGCCCTTGCGGGGGTCCTAGGTGGTTCCCAGCAAAAGGAGGAATAGATGAATTTCACTTTTATTACATTCCCTAGAAGTCAGAACAAAGAGGGAATGTATAGGGATGATGTTTTTTATCGTAATTTAAAGTGATCTCCCCAACCAACAACAAAAATCTTCAAAACAAACAAAAAAGGGGATTCCTAAGGGTAAAATCCTCTCTATGGTCTATTGTGCATCTATATTTGGGGGTCCTTGACATGAAAAAGTTTGGGAACATATTTGTGGTGGGCACTGCTTGCAAAATATGTCTTCTGCACACTGTTGCTCTTCTGGTGTCAATGTTAAAATCAACTTACTACATCTCAGAAATGGACTATTCCTTGTCCAGGTAAACCATTTGCCCTACTGTGCAAGCATTGTTCTCCGAGACCCTGTGGTGTGCAACAGGGCTGCCTCTAGCACACGCAGATCAAAGTTTGAAATAAGAGTAATACATAGACCAACATGCAAATCCTAATAGCAAAGACCACAATGCTGCACCATGCAATGCTATTTATTGAGTTGGTTGGGTTTGTTTGATCAGCATTATTTCAAAATTTGGTCTGCATGTTCTAGAGGCAGCGTTGGCACACACCACAGGATCACAGACAATGAGCTTGCGCAGTAGGACAATTGATGAACTTAAGACATAAAGTGGTCTGTTGGTCACATGTGTGTGTTGTGCATATACTCAAGAAGGGAGGTATCGCACAAGAACTCGGACTCAAAATGCAGCAAATACAAATAAAAAGCAAATACAAATATTTGCAGCAACACATTGAGGCTGTTGGGGCTGATAATACCTAAGAAACCATCCAACCATTCAGCAAACAAGCTTAAACACGATTTTTATAAATCCTGCACATTACAATAGCTGGCCAAGTTAGCTAGGTAACGTTCATCTCATTGCAACAGAAGAGGGAAATGGGCCTGCTGTTGCCATGTCCCCCACAGGACTACTAAGCGCTAACGTTATTTGAAGACATTTCAACCGGCAAAAACAAAACACTGTGGCTAACTCCAAAATTAACCTTACACGCTTTATCATTGCGGGAATGGGGTGATGAAACTGAGGGGAACCACCCGTTACTAATAGTCCACACTATGCATATACGTTAACGTTACATCTCTCTTAACAAAATCGTGCAGACCAAACAGTATGCTGCTCTTTCGTGTAAACTAACGTTAGCTAACATTGGTGTTAGTTAGCTAGCCACTGTTTACATCTAAAAAAACACACGATTTCTAGATTATCGTAAATGTTGCGAACAATTCGCTATATTCCTCAGCTAACGTTAGCTAGATAACAAGAGTTAACGCTACTACCAACTGCGAACAGAAAGTTCGGTTTATTATCAGTGAGCAAATAAACTAATGTTAACGTTAGCTGACTAAATACAACGTTTTATTGAACGTATCACGTAGCTTACACCTTAACTGAGCGTGTTATCGTTAGCTAATTAGCTGCAAACCTATCTAGCTAAACCCGTGAAACCAAACCAACGCTCGAGCGAACCTGGCTAGCTGACGTTAGCTGGATAGTTAACGTTAGCTACATTAGCTTAGGTTACCAGAATTCCGGTCGATATTGCATTCAGTATGACGATATCGGCATGTAAACAACATATGCCGCCAGTCATCAAGATTTAAATGTTTATGGTACTAGATATCAGTAACTAGTTTATCAAATCCGAACAGTAACTGACGTTATTTAGCTAGCTAGCATTAGCTTGTTAGCTACGGTTATGGCTAGCTAGTTAATTTAGCTAGCTATCTGGATTGGTTCAAGTTGCTAGCCTCGAAAAGCAGTAATTAACAAATTATAGTTGGTCGAAATACAGTATACTTACCAAGTACACCTTCAACGCATCGTTAAAAACCACATAACTAATTTTGTTTGTGGGGTTTTTTTAGATACAGGGGCGCGAGGTAACAGGCCGACACTCAAACCCAGTTCACTTCAACTTGACGCTGTTGTTGTTTACACACTGAAAGGAAGCCATGTTGGATCAATGCCAGTGTCCCTTGAGCCAAAATGTCTCATGGGACCACCCATCACAGTATTGTCACATGGCACTCTTAGAACAATAATAATGATATTGCTTTAATTTTTATCAATTAATAAATCCTCAGCTTGATTTATTCTAAAGGTTATGACACACAATGTTTTTAGGCAATGTAATTGTGGTCATTGGCAAATGGGACAAACTCAACTGTATGTTGGTCAATAATTCTTGAATTCTTGGACAAATTTGAACATCTAGTCTACACGGCTTGAAAATGATGGTAAGGTACACCTATTGTTGTAGGGCATAAACCCATCTGTAGCACATAGGCTATTCTAAAAATTAGCATCAATGCAGGCCTATCATATAATGTGGTAGATAATTAAAATAAAAGTAGTGTGGCTACTATTCATAGTATTCTGTTACATCAACACACGGCCATCTTGATAGGAAAATAACAGGTGATTGTAATAAATTAACAGGTGATTACAATCAAATGACAATCACAGCCAATGAGCTGTGTGTATTGTAAAGCGTCATATTGGTAGAAAATGGATGTGACATCATGGGAATACTATGAATACATAAAACTATTCAGTGAACAAAGGACTGTTTTGTGAAGTAGATTAAACTGCAGATGCATTCAAAATAGGAAGGGGAAGTAGCAGCAAATATTTGCATCAGACTTCAACACAGGTAGTCATGGACAGTTTGGTTACAATCAAAATTCAGAAGTGAGATGGTAAACTGAAGTGAAGATGCTGATGTGTGGTATACGTTTGAGTAATTATGACACATTAAACCTTTGGAATTAGCCAACAACTATACCTACAAGGAAAAGTAAGTGCTAAAATGTTTTCCCCTTTGAAACGAGAGGTAGAATATTGCAGAACTTGTGTCTGATCCAACTACTACTATACAGTGTTGCTTTTCCTATTTAACATATTTAACACACCTGTTACACACACACACACACACACACACACACACATGTATATATACATACATATATATATATATATATATATATATATATATATGTATGTTGGGATTCAGATTTGATATACAAATATATATTGCTTAGTTTATCTTGCAACTTCCTCATTCTCCAGAGTGAAGAATGGGTTGCAAACTCACTTGAGTAAATTATTATTTGAACCCAGCCCTGCCTAGTCCCTTTTCAGAATTATTTATTTAGCTTCGATATAGAACAGAGGAAAAGACTATAGCCATTGGTTCACATTTTGGGTATAATTCACTGCACAAGTCATGCTCACCTTCATTCTTAACTAACTATGTCACTAATGGATGAGATGTCTAACACAGATTGCAATTTTCAGCACAACCTCATACTGCAGGAGATTGCTTTATAACAAAAAATAACATATTTCATGTGTCGACAGATTCCTAATGTCATTACACAAAGTTGTTCACTGGTGATCGTTGTTTTTCATGACATGGTATGTGCAGCTGTTTTAATATAATTTCTCTTCAACAGCAACAAACCAAAGTGGCATGTACTGTATGTGTATGAGTGAAAGGAACTTGCAAAACTGCTTTGTCTATTACGACACATGCTCGTAAAGAGGTCTACAAACAAGCCAAGTGACATTCTTACACACCTACAAATAGTGTGTTGCTCACATTCGTCAGCCCCTCTGTTGCTAGCCACTTCGTTCGCCATGATTTACTATATCAGAGAGAACAATATGATTTCATTAGATCATGTAAGTTAGTTGTTAACAAAGTTCATGCTTGTTTTGCAGTTTACCATGAACAAGATTGAAAACTACAAATCATCATGATGAAAGGGACTCAAATTTTGTGTCTGCTGTTTTTCTCAGGTTTGTGTCCAATGTGCTTTTTCCTATATTGTTTTCCTGGTATCTCATTTATTGGCATAAATGGTAGTTGGTTATATGTATAGATACGAACCTTTGAAATACTCAAGAATACTGCTTAAAATATAATGGTATAATAGAAGTTAGAAATTATCCACAGGATGTTGTTGCTATTGTTATTGCCATTGTTCTAACTGCTGTCTAATCAGCTTCTGCTAAACATACTGCTTATGATAATTCCACAGGATTTTCTTCCTTCACATCGGGCTCCTCAGATTTTCACTTTGTTAATGTTGCTGAGAACTATACAGACGCAAAGAGCTATTGCAGAGACAAGTACACTGATTTGGCAACAGTTCACAACGCGGCAGATATGGATAATTTGATTGCTTCAGTTCCAAGTAACAAAGACAGAGCCTGGATAGGACTGGAGATTGGAGATGTTTGGAGGTGGCATTGGTCTTCGCCTGATAAGGGGCTGGATTTTTTTAACTGGAAGGCAGGAGAGCCACAAAAAAGCAATCAAGATATTTGTGCAGCAATGAATCCAGGTGGTGAGTGGTTTGTAAGTGACTGTGATACTCGACAAAGTTTTGTCTGTGATGGTGAGTAAAATCACAATATTGCAATTAGTCAAATTCACTTTGGATGTAAACATACATTGTGCCTCAATGCAGAATATCACCATTTCTATGTGTTTATAAATCTTTGCACTTGCAGGTAGTAATGATACTGGTCACATTTTCATTGCTGAGCGCAAATCATGGAGGGAGGCTCAGAATCATTGCAGGAACATATTATCATCTGACCTGGTCAGCATACAGTCAGCAGAAGAGAATGAGGCAGTGCAGAAAGTGTCCCAGTCACGGACTGTGTGGATCGGCCTGTTCAAAGATCGCTGGAAGTGGTCCGATGGAAGCAATTCATCATTCCGTTACTGGAAGCCCAATCAACCTAACTACTTCCGCGGCAATCAGGATTGTGTTGCTGCTGTAATCAAAGATAAAGGGCAGTGGAATGACCTGAGATGCGATATCAAACGCAAATTTGTTTGTCATGGGGGTGAGTTGGTGTCCTTTGCTTAGGGTATCATAAGCTTTCTCTGTCAGCAAACTGATGACTTTGGATTTTTTAAAGTTATACTGCAGTGTTATGTAGCATTATCTTTTACAACATGAAACTGTCATTGTCCTCTTTTCAATGTCTATGTTAATTTATTACTCATTCTTACAGCAAGGAAATCAACTGCAACACCAGCAACCACCAAACAGACAAGTACCCAGCAAGCACTTGTAACAGTACAAATGGTCACAAATCAGACAGTTCTTCCAAACAGTTCATCTCCGGAGGTCATAACGTCAACATTTCAAATGACCACTGTGCTTCCTTCTACTGAACAATCCAACACTGTTAATGTGACCACTAAGCAAGTAATAACTGGCAGTCACCCTGATCAAAATGTTACATCAACATTCAAACCGACTACATTGAATACCACAGATCTTGTGTCATCTCTGAACTCAAGCACCGAGCTCAGTGTAACTACAGAGACTGCACCTGTGACAGGAACACAGCATCAAACCCCAACGACTACTATGCAAATAACTACAGATGATATTTCTGCATCAACACCAGAGGGGACTTCAACCTATAGCACTGCAGAGTCCTCAACTCTAATGCCCTCTGTGCATATTCAAGGTTTGATTCCAGGTATGTTGCTTATCATTCACAAATGCAAAACATTTTAAACAGTCTTTTTCTTCACTTTTGCACAAATATCTTACCATGTGAAATAGTATCAAAATGGTGTTTCCCTATCTTTCTTTTCTATTTTCCTCCCAAAGAAAACCTGATATTAATCCGGGAGAACATGACATGGAATGAAGCCATGAGTTACTGCAGGGAGCACCATGTTGACCTTGTCTACATTACCGCCAAAGAGATTCACGAGTGGGTGGCTGAAAAGGCAAAGAATGCCACATCGTCCCACGTTTGGCTGGGCTTACGCTACAGCTGTAGCTTCGACTTTTGGTTCTGGATCAAGTCATATGCTGGCTGCTACCAGAACTGGGCCCCAGGACAAGGACCTGAAGGACAATATGGCTGTGGCATTACAGGTGCCATAGAGGCCACTGGGGGGCAGCAGTGGGTAGGCTTGCCCGAGACAGAAAAACTCAATTTCATCTGCTATGCATGTGCCGAGACGGGTGAGGAGGCCCAGTGAGACCTCAGACTATGAAGATTTTGTTGCAGTTTTCATCATGCTCCATTGAAAAAATTACCTATTTGTGCTGTTTGCTTTTTCATTCAACTATCATGATATTTATGCTGTCATTGATCATACATTCAATACAATGTTTTTTTGACTGTTGTAACATCAATTCAGTGGATTGTTATGCACTTGTCAGGGGTTATTTTAACACTTTTACATTTAGCATAGCTCTCCGCATCTAGTAGGCTATACATCACTTATTGCATCATACTCTATAGCTTTGCCGGAATACAGCTGCCTTTTCTATTGTTTGATTGAATTTCATTGAATATGAAAACCTCATGCAGAGTGTAGGCGTGCACATTCACAGTCATGGGCAGCAAGAGTAATGTGAGAACATTGATCTGCTCTATGCCTTTCACTTGGGGTGACTATTTGCATATTGACCCCCTGGGTTGGGCCCCTAGATTGTCTTTTTTAGACCACCAGGGTATGCCCCCCATCCAGACTGCCTGCTGCCCTCACTGACCTGACCTTCACTAGCAGCCACATGGAAGACAGAGCACACAGACGCTCACCTTCCTGTCTGCTCTCTTGAGGTACATGGGGCATCGATACCCATAGGAAGTGGCACTGACAAAACACTTTGAATGTTAGAATTTTTATTTCAACAATCTGTACTAAGAACTGCATGGCATTAATTAAACTGTGAATAGATTGTCTCTGCAGTTATCAGATAGATTGTTGCATAGGATTGTTGTGAAAGAAAACACTGATCATTGTTGGAAAATCATCAATATTGCCTGTAACAATCCTTTTTTTAACTTTTCCGATTTTTTAAACTTTTATTTTACACATCTACAGCACACAACACAATACAGACAATACAATAGACAAAAGACGCACATACCCATTTACACAATCTTCTTCTAAAATGAATGACTCCATAGTTAAATGGGTTTTAAATGTCAGTTGGTACATGTTCAAGAGATGAGTGATTAAAAAATAAAAAAGATTATTTGTGTATGTATTTGTATGTACTTTATTTAACATACGTGATCATGAATGTTCAGTTACATCAGCTGTCAATTCCAATTCCTCAAATGATATAGAGAGATATTTGGTATATTCTGAGGCAAAGCATTAAACTACAAACTGATGCAATATTAAATTTTATGTCTATTCAGTAAATCCCTTGTAACATTCCACATTCATAAGGATTCCTCTATGGGAAAAAGTGACTTTCATGCTTTGCAGGACTTTTCAATATGCTATCAATGTTCAGTTTTGAATGAAAGTTCTTATAACAATTTTATTAATAAACAATGTTTGCATAATAGAATAAAACATGATCTAACTCCATATAACCATGAAATACTAGTATAGCTTGTAATCCACCACTGCATTTTGATCGCTGCTTTTGCATCCACAATGAGAGTCTTGTCACTTGTCAATTACCACGGACCATTACACATGAGTGTGTCATAGCTTAGTTTTTCCCTGAAAAGGCATTGGTCAGTGAGCCTCCCATCAGTTCAATGTTAATGTCCCATTGGGTCCAGTCAGTCAGTCTCTGGACCAGCACCCCTCCTCCTTTTCTCACCCTCGTCTCCTCTTGTGTGCTGTCCAGCTGGCTCTGACCTCTGACCCCTTCACCCTCACTCCTGACCCCTGGAGACATTCCCACGCCACACCCTTTTGTGTACACCTCTCCATGGAAACCCAGTGGTCACTCCTTCCACAGTTTTAGAGATTATGGTGATAAACATAATTCACCTTCACTGGGATCAGTGTAATGCAACCTAATTTGCCCTAATCCCAATTCAAGTGTGAGATGCTACAAAACCTGATAAACTATATTTATTAAAAGTGTAGTAGCAAATGAGATAAATGTCTACATGCAGGACAGAAAAACAGAACTCAAGTCCATATCAGCTCATCATAGAAATGATTTGGCCTCACTCAATACCAAACAGAATGTGTTCACTCCATCAAAAGGTTGAATGCAGCAAATTAAATCATGCTGTCTAAGGTTCCAAACATTCAATTGGAATTAAACTATTGTTTAACTGTGGTCAGCTATCGTTATTTAGCCTGGAATCTTGAAGTTGTAGCTTTTCAAATTAGTGCAAATATTAATTTTCCATCTGTCTACCTGCCATGTGCACTTCTATCTTTCCCTCTCTCTCTCTCTCTCTCTCTTTCTTCACTCTGCCTGCACCCCTCTGTAGATCCCTCCTTCTTTTCCCTCTGTCACTTTCACAGTTAATTGTAGCAAAAGAGATTTTCTCCATTGAGGCCGAGTCTCTTAGGTAACCCCAGTCCTGCATGAAATGAGATGGATAGAGGGAAAGAGGGTGAGAGGGACATGGACAGGCAAACTGAACAAGCAGCAGTTGAGGATGGATGCAGAGGAGTGTGGACTTAACAGTATGGGAGAAAAAAGTTAGAAAGTATATGAGTTTGTTGTTTTATGTGCATAGGGACACATGATGAATACTTCCTTAGGACTATCATTACGTTATTACTGATGGTGCATAAATATGTAAGTATGAAAGTAACCTCTTTGTACTTTGTTTCACTTGCAAATACAAATTCACTCATTGAAAAGACAGTTTATAGCCAAGGAATATTCTTGTATTTTCAACCAACAATTTAAAAATGTTTATTTTTTTCCTTAATTGCACTTGCATAAAAAGGATAATTTCATCATTTGGGTAAAGAAACCTTTGGAACACACTCTCTTTCTCAAGAAAAGATAGAGATGCTAGTGGATTACACAAAATCTAGTTTTGAGAGATAACTACTCTTGGATTACATTTTTCAGAGATTGGCCTACTTCCTTTTGATAATTCATTCATTCCACACCCACATAATTGTATATAGGCATATGCTTGAACAAAACGGCTGAATATGTAGAATATAAATTGTTTATCATAGAGATTTTTTTTTTCTGTTTTGTAACTTCCATGACATCATCCTATCAATACATCCATCCTTTGCAGGTTTCACTCCCAGGGCTAAGAGATGCCATGTTGCTGTTCATCCCACATGTGACAGGGAGTCTGGCGTTGATTGTCCAAACGCAATTCTTGTATTTTTTCTCCATATCCAGGAGTTGTGGATGGACATCATACCCCCGACTCTCATTTAGGCCCAGATACTGAAATGATACAGAGATCAAATGGATACTAATTAAATGTCATCTAGTTGTGTGTTAAAATGGAGTTGGGTTTGGAGGAAAGCTATGGAAATAGATTGTCAGCAGATATTGAAATCAAATTGCATAAATTTGAATTTGCCACATATTGAACCATCAAATTTTAAACAATGGATTTGTTGAATAAATTAATTTAAAAATGGAATTTGTAAGGCGCAATTTGAAATTGAATGCAATACTTGAAAGTGATGTGACTATTGTTGACTTTAACTTTTGGTTATAATTTAAAATTTGTTTTTCCCAATTAACAGTCAGTTTTCTTAATTCAGCTTCCTGAGGCACACATCTAGGCACAAGGGACTTCTATTCCCTGAGTAGAAACTGGAAGGCAGCTGTCTTCTCCAAGGCTGCCTACAGCAAGCTAACACTCTTCACTTAGTCAACTACAAGCCATGTGACACTGAACATCATCCCTCAGCCAATAATTGAGACTTATTCTGCTCACACGGATTACAAATCTTGTCATTTTGTTGAAGTTAGTGAACATCATATCAACTTGATGAATGAAGCTAAAATTGACTTGTGAATGTGAAACGTGAACATGTGGCCTAGTTAGCTGCTAGCTCTTAACTTGATTGATGGACAGCTAAATGCTTGAAGAAGAAAAAAGCAACAATAAAATATAAAATATTTACCTGATTTCTACCAATAAAAAACATTCTGTGTTGTATCCATCACTGGAGTGATTATACATGCAAGATACTTCACTGTTAAATATCCTAATAAGACAATGCTGCAAACAACTATAGGCCTGGCAGGCTACAATACACTGCTTTTAAACAGTACTAGCTGTCTGCAAGGTAGCAAACTGATGAGCCTTCAGTAAAGCCTGGTACTAATAGCTATAGACAAAGTTTGCAACTCTTTCACCAAGTGGGGAGAATAAGTCTTGATCAGTGGATGAGGAGATGAACAAACCACCGGGCCACATGGTTTGTGGTTGGCTAAGTAGAGTGGAGCTGCAGCCTTGGAGGAGGCGACTGCCTTCCAGTCGTCACTCAGGGAATAAAAAGTCCTTGTGCCTGTAAATCAGGAAGCTAAATCTTATGATGACCTGGAAGTGCAGTTCACAGTTCACAAAACAAAGTTACCAATCAGAAAAAACAGTGACATTTAATTATCTTACTGCTAATGCTAAGATACTAATGATGCTATATACTTACTAATTTAGCTAAGCAAGCCTTTAACATAATGCTAATAATAAAGATTAATGCTAACATGCTTATGGTAATTTTAATGTGATAATGCTAATGAAAAGGTCCTTTCACATTTAGCTTTGGCATGTTAGAGTTAGCCCTAGCATGTTAGTATTAGCATGTTAGCATTCACATTATGACAAATTATTTAATTTTGTGTTGTGATTCATTCATGTGTTTTGTGAAATGTTAATTTGTTTTCTTAAATCAAGTTGTTTTGTGATTTGTTAATTTGTTTTGTGAAATATTAAATTGTTTCATGAAATGTTACTGTTTTCTGATTTGTTAATTTGTGTTTTATTTTGTGAATGTATGCAATTCATAGGAAATCTCTGCTTTTACTAATCTCTTTCCACAGAAAATTGCTACAATTGTTTTAATATGAGTAATGGGAAATAAGTTGAAGTAGATGTAGCCTACTTTACACAGCAAGTTGGACACAAAATGATTGTGAACAAACCAAATACATGTCTACAAAAGGCCCCTGCATAGTGGAAATCTCATGTGACTTTCTCAGAACATCAGTGCCCTCGCGAGAATTTAACTAAGATGACAATTCTAGTGCTTAATTTCATATTTATGAAACGGTATGAAGTATAATATTGGTATTAGTGTTGATAATCTCTCAGACCCTCAATCAAAAACATTTAACATCTAATACCAATGCATTCATTTCTAGATCTGATTTGTTTTGAATGAATCTTTCAAAGAAATTAAGGGTATTCAGATGCTGCTCTGCTTCACAGTCCAATCAATGTGTTTAAAGGAATAGTTCACCCAAAAATGAAAATTCTGTCATCATCTACTCACCCTCATGCCAGTTGAAACACAGGTGAAGTTTGTCCATATAACACACAGGGAGGTTGCCAGCACAATTCCATAGCAGCCTTCTCCAAAAGAACTGAAGTCAGTGGGGACCAGTTCTTCAGAGTTCCAAAAAGATCTATATTTACAGCATAATTTAGCGCAAATCTTAACTACAGCTGATTGATTTGCAACAAATAATGGTGTATAGGTCTTTCTATTCACAGTGTGATTGTTTGGCTGGTTTTGTTTTGGAGAGGGTGGTATTCCAGAAAGCGGGTTTAGTGAAAACTAAACCCGCTCTCGTTAACCCTGAGATGAGGGAAACTCCAGGTTTTCAGTTCCAGAAAGAGAGGTAACTTAAACTCTGGGTCAGTTACCACGGTAACTGACTCTGCGAACCTAACCTGCTCGCTGGCAGGTTTTCTTCAACAAACCCTGAGTTTCTCTCCGTCTCCTCCCTCTTACAGAGCCAGACACGCTGTTTCATTTCCTCATTCATTCAATCCGTATCAAAGCGCGTATCAAAGCGCATTAATTAGCGGAGGTTTACTGTATGTCAGAATCAAAATCCTGGTTGGATATTAGCTTGTTACTCAAGGACTATCTAAAGTTACCGCTTTTATGCGCATCAGTAATTTCTTTGAACAGCGGTTTTTGCCTTCACATTCAAATATTAGCCTACACAGCGTGAATTCACCCTCAGCTCAGAAGAAACCTCTGCATGTCCTTTTTGCGTGTGGAAGTTCTTTTTTTTTTTATAACACTGTGACTCTGTGCACACAAGACAGCTGTCAATTTGTTAGAGCAGTTCCTGCACTGAAATGTTTATTGCACATAATGTGTAATCTCAGTTTAAATTTACAAAACCGATATGAAGCTTTAGACACGTAGGATCAATGAATAATTATCTCTATCACTCATGATGTGATTGGTCGCACTGATGGAACATCATTCCTATAATATTGGAGATTATATGTTAATATTTCTGAGTGAGCAGGATCGTGGTGCAGCTGCAGAATGTAGTTTGAAAGTGAGTTTTTTAAATAGGGTGCATAGTCTTAACGTGTTTTAACAGCATTTCAGTGACAATGTTTAAATTTACTACATTTGTTGAAGTAGCTGAAATAAAGTCACTGAATGCTGTTGAGCCAAGACACAAATAGATGTCTAAAAAATTTGAATCTACTGTATTTTAACCTCGACGCCTTTTCAAGTGCAAATCACCAAACACATTATTACTGGATCAGATTGTGAGCTTGCAATCATGTCTCTATGTCTTTGATCTATATATTTTTAAAATCTTTAACTATATTTTTCATCTTCAGTTGCTGACCCCTGTGTTTTGTCCCTGTCAGATTAAAGCTGAACAAATATATTTAAAATGTAATGTAGGCTATAGCCTAATACACAGTCAGATTCCACCACTTTATCATCCATTAAGGAAATGTAAGTCTGGTAAAAAATGAATTAATGGACAACACTGAATACAACTTTATTGTGTTAACTTATTGACACTCTGACTCAGGCTCTTTTTTTAAAGATAAATGTGCACCGTCCGCATACACATGCATTAATATCTCTACGTCCACTGGATTAAAATGGAGGCTCTACCTTTTATTTACCTGTTGCCATGGTGAATCCTAGTATCGGAGCTCTATTGATGATGGCTTTTTATTGTCGTCATGCACGTGCTTAACTCAGGGTGAACATACTCAGAGTTGATTGAACTAACTCAGATCAGCTGTTCTGGAACCGAAAACTCGGAGTGTCCTATCTCGGGGTTAATCAACTCAGACTCAGGGTTTGTTGAACCTGCTTTCTGGAATTTACTTGTTTTGGAAGTTGTGCTGGCAACCTCCCTGTGTGTTATATAGACTAACAAATTTCACCTGTGTTTCATTTGGCATGGGTGTGAGTAGATGATGACAGAATTTTCATTTTTGGGTGAACTATTCCTTTAATCCTAATACTGAATAGCAAAATGTATCCAGCTACAGGGTTAGGATTAGGGTTAGATTATTTCTTTTTCTTTTTCTTTTGATTGCATCTTCAAACACTATCAGGTTCTTGATGTGGGAAAAAAAATAAAGTTTTCAATATGACATTGTCTCTACATCTTCATTACAAGCTGAGTTCCAAACCTGAAAATAGTCATCAGTGTCTGAGTATCATAAATGATGCAGTTGTATAATAATAACAACAACGTATCCTCCTGTCCTCCATAGGCCTGTAGTTTTACCAGAACACATACATAATTCCCAAAGCTTGGTAGCTTGTTAAATTAGTTTTGACCGCTCGTTCAAGTCATAACAAAAAGAGGGAGAACACACAGCAGTATCAATGGTTAACCAAAGTTTATTAAAAAGCAAAATTAACCCCTTCAAACAATATATATGAGGTGTGTAAATCAGGAGGTCAGTGTGAATTGGAGGGTGTTGCATGAGTAGGAGAGATATGTGAGTGGGTGTTGCAGGGTGCAAACCAAGAAAAATCAAAGAAAGGTGCCGGACACCAACCAGCCTGGCCAGCAGAAGAGAGAGTGATCAGCCAAACTGGTCCCTTCTTGTAGTCTCCCACCAGTTGCACACTATCAGCTCTCAGGACCTGTCTTAAAAGAACAGAGACTTAGAGAGAGGGATGCACACACCAAGGCAAAAGGCCCAAATGAATACAAGGATCATGAACAGTATAAAAGCTAAAAGAAAGTGAACACAACTGCATGTGGCTGTTTTATAACATGCTATTGCATTAACCTATATGGCAGGTATACTAACAGTTAACAAGATATTTAAAATAAATCTGATTCACTGTAGTAGGAAAACTGTGGTAAATAGGGTGCAGAGTGAGAGAAATTTAAACCCTTTAAAACATCTTAATGGCTAATTTGCAAATCATTCCTGAACCAACTGTTGCAGAGAAAACAGTACTTACTCCAACTGAGAGCCCAGACTTCAGAATTCTTGTAAATCACGTGATTCAGGGGAAAGCGTTGTGAAACAACAGACACAGCTCCCAAATACTTTCCATGCAGGCAAGCCAAGCAGTTACAGGCTTATTATCAAATCAGTATCAAAACACATGTTGTGGTCTGATATATATCTGTCAGTTCAAGTCCAATATGATCTGTTCTATTTCTAGCTTCATATTTTTGATAAATCTGTTTAGATATAATAATGTATTAGATATAAATATTTTCAGCCTTATCAAGCCAGTTACACACTATTGAACCAACAAGCATGGCCAGAGAAAAGCATATCTGTACAAGCACTATATCTGACAATCTGATGATTTTGTCAGCTTTTGTAGTGACAATTATCATGAGTTACACAGGACATCACTCTGAGCTGTGATAAGCTAGAAATTTCCCAAGTCAGACCTTGGGGAAAAGAACAAGGGGAGGGTCTTGAGAAATGAAACGATTGAGAAATACAGGGGTGGATGACTTATAAAACCTTAGATAATCAAAAGCCTGAGTCAGAGCAGGCAAAGAAACAGAAGCTGGACCATGGAGTGCCACATCTGTCCTATGCTGCTCCTCATCTTAACTCTGGACTCTGCGTGTGCAAACGACAGGTAAATGTTGGAATAGCTGCATGAAACTACAACATGTAATCATCATGTAATGTCAGCCTATTTCTGTTTAATGTAGAGATGTCTTAAAATATTTTTTCTGGCTTGTGAGACTTGCTATACACAAATACACGTATATATACTTTTTTTTTTTCAGTATAATGCATGCCAAATTTACAGTTGTAGTGATTATTTTGCCATTCACTAAGGTGGTATTTTAGTTGGATTTAACTAAAATTGCAGCATTGTCGATGTGTACCTGCTGTTAGACATAGAAGTAGAGATCTTTTATAGTTCATATTAAATGCAAAATGGGGTAATGGATAGATAAGTGACATTTTTTGCCTTGATGTACAGATTCTTCATCTCAGCCCCCAATGTGTTCCATGTGGGTGTTAAAGAGAAAGTGTTTGTCCAGATGGGAGAGCCTCCCCTCAGTAGCCCTGTTACTCTCTACCTGGAGAATGAGGATAATGGTGAACTGATGTCTGAGAAGATTCCCATTACATGTACTGAGAACGAACCAATCAAAACAGTTGAGCTCATGGTAAGCAAAACTTCCCAACTGATATTAGAAGACAAAAAGTTTATACAGGATTGAGATGTCATTTACCCAAGGTTCAAATTTCTATCTGTACAGATTTCTAGGGAAAAGATGTCAGAGCTTCTTCCGTTCAAGTCTGCACACCCCTACCTTCTGCTGATGGCAGAGAGCCCATCCTTCAGTACGAGGAAGTCAACAAGGGTCCTGGTGTCTCAACACAGGGGCTATATCTTCATTCAGACTGATCAACCAATCTACAACCCAACACAGAAAGGTAAAAGAGAGTGAATGAATATAAAATTTGTGTGAAAAATACAGTACTTGGCATAGATAGTTGAATATTTTATAGCCATTAATCATACGGTATGTGGATTCTCTCTCTGCTAGTGATGTACAGGATATTCACTCTTGACCATACACTGAGGCCTCGTGAGGAAAATTTCCAAATGTTGATAATTGTGAGTAGATACATTTTTGTGCATGGATTCAGTTGTGGTGTATGCAATGCAATTTCTGTAGAAGATAAGAGAATTTTAAAAGGCCTTTGCAACTGATTTCAATGTCTTTGACAGAATGCTGCTGGAAACAGAATAATGAAGTCCTTAAAGACAGCAAAGGGAGGAATATTGAGTCACTCATTCAACATACCTGATGTCTCTGAGTATGTTGAGAGATTTGCCAGTAACTGTAACTACACTGATAACTACACAAACAACTTTTAGTGCAGTAATAAAATTGCATATGGAATATAGATGTCACATTTACAATACATGTATATTTTGTTTACATAGAATGGGTACGTGGAAGATTGTAGCACACTATGAAGGCGATGAAGCACATGCTGCTACTCGAGAGTTCAAAGTCCAGAAATTTGGTGAGCTAACAACTTGATACCATGCATTTTTTTCCAAGAATTTAAAACAGAGTTTTTGCAATAATAGATAATATTTATTCCCTCCTTAATATATATTTTTTATTTTCACATGCTAGTTTTACCCAGTTTTCAGGTGACCATCGGAATGGAGCAAAGCTATCTTCTGCTGAATGCCCCAAAGCTTAACTTCACCATCTCAGCCTTGTAAGCTTTCATTCATTTATTAATAAATCCCTGACTGTCCTACCAAGTTCTACTATCAATAAAAAAGTGGAGAGATCCTATTTAAGTAATAATTTATAGACATACTAGATTTGGGGTGCTCATCTCAAGTACTAGTGTGGAGTCTGGTTTTTACAATGCTTATTTCATGTTAGAATGCATTTACAATGCTTATTTCCAGGTACTCATATGGTGAGACAGTCAAAGGAGCCTACCACTGCCGATTTGGAGTGATAACAAAGGGTTCTAAAGATGGCCAAAAAATGAAGCCTGTCTTTATCAGGGGATTGGAGTTGACTGGCTCAGTGAGAGAAGAGATATCCACCATCCACATTTTATAAGACAACTCATTTGTTATAAAACCTCTTAACAGTTATTTGAAAACCAACAATTTCACCATTTCTTGCAGGTCCAGGATGGGAAAGCAACAGCTATTCTCCAGACAGCCGAGTTAAATAAGAACCTCCAAGACCAGCTGGAGGGAAAAACCCTCTCTGACTTAGAGCAGAGTGGAGCAGAGCTCTATTTGGCTGTGTCTGTCACCAACATACGAAGTAAAGGACACACTGGAACACAAGAAGGGATTTTAGAGGGATGTTGCAATATGTAAAAGCATGTGGAAACATAGCAGTTTGAATCAAGACTTACACAACCTCTCATAATATTATTCAAAAGTCTGGTAGGATAAAGTACAGGAATAACAATACGAATAATATTAAGAATAATAGTGACACCATAGCAGATCAAAAATGCCATAAAGTAGCCTATGATAAGGTTTCTATAAACCTAATATTGAGTATCACTGACACACTATAAGTCCTTAGGAAGGAATATTGTAGGAATATTATGGTGCTTTTTCATTAGGGTTGATAAAACTGTCTGTATTATTTGCCCAGGTGGTGAACTACAAGAGGCAGAAGTTTCCATTCCCATCATCTCTCACATTTACACCATTGATCTGTCTCGAACTCGCTCACATTTCATTCCTGGAGTTCCGCTAGATGTGGTGGTAAGCCTGAAAAATAAAATGGGCACAAACAAACAAACAAATAAGCAAGCACATACAAACACAAAGGATGTACCTTTGATGATTTTGTATGTTAAGGATTTGTATGTTGTTATGGCAGGTGGTCATTCGTCTCCCAGATGGCTCCCCAGCAGCTGGTGTGCCAGTAGAGATTCATGTACTAACAACCCAGGAGAAGTCTAGTCAAGCCACCAACCAGCAGGGGGCAGTGTTTGCTGTCTTTAATATTCCCGATGCTGAGGTTGCTGTTGAAGTTAGTATCCCCAAACAACTCAGTTAAAGGTGGAATCAAAACTGAGCAACCATTGGCGAATTAGTGTGGATAGTCTCATAGTTATGCTTTAATTCAGTCAATTGTTTTCACCCATGTCTTCAATAGGTGTCTGTAGATGGCCAGCAACAGAGGAAAGTAATCCAACGTGCCTCATCACCGAGTGACTGCTTCCTGTACCTGAGTTTTACCAACAGGATTTACTCTGTGGGCGAGTCCCTTACCGTTACATACCAAGCTGTCAATGGTCCACCGAATGGGTTTATATACTACATGGTGAGGCATATCTAAGCAAATGCAACATGATTTGTTTTAACAAAGACTAGTTACAGTATTTTAAAAGAAATTGTCTATGTTGTAGGTCTTTAGTCGAGGGAGCCTAATAAAACAGCATTTTCTCAGAGCTGGAACTACAACGATAGACAACCTGCTGATAACGCCTGATATGGTACCATCCTTCCGTCTGATTGGCTACTACTACAACCAGCGTGGTGACATCATTGCTGACTCTGTGTGGGTAGATGTCAAGGCTGAGTGTGAGAAGAAGGTCGAGGTGAGTAAACAGCTAGTGTAGATAAATGTGCAGACTGACCATGAGTGATACTGAGTGAGACAAACAGAACTTTACCTCTGTTGATTGTAGTGGTTGTGGGTTGTGTGTCTGTGTGTGAGTGTGTGTGTGTGCACGCACATGGGTAAATTCAGCATAATTGTAAATGCAAACAATTGCAAAAAATGCGCATTCTTTTTTGCAAAAATATATTTTATCTATCAACTTCTACCCAACACACATACAAAATATATCTCAGAGCTTTTCCTAGCTTAAGTAGAAGTGGTTTGCTAATGTAAATTGCATTTCTTTTCTCTATTGCTAAAACTTAAAAGACTATCCAACTTTATCTAAATCGTGCTGTCCCACTTTATCAGACAAAGCTAGAGTCAAAAAACATTGACTTTCAAACATTCATGAATTGAATTGAGAATGCATGGTAAATTCCAATTCAATTCCTGGGGTTGGAATTGGAATTGCACCCAGCTCTACGGAAACAGAATTGGAGGAATCGAATTGGAATGACAGGAAACAGAATTTAATTCTGTTAAATTCCATGAAATTCCACTTCTATTTTTAATAATGTGTATATACTGTATGTTACAATGTGTACAAACATATACCCCCCCATCCCACCCGCTTCCTACAAATACAGACATATAGACCCCCGACCCTGCCCGTTACACAAAAAAAATAAAAAAAATAAAAAAAAGTGACCACTGCAGACCTCTTATATACACATATGCATCCGGAATTGTTAACAGAGTTTAGAGAGAGCATTTAACATCTGTCCCACCGAAAGGACATCAAAGGGCAAAAGTGGGTCCAGTGTGTATTCCAATTCCAAAATGTGTATTTCCAAAAAAGAGAGAGGAGAGAGATATATAGGCTATCATTTAGCCTTCAGGAAAGAGTGATTGTTTGCTCTCAATAAACTTTATAAGGCGAGACCATATCAGAGAGAATGCATCACTTTTATGGATGCGGTCATATGTTAGTTTTTCCAAGGGCAAAAACTCTGTAATTTGCTGGATCCACAAAGAGTTTGACTAGTATTTGAAACCCGTTGAGATAAAATACATTTCTTGGCAAAATATATATCATTTCTTTTTTAGTGTTAAAAATATGTTATTTCCTTTTCAGTGTTAAAGACAGAACCAGCAGGGGCATTTAGAGGTACAAACCAAGGATCATTTCAAAGTTGACCAGAACAATTTGAGCAGCCCATTGTATTTTCTCCCAGAAGGAATCAATTTTTTTACAATTCCAAAATACATGCATATCCGTTGCAGCTTCATTATTAAATTTTCTACAGAGGAGTGATATAGAGTTGTTCAACTTTTGGCAAATGTACGGTAATATTTTGAGATGAGATTATAATTAGTTTCTTTAATTTTTATGCTTTTTTTTTTTTCTTACAAAGCCCAGCATTCTTCAGTCAAAGTTGTACCAAGATCTAATTCCCAGATGGCTCTCAAGGAGAGAGTGATTTGATAAAACTATATAAGATAGAGATTTTACCTTGATAGAATCATAGAAACAGAGTCAAACAGTAGTGACTCCAACTCAGATAACTGTACTCTAAATTCATCCTTACTAATTACAGAAGTAACAATGTGGCGGACTTGAAGGTAAGCTACTTAAAAAAATCTGTTCTGGGAAATTTAAATTTCCATACAAAGTTCCTGAAAGGATTTCAGAGAATGAGAATCAATGGAAAAAGAATTTTTAGGCCCAAAGTGGACCATAAATTGAGAGAAGTCAGGGTTAAAAGCAATTGGAGAGTTAATGCATGTCTGTGATGTTATATCTAGAAATTTACTAAAATCCTTCCACACCAAAGAGTACAGTATAAAGGAGATGTTTCATTTAAAGATTGCATATTTTGAAAATTGTTCACAAAGGAGAAGGTGTACACAGGAGAGTACTTCTAATTGGGTCCACAGTGAATCATGTCTTGTAAGATTCCAAGATATCGTATGCTTTAACTGAGAGGACCAATAGCGTAATTCTAAATTTGGGAGTCCTATAGTCCACCTTTAGATTCTAATTTCATTAGGGTCAAAAATAGGTAAACCTTGAAAGTATGTTCATCCTGACCACATTAATTTTGCCTATGAGGGAAAGAGTAACAGTACTATTTGAGGGAGCATTGAGAGGGCACACTATGGATTTGTTTATATTTATTTTATAACCTGAAAGCCGACCAAATGAGGGAATGGTTTCCATAATATGTGGTATGGATTTAGGAGGAGAGGTACAAAACAACAGAATATCATCAGCATATAAGGACGCTTTATGGTGGTGATTACCCAATATTACACCACTGATGTTGTGATTGTTTCTAATTTACTCCGCCAAAGGCTGTAATGCAAGAACCAAGAGCAGAGTTGAAGAAATTTAACTTCTGAGAGTTCTTCCCTGACTTGCTAAACAATATAAATCAAACATTAAGTATGAATCAAATAAAAGACAGTTAAACAAATCAAATGCATTCAATCATAATGTATACATTATTATGTTATGCATCAAATACCACCTGAAAGGTACCTTTAACATTTTATGATATGCAGTATTGATAATATATAACAATACATGTAATCTCAGATATATGATAAGAAACAAAAACAAAACATGAAATTTCACAGAATTTCATTGAATTAAATTAAACTTCCTGAAATTCCAATTAAATTCCAATTCTGTTTCCTCTAGGTTTTTTCAATTCCAATTCTAATTCCTCAGTTGAATTGGAATTGATGATGAGGTCATCAATTCATAAACTGACCCCAACCCTGATTTCAAAATCACAATTGTCAAACATATTGACAACTTTTTCAAATTTTTGATACATGAATAAGTATTATGCATTGTTATAACAACTGTTATAAAATAAACTGTTATAAAACAGAAACAAATTATGTCACAGATTTTAACTTGTGCTTTGGAGATCTTACCTTGTGCCTCTATGGCATCACACCAAGGATGTGATGTGATTTTGATCATATGGTTTCACTGCTAGGGGTCAATAGTAATAAATTACATAACTATATACAAAAACCATATGACATCCCACTTTTACCAAACTCATCCTTCAGTATGTATGTGTATTTACAGTTTTAGTATTTCATTTTGATTTACTGATTTACTGAATTAAGAACTGCAATCTTAATTCTAAAATCCAGGTATCCTCAAAAATGCATCAGTTTTATCCTGGGAAACAGGCTGTGCTACAATTTAATTTACATGGTCAGAAAGCCAAAGTGGCCTTGCTGGCTGTGGATAAGGCCATCTACGCTCTCAATGCCCATAACAAACTCACAGCCAAGCAGGTAACACTACTGCCTCCTCACACCCCTATCAGCATTATGTAGTTTCCTCTGAAGCTCACTTTCACAATATATTGAGAGATTTAATTTAATCCAAGCGATAATATGGTGAAACAGAGTTCTTGTTCTTTTTCAGGTATTTTCCTCTATGCAGTCATATGATCTTGGTTGCTCATATGGCGGAGGATCTGACGCAGCTTCCACACTAAATGATGCTGGCCTGTCTTTTATATCTCAGTCTACGGAGTCAGTAATGAGAGAGGGTATGACAAACAACAACAACCAACCCAACTCAATCTGAAAAGTAGCTCATCTAATTATAGCCGCTTGCTTACACTTATCCCAGTTTGAGCTAAGAACGACATTGTAGTAAGCTCTATGCTGATATATTGTTTTTCCAGGGCTTGGCTGTCATTCACATTCTGTACGGCAAAGACGCTCTTTGGACCTACAACAGGAAATGATGATCCTAAGTAAGACAGCATTCTGGCATTACAACTGCTGTCTATGAGAATGTATGCCAGTTCTGGTAAGCATGTACTGTAAACATGTGTCCTTTATCTGTCACTTCCAGAATCTAACTTCTCCAGTGAAAAGCTGCAAGAATGTTGTGTCCGTGGCTTCTCTCTCATCCCTATGAAGCGAACATGTGAAGAAAGAGCTAATAGGATCTCTCAGGTCGAGACCCTATTAGAGACAGACCCTCTCTGTGCAGAGGCCTTCCTTGAATGCTGCCGTCAAGGAGAAAACCTGAGACAGAGGCTGAGACAAGAGGATGCCAAGAAAGGACTTGGGAGAAGTGAGGATAACTTGTCATTGTGGATACTAAACACTTTAAACATGAAGGGGAATAGCATTTCATAAGTTTGGCTTGATTATCAGAGAGAGTTTAAATGCAAACCTCTAATTTTCTTAATCCTTTAGCTGCAAATGCATTGGAAATTGAAGAGTTCTTCTTTGACACCACCAATCAGTACATTCGGCGATATTTCCCTCCAAGCTTTGCATTTACAACATTTGATGTAAATGGCGAAAAAAGGTAAGAAGTGGACAATCAGCGTAGAAAGCATGGACAAAGAATTATAGTCTACATTGATAATAGCCCATGGTTACTTTTTAAGTAATCTTTTCTTTTTTCAATGAAATACAATTGATATTCACTGTCATAAGGTCCTTTGTTTCCCTGTAGTGTTGTTTGTATATATTTGACCCCTTACTATTTATTGCTTGTAATATTGGCAATGGAGGAAATTCAGCTTATTCTGCTGCTGTACTCACTGTCACTCTGGATAAGAGTACCAGTTAAATGTCTACAGTATAAATTGTAAATGTAGTCGAACCATATTTCAGATTCACTATATTACAGCTGGTTAATTCACTGTATTGTGTCTGAAAACTCTTTATAGTTATTCTTTGTCTCTACCTGATTCCATCACCACCTGGGAGATTCAAGCTATCAGTTTATCTGCAACTCATGGTAATATCAGCTTCCCACCTCGCAAATGCATGTCAGATTTGATTGAGGAATGTCTGATGAATAACTGCAATTCACTTGTCTTACTCCCTGTCTCTTCCAGGATTTTGTGTAGCTGAACCGTATGAGTTGAGAACATTTAAAGAGGTATTTGTGTCTCTGAGGCTGCCTTACTCAGTAAAAAAATATGAGCAAATAGCCATTGAGCCTGTCATCTACAACTATGGAGACAATCCTGTACAGGTACATACATCCAGCATACAGTATAGCCTAATTGGGACATGCAGTGGCGCATACAATACACAAAATTCTGAATGTTTTTTTTAATGTTTTTCTTCTCTCTAAAAAAAATGTTTTTTTTGTAGCTGGCAGTTCATATGGAACAAACTAAAGGGCTTTGTTCCCCCGGCTCAGCCACTTCTACAGCTTTTGTTAACATTACTGTGGACCCCCAGTCTTCCAGCTTTGTCAGTTTCTCTGCTGTCCCGATGGTAACAGGCACAATACCCATCAAAATACGCCTCTATGATATAGAGCAGGAGAGAGGAATAGATGCAATTGAAAAGACTTTGAATGTTTGGGTGAGTAAAAAAAAAAAAATATGCCTATTTCCTCTGCATGGTGGACATGTGCAGATATATACAGCAAAATTTAGTGGAGGAAAAGGAGAAGTCACATTGTTGTACTTCCATCATATACACCTTTCAAGCACATCATAGTTATGTATCGTTGTTGAATCTAAACTTCAGTAAACACTAAACAAACAGACTTAGTGCTTTTGTTGGCCTATCATTATATGTGGAATATCAACACAAGCATTCTTGTCCTGAATAATTGTGCAATTTTTTATCCTAAGGAAAACATAGCTGTCAGAATGACTTATTGTTCATATTTTCTTTATCATATTTTCTTTATCAATATTCAGTGGATGAATAATATTCCATACATCTTGACAAACTGATACATACAAATACATGTGTGGTTTGGTTGCACCAACAATCAAAATTATTTTGTGGGACATACAGTATGTCAATGCAAAATTAAAGTGTATCCAACTTAAGGAATTTGGCTCTTGTCATACTGGGCAACCTAGTCGCCATGTCAATTCAAATTCTGTCCAGTGAGGACAGTTTGCTCTAGCCGTGTCTTTAAAGTACTTTCAAATTTACTTTAAGTATATTTCAATCAATGAATCAATGCTTTTTCCACTAGCAGGTTTTGATGTGTAAGGCAAGGACACACAATAATTCAACACTCTTCTCTCATGTTGTAGACAGAAGGTATAGTGCAGAGAGTGGAAGAAACTCGTGTGGTTAAATTAGATGGTGAGTTGTTTCAGAATTTCTCAATCATAGTGTGTGAAAGTTGTCATTGTTTTAACCCTTCTCTTCGTCTTGATAGGGAGCGGCACAAAGTCTTTAACCATTGATGGAAATCTACCAGATAACACAGTCCCTGACTCCAACTCCAATATCTTTATTAAGATGGAGGGTATGTACAACTAGACACAGTAGTTTTCCATACTGTGTAAATGACAATTAATGTCTTTTCCCATTCTCTCTTCTCATCTGACACGCAGGGGATGGGTTTGGCGAGTCAAGTGCCCAGAGACTTCTCTCTCCTGAAGGGGTTGCTGCCCTGCTTAAGTTGCCTGATGGATGTGGAGAACAGACGATGAAAAAACTCGCCCCTACAGCTTTAGCCCTCCGCTACTTTGACATTAATCAGCAGTGGTTTAAACTGCCTGCTGGTACCAGAGATGTGGCCCTTCAGTATACTGAGGAAGGTGAGAAATTTAATCAGCTCTTTTGCTTCAGTAACCCTCATTTTTGTCTGCATGTGACCATGTACAACAATTTTGGAGGGAGAGAAGGGTGTTATCATTTGAATATGATTCACTTCTAAGAACATCATTGAAGGCATTTGTTCATGTTGATTGCTCTAAATTGCTGTAAAATAAAAAACAAAGAAAGAAAACCATCTCTTTGTCAGGTTACATGAGAATTTTGACTTTCAAAAAAGCTGATGGATCTTATGGAGCATGGACTGATTGGCCATCTAGTACTTGGTGAGTATATGTTTTATGCTGCCATAATGGTTTATTATTCCCAATATCTTAAATTGTAAATCAGCTTTCTCCTCTCCCCCCCTTTCTTCCTCTCTCTGTTCTTTCTCTTGTCCTCAGGCTGACTGGCCTTGTAGTGAAAGTGCTGTCCCTGCTGGCAGAGCGCCAGGCAGTGATTACCGGACAACAGGGGAGGCAGGCTAAAGTTGTATCTGAAGAAGAAATCAGTCACTCAGTCCGTTACTTGCTCTCAGTACAGAATGATGATGGGTCATTTACTGACCCACATCCAGTGATACACAATGAGATGCAGGTAAACTTTCAAAAGCTAAGTATATTTGACAACAGTATGGTGTGATCTAGCAATAAAGTCAATATCTATGATGTGGGTGAAATATTGTTTCTGTTTTTAATGTAGGGAGGTATTAGAGGCAAAGAGGAAAAAGCATCCACAACAGCTTTCATAACTATTGCACTGTACCGGTCCCTTCTGTTCCTAAAAGTGGAAGAGCAAAATAATGCGGTGAGATAATGCATACAAAGACACAAGGCCTACTCTCCAGGGTGACAATGTTTTAATAGACTGCATGTAATGTATAATTTACAAAGAAAATTAGATGCAAAGAACTGAGTGACATCCTTTGTGCTACTTTTCTCCAGGAAGCAAGCATTCTTAAATCAACAACGTACCTCCTGTCACACCTTGAGGAGCTTGAGTGGCCCTATGCTGTTGCCATTACAACTTACTGCCTCTCAGTTTGCAACAAGCCAAATGCTTTACGTGCCTGGATGAAACTCGAAAGATTGGCAACTGTAGGCATGTTCCATCAGAGCAAACACACCCATGTGGTTGAAATGAAAAGGCCAATGACAATATATTATTTGAAATGCGTTACCATTTTTCCCTTTTACATTTATTTTCTATTTCTTTGACTAATCAGGGAAAGATGGGTGCCATATGTGGGGAGCTAATGCTGCAGAGGTAGCGGATGCCATCACAGTGGAGACTACGGCCTATGCCCTGCTAGCTGCAGTAGCACTTGAGAAGTCAGAGAGGGCAGAAAGCGCAGCCTGCTGGTTAACCTCACAAGAAAACTATGGAGGAGGCTTCGAATCAACGCAGGTGATTGGGATGCCATCTTGAGAAGTAGCTGAAATAATATTCCGAATACATGGACCCTATTTTCCTTGTGTGGTCCCTAATTAACGGTCATAATATAAAAGTTAAATGTGCCTTAATACCATGTCCAGGATACTATTGTGGCCTTGGAAGCCCTCTCTGAGTATGAGCTGAAGAAGCCTCCAAGGACCTTCACAGAAGTGGCAGCACAGTTCACTGTTCCAGGAAGGACCGAGAAAGAGGATCTGTCACTGGAAAATAGGAGGGAGAAGGTGGAAAAAGAGCTGAAGGTAGCATGGTGTATTGTCAGCTGTACACTTAAATGCACGCATAAATGTCCATACCTCATACTTACATTAACTTTTTTCTCTTCTGTTTGCTCTTTTAGAGAATGATAGGGAACAACGTCAATGTGTTATTAACAGGACATGGGGAGGCCAAGCTGAAAGTGAGTTTGGATTGAATTAATTTCTCCGTAAATGTTCAAAGAGATCCAAAATGTACAGTAAATCACCAGTCTGTTTGGCAGGTTGTAAAGGCTTACCATCTACTGGAACCCATGGACAAATGTGAGCAACTGTCTATCAAAGTCACAGTGGAGGGGAAAGTGAAGTACACTGGTGAGCCTTAGCCACTGATACAAATTCAAAAATTAAAACTGTATGCAATGTTGAAAAAAGCAACATGGGAATGTTGACTGCTGTCTCATCAGCTAAGATCATGGAAAATTATGACTACTATGGCGAAGACTATAGTAACGATGAGGCCAAAGAGGGGCGAGTCCCACGATCAGCAATTGAGTGGTTTGATGCTCGAACCCGATACAGGAGAGATGCTGATCCCAGCCCAAATTCAGAAAATACTGTTAGCTACGAAGTCTGTGTCAGGTTAGTTAAAGTGAAAATCACACTTGCCCCTCACAAAGCGTGTAGACCTTTATTCAATAAAAGTCTCAAATATTCAGCTGTGGTTTTGTGAAAATGGGTCAACTGATCAGCCTCTCACTCTGCCTATTATGTTTACCTGTGTGCAGTTATAGCCTGAGCAGGAATCTCACAGGAATGGCCATTGCTGACATCACACTTCTGAGTGGTTTTGAGGCCGTAACTGAGGACCTGGACACGGTTAGTAGCTCTCTTCCTTCTCCTTCACCTCCTCCTCATCATCATTGTCGACATCAACATCATGATTCCACGTCACCAACATTGAAACTTGCAAAATAAAGTAAAAATTGGAGGAACCAACTCAAGCATTGGTCTTTCTTCTACTGTCATCTCAAAATAAATCTTGTCTCCTCACAGCTAAAATTGCCGCCAGAACAATACATTTCCCATTATGAGATCTCCTATGGAAGAGTACTGATCTACTTCAATAAGGTAAGGCTGAAATCTATACACACACTGAAGAATGTTAAATGCACAAAATTTACAGTTTTTTTTCTCACTCTAGCTTGAACAAGACACATGCATTGCATTTGACGCTATACAGAGAGTGCCAGTTAGCCTTCTACAGCCTGCTCCAGCCTCATTCTATGATTATTATGAACCAAGTAAGCACAGAGTTTATTTAATGTTTTCTGGACATTTTATGTTTATCTGTGCTAGAAGGGGCGTCTCTGTTGAATTTAGCAGGAATTAACGGACTATTGGTGCTTTCCTCGCAGAGAGAAAGTGTACTGTGTTCTACTCTGCCCCCCAAAGAAGCAAGATGGTCTCCAAGCTGTGTTCAGAGGATGTGTGCCAATGTGCAGAAAGTAAGCCTTTATTCCAAGCCCTGTACTGACAAACACACTCTCACAAATTGAGTAATATCCTTCAGGTCTGTGCAAATGATGAGAAATATCATGCAATTTTTTCTAGGACCCTGTCATAAAATAAAAAGTGTATTTGAACCAGTCAACGGTAAGAAGATCACACTGGAAGACCGTTCAAACCATGCCTGCTTCTTCCCTATTGCAGATTACGGTCAGTACTGCACAAGGCAATACAATGCTTTGGTTCACTTTAAAGACCCAATCCAGAATGTTATGTAATTGTTATTGTTGGATTTATTTTGAAATTTCACATACATTCATAGAGATTCTTCAATAGCTTGAATTTGAACATGGAAAATGCTACGTTTTGCAATTTACATAATCTGTTGTAATTTAAAAGACTGGTCTTTTTATTGATGAAGTGAATGAAGCGAAAATGAAGCGAAACATAAAACAAAGAAAAAGGTGACAATGCTTCAAAAGGGGTACTCTATTACAATTGGGGCTTTTTTTTGCAGCAACATACAACATAAATACACACAAGGAGATATCCTTACACGTCCCATTTACATTTAGTAATGACAAAAAATAATAAATAAATGTACAATAAGTACATAGGGGGCAATTGGGGCTTTAACAGTGAAACTGTTAAAATTAATTTGGTGAAAATGAATTCTATATGTCTAAATGGTGTGACTTTTAGTTGAATGCTTGTTTTATTTCAGGATACATTGTCGAAGTTGTCAGTGTGTCTGTGAAGAGCAACTTTGAGCTTTACACAACTAACGTAACTGAGGTACTCAGAGCACGTAAGTATAACTACAAGACTCGGCATATGTTATAGTGCTAACCTTAATTTTATGTAATATACAGGTGAAATAAATGTGTCATTACATTAAGTTTTGATGACCTGCTGTAAAACATAATGACTATATGCTCTGTGTCTTCCAGATGGAGATATGCATGTGAATGTCAATGATGTTCGAGTGTTTGTCAAGAGGCTTCAATGTAAAGGACAGTTACAGACGGGCAAACGCTATCTGATCCTGGGCAAAGATGGCACCACAACTGACTCAAACGGAAAGTATGTGCAGTTAATCATATTAGCAAAAGATTTTGATCTCTAAAATTTTACACTGATTCATTCTCCTTCTGCATATTTGCCCTCTCCCGCTCTCTGTAGGATGCAGTATCTGTTGGAGTCAAACACCTGGGTTGAACAAATACCTGACGAACGAAAATGTAAACGACAGTCCTACAGAGCCGCCTGCAAAGGGTTGAATGATTTCTTATCTGAGTACAAGATAAACGGCTGTAGACAGTGAATACCGTATTCACAAACATCTTTGCTATAACTTTCATTTTCCAGCATACTTATTTCACTGTAACTCTATTAACAGTAAACCTCATTAGTTACCCATGAAATATATAGTCACCATGGATATTGAGGTGTATTTTGTGTTCTTTATTAATGGCTCTGTATTAAAACTCAAATATTACTTATTACAGAAGACAAAAACAGCACCCAAAAGACTTTGTCTTTTATTTTATTTCTACAGTATGTGTTAACTATGATTATCAGAATTATGAAAGCAAAGCAAAAGCAAGTGATTGGTTACTAAGACAGACAGTAGGCGGTTGACTGATTCAGCCTGACTAAATCCACACAAGAATATATAAACCAAACTGCTCCACCACAATATCTTCTAAAGGATCACTTCTTACAATGTATAACTCGTATCTCCAGTTAATCAATACACCTACAACAAAAACAAACCTCTTAATGTTGTCTAGCAAATGCCTGTGCATCTATAAATGGTTATTGCTTTGACCATGGATGCATATAAGGTAAGATAATATTTGAAATGGAACACAGCGTTGCCTGTTTTACAAATTTCTGGCTGTACAAGAACAGAACACAACGATGGGGAGAAAAGTACATCCACAAACATCCACTCCTCTCTTTAATGTCCAGCCAAAGAGTGAGATTCAGTTGGGTTTACTGGTATGATTTAGCTTTCCTACCAAATGTATTTATTTTTGATGTCATTTTTTCTGTTGCTGGCAGTAAAGGCCCTGAGAGAGGTCTCTGTACTCAAAGCAACCCCCCTCACTACCCCCTCCCTCCTTAAAATCTGCAAGGTGAGGGAGAGGGGAGAGGTGGAGTGGTGTAAGCTTAGTACAGTGCATACACATCAAGTTGGCTGGCTCAACAAGACTGGCTCGCTTGCTCCTGGTGGAGTTACAAAGTGACAGGCAGCGGATCAATCATCAGCTCATAAAGATAAGAGCTCTATCAACTGCGATTCGCAAATATGCTAAACGTTAAGATACCGCAAAAGATTATCAGAGTAATTATGCAACTCAAAACCTTGTTGAGATGTAGAGAGAGGTAATGGGAGAGAACGAGGGGTAGTAAGAGGGAGCAGGAGAGAAAGAGAAGGAGGGGGGTATGGGTGGAGAGGCAAGGAACAAGCAAGGGCTTATGTGCTTATATTATTCTAATCTCTGAGGCCAGGTCCAATGTAAGCAACATGGGAGTACTGACCATCACTTCAATCACAGCCAGATCAATGCCTGCACTGTTTCTGCCTTTGCCATTAGACATTTCATTAAATTTGAATCAATAAAGGGTAAGTAAATACACAGACTTCAACATCACATATTTTCATCTCAGGATTACTTTAGTGCACCGTTAGCAGCCAACACCAACAGCACATTTGAAGAAGTAATCTTTTTTTTTTTTTTACCGTAGCCCACTCCAGGTAATCAATGTTTTGTGATGACTAAGCAGTGCAGACTTGTGGTTATCATTACAATCACAATCAGCGAAGAGCAATCACAATACCGGATGAGGCTAAACCTCTTCACAAGCAATATTTTACACTTTGCACCTCCCTTTATTGGCTCCCCATATATTTCCAGGTTAGTTCTTTAAAAGGGTGTCAGATAAAAATGCTGCTGTATGTTATGCAAATGGATACAAATGCAAATATTTCCTGCCATGAAAATAGATTGACAATATGGACCTATAGATCTGAGGGTTGACTAAGGAGACTAAAAACACACATTCAAGGAACACATCCTCCCTTACTCTTAGCTCAGAACAAATACGCTTAGGTAGCTGCTGTGAAATTTGGCTGAGGAACTGTGAAATATGCATACGTGACCACATGTATTTTGTTAGGTGTGCATTAGCCTTAGTTGTTGAAGGTTTGTCTGTAGCCATTTTCCAAAGGCCAAGACAGGGTCAGTGGCTCGAGGGTGGTCTGTGATGCAGCGAGGAGAGCAGGGCGGAGCCGTTCCTGGAGGCTGCCACCAGATGGAGGCACTGATGAGACGGGACCACCCACTCACGACTCCACACTACGCGACAAACGATCTTTGTTGTTTCATCTCAATGTGAGGTTGACTTGATTGTAGACCAGAGATGCAAGGGGCCAGTTTTAATGCGGTGCCATATCATACTTGTAGGGCGCATGATAAGACGTGTTGTTATTTATTTTTTTTCCTAGTTCAGGTCACAACGTTTTCTAGGGGTAACTTGAGCCAGCAACAGCATGCCTTGAAATTCAAAGTGATAAAAAGATACATGTAATGGATAAAGAGGTCCGGTCTGTACTGTCATAGAGATTAAAGTTTGAGCAAGTGCGTGTGTATTGTTGCTTGTGGTTTTCATTTACTTTGTGTCATGTTGATAGTGATTTATGCATGTTACAAGTTTGCGCATGCTATCAATTACTTTTTGATTTGGCTTAGTAGTGCTACTTTTTTGTACTATGTTTTAGAAAAATGGGGCATTGCATGTTGTCAGTATCAGTATGTCTCTCTCTGTCACCTCCCTCTCCCTTAATTATATCTACAAAGTGATTCCTCCACGACTGGCCCTGCTTTGATATAAGACCAGGTGTGACCTACCTGAATCAGACTTCCTACACACACCTCCTCCCATGCCACACACCCAGCAGCAGCCAGCTCCCCACAGTCTGCTTCCTGAAGGACAACCTGACACTGTTGATGGGCCTTCCTTTCTTTGGGCAAAGGAAAGTTAAAAAAAAAAAAAAAAAGTAGGCCTACAGATGCTATACAGTCCCATGGTGCCTAGGTGTGCAGCATCAACTGTTACTGTAGTTGTAATATTCTTGGAATATTCAATAGCTTGTTTGCCAACATGTTTTGTTAGCCTTGTCCAAACGTAATAAATTCCACACAGCTAAATATGTCATCAATCTGCATATTTAAGAATTTGGATGAGTCCAACTGGACATATAGGCCTAACCATAGCGGATTACACATTAATGCTACAGGTATGCCATTACATTAACCATGTGTATAATGAATAATAGCTTTTAGATTTTTTTTTCCCCTTTCAAACATTAGTAAGAAAAGCACTAATGCTTTGTTTGACTATGCAAATTATTTAAGCAATATCACACAAGAGGGAGCGCTGCGGCCTCGTGCCGAAGATAATCACAGCTGTGCTGATATACAGTACAGCAGCACGACCTCGAGTGTGATATTGCTAAAATAATTAGCATAGTAGCTTTGCATAAAGTAGCTAGCTACTTTGAGGTTTGCACGGACTAATTCAGTTTACTTTCTTCCCAGTCGTCCTCCTCTGACTACCGTTCGTAATTAAGGTCAATGTATCCATATCGCTGTCGCTACTAGGTGTGAATGAAGTTAGAGTTTTGTGTAGCCGTGTATTGGGAATATCTGATATTAGTGCTAACCAGCTGATTAGCTAGCCAGCTACTCAGCTAACGTCAGATGACGTTGTCGTGATCCGCTTTTTATTTCTCTTCACAAGAAAAGGCTTTTTCCACACTAACGCTATGTGTGAACGCAGCTATCAAGGTTATATTAGAACACCTGTGAAGCGGAGTGATACGTATAGTAAAAAGTCCCAGTGCTGTTATACTGTACGTATATCAGCACTCATGGAATGCCTCTTGTCCAATCAAATTACTCGACTGGCCTGTTGTATAACATAAATTATATGCACTCTTGTCTTATGCTCATGTTTTGTATCCGATTGTGACAGGGATTATAATGCATAATGATACTTTGCGTGTATGGTTCATTTTAGACGATTACATTTCACTTTACATATAACAACTTATGATGCTGCATGGACCATTTTAGCATACTATGAACACTTACAACACTTCCTGGTTCAGACTGGCCTGTCTGTGCAGCGCAGGGTGACTGATGGACCTTATATTGAAACACAAGGACTCATAATGCATTATTTTTCTTGTCATACAATCTCTGATAGAAACCTAGTCAAGAGTCTTTGTAAGACACTGGTGCTTAAATTCATTATTACATCTATAATGTCTCATGATTGCAGTTATAATGCATCAATAAGTATTGTGTTCTTAAAAGAATGGTCATAACACATTATGAGTGAATTATAATTCATTATGAGTGCTGTTATAATGTGCTATAGCTATGATTGTTAAAACTTACCAGAAAAACATTTTAAGCATTTTAACTTTTCAATCTTTTAAACTTTTATTTTTGCTCTCCTGTAAAATTAGGAAAATGTCACTTAAGCCCCTTTCGCTCGAAACCCTTGATATACTTGTCTTCATGTGGTTTACAAAAGGTGGGAAGGTGGGTGGCCATTTGGTCAAAGATGCAGTGCCTTCACAGAGCATTCGTTAAATCTGCTGGATATTTGGTCACTTACATAACTCCCACGTAGTTACATCTCATTACTTCCAACAAACAGCCAATTCATATAGAGAGAGGTTCCTGTCCCCCAGAGTCAGTGGTGAATACCTGCAGTGTTATGCTATGTATTCCCGCTGAATCATGATTCTCAGACCAAGACGTTATTCAGTCAAAGACTGAGTCTAGGTGTTAGCGATGTCTGGTAAAAGTCAAGTAACTCACATAACTGTCATGAGCCTTGCAAAGGTAAAACATGTTGGAATCGATATGCTGTGGTCTTTTTGTGTTACATGACAAAGCATTGCCTTATTCAGAGAAATGTGCATGCATATAGTTTGACAGCAAAGTGGCAAATTTACTATATTGACTAAGAATCTGACTTCACTAGATATTAAATCACATTTTTAAAAAGATGATCTATTCAAACTGATTAATAATTCAGTAGGTTATTTTAATGATGACTTTCAATGTGTTATCCAAAAAATATGGTATGCATAAAAGATGAACTTAATAGATTCACCTTGGATCAGTTGCATTGATAAACCTACTAGCCATGGTCTATGAAAGGACTACAAAAAGATATGTTTTCTTGATATTACAGAATATAGGAGGGCAGTTGACCATATTCAATGCACAAATCTATCTGAAAATGCCACTGTTTTTGTATGTCCAATACAAATATTTTCCATGGTGGTTGAGAGAGTGGGAGCTGTAGGGGTGGAGGGGGGTCCTTAAGTAGGAGCGGACTTTATCGCTCTCCTCCTTTCTAGTGGGGGTCCTTTCTCTCTCCTCTTTCCTCCTAGTTCATACCCAGCAAGTCTATGTGAGCTTTTCCAATCAGATGGAGGGAGCAACACAAAGAAAGACATAAAGCCAAGAACGAAATCATTATCCTGGTAGGTTAATTATGTTTCTCCATGCATGATATACTGCCATGGTATCATAGTGGTAACTGCAATCATTTGAATGTATGGATTCATATATTCTAGTTAGATGTCTGCAGACTGTATATCATTGTTCATTGCTTGATATTACAATGTATTTCATGGAGCACAGCTGAAAACTCTTTCTCAGTGAATGATATTTTGAATAATAAATGAAAAGAAGTGAGTAAAAATGTGAAAACAAAAGTCATCCTGTTGCTGAACACTCTGCTGTAAGAAGTAGAACAGTTTCTGCATACATTCGATTTCATAAGCAATTACACTGCACTGGTTTTGGTGAATAGTGTGCAGAATAAATAGAACAAAATAGAACATAATAGAATAACAACTTTATTGTCCCCATGGGGAAATTTGGGTTGCAGTGTAACACATTTGAGGTGTTCAACTATTCATGCATGATGCACATGCATGAATAGTTTAACCAGGTATCATTCTATGGTAGCATGAATATAGAATTGAGCTTCAATCATTTTTCATTTCACTAAAATGATTACTGTGATAGCATGACAATTTACATTTGAAAAGTAAAGGGTGTGACTGCTTTAATTCAGTCAGATCTGCACCCATTTAGTCAATCAATCCATGCACCCCCATACAGCATTGAAAATATACAGTATTTGCTTGCTGTGTGAGCACCTCTATGCATTTTCAACATGCTGCCTGATTTATTTAATTCTCTAGAGATTTAAAGCCAACTGTGGACATACTTCTTTTAGTGGTTTTCATGAGATGTGGGTGCAGAAGATTATGTAACCCTCTGTATAGTGAAAGACGTACAGTGTCCCAGAGTTCTATACAATAAAGCTCTGTTAGCTCTCTGCATAGTCTCTCCAGCAGCTCTCTAGAGTTCCTGCTCAAGTCACCTTTTTCCTTCCTGCTCACAATCAGCTTAATTTAGTTTTCACTTACTCTGGCAAGCCATTGAATCAACTATTTTGGTTGATTGGGGCACTGCTGTATTTTTTGGACTTACATTTGGTTTATAGTCACCACTTAAAAAAATAATTAATTCTGAGCTGACTGAATGCCTGTAAGGTTTAGCATGGCCTAGTGTAGCCTACTATGGGCAATGAGCATAGAGTCTTTTGAACAAATATTTAAAAAAAATAGCATTTTCCATAATCTTTTTGTTCAGTGTAAAGAATTTAAGGCAATTTCAACTCAGTAACTAGTTTATGCAAGATGCTTATTTTTTCCCAAACTTTTACGGTGGTACACAGAGAAAAGTGTTTGGAAGAAAGTAGAGAAAATAGAGGTAGAATAGAGAATCTGAGTCTCTCCTTTCCCTCAACAACTATCATCAAGCAACCCTTAAGTGAGGCACTGAACCCAACATTGCTCCAGTGTAACTACTCAGTGGCCAGCAGTAGAAGACTGTGGTTGTACCAGGGTGCAGCCAGTGTGAATGGGAAGTCTATGAGTGTGAAGCTGGGCAGTGCTGAAAAAGAGCATGTATGCTCAGCAAAACCGTTTTCTGGATAAATAAAGGTTAAAAATGTCTTTGCATAAAATTTCAAGCATTAAACTTGATTCATGATTCAACTCTTTCATTTTTTTTTATTTGTAGGAAAGAGCTGGCAAATCACCTTGAATCCTGGTCACTGAAATATAGAGGAAGGAGTTCATAATTTTCCAGCAGCATACATACAGATCCTGCAAAGGCCATTCCATCTCTGGTTACTGCTGGTAGCTGCTGGCTAAAAATGCTGTTTACTCTAGGACTTCTCCTCCTGCTCACCCCATTTCCCTCCTTTCAAGCCACGACCAATGAGAAGAGAAACTCCACAGGAAGTGACATGACCAAACCCAATGCCGTTTTCACCCTCTCGAAACCAAAAACCACTGCTACTCTTGCCAAACAGGCCCTTCGCCCCACCCTAAAGCCAAACACAGTTAATCAGACAGTTTTACCCACTTCAACCACCAACCAAAAACCTCCAACAGTCAATGCTCCAAAGAGCACCAAAAGCAAGCCCAGCCCCACAGTAATTCAAACCACTCTGTCAGCACCCGCAAGGCCTACTACAGCCAATGGCACCACAACCGCCAAAGACAAGCTCACACTCTCAGTCAATCAGACTGTTTCAACTAAATCTCCGTCAGCCAGCGAAGTGAAGACTACCAAAGACAAGCCCGCCCCCACAGTAGTCCAAAATGTTCAGTCAACATCTGCAAAATCTGCTCCAGCCAGTGGCGCTAAAACCACCAAAGACAAACTCACAGCCTCAGCCAATCAGACTGTTTCAATTAAATCTCCTTCAACCAGTGATGGGAAGATTACCAAAGACAAGCCTGCTCCCACTGCAGTTCAAAATGTTCAGTCAACACCCACAAAGCCTACTTCAACTAGAAGTAGCACAACCACCAAAAACAAACCCACAGCCTCAGTCAATCAGACTGTTTTAGTTAAATCTCCCTCAACCAGTGAAATGAAGACAACCAAAGACAAGCCTGCCCCCACAGTAGTTCAGGCTGTTCTGTCAACACCCATAAAAGCTGCTGCAGCTAGTGGTACCATGGCCGACAAAGACAAGGCCGCAGCCTCCGTCAGTCAGACAGCTGTGATCAAATCGCCTACAACTGGTGTTGTGAAGAGCACCAAAGACAAGCCTGCCCCCTCGCAGCCGATCAAGGTGGTCATAAGTGACGGCTGTGACTCCAGCCACACCAAGGAGCAGGAGCTGAAGCTGAAACCTGGCTCTCCTCTGGTGATGACTCATAAGATCAGCTTGGTGCCTGGAGGCTGCACTGGGGGCTGTGAGGCTGAGATGGCTGCGCTAAAAGGACGTGTGGCCCGACTGGAAAGGGAGATGTCCTCCCTAAAGGATAAATGTATGGTTTCATTATCACTATGTCATCATTATGGTTTCATTATGTACAGTTTCATCATTCACATTTAGTATTGTTCTGCTCCATTAATCAGATTAGCACTATTTTTTGACACAACTCATCAGGGAAGTGGATTTTATAACTGACACTACTAAAGACTATTTTGTTAATATGCAGCCCCTCTAATTGTGGTTCTCTTTGTTTCTGCTCAGGTCCATGTTCAGTAAATTGTCCAAATGACTGTAATGGCAATGGAAAATGTGAGAAGGGGAAATGTGTCTGCCTCCAGGGATTCCTAGGTCCAGACTGCAGTAAGTGTGCACCTGGAGCCGACTGCAATAAAAGTAAGTGAGAGTGTGTAGCTGTCATCGGGACATGGTACAGTCCAGGATACAGATTTTTCAGAGAGAGTCAAGTTATTTTCATATTGTCATGGTTAGAATATCTTATGCATTTCCTGATCCGAAACCACTGCTATCCAATTTCAGAAACTGCCAAAGGGAAGGTCAAGATAACAGTGGAGACAGTGACCCTGCAGGTGAACCAAGGCAGCAACGCCATCAAGGAAAATACACAGGGGAAGAACACCAAGGCCGAGCAGACACTCTTCCAAAAGAAGGACCAGAAGAAGGGCACTGAAGGCAAAGAGACTGACACCAAACCCAAAGTGGCCACTAATGTAAAAGGGGGCATTATTAAAACAGTAGCAAAACAAGGAGCTTCTGCTGGTAAAATAATTATTAAAGGTTCTGCAAGTGCCACAAAGACCAGTCGCCCAACTGTTGGTCAAGTCCTGCTGAAACATGAGGGAAGAAAGCAAGAGGAGGCACGCAAAGGCAAAACTACTGTCCTGACCTCTAAAAAGCCCCTCCCAAAAACTGATGTCAAGCTAGTTACTGTTAAGGAAGGAGCTGCAGGTAAAGTACATTCTAAATCTGACCAACTGAAAGACCAACCTCAAACCAATATTACCCAGAGCAATGTGAAGAAATCTAATGGTACGGTTAAAGTTCTGACCATTCTCACCAAGGTCATGGAAACATCTAACAACAAGACAAGGGCAGGGAAAGAGACCCTGGAGCAATCCACCTTGGCTGAGAAGAACGCTACCCAATCATCTGGAAATAAACTCATCAAAAAGGTCAAAGCAGAGAATGTAAATGTGACAAAAGTCGTGCAATCTGTTGAGAGCAAAAACACTGAAGCACGCAAGATTGGGTCTGGAAAAGGGAAAATTACACAGAGTACACAGAGGAGTCAGTACCTAGTGAATACGACCATCGCAGCGACATCAGATGAGGCAAAAGTTATTCAGGACAAAACAGCTGTCCAGTCTTCTGGGAACACCACCAGGAGGACAGGAGGTGGCATAGGCTCTGTGAAGGTTGTGAACATCTCCTCCTACAGCTTCACTGTCACATGGTCAGCTCCGCAAGGGATGTTCAAGAACTTCACCGTGATCAGAAGAGAGCAGAGAGCAGAGGGTGAGGAGGACGAAGATGAAGAGGTAGAAGAGGGAGCTCTTGAAGGAGACAAGACCGCCACAGCTAAGAACACAACTGAGGTCCAGATACAGAGCGAGAGCACCAATGGAACGGCTTCCTCTGCTAAAGTTCTTGGATCCAGAGGTAAAGCTGAAAGCAAGAGAGTCTCCATGGTTCTCCCTGGCAGCGTACGCTCTGTGGAGTTCAGTAACCTTCGGTCGCAGACACGCTATGCCCTGCTCATTTATGGTACTGCTCCTGGGAAGAGGTCCAAGATTCACAGAGTAACTGTAACTACAGGTAATTAAAATTATACCGCATTGATAATTTATGTGAACTTCCTGTAGTATTGCCAGTGAGTATACTGAAGGCAATAAATGCACCCCCTCTTCTCCCCTTTTTCACTTTGCAATATTTATTCACGGGTTGCTGATTAAAAGAAATTAAATAAAAATCTTCTGACACCATATTGTCTTTTCTTTTCCTCTCGCCAGGTCCTGAGCCAGCCACAGAGCTAGTGTTCAGCAACGTAACAGAGTCTTCTCTCACAGTGTCCTGGTCCAAACCAAAGACCACATTCACAAGCTTCAGGGTCACATACACCCACTCTGTCACAGGTCTGTCCAAGGTTTCCTATCTACTATATCTCCTCTCACAATTTTCTTGCTGAATTCACAAATGTAATGCCTGTAAATGATCACAGTATCAGTCTGTGTGGCTCATTCATCAGTTTGCATGAGTGTGTAAAGTGTAAAGGTGTAATATTGGTGATGTATCATCCTACCAGGGGAGAGCCGCTCTGTGACTATGGACTCCCAGCAGTCTCATCTGGTTCTGTCAAAATTGTCTGCTGGGTCTTCTTACATAATCAGTGTAACTACCACACAAGGCAAGGTCCAGAGTGATGCCCTCACATCCACTATCACCACAGGTACACAGCCAGTTAAACTGGATTTTGGTATGATTTGGATGTCTTAGTCTGTGAAAAAAAACTAAAAATAACGCACTATGGATTGTCTCCTGACTGCAGTGCCCGCCCCTCCAACCCATCTTCAAGCCATCAGTATTACAGATACCAGAGCTGTGCTGCAATGGACGCCCAGTCTGGGAAAAGTAGACCGTTTCATCATCAGCTATGAGTCCTCAAAGAGTGAGTGCAGCAAAATCCCCCTACTCTAGCTGTTTCATCCAGGACTAAGGATTAAGCTGTTTTATTACTTTTCCCTTTTGCCACAGCTCCTAATGTGACTGTGACAGTAATGGTGTCTGGAAACTCAGTGGAGCACCAGCTGAGAGGGCTGCAGAGAGGCACCCTGTACACAGTCAAGGCCCTGAGCCAGAAGGACAGTCTCCAGAGCACAGCCATTTCAACAACATTCACTACTGCTAACGGTGAGTAGAAGGGGAATAAATAAAGATTAGGCGTCTCTAGTTGTTATGTGCAAAGTCTGGGTATAATATAAACTAAACAGATATGCGTTATTGTGCTCCTCAGCGGTTAAAGCCAGTGAAGTGGGTGCTCGCTCTGCAGTGATAGCGTGGAAAGCACCCACTGTTGCGTTTCACAGCTACAGACTGACCTACTACGTGGTAGGAGAGGAGACAAAGGTGAGCAATGCGCCCTCAGCATTGATACTTACATAGATGAAAAGAGAACCTTAACACTTAGAGCACTGGTGAAAAGATTTGGTGTGTGTGTGTTTATGTATATATCAGGAGGTGATCCTGGACTCCACCATCACAGAGTATAAGCTGACAGGGCTGCTGTCTATGTCCCGGTACATTGTTCTGGTACAAGGAGTGAGAGATGGACAGTACACATCTGTTGTCACCACAGAATTCCTCACAGGTAATGCATTTTAAATACTGCATTCCCTGAGACAAGCCTCTACTATTTTACCTGTCCTCTCAATACAACTCATTATTTTATAGTAATTCTTTTCACACCTTTTTTTAATCTCTCAGGGAAGCTGCGTTTCCCTTTCCCTACTGAGTGCTCCCAGGAGCTGCTGAATGGAGCGCTGCAGTCAGGAGAGGTGGATATCTACCCCCAGGGGAGAGAGGGAGGAGCAGTCAGAGTCTACTGTGACATGGAGACAGATGGCGGCGGCTGGACGGTGGGAGAAATTGATGTTACTCGAATTAAACTTTGCATTAACGCAATGGCAGATCTAGACAGTATCCAACCGGTGCTGTGATTGTTTTCTAGGTGTTCCAGAGAAGGATGAATGGAAAGACAGACTTCTACAGAACCTGGAGCGACTACAGCACTGGCTTTGGAAACCTCAGCGAAGAGTTCTGGCTTGGTACAGTTGGGGTTCATCCTGATTATGATCAAATCTACATCAAAACGTTATTCAATAAAACTGACTAAACTGTGCACTCCTTCTCCCTACCACCATCAGGAAATGAGCTTCTGCACAACCTGACCAGTGTTGGCCCTGTGAGTCTGAGGGTGGACCTGCGAGCAGGAAATGACACAGCTTATGCTCACTACTCCAACTTCACCATCGACACAGAGGAGAAGCACTACACCATCATGGCATCCAGCTACACGGGAACAGCAGGTACAATTTTTAAGATTGGACAATAGAAGAATTCTCTTGAACATGTATAGTATATGCTACCCTTTATTCCTGATAGGGCTTGTTTGAGATAAGCACATCTTAATTTTACTGTATTTCCCAATCAGGTGACTCTATGAGGTACCACAATGGGCGGCCATTCTCCACCCGGGACAAGGACCCAGATACTTTGGGGATCCACTGTGCCAGGGCCTATATGGGTGGCTGGTGGTACAAGAACTGCTATAAGACCAACCTCAATGGTCTCTATGGCATCAACAGTAACAATCAGGTACAATCTACCTCCCTGAAGTTATCTTAATGAAGACTAATGTACTTCAAACAGCTATTGTTATAGCACATTACCCAAATGTAATCTCTCAACTGTTTCTGTTATGCTGCAGGGAGTGGTCTGGATAGACTGGAAAGGTAAAGACTCCTCCATTCCCTCTACCGAGATGAAGCTCAGACCGTCTGGCTTCTCCCCTGCAACTCACGGCTAAGGACGTAGTGCAATCTCTATGACCTCTCCGACCCTAAAACCTTACATCTGAAAAACAGAGAATCAAAGGGCTCCAGGAATCCAGAAGAGAGTGGCTCTCACACTTGCTGCATCTTACTATCTAACTAAAGTTGCATGTACATTCGTTGTGGCAGCTGTAATGACAGCTTATCGATAAGTGTGATTCAACGCACCAGGAATTTATTCTATTTGGCTGTTGTGCGTCATCAGCTGTTTGTTTAGGAAATGTACCAGTAGAGAGGAGAGATATTTTTTATTGCAACATTTTGTATTGTATTGTGCTGTTCTGCCTGACCCTTCCATGTCTACACAGTTTTGTTTTGACTCTAAAACACTTCTATTGTGCACCACCAAGGTATGCCACCCCACTACTACTGTAATTAAGTATGCACTGTCTCACTCTATTGGAATAAATGTGGCTAAAGTGGGTCTGAAGTGTGTTTCTTCTACCCTCCCCCCCCCTTCCCTTCTCTAAAAGATAAACAAAAGCAAGTATATCTGTCAAGTGACTTATTATCATGTCCTTCAGTCCCTTCCATGGCAACTGTGGATTATCAAACTTCTTCTTTGCTCCCAACCTATTTCCAACAACAAAAAGAGAGTAAAGCACTTTCTACATAAACACTGTTGAATTGTAATAAATTACTACTTTCACTACCTTTATATGCTTATAAAGCTGCCTCTTGTTGGATTCATCTTAACGTCAGAGATCTTGACCCCTATCAGGTCAAAAAAATATGTTGCCATCCTTGACTGCAGTGAAACACTAACATCATAAGCTAAGAGGCGTGGATAAGAAGACTATAAAAGGGGCCAGCAGAGAGATGAACAGCTTTTTGAAGTGGGACAGCAATAAGACACAGAATGGCTGTAGAAATATCAGTGATCAGTGTGGTAGCTGTGCTCGTGGTTGTAGTGCTCGTGACGTTATTGATCCACATTTCTGGACAGAGAGACAGATCCATACAGGGAGATCACAAGGAAAGTAAGTCTACAGGTAGCCATCTAGTTTTCTTTTCAATCCCATTTGACCATATTTATTGCTTTATTAGCTTACTTGAAATCACCACAATCAGATATGAATGGGACAGATATTCAACACATGGACAACCGTGTACGCTACTGGACTTAATTATTGATCCACTGGACTTAATTACTAATCATCCTCTTTCTGCCTTCTTATCTTTGTCTTTCCTAACTCCTCCACGCAGTAGTTGAATCTAAACTACTGCAATATCTCTATCAGTTTCTTCCCTGCTCCTCTTCTCCTTCCCTCCCAGGTCCTCCCAGCCTCCTTCTCTTAGGCAATATGATGGAGCTGACACACGACCACCTGCCCATCCACCTGACCAACCTGGCACAACGCTATGGAAGCATCTACCGCCTTAAATGCGGCAACACTAGTAATCAGTCAATTTCAGATTCCTGGATTTTACCCAATTGTCAGATTTTGACAGAAATAACAAGCGAGTCAAGGCTTTTAGGAACATTTCTGTATTTACTTATGTCTTATCTATATGTCTACATTAGGACTCTCCGCTGTATCAAAACCCCTTGTTAGTTTGTATTTTGTGTTTTTTTTCCCAGCCATGGTGGTGCTTAATAGTAATGACGTCATAAGAGAAGCACTGGTCAAGAAATGGTCAGACTTTGCTGGGAGACCACATTCTTACACAGGTAAAGGACTCAAACTTCTTCTGCCACTTGAGCCACAGTGTTATGGATAAATATTGTGTTGTCCTCAACCTCTTCCTCCCCCCTCGATTCCATACATTTGTCAGGAGATATTGTGTCTGGGGGCGGGCGCTCCATCTCTCTGGGGGATTACAGCGAGGAATGGAAGGCACATCGGCGTCTAGTCCACGGTGCTTTGCAGCGTTGCTCCCAGCGGTCTTTGCATGATGTGATTGAGAGACAGGCGCTGCACCTGCGACAGGTACAGAACATGAGACACTCAGTGTACTGTAAGAGAAGGAACAGATAGCAAGACAGCATCAATAAGTAGACAATACAGTGCCTCATCTAAAAAGTAATAGCCTGAAATGGAAAAGGAGAGATCCAGACAGCGTTACCATTCCACTACACTCATCATCCCAAATGTTGGGTATTTTCCAAAATGGTCACATAAACAAATAAAATATTTAAAACGATTATCTATTATTCATTGCTGAAAATGAATCTTTTACCATTTAGGTTTTGATGGGCTATCAAGGCAGTGCTGTGGATCTCTCTGAGGATTTCACTGTGGCAGCCAGTAATGTCATCACCACTCTGGCTTTTGGAAAAGAAGTGAGTGTCTGTCCTCCCCTCAGCACAGTGTGTGCCCTCTGAGGAAATGAAAAGGAGAGTATTAGAGATGGAAAAATCTGTTTTTCATCAATGAACAGTGGTGGTTTTCTCATGTGGTTGTGGCAGATATGTGCTTGGTTGCCTGGTGATGTTGAGAATTGGGCAAGGTTGCTGTTTATGTTGCCCATCTTAGCAGTTTGAGTTACATAAGAAATAACCAAAGTTGTAAATTCATAATGACACTGTTAGTGGACAGAGTATTTCAGTGGTAGGGTATAATAACTTGTAAATCTGCTTTGTTCTTTAGTATGACAAGAGTTCAGTGGAGCTGCAGCGTTTGCACAGCTGTCTGAATGAGATCGTTGCTCTGTGGGGCTCCTCGTGGATTTCTGCTCTGGACTCCTTCCCACTGCTCAGAGTCAGTAGATGTTCACTATGATGACTATAATTAACAGGGTATACACTAACACATTCAGAATAGGATTTCACACATTATGTGATGTTCTCTTTTCTCACAGAAATTACCCAATCCTCCGTTTGCCCGTCTCCTGAAAGAGGTGGCCAGGAGAGATGAAATCATAAGGACACACCTAAACAATTACAAGGTTTGTAATAACAAATGCAATACAAAAGGTTGAAAATATGGCTCACTAATTAACATTCACCAGATTTTTCCAAAAGTTCACCTATGCCATCTTGCTCAAGTCACAGGTCAAGAGACAGGTCAAAAATACAGTAGATTGGCCTGGTGGTTAGAGAAACTGTCCTGTAAATGCAACAAATATGATTATATGTACTACAAGAAAGAGGAAGAAATTGAAGCCATGGTATTTAACATATGGCAGTGTTCAAATTAAAGAGGTTACAGAAGTCAAATTATTGGGAGTTAAAATACAAAACAATCTCTCATGGACGGCTCATATTACAGATCTTTCTAAAAGAGTGATGAAAATGGCAGGAATGGTTGGACGAATTGCAAAGTTTTTATCTAAAGACATTCTAAAGGTAATATCTCATAGTCTAATCTATAGTCACATTAATTATTGCTGTGCAGTGTGGGGCAATGCAGCTCAGAGAGATATGAGGAGACTGCAGATCACACTTAACAAGGCAGCAAGAATGGTCTTAAGGTGTGGGTTTGAAAAAGGAGTGAGTGAACTACATATTACAATGGGATGGCCCACAGTAGTAGAGCATGTGAGACAACATTCTATAGTACTAATTTCAAAAATTCAAAAGTTTAAAAAGCCAGTTAGTATTAAGGACAAACTGCTATTAGTACGTGATAAACATCAAGTTAACATAAGAATAAGAGATAAAAATCATTATGTACTACCAAAAATAAAAACTGAAATGGGAAGACGGACTTTTATTTTCAGAACTGTTAAATTATGGAATTCATTACAATAACTCACTCAAGAACAGTACGGCGGTTGGATTGTTGATTGCAAGATTTCAAGATTTAAATGTAGTTATCATCACACTATTGTATTGCACTGTCAGTAGGTTTGTAGAGTGAACACATGTAGATTAATATGTGTATATATGTAGGTCCATACGGGATAAGTGTCAATGTATGTAGGTTATATGTGTCATGCATGTATGTATATGATATATGTGTGTCAATAATTATGTGTTGTATAATATGAATTATTGTATGCTTAAATGTTTTTAATGTGGACTCTTGGAAGATTAGCCAATAGGCTAAAAGAGATCCAAATAAAATCAAATCAAATGCAACTTGCAGCCAGTGTGTTAAGACTCCAAATGCCTTCCTGCTGGTGTAGCAAATGCCTGACGCTGCACGTGAACCCTCTGGTGAAATGCATACACGTGTCTATAAATAAATACCTAATTGCACTGTAATATAGCATTTGTGTGCAATAAATTCCCCCAAAAAACATGTTTAAGTCCAAATATCAATGTGGCACACCAAGTCAAATCAAGTAGTCAAAATCAGTAAGGGCGTCAAGTTGAAACTCAATCCACTTGCTAAATTACATGCATGAAAACACTTCTGCATCTTCTTTTAGTCAACTTGGATAAATTATTATAGAGCAGAAAAAGAGGTAACACTGGGGAAATCATATCAGACACCATGGAAACAGGCAGAAGGCTTAAAAAATGTTTTCAATTCAATCACATGTTTAAGTCCCATTTCAAGTCCAAGTTAATTTTTCCTTCTGCCATGTCAAATCTCAAATCATCAAATTTGTGAGTTGAATCAGCCAATCCCCAACTCTGCTATTTCCTGCAATGTTTATATTTACTAGTTGTTGTGTTGTCCCCTGTGTAGTCGCAAGACAAGAAATCTGAAGACGCCATCACAGGCTCTCTGCTCCAGGGCCTGGACCAGCGTCACAGCACAGCAGATGGAGTGGTAAATACTATACTGATGCACCATTGACTACATGGAATTTCCAGAAATATGAATTGTACCTCAATCAGATTTAATTTCTGCTGCCATGTACTACCTTTCCCCCTATTTTAGACTTTGATTTCCAATCCAAACTCAAGTTCAAATTTATTGAACTGAAATTAACCAAATTCACAAATTCATAGTCCTTTAGGCTATCAAAAATAAATAACACTGCTGTACTGAATGACATGTATTGTCTCTAGCTCCTGACAGATACTCATGTCCACATGGCCACTGTGGACCTTCTCATTGGGGGGACAGAGACCACTGCAGCCTGGCTAAACTGGACTGTGGCCTTCCTATTGCACAGACCAGAGGTACAGCACATTGTCATAAAATACCACAACAAACCATATTCAGCAAACGCTGAATTTTAACTCACTGTGTTTCTCTCCTCTCTTGCTTTCATCTTCAGGTGCAGAGCAGGGTGTACGATGAGTTGTGTACGGTACTGGAGGGACGCTACCCCAAGTACAGCGACAGACACAGACTCCCTATTCTGTGTGCTGTGATCAACGAGGTGCTCAGACTCAGGCCTGTAGCCCCACTGGCAGTGCCGCACAGAGCCATCAGAGACAGCAGGTCAGCTGAGCTACAACAAGCAGTGCTACTGACAGAGCATGCCACAAACAGGGCAGTGACTACAATACAGTTGACAACATTTGACGAAGTGTAGAATTTAAGCAACATAGGTGCTGAGATGATTTGGGTGTTGTTAGGAGCAGGAGGATTCATGGGTCTGACACAGAAACAACAACCAAAAATGTTGTTTAGCCCAAGGTCAACTGCTTAGAAATGTGGTCTGATGCCGGCCCAGTGTCAACGTTATGGAAGCACGACAGGATTGTAAAATATTCCATTTGGCCCTATGTTAATGCAAAACAAAATCTTTAAAACAACACTATATAACAAGGATTTCCCATTTGATGAAGCAGTAGCCAACCAACCTAAAACCATGAGAGAGAAAAACACAAAGCAAATAGTAAACCTGGAACTCATCAGGATCCAGGCAGAAATGTAGCTAGCTAGAATGGGTTTGTGCATTACTAGTTAGTCAATTCAAACCTATAATAGGCTATACAGACTATTTCACAGTGAATCTACCTGAACAGTGAAATGTTTAAGGACTGTGGGTCTGGGTGAAAAACTCTGATGTTAGTGAGCAGGTATACACAAAGACCACTTGTTTGGAGTTAAGTTACTGCTGCTCTGATTTGGAAATCTATCACCACATATGTCTCGCTAACTCTGTTACCTGCTATGCATTTCAACTGTATACAATCTCTACTCAGTGTGTATTGCACATGTTCAGTATTGCAGGTTATTTCATCCCCAAGAACACTGTCATCATTCCTAATCTCTTCGGAGCACACCACGATCCTGCAGTTTGGACTGACCCCTACCACTTCAGACCAGGTAGCTCCTGAGCCGTTGGGTGCAGCGCATTCCTTTCACTTGGCTCAGCAGAGTTCAAATAAAGTTAACAGTAGCCACTCTCTGTTGCAGAGCGCTTTCTGGAGGGTGGGGGAGGCTCAGCACGCGCACTGCTGCCTTTCGGAGGGGGGGCTCGGCTGTGCCTGGGGGAGTCTGTTGCCAAAATGGAGCTCTTTCTGTTCACTGCCTACTTGCTGAGAGATTTCCAATTCGTCCCTCCTGAAAGCGAGGCCTCTCTGCCTGACCTGAGAGGAGTCGCTAGTGTGGTGCTCAAGGTCAAGTCCTACACAGTTATAGCACGTCCGAGACCTGCGGCCTAACCTTAAACTGAGAACGGTGTAATGTGTTATTGTTGCTTAGACAATGTACATTTATATACTTCTATGTGCATTTATAACTTTATAAATACATATTAAATCATTACTGACATGTCTGTCACATGTCTGTTTACCATTAATATTTGTATCTGTCTTTAGTACTGAATTAAAGGAGCAGCAACAATTGAATTTAGTACATGCTTTGTATTTGCTCATCACCAAATAACATGGCTTTGGTAAATGAAACCCAAGCCAGAGCTATACAATTTTACTAGCGATTTGTTTCACCTCTGATAAGGTAAAACAAACTGCACTGTTAGTGCTAATTCTGGTGAATTTCTATACATTAATATTATCAAGCAGGTAGTCAGAGTTGCCTAGAGAGGAAATAGAGAGACAGCACCCCTAGGAAAGAAAGCATGAACAAATGAACTTCATTCAGGAGGAACTATCATCTGTAGTTTCTATAGTTAATATAGTGACAGTTGGACCAATAAACTGGTCCAACTGCTCCAATCCAACCACCAGTAGTTTGCAAAATAATAAGTGCACATCTGTCACACAGCCCAATAGCACCACCCTGTGGACAAACATGTTAACAATGACTGACAGGATGTGAAACTAATGATAATGTTTCGATGATGTGAAAACACTCGCTTTCAGAGGCATGTCTAGCAGAAGTATAGAAGTTTTCACCATAAATGGCCATCTGATAGATCTACTGTGATGGATCACAGTAATGAGATTCTTTACTAGAGTAGAAGGCATTATTATATGCATATTCATTAGCTGTCCAACAGAAAAAAATGATATACAATGACTCAAACAAAGCCAATGAATAGCAACATTATAATATATTATTTTACCTGTGGGTGACACTCGTCTGTTGATAAGTCTGCAGTCACTGGCAGAGGAGTCATTGCAGTAGCAGCAACACAACAGCACCAGCAAAAAGGTGAACAGGGGGTAAGCCAGTGTGGACATCATGCACCTTATGGCCCTGTGCAACAAAGACATCCCTTTAGTTATTTATTTACTTTATTTCAGTTTTAATGGGGAATGATAGGGAATTTTAGCACCTATACAACTTTAAAAACACCAGTGAGAAAAGACTTAAACTGTGAACTTGAAACTGGCAAAACATATATAATCAACACATGATCTTATAAGTGACATTTGAGGTTATTTATTGGATTATTTAAAATGGGGTACCACTAAAAAAAATGGTATGGCAGAATTGCATGTTTTTTATATATAATAATGATTGTAAACACCTAAGTGGATGGGGATTATAGGTTATCATAGATCCAAACTCAGTGTCATTAATCTGCCTGTATTTGTGACATATGAACAGTTTCATATGTCAGATCATTTGCAGATCATTCATCAGGTTGTGAGAAGCATTCACACAACATGAGACACATCATTTGTAATGTCCTAAGCATTATTTGAGAACAGGCTAAGTTTACGCAGGGGTCCAACAGATACTTGTGCCCAAGGTCTCATGCTCTGGTGGGCTGGCCTTGGATAAATCGGGTATGAGCTGCCTGCCTGTCACTTCCTGAATATGAGAGTTAGAAAAATTTAACTGCCATAGGATTTAGCAATAAGCAAGAAAATCTGCTGAGAGTATAAGATGGTTTCCTTTTCACTGCTAAGACTCTGTCTCTTCTCTCTTGTACAGGCAACACTTGGACTTCAGCCATCTGGTAATTATGAAAATATATGATATCGAGGGCTTGGAACCAAAGGGGCATAAGTGTGTTATAGTAGATTTTACAGGAGAGCCAAAACAAATTTTGATCAAACTTGGATCAGCTGCCGTTACCACATACTAAGCACAATATTTTAACTTTTTGTGTTATCAGATTGAGCATTACTATAAAAACAATACTGCTACAGTTTGAGTTGAATTATATTTGTTAACTTTTTTAGAAAATGGCAGAAGAGTGAAATACGCCTTTTTGGCACAAACATTGTCCCAATACAGCCATGCAGAATATGGGCGTATGTAAGTAAACAATTGTAAAACACATTCATTTTAATACAAATCTAGCAACTACACTTCAATCAATACTGAAATATAAAACAAGATCAGAATGAATATCTTTATCTTGAAGTAATGCTCAGCAACTTTCACCAAGGCCTTTAAAATTGTAGGCTACATGGAACATATCAAATTGATTGATACATTTTTTCTGTTAAAAACGTTTAATAAACCTTTTTAATAGACATAAGAAACTACTTTTGATTCTAAACTACCACTTTTTTTTCTTTTGCTAGTGTAATACATTTTTGTAGGTCCTTATTGATGTGTCCTGGGACACATTCAAAGACCTGTAAAACTCCTCATAACACTGAGGGATAACTTCAGCTACCAGCAGTCTTACTACCAGAGCTCATCTTGATCAGTTCACACTCCTAACATTATAAAATAACATTTTGAATCTATAGGCCTAAGTATTTCATGGGACTATTAACATATTTACATTCATCTAATATTGACCTAGAATATTAATTAGGATATGAATAGGACACTAAAAATGATGTGATCATGCTGCCATGCTAGTATTACTTACGTCAGCATGCATTTTCAGTTGACCTAAGTGCTGTTAGAATCCTCTACCCACAATGCTTGTTCAGTGTCAAAAGTGGGGTTTTGCAAAAAAAGGGCATAAGTGCAGTTACGCCCTTTTGGCAGCAAACAAAACCATACTTTTACTGTTACGGCTTTCAGTTTTTGTTTAATTAAAACTTATGTGTCATGATTTCAGTTGTGTCCTTTTGGCACTGAAAAGATCTCACTGAGACCTTTTAATTGATATATAATAGGCTACTCATATTCGCCCAAAATCGCACTTACGCCCCTTTGGCTCCAAGCCCTCGATATGTACTATAATTTTCTTGTCATATAATAAGTATGATATGATGCACTTAAGTATTACTTTCTGTCACACAGTGCACTACTGAACTCTATTTTGAGATTTCTTATCAAAGTAAGACTACATAATTCTCAGAAAAGAACATTTCTGGATTTCTCAAGATATTTATGTGTATCTGTGATGGACTGGCGATCTGTCCAGTGTGTTTCCCTGCCTTCTGCCCAATGCATGCTGGGATAGGCTCCAGCCCCACCATGCTCTAATAGGAATAACTGGGGAAAGACAATGAATGCACAAATGGAAAATGTTTATGTGTAAGCCTTAAGCGTTACATTTTCCCAGTGTGGGAGCTCCTATCTGTTTAATACTGGTTGCATTTTTCATTAGTTCATGATTAATTCTTAACGCTTGTGTTTTATATATTTTGTAATTTTAACATGTTACTTAGAGAATTTATGATTTGTTGTTTGTATAAAAATACCTGTTGCAAAGAACACCTGTTCTAAACTTATATCATTACACCTTTAAAACATACTACGCCTACTAAAAATACTGAAACTAGAACTGAAATTAAATTAAAGCAAAACTAAAACTAAACAATTGTAAAAATAAACAAATAAATAACTAAAAAACAAAACTCAAACTACCAAACTCACACAATGAAACATCCAAAACTATAATAACCATGGCTATTAAGTGCTACTTTTTCCATCTTCTCCAACAGGTAATTTGGTCATGTTTGCTTCACTGGGAGACAGTATTAGTTTACCATGTGGCATACCTTCCATCAAATCCTGCTCCTCTGTCAACTGGAACATGGCTGGAGACTCAGTCACTCAGGTGGTCAAGGCAGGCATGGGGACAGCGCCACGGTACCGCACGGTGGCAAAGAACTGCTTTCTACACATAGATCATCTGGGATTAGATGATGCACGGCGTTACACTTGCGATGATGGGACATTCAATTCAAGTGTTTCACTGGAGATTCTCCTTGGTAAGTTACTTGTCTTACTAGCTCAAAACGCTCTTGAAAAACAATGAATAACAATGTCAATGTAATCACTTTGTTTTTTCTTTGTGTTTCTTCAGTTACTCAACAAAGTGCTGCAGATAAGGAAAAAATAGAACTTCATTGTTCCCTGAACTTATATAAAGGACTTGTCCCATCTTGTAACCACAGTGGAATACATATCAAGTGGCTTACTGAGGCCAACACACAGATATATGGAAGTAGATTTCACTTGGAACGTCCGTCTGACTGCTTCTCTAAACTGACCATCAAGCTAAAGCCGACGGACCATCACAGAAAATGGAGATGCCAACTAACTCAGAAAGACACTGTTAAAACCACCACCAGTTACACCACAACACTACCAGGTACTAAACTGAGCTTTACAGTGCTATAAATTGAATATGCGCTGTATGTACAAAGTGTAACCAGCGCTCCCTTTCACCCAGATGGTGTAGAGGAAGTGTTTGCTGTGGTGGGTGAGTCAGTGTCATTCTCTTGTGGCAACACTTCCTCTCTTGGTGTGGGTGGCAGGATGCAGTGGGACCTGGATGGAAGGTCACTGATGGATGATGTCACACCTGGTAAGGGCCAATTAGAGGCATTTCATGTGAACCAAGACTCCTCGTTGGTCATCAGCAAAGTGAGTGCCTTGCATTCTGGGGACTACCGGTGTTCGCTGCCCGTCGGTGAACGAAAAGTGATCAGCAAAATCCGCCTGCACACCCTGGACAGTGAGTGTTAAAACTCTCCAAAAATGCCAAAACAGACTATGAATTGTGCAGTGTTTAATGTCACTGCTTTGAACATTTATTTTCACTTTTGTCTCCACAGTTACTTCAGAGTATGGGCCAGGACGACATAATCTCACTTTGACTTGTCTGCTTACCTGTGCTGTTACAAAATGTGAACAAGACTTCAATTTAACCTGGACTGGAAGCAGCCATTATGGCTGGCAGAGCAGTTCCAATAACACCCTCAGCTCCAAGTTATTCCTCCTAGATCTTCAAATCACAAGAGATGAAGTTGCCTGTTCTGTGTCTAGAGAGGGTGTTGTAATGGCTGCAAAAATGTGGACCTTTATTAACAGTAAGTATGCAACACTGCATTGTAGCTTTTTTTCTTGACTGAAATCCACATATGAGAAGTTGCACCGTAGTTGTTGATAGTAATTTGAAGAAAAAAATATAATACTTCTGTGTGAACAGCTCTGCAAGCAGCTGCGTGGTTTGCCCTTCCCCTGGGCCTCTTGTTATGTGCAATTGCTGGAGGACTCTACATGTATGTGAAGAGGAAGCGCAATAAGGATGCAGGTACTGCACATGACTGAAGTACCTATATGACTACTGTACAGCCGTTTTGCCTAAATGGTTGATTTTCCCACCTCTCTATTTTGCAGGAAATGAACTGTCAAGTTTTGGAATGGTAAGAATAACCACAAGAGAGATGTGCAATAAAATAATGGTTTAATATTCTTTCTAACTTGACTATCTCCTAATTTTAATGTAATAACTCCAATATCCTTCGTCACAGGCTCATGTCTATGCGGATATTGAGGATCTAGATCATGAGGAAGTAATCCGCCAAAGGCAACCCAAAAGAGGAGCAACCACCACAAGTGACAGTTTCTATGATCTACTGCAGGCTGTAAACTAGTTCTAAATAAAAGTGTCATATCGACTCCATTTTAGCTTTGACCAGTAGTTTCAACCTCAGTGCAGCAAGAATATCACTTGTGTTCCAAAAAACACTTTTATATCTAAAAAAAACCCCATTCCTTTCTTGTAAGAATAAAAAAACACATCAATGCTACTGACACCCCTCCCTCCCCCATGACTATTCATCATCATCATCATCATCATCATCATCATCATCATCAGCATCATATCATTGTGCAGATAGAATTTAAGCAATTGGATTATAGATATAAATGAAAGATTACATAGTGACATCTCCATTCATTAAAAAAATATATATACATACATACATATACAATGACAGCTGGTTAGATGTATTGATTTAAACAGGGTAATGAGGCAGAGTGTTTTCAACAGTCTAAGGACAAGTATTTTCCAATAGCAGTTACTCATCATCAGTCACTGTTATTCTTCTTTTGCAATCATAACTCAAATGTTTTAAAAGCAAACAGATGTTACAAGTTTCTACATTGTACAGAAGTGTGAAGAGAGAACAGAATGCAATTCAGATTTGATGGTAGTACTTCATTTTTCTGAGCTAGGCAAGTCATCTCGGCTTGAAATTACTGACGCTGAACTGCAATAAAAGGAAGAAAATGTAATTATTTGACTACTTTTGACTATAATGAGAACAAAGTGTCAGTCTATAACTTATTATTCAAAACGATTTAAACAAAATACTCACAAGTACACATGCCTTCCTCCTGGAAATGTCTGTACAGACTGTTGACTCGTAGCTCTGTAAGCTCTGTGAGGTGAAGTCAGAAGTGATCATTGAAGTGGAAAATGTCATGATGGCTGGACTAAAACTATTCAGAGAAGAACATGGTGCTCACCTTCTAGAGCTGGAAAATGCACACTCTCATAATTGCCATCATTGAGCTCCATAAGCGAACCTGATTAACAGTGAGAGACATGATATGTAGTTATGATAATACTTCTCTAAACTGGATTAGTATCATTTTAGGGGTTAATTGAAATAGCATCTAGGTAGATGAGACCTGGGTGCCTCTGGGCTCTGGGTGCCTCTGGTCTCTGGGTGTAACGTCTGCAGTAGATGACGACTCCCACTATCAGTGCAGCCATAATGGCAACCCCAGTGATGACCAAAGCCACGACTCCAGTAGAAGCTCCACTGCTCCCTCTGTCATTGGTTTCCAATACATCGTCACTGGTTAGACCTGCTGAAGAAGATGTGAGGTCAAACTAAGCATTTATTTTAACATCATAATCCCACAGCAAGCAGTCCAACACTTAACACTATAATTGACAGTTATGAGCTCAGTGATGCGATTGAATTAAGAAGTAACATATTGCTGTACGTCAGACCTTTCACAACCTGTTTGGCAGTAACTGTGACAACAACGGCATCTCCCACTTTATAAAAGAAACACAATAGTTACATAGCAGTTATGTATTACATCAATTGTTGATAGAGATAATAACAAATAATACTTTAATATCTCACCTTGGACTTGTAGCTTGATCTCAAAGCAACGCTGACTTTGGCCAAGTAAGTACTTACATCTGTACCAACCACTGTCACTGAGATCCACAGATGGGATAGATAATGATGGTCCATAAGATTCAAGCCTTTCCCTCTGCTGGCTAATATCAGAGTATTGAAATATTGGGCTTTCACTGTCTCCTTTCACCATTGCCCAGGAGACATTTTGCAGTTGTTGTGCTGAAGTTATGTTCATTAGGCAATTCAGAGTAGCTGGTGTGCCGGGTGCTGCCTTCACTGCTTGAAGGGTTCTGCAGTCTTCAAGAGGGGTGATAAAATTGATGTAATACATTATTAATGGGGTGTAATTGAAAGGAGCGAGAAGGGAGGGGGGGAGGGGGGGAGACAAATGGGATAATGTTACCTTTCACTTTAAGAGTGGTATTTTTGATCAGAATACAGTCCCATCCTTGCCAGATTTCACAGCTGTATAATCCCTCATCAGATTTGCCTAATCTTGTCAGAGACAGAGACATGTCTCCCTTCCCATCGGCTCTCAATTTAACACGTTCAGCATCCTGGAATTTGGATGTTTCAGGCCTGGCAAGGACAACCTTCGGTTGAGTGGAACGATCTGTGGCATGTTTTGTCCATTTGACTCTGTAGAAGCTCTCTGGACCCATGATGGTCGGTATGGAACAAGGGAGAACTACATCTTCTTCTCGACTGGCTGACGCAATCTCTTGACTCTCTTTAATTTAAAATGAAGAGACTAACATGAGAATCAGTCTGAGAATCAGAGACTGATGGTCAGAGTACATTTCTGTAGTGTTGAACTGTTTCAGAAACAAATGCATGGTGTGTAAATCAGAATTTTATAATAAATCTCATCATTTTTACAAACATTAGAAATATTATTACATTTATTATCAAATAGGTAATCTAATTATGTCACCTTTTAGATCACACTCAATTGGTATATACTGTATACTCCTTTAGTCTACTGACAATAAAACAGGAAACTAAACATGCAAAATATGTTGATAATATTCACTGATTGAATTTGGTAAAGAAAATACTCAATAACCTACTCACCTGTGCATTCTGATATGGTTATCAGTAGAACCAATACTGAAAGACCCAGAAGATAAAAATGTGCCATTATCTGTGTCTATAATGTAACCCAGCAGATGGATTATTTAAGAAATTGAACTGCTGTGGCTTTCTCTCCACCTCTTTTCAGTTCTCTAAGTCAGTAGTTCGAAACCTTTGGCCCCCTCCCCGTCACAGGATGCACAGGGGAGTGAACAACCAACCAGAGAATGATTTTCCCTTTTCAGGTTGTTTCATTTGATTATCAGAGGAGGCCGAGAGGCAGAAAACCATTCAGTATTTCGCAAGAAAAAAGCAAAAATTAGAGAAGAAACAGAAGAAATAGACATGATAATTAATTTAGAAAGATGTTTTTTTCCTATCTATCCCACAAATCATCTTGTGACCGCCCCAAATTATCTTTCAACCACTGCTCTAAGTCATACAGAAGTCTATACATGAAGTGGGCAGGCAAACATTTCTTACAGCTGTAGTTTTTCATTTTAGTGTATCTGTGGCAAATAGTGCCACCATGTGGCAAGAACAAAGGGGTACAGAAAATTAGTGGCCATAGCAGCCTGTTGCAATTAAGTTATTCATCGGTCTCACAAACAATTTCACTTTTTAAAAACACGCCTTGTAAGCAAACTGTTGGTTTCCAAGACAATATAACAGCGACACATCACATTTCTGCCTATTTAAAAGGTCACACCTGTGCATGCTGAACATCATCCCTCCTTCCATAATTGAAATATCAACTTATTTTTTACATCATTTTGTCAGATGGACTTTTACAGAGAAGCTTAGAAATTTGAATGCGCCAATCAAGTATATTAGACATTATTTAAGTTTTAGGTGTCTCATTTAAACTGTATCTATTGGATGATACAACAGTAGCCTCCTTAATCTACTCTTTTTCTGGTGAAAGTCAGACTGTTTGAATTCACCGATGCACCAAGATGTCCCCTTTGCAACCTCCATTTGACTTCAGTCTGTTGTGTGCAGGCTAAATGTAACAAGGGAACTTCACTAATGGTCACATGCTCACTGAAACTCTGACACCCCACTTCCTCTTCTATCTCCATTTAGAGAAACACCACCATAGTTCTTCACACTGTCAGTATCAGCACTCCCACTCCAGTTTTCACTCTCTGTTTTACTCACCATAGTGGAGAGAAATGGACAAGAATATTCAAGGTGAGTCTATCTGTCCTCTGCTATGTCTATTTGCCTTTGTGACTTTCTGTGCCTATAGGCCTATAGCATATTTAGTCGTATGAATATGTCGACAAACAGGTATTTTTCTCTTTTTTTCTTTGCATAATGATGTTCAAGACTTCCTTCTGTGAGTAGGAACCCAGAGCCAGAAAGAAATGTGATATTTTTGTGTGTTTGTATGGTTGTTCATTTCACAGGGGGTAAAGCATATGGCATTATCAAGTCTCAACAGGAAGAGAAACTGAACTCTATCAATGAGGTGAGTGGAACTGATGGCTGACGTGTTTAGGTCAACTCATCCGGTTACAATAGACATCAATGTCTTTTGCAATGCAGCACTTTGCATAATACATCAAATCAATGGCTCAATCCAAACACAACTGCTACTGCTTGCTGCTACCACTATTACCGCAAGTACTACTACTACTACTAATATTAATACTACTACTAATAATAATAATATTACTACTACTACTACTACTAATAATAATAATAATCATCATCATCATCATCATCATAATAATCATAATGATGTCTGATTTATTTATCATTGATTTCTTACTTCTAAAGGCTTTTCTCTCAGATCCCCAGTATGCAGAAGAGGAAGATCTTGCTTCAAAACTCGACATGTTTAAAAGTGAGAATTCAAGAACTTATAAATACATGATGCATTGTAAAACAATCTGTATTCCCTTATCAATATGGGCACATCCATGAATTTTGATTCGTTTATTTATTTTATTTTTTTTACAGATAAATACATGGAGTTTGATCTTAATGACCAAGGAGAGATAGGTAAAATTGCACCGTTATCTTTATTGACCACAAGAGTCTTATAACCCTAATACATCATACTTATCTTTGCACTGATTACTGATAAGCCATCCGTGTCCTCTACTACACCTCTTTTCATTGTAGCCTTCACTCAGTTTGACTCACAAAGATGTGTACTCAGATTATAGGTAGGCTATGATAACTTTTCACTTCTTTGAACTATCAATTTCATAGACATGATGGGATTAAAGCGAATGCTGGAGAAACTAGGAGTGGCCAAAACTCACTTGGAACTGAAAAAGATGATGTCAGAGGTGGTTGGTGGGTCAGCGCAGGACACCAAGCCCCGGCCCATCGGCTACAGCGACTTCCTGAACATGATGCTGGGGAAAAGAAACGCAATTCTAAAACTGTGAGTTTATAAAACAATTATTACACAACACTCAATAGTACTTGATTCACACCAATAAAGCCTGCATCTATATGTACAGGCATGGGCCAGCGTTTTTCAGACACTGGGTGGGGACCCAAAGTTGGGTCACAGGAGGATTAGGGTCAAGGGAAGATTAAAATAAGTCCCCAAATCATTCAAAATAAACAGCTGATAGTTTTTGATAGAAAATTCATTATTGTTTATGAAGCTGCCGGTTATATTACATTGACTGGCTCTATAAAATTAAGCTTCTGTAACCTAGTCTAAGTTAGTTAGTACTTACTTAGTACCTATAAAAAATTTAAATAAATGGGTCCATGAAGAAAAAAGCTTGAAAAACCTTTGCTTAAAGATCTGCCTAATGAAGACTGTTTAATGCAGAAATGTTAAAGACTATTACACCATGCAATGCATTGCAATCTATCAGCAGTTGACATGTCCCTTTCTCTGTTGAAGGATCTTGATGTTTGAGGGCAAGGGTAAGGAGCAGGAGCCCACAAATGCTGGACCACCTTGCCGCAAGACCTTTTCAGACCTACCCTGAAGCATCTGCATTCCAACTGGCCCTGTCTGTCTTTAATGACTTTTGGTTTTATAGTAAGCAGATACAGACCTGCATAGGCTAGAATGTAGCCTAAAGACACCTTGCACCGGAATTGTTTGGATGGCAAATGTATTAAAATGTGAATTTATCAAATGGACATTATTTTGTCACTATATCCTTCGAGTCCCTTCTCCTTACACCGAAGACAATATTCCATACATTTCTCGGACCAGAGAAAATATATAATAGGATCTCAAGTGAAAACACACATTTTACACACATTTTATTATTGTTTTATTATTTAACGCACATATTTTCTCCATAAATATGACCTATCTTTCACTTTGGTAGGCTACTGCCACCCGAGTTACGGGTGGTTATGCTCCCACCATGCATCATGAGGACTTTTATTTTGAAAACTCCGGAAGACCGGAAGACTTGTTATTTTGTCAACCAGGGAGTCGTAAACTAGACAAGCTTGCTAGTTAATGTATTAATATAAGGGTAAGTAAAAGTGGCTTTCTGTAAGCTGTCATATTTACGTTTGAGATAATGTTGTACCTACTTTAAGATGGTAGTTAAATATCACAAAATCTCGTATTATACTAAACGTGTTGACTACCGTTAGCCAGCAAGCAAGTTAGCGTGTAAATCAGGAGCTAGCTACCCAAGATAAAGGGACAGTTATTTATATTAAAGTAAATTGAATGTTTAATGTACTTGAGAGAATTGAGTTTCATTTGAATAGTTTTATACCTACGGTGGAATCAATTTCCTCATCCGTGTTTGTAAAGTTCATAACTTTAGTGTTTAAGGCTGCTGGTTTCTAGCTAGCTAACGTTAGACGTTAAATGCATCACGGTGCACCGCTGACTTTGTTTTGATTTGTCAGGAGGATGAGCAGCTCAGAAGAGGTCTCGTGGATATCCTGGTTTTGCGGATTGAGGGGAAATGAGTTCTTCTGTGAGGTTAGTCTGTAGTAACCCTCTCCCTGCTAAGTGTAAAGTCTCACATCCACCTGGTCGTTGTGATGAGCTGTTGGTGTCATTTCAAAGTCGGCTGAAGTCCAGATGAAACCATATCGCATCTCTAACTCTATAAAGAAAGATGACAGTAAGTTGACATAGTTGCCAACTTACTGCCACAGCAATCAGGAACAACAATCAGGACTGAATTTACAGTTTTCATCTCCAGGACTTCCAGATGAGCACAGCCCACATTCAGTTGTAATGAAGACTTCTGCTTTCCCACATGATATCTCACTTTTTTATTGGCCTGAACACATAGCCTACCTGGTTAATGCTTAATAATGGCTGCAGGGTAAAAGCTGCACATAAGTCTTCTTTGTGCCAATGAATTTAATACATTTTTAGTTTTTAGCACAGATGGGGGGGGGGGGGGGGGGGGGGGGTATTAGTGGCTCACTCAAGAAGCACCTTAAAGAGACATGTGAAAGTGTTCACTTAAAATAACAAGACTGGGAGTTAGTGTGGCTAATGTCATGTTGGCATTAGTGTGTGACCCTGGATTGTCCCATAGGCTCACACAACCCAATTCTAATTTTAACTCCTTGCTTTCTTCGTTGGCAACATCTGACTAATCCTTTTAAGCTCTTATGCAGTGCTTTGACATCAGTGTGTTGTAGCAGAGTGTGTGCCGTTGCAACACGTTGTAGCAACAGATAATCAATGTTATGGATAGCCATGCCTTGTCTTCTGTTCCTATGTTACAGGTTGATGAGGACTACATACAGGACAAGTTTAACCTGACAGGTTTGAATGAGCAGGTGCCCCACTATCGCCAGGCTCTGGACATGATTCTCGACCTGGAGCCAGGTGAGAACATCAGGGAAGTAGCCGTTCCCACTTGAAATGAGATCAAGCACTGTCACTGATTTAACTACTTCAATAAACTTTCATTTGACAGATGAGGAACTTGAAGACAACCCCAACCAGAGTGACTTGATAGAGCAGGCAGCGGAGATGCTCTATGGGCTTATTCATGCACGTTACATCCTCACAAACAGAGGCATTGCACAGATGGTAAGCTACATTACAGAATCAGTCTATGTTTCAAATGCTTTAGTTAGCTATTCTCATTTCTAATTCTTATGTGCTCCATGACAAGCATTAACAATGGTTTTTCTGAAATTATTGTTCTTAATAGTTGGAAAAGTATCAACAAGGGGATTTTGGCTATTGCCCCAGAGTCTATTGTGAGAATCAGCCCATGCTTCCCATTGGTAAGTCTGATTCTTTTCATTCCCTTCACATTAAACATGGCCTCCCTTACGTAAGAGCCATGCTCCACCTTTGAACTTTGTTTATGAAGACATGCTCCACTCTGTCATCTCTTGTCCTATGCAGGTTTGTCAGACATCCCAGGTGAGGCCATGGTGAAGCTTTATTGCCCAAAGTGCATGGATGTGTACACCCCAAAATCCTCCAGACACCACCACACAGACGGGGCCTATTTTGGGACAGGATTCCCCCACATGCTCTTCATGGTGCACCCAGAGTACCGTCCAAAACGACCAGCCAACCAGTTTGTGCCAAGGTTTGTTTGCCTTACTCTGTCTCGCTTGTCATTTATTGCTAGCATGAACCTATTGACAGTATGATTTACATATCCCCTGTTCTGACTGAAATATGTCTTCAGAAAATAATCTTTTCAGATGTTGAGCAAATCTGGTTTATCATCTCATTGTTGCTTGTGTATTTTTGACTTTCAAGAACTAGGCTTGGCCCATGGTCATGAACCATTTTTTACACTTTGGGGATAATGTCAGCTGTTAGTTACAGTAAAGAAGCATAAAAATGGAGACCCAAGTTTTTTTCAGGACCCTGACAATATAGTATAAACTTAGAGATGCTGTAGTCAGTAGGATATTGATGTATATAGTTTTAACCAATGCATAACTGTCAAATGAGATGTAGTAATGACCTTCTATAGCTGCTTCGCTCTTTTGGAAGGTCTATAGGAAAGTAATTATAAGATTCTGCAGAATATCCAACCATAAACTCCCTGAATTGTCTCAGATGGTAGCATGAAGCAGATTATTGGCTACTGATGGCCATGACAACAGCCATTTTTTTTTCTTGCCTTCTAATGTACCTTCTGCACTGATTTTGACAGTGATTTTAATAAGAGAATTCTTTGTGTTCCCTTTCAATTTCAACAAACGGGAAATGATTGTATTTTCTTATGTTTTTTAGGTTATATGGTTTCAAGATACACCCAATGGCTTATCAACTCCAACTTCAGGCTGCTTCAAGCTTCAAGAGCCCAGTGAAGACAATTCGCTAGAACTTACCCTTGACCAAGACAGTGGATACAGAGACTTTTTTTTGCCGTTTACTACTTGTTCCAAGCGATGGATTAATTGTAATCCCAATAAAGGCTTGTACAGAACTCCCAACCCATCTCAATGCAGATAGACACATTTAAGTCCTTTTTTAGATCCACCTGTTTCCTATCGTCGTAAAACACTTACAATTTAGCAAAAGTTTGGTTCTCCTGTGTTAAACGTTATTATTCCCAAAGGATCCATCTCCTGATACAATGTTTTACCTGAATTGATGTCAGTTTTTTTATTCACATTTTTAAGGCTGGTTTCTCTTATTCAGAAAAAGGACTAATTCAGTGACAATATAAGCTTTGGTTTAGATGTATAGCGACTGTGGCCTATATCAGTGATTCGATCATTTTGAAAGATAATGTTGAATTGTGTCAAATCACATTTACCTGTGCTGCAGAACAAATGTTGGAATGTGCGTAAGCTTTGCTCCTCAGGGTGAGGGCATCATTTGTCACTAACGGCAACATATGGATGTAAATGTGATCAGGTATTGTTTGCAAGAAACAAGGAACACCAGATTAGAGGGTGAAAGTCAGGTTTTCTTGAAGATGCACCTTCGCTTGGTTTCCATTTCATTGTTACGGTCTCCGGTTTCATTGAATGAGTGGTTGTGCACTTGCTTCATTGTTAAAACACCTGTAACATCAACATTTTCCTGATAATTCTCTACTTGCAGCTATACTTTGTTTACATTATGGTACTACAATCTACAAACTGTTACAATCTTTTTCTGTCTTAAGAGTTTGGTGATAATTATCCTGTTGACTGACTGGTTTCAAATATGCGGCAACATCCACTATGAAACAAGTGAATGGCATTAAATATTTATTTCTTACAAAGATCTCATGGATACTTTTTCAGTTCTAAGTGAAGTGGGATTTACATAGACACAGAGCCTGCTAAAATGCAAAATTATGCATATTTTATTTTTTCATAAAAAGACAGGGATAGGTCACAAGAAAGCAATATTTTCCAATGTCTAAAATCTAGTTTTCTTCATGTGAAATTCTACGTTTTCCTTCTGGAACGGGTTGTCCTTGTTCATGTAGCTACAATACCAAACGCTTTTTCAGGTAAAAAAAAAAAAAAGGCTGCTACCAAACATGCTAAACATGCTAAAAGGGTTTTCGTATATTTTAAGCATTTCTTCTCCTACGGAAAAATACAGGATACAGCAAGTGAGAGCAATCTACTTTGTCTATGTGGTAAAAAGGCTTTACAAACTTGGTTAATAATGCAATATTTAACATTGTGACATCTTTAGTAGAAGCCTGGAAACTGGCTTGTGTTGAAACATCACAGTACAACGAATCACATGAAACAGTTCCTACTTTACAAATAAATTACTGTATAGTAGAACATGTAAAAAAGACAAACATTGTGCCCCTATGAGAGAAAAGCCACATACACTGGGACAGCTGCCTTCACCTCTTACACATGGTTACTGTGACAGTCAAGCTTCATATTTATTGACCTCCTTGGCTGAACAAAAATGTACATTTAAGGTAAGGATGGATATACATATTTGGACATTCCTCATACAATCATACGGAGGTCTGTAGTCTTACAAAGAATATCAAAACCTGAGATAAACAGACCAAAGCTTGTTAAACTTTTCTTATCAACCAAATATACTCAAATCACTTACGAAGGTATCAAACAAAAAGTAGGGCAGAGGGAAGCACTCCTTTGTCGTTTTTAAATTCTGAAAAGTTTGATATAGCCTACTCGGTGGTGGATTACAAGAGGAAACGAATAAGACAATGATTCAGGGTGTCAGGCAAGACAGGTAAGGAGGTCTTTGATAGGGACCTCTCAAAATTCAGAGTAAACAACAAAATCGTAACCTACCATTCAATAAGTAGATGGACATGAATAACTTAAAAACCTCAATTTATACAAATACTATAAAAGCATTAATTCTATAAAATAGAGAAACATTTCAAAATAGATCAATTTTCAATTCAAACTTTACAATAGTGTGTAGGCTACTAGTTCTTGGCTAGTTGGGGAAGAAAATATTTAGGATTTTGTTTTTCCTTTTACCTGAGCAGTGAACAAAGCCAAACAGCTGTCCAAATTTGAGCACAGAATATCTTTGTTCACATAGGTTAATGTGAGGTATGTCATTTCATTTCACAAAAAAGTCTGCTCCTCAAAAAGACAACAAGTAAACAAAAAAGGAGTTCCCTTGAATATGGTCTTATGTTCCCCTAGCAGCACCGAGGGAATAAATGCTGAAACTGAAACTTTTGTCTAAACTAGAGTGAAAACAGTGCATTTGTATAAAATTAACAGAATGTAAAAACGTCGAATAATTTTCAAAGTAAGAACCTAGGAAAATAAAAGCGTTTAAAAGCAAATGAAAGGGAAATCACTCAACTGAAAATTCTGTTTTTTTTTTAAACAATAAAAATGTATAAACTAGGCTTTTTGAACACCAGGATGAGAAATAAGCGTTTGATCTTTTCTACCCTTCTCTACCTAGGCTAAGATCCTCTACTAAGACTTATCTAATCAGTCATCCACTAATTTTAGGTGCAGAGGTGGATTCAAGAGATATTGTTCAGGTATGTGTGTGTGGTAGATAGAGCTGGTCACTGTGTGTGTGTGTTGGCCAGGGCCTACTGAGCGCTGCAGTCTGACGTAGAGGTGGGGGTGGGGGGGAAGGAGGGTGCTGGTAGAAATGTAGGTGGTGATTCAGTTACATTGCTGATGCTCCGCCGTCATTCTCCTGGAAGACACACATTTGGTGTACTTGTATTAGTCTTAATATGAATTGGTAAAGACAAAATGAGGCTTAATCCTCAATATTCTGTCCATTGCTGTTATGTGTCATGGGCAGAAGGTTATAGAGATTTATTTATCTGTACCTGGTCTTGGTCAGCTTCAGAGTCCGCAGTTATGACAATTCTCTTCTCTACACGAGACTCTGAAGATCCAGTTTTCACTACCTGATAAGAGGGAAGGGAAAAAGGGTTATCAGAGAGGTTGGAGAGGATAATAAAATAAATAGAAAGCCAGAGAGAGATTGTACTGCTGACCTTGGAGATGTGAGTGGTAGTGGTGGTGACTGTGGTGCCACTAGTGGTTTCTGAGGTAATGGTACGGGTGCTGGACAGAGTTGTGCCGTCTTTGTCCTCGTCTGTCCCGTCGACTGCCACCTGAGGAGAAGACCAAGCGAGGTTGACTCAGTAATTAGTTGAGGTGTGGCGCAGTGCTGCCTCGTGCTCAGCTTGGAGCCCCTGGCCTGGTCCTCCCAGACCTGCTTACTCTATATCTATCCCCTCCATGCAAAATGATGGCGATAGATGGGGGTTGTCCATAGCTAAGACAGATCTGGGCTGAGCAGGCGGCGGAGCCCCTACCTTTGAAGACTCATAGGTGATGGTCTTGGTCGGGACGATAGGGACCTCTGTGGTGGAGATGTCACTGGATAGGGAGTTGGAGACAGCTGTGATGGTGACTGTCTGGGTCTGCACCAGAGGGGGCTGTGGATGGGAGCATAGCCCCATGAGTGGCTGTGACCAGACACCTCACACCTCTCACAGCAACCATTTTATTTCACACCATGCATTCCCTTATAAGCCATTGCCTGTGTAAATCAACTCTTACCACAACAGTCGAGTTACTTATTAACTGTTACCATTATTGGGATCAATAATGCTTCCCACCACCAGCTATTATGAAAGGAAAAGGGAAGCAGAAAATCCCCAAGCCATAAGTGGATTGGATAGAGGATGAAAGTCATGTCAATGTGTCAGAAACAACACTGAGTAGAGAAGAATGTACTAGTGCTATGGCAACCCGTCACCATAGTTGAGAACTTATCACACCACTATGCAACACCTCTGCAGCATACTGTTACATTCAAACATGCTGATGATGAACATAATCCATGCCGCCCACACATAATTCAACTACCTTTACAGATTCAAAGATTAGACGTAGCTTTGTTTTGCTAGTCCTAATGATGCTGCAGAGGGGTGAGCAAGTGTGCCAGCCACGGAGTCATACAGAGGCCAAGCAGAGACAGAGAATCAGCATCAGCATCACCCTGAGGTGGGGGGTGGGCTACCTGGAAGCAGCGTATGACATGGGGACCACCGCTCACGAAATAGGAGGCTGGGGAAGATCCAACTATCCTCCCAGAGTACTCCAACCCAGGATATGAAGCTTCTTCCTCCTGCTCCTCCTTCAACTGGGTCTCATCTATAGCCGTACTGGACAGGCGGTGGGAGGGAGGCAGCTTTGCCATCTCCACCTCTACGATAGGCACCAAGGAGGTCTCAGAAACTACACCCTCTTCCTGATCACACGGCTCTGCCACATCAGGGGCATCATGGGCTTCAACACTATCAGGCTCGCTCTTTCGGCTCGCAGTGGGGCTGGGTACGCCTGAGAAGCCCAAATTGCTGCTGGTTTCCTCATGTGCAGCCTTAGTGTCTGAACCGTCCCGTGTGGGACTAATGCACAAACTCTAAAAAAGACATAACATAGTCACTGTATGATAATGGATAGGTGAAATGTTACTACTGACATAATATGTACAGTAATATGCATTTACATAAATTTTTTATTATGTATGCATATGAGTTAAATATATATGCGTTTATGTATATAGTATGTATGTATACTTAGTATCCACTTATTAGGTACACCTCCCCATTTACGTAAACAGATCACTCCTCCAGATAGTGACCCAGGATTGGTGTGATAAACAAAAAAACGTCGCAGTCCAGTGGCTGAAAGGTGGACCACAAGTATGTAAACACCATGAATCCATGGATCCATCCTGCATAGTGTCAACGATAAAGGCAGGTGGTGCTCTAATGGTGTGGGGAATGTTTTTTGGCTGCACATTAGGCAACTTATTACCAATTCAACACAACAATTTGAAAGCTACACCAGGTGTTTGAATGCCACACCAGGTGCATCCCTTCATGGCCACAGTCTCCCCTTTTTTAAATTGGTACTTCCAGCAGGATAATGTGGCATGTCACAAATACATTGTCTGAAGATGGTGACTTTACTTTCCTGCAGCGGCCAGCACAGTCCCCAGATCTCAACCCAATAGAACACCTGAGGTGGATCGGCATGTTCGCGGCATGAATGTGCCACTGAAAAATCTGCTGAAACTATGTGACACTTTCAAGTCAGCATGGACTGTTTCCAGCACCTTGTTCAGACTGTCCTGGAGGCAAAAGGGGGTACTACACCTAGATGTACCTAATTAAGTAGATACTGAGTGTGTAGTGCTTGCATATATTTCAGGTATGTACAAGCATGAATGCCATGCATATGTGTCAGAATGGAATGTTTTTTTTTGGTCTGGATTTTTTTCAAGAGGGAGGGATTGCAAACATGTTGTGCCATTTACACCACTCAGTAGTTAGCCTTTCATTAATACATAATAAAGATCGCTTCAATGAAACATCTGAAATCTAAATAACAAAATCCAGGCTCCATGAAGGGAACAAACAATCATATGTACTGTATATGGAATGCCTTTTATTCTTTTGGTCAAAACTGATTGTCAAAAAGTCATGCATCACGAATCTCTTGCAATTGCTACATAATGCCTTGCCAAATACTGGTGAAGGACAAAGGTTAATATGTATTACTATTAAGCTGCCTCAAGGTCTCCGAAAATACTATGTACTGTGACAAAGAATATTGAAAAATTACCCAGTAACCAGACTTTATGGAAAAAGATGTCATGTCTTTGATTGCTGTTTTCATGTGCTGAATTCATGTGGTTTCAGGGTCACATGTATATATAAAAAAAACATCACAGTGTCACCGATCAGCTAATCCTAAAACAATGTCCTAAGACAACTGACGGCATAAATTTACCTTGAAATGTGTATAAAAGCAGGCTCTAAGTGATATAGACAGACATGAAAAAATCTCTAGATAAAAGCCATGTGTGAAGAAATATTGGTAGATGTATCAATGAATAGTCCAACAGACATCACAGAAAATGCGAAAGAGAAGTGGTTTCATTGTTATTTCCAGTCTTAACCAGTCTTTGGAGAACAGGTCTGTTTCTGGCTGGAGAAACCAAGGACATTTTGCAGTGAAAAGCACAGAGGAAGTGAAGGTCTAGTTCCACAGAGGCCAGAAAAAAAAACGGGCAGCTTCTCAAGTAGAGCAGAGGAGGATGAGAAAGGAAGGATGTGACAGTGATGTGTCGCAGAGGAGGCGGAGGAAGGAGAGGAGGAGAAGAGGAAGCTAGAGGTTGATGGGTAGATGACTGGGTGCGGTCTCCACGGCTCACACTCACACCTGTGTGGGACTTCCGCAGGGTCAGGACGGCCCCTCAGCTGCGTTTGGAGTAGAAGTCTAGGAGGGGGCCGCGCGGGAGGCGGATGACAAACTGAGGGGGGAGGGGGAGGAGGGAAGAGAGATGAGAAGGAGGAATTTTGAAATGTCTGCAATGACCGGGAGCGGACTGAAGTTGTAAAAGCCTGAGTTGGGCAATAACAAATTTCTAAAACTCTTAGTCAGATTTCAGTAGTATGGCTTAAGTGTAACAGAGTCTAGTGTTACTAGCACATGCATTTTAACATGCATTTTTTCCTACAACCCTTGGTATATTCACTTCACACTTCAGGCTTCGAAAAGGCAGAAAGTCATCCACACTTGTACCTTATTTAAACAAGGGGTGCATTTTGTTTTCCCACAGTTTTTAAATTGGAAATATCTCAGCTATAGTCAACTGTAAGAGTCAGTACAGCCAGCATGATCTTGGTTTCTTGCCAGTCATATTCACTCTGAAGCTTAAGCAGTATGACAAATTGGTTGGTAAATAATTTGAGCTCAAACAGTGACACTTTGTGTCCATGCCACTCAGCAAGAGACATTTGACCAGTGTCAAATAGTTGATCAGTGATCGCTCAAATCAAACAGGATGTACTCCAATCAGAACAAAATTAATTCAATTGATTTCAGTACAACTCTAAGGTGCCTTGATGATATACTGTACTTGGAGACAATCTGAAAGTGTAAAACTGGTTTCTGTGGGGGTTGTGATTCTAGTCTAGCCATTGAAAAGGTGTCATGTAATCATTACAACATTAACGCCAGTAATGATATAATTATACTAGAATTAGAATTGTTCTAGAATCCTGTAATAATTACATGTGTTAGTGTCAATATAGGAAGAGCAGTGTACAGAGCTGACTGAGATAGTTGTGATACAACTGTGAACGAGGCCTTGTCTCTATGCAGAGAAACAAACCAATGCTTGGAGAAAGCGAGCAGCTTAAGAGTAAAAGCAGCGGGAAAAGAAAGAGTACAAAGCAAAGAGCATGGAAAGTAGGAGGGAAAAAGCAATGAGGGAGGGAGAGGAGAGGAAGACCGGTGAAATCCACACTCTGCTCAGAGTGAAAACGTGCAAAAAGTCAGGAGAGTGGTCTTCACTGGGTCATGCAGTAACCTTTCCATGTCAGGTCTGTTGGTCATGCAATGCATGTAAGGACAAGTCTGGGCTCAGAGGCATCCTGTGGGTCTAAGATGAACCAACTGGGTGCAGAGAGTGGAGAGCCTGTTCCAAAGACATCTCATCCAAATCACTCTCCAAAGTGAAAAGACAGACACTATTCAACAAGTCCAACTGCATTCTTCATACACATGCATGTGTTGCATACCACATGCCGTTACCTTGAATAGGTCTGCACATGCATACAAAATCTAATATGCGCAAAATAGCAGAGCACCAAGAATGACAACTGGAAGAGTCTGATCCCCTCTAAAATCTTATTAATTTCTTCAATTTGCATCTTCATCATCAAAAGAATCAGATCTTATGGGGTGTTACAAAACTGTCCTCAAGGTTCAAGATGACATAGGATTTAAAACTCCAAAATCTTGCTCAAACATGAGACATTAGTTACAATTTCAGGTTCTTCAGTCCCGTCACAAATGCATGCAGATTGCTCACACTGCAATGCCACATAAACTAAGTGCAGCGATGGTTTCCAATCCAATCCAATCATCTAAGCAGATGTACAGCCAAAATGGAAAACACAAGATGAGATGAGGTATATAAAAAATCCATTTCAACTATGTCAGCTCAGGAATTAATAAACTTTATGAGTTATTTGGATTTTTTAAAAATATTTCAATTAAATTGAATCTGTTGTATATTTTACTCCATTTCCTGAACTGACTTAGGATGAAGATATAGGGATTTGGTGTCAAGTGGCTGGTGTGGGACACTTACCCCATCTGCACTGGGCAGAGGCTGACCATTGATACCCAGGGTGCGGAATGGAGAGTGTGTGGACAGGCGCTTGTCCCACTCACTAGGCTTGGTCTCCGGGAGGGCTTCCATGAAGTTCCTCTTCAGCTCACTGATACTGGCATGATGCTTGAGCAGATCCTCCTGAGGCTTATCGAACTCCTTTACAGAGGAAAGGAGAGAGGAGAGAGAGAGAGTTGGGGGTAGGGTGCAAGGGAGGGGAGGGCGCCCAGTAATTTGAGCAAGGAGACATATGGAGCAAAAAGGCCATAAGGGGAGGAAAGATAAAAGGTGAGGGTGAGGGGAGATCCATAGATAGATAGTGGAGGTTGGATGGGGAGGGAAAGGGAAGTTTAAGGAGATGTTTGTGGTTGGGAGAGAGGGAGAGTAACAAATAGAAGAGAATAAAGAAAGGTGAGATAGAAAAAAAACACGTCAGACCATGGAGCTTTTCTGCTGCAGTCATAAAATTTGTGTTGATTTATAGCTGATTAAATAAATTATTTAATCAAAGCAGAAGCAGGGTTACTTGGTGCTTTTCTAGACCTCTGAAAGGTGATGTTATTTACAACGGGCCAGAGCTCAATTGTTCTGGATAGGTTCTGGATAGATTATCATACTGTAGGTTCTCAAAGGATTATCAGCGAAGCAAATTGGCAAATTAACTCTGGTTGTTGAATCATGAGACCAAACACAGATTCACAAGAGAGAGGACACAGATTCATGAGGAGTCAATGCCATGATTTACAAAAGTTGATTATTACAGATTATTTTGAGTTCTGGATGGGTAGGGGCTATAAAGTATTACACAGCAAAGCGTTAATGGGTGTATTTCATAGCATTAGGCTAACATTAAAAAAACGTGTTGAAAACAGGTTGCAAATCAAACAGCAGCGAGGTAATGTTAGCAGACATGGTGCAAGTTGTCAAAGATGCAGGCCCAGTATGGATGGAGACCTTTCTGGTTTGATGGGAATGACAAAAGCAACAACAGAAGCACTGATGTGTTTGGCAACACTTAACACCAAGTTGTTCTTTGTGGACTTAAATTAGTAGAGAGCATGGTATTTACACACATACTGAAATGCACGCTCTCAAAGTTATGCTGAATAGAAGTGCAACTGCTTAAATAACGACTGAAGTAATCACAACTTACTATAGTGCTAAAGAGCAACTTCATGCTAAGTGTTTATCAAAATTTCATTAATTTCATACATAACAGCAAAGATGTATGACTGGGCAGAATTGTTTACATTTACATCCCTACAGTCAAAAGCTTTACTTTGTAGAACTGCAGAGAAAGTTTAATGCACTACAGCCAAGTAAGACAATGAGAAGGAACGAAGATGGAGAGGGCAGAGCAAAAGCAGGAACAGGAGAATACTGATGATCTGGAAAAACTAAATCATTGATTAAAAATGGAGCTGTTCGTGAATCCTGAGTAGAAAGGGAAAACCACCTGGAAAAGTTAGCTGAGATAACACTTTAGCTTATCCACCACATAACTGGGCTGATCATTAGGGACACTTTTACAGATGAGGTACAGCATCCTCAGGTTTGTGTATATCTGTGCAAGTAAAGGGACCCTGATCCTAATCAATACTTATTTGTTATAGGCTCAACAGCACTCTCCTGAAACAAGTGATTGGGTTAGAGTTATATTGCCACACAAAAAGAAAACACAAAAAAAAACATCATCAAAGAAATCTACACAGCCAATCAATTATGCTGATGCAAAAACTGTGAATCATGCCACATGCAAGCGTGATAATGAACAGCAGCCAGTGAGCCAAAGAGCAAGAAAATACAGCTAGAGACTGAAATCTCCAGAAGGGATACAAACCTCCAACATTAAAAGGCTATGTCTGATATAAATTGAGTCACCCTCAATTTTCTTAGCTCTTTTCTGTGAAAAATGAAAGAACAAAAAAAGTGTGGGTTTGTTTTAGTTTCCTTGTGTGACAGCAGCAAACGGCCACACCTTGGACATGCATTGCTACTCTGTTCACTAAAGTGCTAATACAGTAGACAAGAGGAGTGGAGAAGAGTCTGCATGCAATATAGTTTGGGGCCAAGTGACCACAGGGACCAAAGACGACACATAACCCCAGGTACGCTAACAAAGCAGGGAACCTGGGGCTCTAGAAGATTTCTATTTTTAAAATGAGGGAGAAATAAGAGGTGGTAGCGTGACAGAAACGCGATAAAACAGTAGTTATCATGCCCCTTTTTAGTACGATGCATTTAATCCATCATCATGCATGTGCATTCCAGGGTTTACTACAACAGCAAGCAATGAGAAGACATTAATGCCCTGTAAACTTATACTTTTCTCATTTGTTTCTAATACAAAACAACAATTACAGTTATAGACTGCTCACATAGTCTATCCATTCTCACATTTGTACCCATTAAAATATATCTGGATTGAACCTGATGTGGATGTCATTAAAGACCTAGCGGTATGGGAGCACAACATGAGGAGAGGGTGAGATTAGTCTGTTGGATGAGAGGCTCGGTGTTATCAGAATGGGGGTGGAGAGATGACTATGGAAACACGCCTGAAATACCAGACGAAGAATCTGACCTTGCGCATTCGCACCACCTCCGTGCTCGTCTCCTCAGACTGGTGTTACCCCAGGGAGGAGAGAGAAGCACACATGTTAGCATCCTCTGCTCGTTGGCTTCAACATTCACAGTTTAGCCATAGTGGAAACCAGTGCACTGAGTGGCGACATGCATGAGGCCAGTGTCTGACACCAACCTGAAGCTTAATGTCCCCATTGACGGTGGGTATCAGCGTAGAGGCTACTTCGCTCTGGTCCCTCCCCACTGCTGGCTACAGCAGCAAGAGAGACACAGAATGAAGTGTTTACATTCGAAGAGTTTCCATTAACTATAATCAAAATGCTCATGCGATCAGTAAGAGGACGCATGAATTAACTGACAATTCTATTGCACTGGCACCAGCTGTCCTAATAGGCAGAGAAGGTCTACACATATATGATGCTACCCTTTTCTTGAACATCTAATTTTACACTTTCACTGAAATTATGTGACAAAATAGTCTGTTTCAGATAGTGATTAGAGAGCTTCAATACCTTGACCTCAGCCACACCCTCGGTTTTTGAGGGCTCCACAGCTTCTATAGTGACCTCCAGCTTCCTTTCCTCCTGGCGGCTGGTCTTGATAGGAGTGGAGGTCTGGGGCTGGTCCAGGGCCATGGGGATCCCTGCCTCTGCCAGGGCAGCCTGGGAGAAGACGGGGGCACTGACCGGACGGGTGCCCCTGTGTGTGCCCACCACTGGACAAAACACAGATAAAATGGAAGTGTGAATGAAAGGCAGTGTACTTCAGCACAGTTGGTAGGGTGAGATAGTATGCACATTTGAGATCACTCACGAAAGCATAAATGCAAACAGCCACACCATACTTACAGTCAGTCTCAAGCCTTGATGTGATCATATAAGTGCACCGACTGCAGGAGTATACTATACCTTCATTGCTTAGTTCATTCTGATCTAAAATGAGCAGCACGCGGCAAAACTTGATGTGAGCCGGAAGCGAATATCCACAATGTGGAATGAGAGCAAAAGCGTGGTTATTTGTTCTTGCTACCATCCAATGATGGATGCAAAGGCAGATGTTGTTAGACTGGATTGAGATGTTGAAATGTTGAGATAAAGAAAGCGCAATTTCTTCAGTATGCAAAAGCATGATGAGAGATCCATGAACAATGCTGAACATGCATTCCCATCTCCGGACACATCCTCTTCTGAAGAGAAGTCAGGGTATATTACAATAAGGCGGCAAGGTTTTGACTTGATGTTAGTACGGTTTCCATGGAGCCAAAAAAAGCATGACCATGTGTTAGCTTGTTCATCTGAAAGAAAAGACAAACCAGAACAGGCGAAAATACCTGACTCCTTGAGGTCAACATCGAGCAGAACAAACCAATCATCGTCTCTATGTGTTGGTGGATGTCTCTCCTCCAGGATTCTCTTCTCAAACAGCGGTCTCCTCTCTGGCATAGCAATCCTTGTTTTGGCCTGAATGGGTGGAACTTTGACCGCAGGTCTTACTTCTGGGTAGAACTGGATGCGCTCATGGACAGCAACTAACAGAAATACACAACCATTCTCAAGTGATACTGTGCAAATAAAACTTTGTACAAAATATTAAGACCACCTGATCTTCCAGTGAAATAGACTGACCAACTGAATTTAGATAATAGCTGATAAAAGACAGATAAAAGCGCTGTCGAGACTTGAGTGCAAATCAATATTAGGAGGGTAGCTCTAATGTTACATAATCGTTTAACATTGAAAACCATACTCATGATATCAAAAAGTGAATATTTACTGTGCATTATTCCAATTTAAGTATGTTGGTATTCACAAATAAACCACATATCTCCGACAATCAAGAGAATTCTAGCACAATAATCATGGTGGATTGAATCTTAGGATGGTGATGGTACCTGATTTCTTAGGGGCCACATCCAGGAGAATAAACCAGTCATCTTCCACCTCTCTCAGTGGCTGAGGCGGTCTCTGCTGTAGGATCTTTTCCTGTTGCCACATCTCCTCCACTATAGTAACTCTCTTCTGTGCTCTCTGCTCTACGGCTGCGAACTCTTTAGAGGGTTTTACCTCAGGATACATGTGGACACGTTCAGCCACAGCCACTGAGGCAGAGCACACACAAAGAAAAAAAATCAAACTTATAATCAACCTTTGCCATTCACTGAAATGCAATAAGTTATTGTCATCTGGGCTTAAGCTGTTATCCGATAGCTAAAACCAATCATCTCCTTCCACTTTCTCTATCAGACAGTGTTTTCCCCATTATGATCGCTTACTGATGTCTCTCCTCCACTATCACCTTCTCCTGCTGCCTAGTCTCCTACACAGTTGTGAATTTATGTGGTATCTGCTTAATAGCCTCTGCAGCTACTGGGAGCACTGAAACAACCAAACAGCAACCATAAACCTAATAATATACGATATGGTTTCTGAATATTTGACTAGGAGACTGTTAAAATGTGTGTAAAAGAACTTAATCTATCCTCAAATCCTACACCTTTATTGAAAGGCATTTTTAAGGCCTTTATTGTAAATAAAAGTGTGCTTATGACTTTGTTTTTAAATCATCCTGCCTGGTTAAAACCAAGGTTAAACAGATTAGTTGATCATAATAGACATTTGCAGCTCTAAGGCAAATATCAGCACCATGTTATTCTGTCACACAAAAACAGAGCCAAGTTACCAAAGGAATACATACATAAAGCAACAGCCAGACATAAAACGGTGAATACCTGGTACTTTAGCGGCAACATCTAGTAGCACAAACCAGTCATCATCCACCTCTCTTGGTTGTGGTGGCTTAATCTCCACTAACACCGCAGGTGGTTTCACATCTTCCACTAGGACCTTTTGTTTTGGCTCAATGGCTGCCACCACATCCTGAATACGCTCAGCCAATGCAACTGACACAGAAGAATATGGGTAATTAAAATGCGATGCAACCTCAACATTGGAAGCAACTGAAAAATGATGTAAGAATTTATTACTGATACAGCCATTTCAACTTAAAAGCAAACCAAAAAGCATCAGCTGTTCAGGACAGTTTGTTTGCTAGCCATGTGTCACACCACTTGAACAAGCCTATTAGCAGGGGGAGAGGTGAGTTTACAGGGGAGTGTACAGAGACCCTTTGGTAATGAAAGGTACCTGGTGGTATGACAACAGGCTTTTCACGGATGATGTCGAACACGACAAACCAATCATCTCCTTCTTCTCTTTCTGACGGCGGTGCCATTTGGACCTGTTTAATTTCAGACAGACGTGTCTCATCTTGCCCGCTGTCCGCACCAATTATCACCTTCTTCCATGTTCTAGTCTCTGTGGTCATCACGTCAACCACAAAGGTCTTGCTCACATCCTGAATAAGCTCAACAGGAGCAACTGGCACAGAGAGAGAGAGTGTCAAAGGAACTGAGGGACGCTATACATATCCATGAAACAAATGTTAAGCTTGACAAGAAAAGCTGGTTAAAAGTTGAGCCAACGTAGCAATGGACATATCGTAAGTGTGGCGGAAGATGACACATTTCAGGGTAAATTATGGTAACAATGGTGATGCAACTGATGCCATAAAAGATATACCTGGAGGTACTACGACTGCCTTCTCACGCACAGCCTCAAACAGCACAAACCAGTCATCATCTCTCTCAGGCAGTGGCTGGGACAGCTGCTGTCTAATCTGCTCCAGCACAACCGGTTTCGGTTTCTGCTCTATGGTTTTCACTTCAATTACAGGTCGGAGGACATCTGGATAAACTTGGCTCGGTACTGCCAGAGAAACTGAAAACAAACAGGATTCATACTTCAGCCAGAGCGGAAAGTGCGACAGAAGCCATACATTTTGATTGGGCCAACAACGGATGCCGTCTTTGGTTAGTTTACTTAACACAAAATTAATTTCTATTTTAAGTTTGGTTTATTTTGGTGTGATAGGATGGGGGGAAAGAAGAGGAAGTTTAGATGGTAGTAAGTACCTGGAGGTGAATAGGACACTTCTCTGGGAATAACATCCAGCAGCACAAACCAGTCATCATCTCTCTCCCTCACTGGCTGGGATATTTTCTGCTCTGGAATAATCTGCTTGGGATGCCTCTTGTCCTCTTTCTGCACCATGATCTCTTCAACTGTTACCTCCTTCCTGGACTCTACTGTTATCACTTCAACCACAGTAGAGATGCTTTCTTCTGGATAAACCTGAACATACTCCCCCCTGGTGACTAATGACAGAGACAGAATCCTAAGACACGAGAGCCAAAAAGGTGACAAATAACCATTTAAGTGTTCATGGTGGAACTGAGAAGCAACACTGGGGGAATTCAGCAATACCTGGTGGCACAAATGATGGTTCTCTAGGGGAAACATCCAGAAGCACAAACCAGTCATCTTCTATCTCTTTCACAGGCTGAGGCGGTGCTATTTCTCGCTTGGGACTCAGATCTTGTTTCATCTGTGTGTCTTCTACTACAACCTCCATTCTTTTCTCTCTCTGTTTGATTGTTGTCATTTCAACCAGAGTGACACGCTCTTCTGGACGCACTTGAACACGCTCCACAACAGCAACTAACACAAAAGAGATAAAAATCCTCAGACATTAGAAACTATAGAGGTGCTTTAAGAATATGAGCATCTGCAAAGCTCAAGGGAGCTGCTTATGATTTGGTGGAGCTGTGAAGCAGCATGAGGGATTTTAGCAGTACCTGGTGGCACATAAGATGTTTCTCTGGGAACAACGTCCAACAGCACAAACCAGTCATCATCTCTCTCTCTCACTGGCTGTTGTGGAATTTCTTGTAAGTATCTTGGTTCCTCTTCTCTTATCTTTATCTCTTCTACTATGACTTCCATTCTCTCCTCATCTGCTGTAATGTCAACCTCAGAGGCAAAAACCTCTGCATCCATCTGGCCACGTTCCTTCAAGGTAACTGATACAAATAAAGTCAAGAAACAAAATATTTTAACACAAACGGCAACACAAAGTGCCATAACACTGGCAACCATGTACAATGCAAGGCAGTAGGGATTCAATGCTGTTTTGAAAAGCAGCATGAGGGATTACAGCAGTACCTGGTGGCACATAAGATGTTTCCCTGGGAACAACATCCAGCAACACAAACCAGTCATCATCTCTTTCTCTGACGGTCTGTGGTGGTGGGATCTCTGGTACACGTCTTTCTTCCTCTTCGCTTATTTTTATCTCTTCCACTATGTCGTCCCTTTTCTCCACAACTGTTGTAATTTCAATCTTTGAGGTGAAATGTTCTCCTGCATCCATCTGAGCACGTTCCACCATGGCAACTGATATGACGAGAGTGAAGAAACAGAACCCTTGAACATGGGAGGAAACATGCAGTACTACAAAGCTGACAAGAAGCAGCATTGGGAAGGGGGAGCGGGGGGTGGAAAGCTGATTGCAGAGGCATACTGTACCTGGTGGTTTGAAAACAGCCTTATATGGAGAGCGGTCAAAAAGTATGAACCAGACATCCTTGTGATCCTCAGCCGGACGCCCCTGTATAACTTCTCTCTCAATTCTCTCCTCCAGTAATTCTGTTTTACGCCATATCTCCTCTTTTTCTAACCTCTCCTCGGATATCAGACCAGGTTGCACCTGCTCCTCTTCCATATCTTCCTGTTGCTGCCATCTCTCCTCTACAATAGTGACTCTCTTCTTACCCCTGCGCTCCACCCTTTGGACCGCTACAGAGGTGGTGCTGGTGGCATCTAAAGAGCCAGACTTCAACTTCTCCTCAACCTCCTCTTGCCATTCCTTTTCCATCTGCCGTAGCCTCTCTCTCAGTCCATCGTCTTTCAGACTCTCATCGATCACTTCTTTCTTACTCTCCTCCTCCTCCTTTCCCTCTTCTTCTTCTTCAGGCAACAAGCCCTTTAAAAACACCTGCTTTATTTGCTCTTCCAATTCATCCACTTCATCCTCCTCATGTGCCTGTGCCTGTACCTCCTTCACTGATCTTTCCACCACTGTCTCTACTATATTTCTGATTTGTTTCCTCTCTTTCTCTGAGAAGTCTCCCTCTTCCTGACTTATCTTAACAATGTCCTCTTTCCCCAATTCCTCCTCTATTGCTTCCTGGATTCTCTCTGCCAGCTCGTCCACTTCCTGGAGCCTCCCCTCTAGAACCCTCACTTCCCTGAGCCTCTTTTCCAAAACCTCAGCCTCTTTCAGCTTGTCTACCAAGGTCACTGTTTCCTGTAGCCTCTCAATGACCTCCGCATCGGTCTGTTCCTGCTCTGCCGCACTCTCGCCTTGCTCATCCATCTCCTGGCGCTGGAGCTGAGCTGGGGGAGAGACTGGGAGGAGCAGAGTAGAGAGTGCTGAGTAGAGTAAAACTATGAGAGGAACTAAAACGGGTTACGTATTGTAAGCTGTTTAAGTGCTTTCTTACTAGCTGTATTCATCACAACATAAGATGATTTCACATCACAGAGAAAGGTAGTCACATTTCCACACAAATATATTCCAAGTCTCGCAAAGAAACTCACATGGAGGTGTGGTGAAGGTTTGGTCAAGGTACTGGAACCAATCATCTTGCTGTTTCAGGACTGGCTTCAATAGCCTGTCCACAGAGCTCATTTTTGCATAGCTGAGCTTAGCTGACAACATCAGAGAAACAATTCTGTAACTCTTTCACACCAGATGAGCATACACAGCAAACTGCAAACAGCGGAAAACACAGGGTACAATAGCTCCTACATAAGCATAGGTCTATTTCTTTTGAGGATAATGCAGCATAGGTGTAGTGAGCAAAATGTGGATAGACACCAGCAGGTGTTACAACGGCAGATACCTGGTTTTTTCACATAATCAAATGATGGGACAAAGGGAAGAGAAGGATGACGATGGACCAGGACAAACCAATCGTCTTCCTTTCTCGCCTGCTGTTGCTCATCAGATGCCAGTCCCTGCCACTGCTGACTGACAGACTGGGTGAAGGTATGAGAGGCAGTCTGGTCTGTCTCAGTCTCCTGCCAGGTTACTGAGTCTGTCTGAATATACTGCCCCTCCTCCCAGGACTGTGTGAATGTCTGCACAGACTCCCCTCTGGCTGTGGAGAGATGACGAGGTGATGGCTGTTATGTCACGGTTCTGCTGGAGAGATGAAGGCAACACTTCGCAGCGCTTTAGGCGGGTTTCTGACCAAGCCAGATGCCAAGCAATTGTACGGTACGATTGCACCAGACCACTCTGAGTCCAGTAAGCTGAGGTTAGCACAAAGCTGAATGAAAGATGCCGCAACAAGCCTCTTTGATCTGCACGGTCTATTTAGCACACACATCAAATCCTTCAGAACAAGGAAGAAGAGAAGGGCAAAATGTGCCTATTGATTTTTTTGACGGTTCAAAGGTCGTTTATCTTATGTTTCATGGCAGCCATCAGAACAGTCATGAGTGAGTGAGTCAGTCAAGATGTTGCACATAAATAGTTACAAGCATAGGGGCAACTGAAACCCGGTGTGCAACACACATGAAGCAGCAACTTCTTAAAATGCAAAAAAAAAAGGAAGAACAGCTGTCTCAAGATTGGAAATGCACATGTGTAGATATATGCGTGATGTGTAAATAAATTCCTCTTTTCTCTGTCATGGTGTCCAAAGTTACCCTGGGATCATGCCAGGGAAAGTACAAGGTGGGTGTCATCATCCACGGTTCAGATTAGTTCGCTCTCCTGATAAGTTAAACATCTGTGCTGCAGTTGAAAGCCAATGTCTTCAAGCGTTATGGGTATGAAAGCAAATGAACCTGAGTGGATGGTTGTTTAATCCGCAGTGAAGCAAATGAACCTGAGCGGACGGTTATGTTAAATGCAATAAGGCTGTTAGCAAGCCAGAATAAAATAAATGTGGTAAGTATGCCAAAAAGCGTTGATGTGGCTCCACACATTTCCTGGTACCTGACAGTTCTGGAGAAGGCGCTGGTTTGTCAGATTCCAGCATCAGGAACCAATCATCCACCTCAGACCTGTTTGAGACTGAGAGTTGTTGCAGGAACTGGAGAGTATCATCTCCAGCTGCAAGAGCGGGACAAGTTAGAGAAGAGCTGATCTGGAGGCTGTGCATTTATTTAAAGACACCAACCACCAACACACATAACACATGCTCACACACTTACGCATACTTCCGTCTAGGTTACGGGACAGCCGCTTGCTGGCAGAGCGTGTGAAGCGTGGGGCTGGGCGGTCAATCATGGAGCTGGCCTGGCGGGTCTGGGCCTGGGTGCGCCCGCTGTACCGGAACTTAGAGCCCAGGACAAGGAAGCGACGCGAAGAGGGGGGCTCTACTGTTGAAACCCTGCGGGACACACACACACACACACACACACACAGACTAATTTAATTTTCAACCATCGAGCATTTAATCAATTTAAAAGAAAAATCTGTCTCCATGGGGGGGGTTCAGAGACAATCTCATCAAAGCGGCAGCCCCACATATCAGGAGTTCAAGTTGGTCTTGTAAATTCCACTCAGGTCGCGTGTGACTCAATGTCACAAGTCATTTTGCATTCCTCGCAAATGGCCAATGTCATGTAACATGATTAGTGACAACTTTGACCCCTGACTTATTGTGTATAAAAAAATTTCAAGGTTTAATCGAGTTCAGGGCCATGGGCATGTGGCTTTTCCTTTGTGGTTAAACTGCCACGTAGACAATATAATTACTCTGAGAGGCTAAGCTGCAGTGACCAGTGAGCCAATTATCTAGGGGGATGGGGGATCTGTTGCCAGGCAGGGAAGCGATGTCCATTCAGGGCAGAGTAAGAGTGACCTATCCTCACCTGAAGAAGGTATGGTGTTCAACAGAAACCTTCCACAGCTTCTTAGAGGCTTTGTAGTTGGGCAGTTTGAAGCCAATTGTGCTCTCATACTGCTCTTGCTGTAGGTGAAGAAAAGAATATAAAGTGTAATTTTATTCACAATTAAAATATTGAAAAACTTTCGGCATGGAAATATTGTCATATCCAACCAACTAAGATATAATCGACGAGGTATGCGCTATCATTAAAAACGAACTGCAGTTTCTATTCTACAGTCTGAATTGAATTAACTAAAAGTGGATTAACTCCAGTCCTACTGACTGAGCAAAAAGACAAGAGAAATAGGATAATTCAAAGACAGAGAAGACTTAACAGAAACTGTAATTTTTAAATTTACCTCTGATGGTCGGATCTTGATGAAGAAGCTGCTGCGTTTGTAAGAGATCTTGAGCACTTTGGGCCAAGGGAAACGGTTGATCCTCAACTTGTCCTTGTAAACCATCAGACCACTAGAGCAAACCCCCAGCATAATGTCAACACCCTCCAGATCCTGCGTGCACACACCAAAAAAAAAAGTGTTTAAAAAAAAATAAAAGCTCTTTAAAAAAACAGCATTGCACACCATTTATCTGATAGTTTTCACTTGCAGAAGATAGTCACTAGGAGGCAGACTTTCCCACACTTTGAGGCCATGGATTTTCAAATTTCATTTATCTCTCCTTTTTTACTGAACAGGGGCTGACATCAATTTTGTAATTAAAATCTGGATGCTTCTGATGTTATACAAGCTTGCTGTTACCAAATCATGTAATGCATTTTAAAAATGAAAGGTAGTCACTGTCAACACAGACTTAGGTACTCCCAGAATTACTATGGTCCCTTCTCTGATAGCATTTCAGAATTTAAATAGAAAACTTGCGCCCACAGTTAACCCACACAGTATTAATCCAAATAGGTTACATGACGCACACAAAACCCTACCTTAGCTTGGTGTATGTCCACTCCATACATAGCGAGTTTCTTGGCATTTTCCAGAAACAACATATCTGCTTGGGCTGGACTCATTGACCTGGACACATAAAGATGAGAAGGGAAAGAAAGAGTGTTAACATCAGAGATATGTTTTATGACCAAGATCATTTGAAGGGCTTTTTAAAAAATCATCTCTTCAAGCAGTTTTACAAACCCCAAACATATAGAAGCCCTTCACAATTTGGATCTTCTGAATGGTGCTTACTCAAATCTGACCCTGTTCTTATCTAGCAAGCCTTTCAAGCAGAGATCGCCATGAACAACTTGCACAATGCAACATGGTGTTAAAGTGCATTACTCTGGTCCCTGCCCACTCCCCTGGGCTTACCTGTATGTGCGGTGCAGCTCCATCACCTTCTCCTCCAGCTCTTTGCTCTGTCCGGGGGCCAAGCTCAGCTCCTTGACGTAGTCCGCTCCGTGGAGCTCTGGGTCGTACTCTCCCAGCTCCGACTGGGCTGTGTAGGAGCCCAGCAGGGACAGCGTGACGAAGGAGCAGGGCAGGACACCACGCATGATGTCCTTCCTCAGCTGGAGACACAGATAGTACCTGCAGGAGGAGTGAGGAGAAAGAGGTTCACTTCAAAAACTTCATACTGTTCTTCATCCGTGATAATACATGGTGTGACTGAGTATGTAGCGACAAGAGGAGCATCCGCTGTAATGGCAGAGACACTGACCTGGTGAGGTCTTCAGTGAGCTGCACTGGATCAGGTGGGTAGAACTTCACGTTGAATGTAAACTCATAGACGGCACCTGAAACCTGTTTCCGGATCTCTTTGGTGAAGTCCAACCATGTCTGTGGAGCACAAACATGGGTTGAAAATTAAACCTATGCCAACCAATTTCTTCTCAGTGTGGCAAAACTACTTTGTGTGTAGGGATGTAACGGTATACCGTTTTAAGGTATACCGCGGTATCAAGCAACCACAGTTCTGAACCGTAAGCCTTTCCCTGTAATACCGTGCCCACGGTATAAATTTATGTTCCGCAATGCACATATGCACAGCGCAACATGCCACTACAATGGAAGGTTACCTATCCACAGCTCCGCTCGTGACAACCAGGGGAAAAAATGAAACATCACACTTCAAGTTGCTAGCAATATTGAATTGCAACAGTGGACTTTGTAATTTAATATACATTATTAAACTGCACTAGATTACAAGATTGTTGTGTGTATTTTCCGTCTTTAATGCAAAATAAAACTATCCTATGTTGCACTGCAGGGCACTAGAACATTAACGTTATCTCACTAAGGAGGACCCTTGCGTTAAATATTTTTATGTAAATGTTACAATGCTAATGCATGAGAGTTTCAGTTAAATACACACAGACACACACACAGGCACGCACACACGTTTCAATTCAATAAAGCAATATTTTTCTTCAAAGCAAAATACTTGTTTGTTTTTTTCGATGGGCCATAGTACGTTTAATTAAAAGGGGGAAAAAAATTTATACCGTGAAATACCGTGTACAGTGGTATTTTGGTAGATACCGTACCGTACTGTGAAATTTCATACCGTTACATCCCTATTTGTGTGTCATGTAAAATGTCTGGTTATGTTTTTGTACAGTGACTAGAATTAAGTAGGTATAGAGCAGAAGAACTAGCCTACCTTGCTGGTTGGGGTTGCCCAGTTGGCCAGGGCAAAGTAATCTTTCTCCATCAGGTTGAGGTGGTCACACACCTTTGTAAACAGTTCCTGGCCTTTAGCATGTTTCTGAATGAGAGACAGAGAGACAGATAGAGAGAGACAGAGAGAGACAAAGAGCTTGTTCAGTCCTCATAACCAGATCCCAGATGAACTAGGATGATAGCCATTACACAAACAGAAGAGAAGGGAACAGAACTTGGGAAGTCTCTTACATCAAGCTCGCACTCAAACTGAGCCTCATCCAGTAAGGTGACTTTGCACTGCATGGTTTTCTGTCGTTTGGAGGGTTTCTCCTCTTCTGCTTTCTTCTCAGTCTTCTTTTCTTTTTTAGGCTTCTCCGTTTTTTCCTCCACCTTTGTCTTCTCCTTTGTCTTCTCCTTTGTCTTCTCCTTTGTCTTCTCCTTTGTCTTCTCCTTTGCCTCCTCCTTTGCCTTCTCCTCTTTTTTCTCTGTGTCCTCCTTCTGCCCCTCTTCCACCGCGGGCTCTGGCTTTATCTCAGCTTCTTTCTGCTGGTCCTCTTGAGCTGGCTAGGTGAGTGAAGACAGACATTTGAAAAGCATGTGAAGTAAATGACAAAGATGCGGGACTTACTTCATTTGATAACAGTGCCTGCATTATCCTGAATACGCATCGATAAATACGCTCTCACTAACAACAAATGTGTTTCATGTAGGCTACTGCTGTTCAGAAGGACTCTAGATCTTTCAGTTCAGACCAGCATAGATAATTTTTGTTTTTGACCAAGCTTTCACATCTGACCAGCATAGTTACTTTCGCTGAGCAAGCAGCCCGCAAAATAAAAAATTCATCAGAAGAAAAAGAAAAAAAAACATGGACCCGAAGCAACAATAAAGCAGATCCAAGCCGTGTGTTCCTCTAGTACAGTCCAATCTGCAGTGTGAACCTGTGCACAGCAATGCTCTGTTTTTGGCTGCATCTCTGGGTCAAATGACCGCCGGTCCCTGCCAAAAAATGAGAACAGTGTTTCCCATTTTTCTCAAAACCCAGTGTCCCAGCCTTCGCCTGTTTCGCAGTTTACTCCTTTGGCTCCTTTGCTCATCTGAGAATCTACGTGTGTTTACCCTAATGTCTCAAAGCCATATTACTTACTCATATACTTAAATCTGTGCTGTATTCAGACACACCCGTGAGTAAGTCTAATATTTGTCCATGTCACACACTCACCTGAGTCTCGGCGCTGCTTAGCGAGTGCTGATCAGGAGCCTGTTCAGTCTCCAGCTCCGTTTTCAGCTCAGGCTCTGGAGCAGCGATGGGCGCCTTCACCTGCTCCTCACTGGGCCCTTTCGCCTCCTTCTTTCCTTTATTCTTCCCCTTTTCTTTTTTCTTCCCCTTCTCCTCTTCCTGCTTCCCCTTTTCCTCTTTCGGTTCTACCTTTTCCTCTTTCTCCTTCTTTTCCTCCTCTTTATCCTTCTCTTTCTTTTTTGCCTCCTCTTTTACCTTCTCTTCTTTTTTTGCCTCTTTTGGTGTCTCCTCTTCTCTCTTTTTTGCCTTCTCCTCTTTCTCTTTTTCCTCTTCCCTCTTTTTGGTCTTCTCCTCCTCTTTCTTCTTGGATTTTTCTGCGTCTCTCGCCTTTTCCTCTTCTTTCTTCTTTGCTTTCTCTTCTTCTCTCTTTTTTACTTTTTCCTCTTCCTCTGCTTTCCTCTTTGCTTTTTCCTCTTCCTTCTTCTTTGCTTTATCCTCCTTTTCTTTTTTCTTTGACACCTTCTTGTCAACCTTTTCTTCTTCTTTACTCTCCTTTGCTACTTCTGGCTTCTTGTCTTTCACTTCAGCGGCCTCCTCCTGATCCCCTTCTTTTGTCTCTAATTTTTCCTCCCCCTTTTCTACTGTCTGCTGTGCCTTCTCCTCCTTTTCCTCCTCTTTCTTCTTTTCCTTTTCCTCTCCTTTTTCTTCCTCTTTCTTTTTCACCCTCTCCTCATCCTTTTCCTCTGCTTTCTTCTTAGCTTCTTTCTTTTTCTTCTTACTGCCTCTCTTCTCAACTTTTTCTTCCTCTTTTTTCTTCTCCTCTTTTGGTTCCACTTTCTCCTCCTCGCTCTTTTTCACTTCTTTTACCTCGACTTTTTCTTCCTCTGCTTTGGCCTCTTTCTCCTCCTCCTCCTTCACCTCTTCTACCTTTTCCTCCTCTTCCTTGTGTACTTTTTCCTCTTTGTCCTCCTTTTCCTCCCTGGCTTTCTCTGCCTCAAACCCCTCTCCCTCTGAGCACTGTGAGCGGCGCTTGAGGAAGTTGGAGAAGAGGCGAGACAGGCCTTTGCCCGCAGAGGTCCGGGTACGAGGCTTCAGCTGCTCCTCCTCGGGGGAGGTAGCGCCGTCGGCAGGCCCGGGCTCGGAGGCCTGTTCTCGGGCCTTCTTGCTCGACTGCCCCCCCTCCGGCTCGGACGCCGCCGCCGCGGGCTTCTGCTTGTTCTCTGGTTCGGGCTCGGGCTGGGCTCCGCTGGCCTTCTGCTTGCCCTCAGTGTCTGCCTCGCTCACCGCACTTGCCTCTGTTGTCATGGTAGCCACTGGGAAGGAGAACAGAAGGGAGTCAGAGATGGAGAAAGGTCACTGTGCTGTACAGCGTGTGACAGTGCATAGCACAGCTATACTTGGAACACAACAAACAAGATTAGCAGCAGTGGGCTCATTAGCCCTGTCTAGGAAACGTTACATTTCTCGTTGCTCCGAATGCCACAGAGTAAATCCAACACAGTAGGGATACACAATTCAAGCTCACAGAAATGCTATACTCTATACTGACACAATCTATCAATTACTAACATTTTCAGATCTTTATGACATTTATCATCCATTATGTTCAAGGACTATGATCAAAAAATCTTAAATCTATGATCATAAAAACCAAAAGATAGGCCTAATTTTGTTCTTGTCATTTTCTCATCACCACTGTGATGGTGTAATAGAAAATAAATGGCTTGTATTATCATGCAAATAGGGTAATTTGTATGCATGCTTCATTATTCATTTAACATTTACATTTTAGCCTTTCAGCTGATGCTCTTATCAAGAGCAATTTGCCATGAGTAATTTTTACAATGAGCAATTTAAGTTATTGCTTTAAGTTATTGTTAGTGTCCCACTCTGAGTCGCATAACTGAGACTTATTCCATTAAACATGAAGCCAACTGCCACCCACAGATTATATTCTGACACTTACACACACATACAGATGCACATACACACACACACCACTTCATCACACAATGGCCTCCCTTGTTGGAGAGTGTGTATATGTCTACATGGACTTCTGAGAGAAAGCTCACAACAGTGTCTATCACAGGCTCATTAAAACTCTCTGACACAAAGGAGGCATTCTGCTCTGCGGCTGCCTATTAGCACAGCCAGGATCATCCGCACCAAGCAAGTCCAGCTCGTCCACCTCCAGTGCCCAGACTGCATGGGTCAGCCAGGACACCTTCATGTACTGAGGTAACATGCTGCAGCACATTGGTTTAGACACAGCCTACTCAGAACATAGCAGGTAGTCCCAAAACATTTGACCTTGAGTCAACCTGACTGTAGCTCTGGCAGAACGAGACTGCTGTCAATATGTAACAGAGCAAGCATACTTGCCTAATTACTTATCATCCAATAATGTGGTTCACATTCACATTAAGAGAGCCTTGGAGTTTAATGAACACTGCTTTGATTCATCAGTGTGGCAGTGGGAAGAGGGATCTGGTGTATTTAGAAACCTCTAACCCACAGGCAAAATCACACAATTGACTAAAATATACTGCAGGTATTATGCAATCATGCTACACCTCTCCCAAGTGAGGTATAGCAGTTAATGCTCATTCACATCTAGAATGATAACTATAAAAGGTAACTGTAACTATAAAAAGATTTAAAGTAAATAGAATGTCTGTGTTCCCACTGCAACGATAACTATAAAAACATCCAAAACGATAACAATAATTACATTTCTGGTTTGATCTCAGAGCGATTTTCGAGATGACAAAAAATAAAGCAGGGGTTGGGAGAATTCAGCAGTTCACTGCAGCGATGCTTCTTTTGCTAAGAAACTTATCACAGATATCGTTGTAGTATGAATGCTTGAGCGACAACGTATCGTTATAGTTTGTAGTTATCTTTACAATTATCCCTCGTGAATGAGATGTGAATGGGCCTTTACAGCGACTTGCATCGCAATCGATACTTCATCTCCGATGAGACAGATATGCCATCCTGTCTGGTCTAGGTCTTGTCTAATTGGTGACTAATGTGGCTGCGTTTTTGTCTCTTCCATATGTAGTTCAAGTCTCGCCATGCCTTGTATGGAGTGGGGGAGGGGCAATGCTAGACAGGGTAGCAGGCAGACAGGCAGGCAGGCAGGCCGGCCGGCCAATCTTCCAGATGTACAGGGCTGTCCATGCCCCAAAGGGTGCAGCCTGCTCCTCTATACCATAGACTTCCTACTGGCACTATAGGACAGCAGGAGGAGGAGGAGGGGGTGCTCACAGAGACCAAATCCTCTTTAGCCCTCCCATTGTTTGTGTCCAGTGACCAATAACTGTGCTGCACACTATAACTAATCCTGCCCTACCCTTCCCCCCACAAGACCCCCCATAGGTCTATTCCCTAGGTCACAACGCACACACACACACACACACACACACATACACACACACACACACACACACACACACACATCAGTGCTCACAGGCTCCTCTGGGTCTTTTAATGCCCTGTCATCTCAATTCTGATTGTCAGGAAACAGACGTGCTCCTAATGGACCAGCTGAGCTTGTGTCTGCTGCCTCCTCCATTTTGTGTTGCCTATCTAACATCTCTGCTAGCGGCCAGCTGAGCAGGGCTAACCTGCATCATGACCGATTGAGATAGCGGCAGCCAAATGACAAAATCTCTCAATACATCACAATCATAATATGAGGCCTACTTCTGCTTTGGGGTAGATATAATGAGGTGAAATGCTGCTGTATAGTTAAAAAAAAACTGCCCTCGTTACTGTATAATTAGTGCCTCTAATGAGATAAATTATATATGAAGTAGGCTACCCTCTAGCAAGAGTGTGCTCATAAAGAGCTGATGGATCAGGTGCGAACACCAGGGTTGAGGTTGAATAAGAATTTGATTTTGAGTTTCAGTGAATTTTAATTTAATTGAATTTTCCCACAGGAAGTATATTTTACATTTAAAGAGATTTGATTTGGCTGAATGGGTTTTACTTCAAGGAAACATCATTTGACTCTGAAATTCACAAAAAAATTACGAGTTCACATTTTACTTCACTTCATTTTCAGGATTATTATTTCAGGAGGGCTTCAAGTTGAGGGTGACATATTCAATTTCACTTTTATACCCTTGAATTCAATTCACACTATGGTCTGATCTCCAACTCATTCTTCAACTAAATTTGACTTCGTTCACAAAATCTGAACTGATCCCAACTTTATCACAGCAAAATGGCTCACTGTTAGTAATGGGAAAAGTTAAGTGTATGTTTCCTTTGACATTAAAACTCAAAAACTGATTTCCCATGAATCCACGTCTCTGATTGGTTTAAAAGGCATATTGAGGGCTTCCTCTAGATACCAAAGCCGTCCTATGACTTGTCAGTGATGCTGCACTGCGTGTGTGTGCATGCATGCGTGTGTGTGTGATGAGATGAGAGGGTTGAATGGAGAAGAGCTTGCAGAGGAGGAGGAGGAGGTATATAAATAGCTTCATGTGTTCAGGATGCAGAGACTCATTAGTTAGCCTTACAGACAAGCTTGTATCTATTTCTGTTCACGGCGTACTGCACACAAACACGCAGATGCACATGTGCATACATCCGCAAACACACACACACACAAACATAAACATAAGCTAACCTATAGCCTAGTTTTTAAGACAGGACAGGATCATTTGATTTGATTTGAGTGAATTCAATTAGCACTGTCCCTCCCTAGCAACTGACTCACATGAGATATAAAAGAACATTGGCCTATAGGAAAACTAAGACGTAAAGAAAACATGTTTCCTGGGTACTGAGAGTAGGCTTAAGGAATTAGAAGGAGTTTAGAGTTAATCAGGCCCCAAGTGACCAAGTGAGATTATCTCCATCTATCTACCTATCTCACTGTCTCTCTCTACTCTTGTTCTCTGTCTGTATCTCTGTGTGTCTGTCTCTCTCTCTCTCTGAGTGTGTGTGTGTGTGTGTAAGAGAGTGTGAGTGAGTGAGTGAGTGAGTGAGTGAGTGAGTGAGTGAGTGAGTGAATGAGAGAGGGAGAGAGAGAGAAGAGCTGGCAGAAGCACAGTGGTGATGAGCTGTGCTGCTGATTCATGGTTTTATGTGGAGCTCCGCCTACCTGGCTCAAACTCAACAGAAATGAACTGAAGGCCAAGATATCAGTCCTCTGGCCACATGGCGGCTCCTGTTAACCTCACCAAGCAAACATAGACACACACGCCAACATCCACGCCAATACATGCCTGCCTAAACTCTTCATATATTCAGTTAATGCACATGACCTTGCCCAATAGCGTCATGAATACACACATGTGCAGGTCCTAAGTCATTCTGGTGTTCACATTTACTCATTTCAAGGGATACTGCTATGTGAATAATGTGCTTTCAATATTAACAAAGAGTGAATGAGGGAGTGATAGAGAGAAAGAAAGAGCACCACTACTCTGACCTCTTCAGTCAACAAATGCAAAACATGAAAGAAGTTTTGAATGAAATACTGTAATCACATATTTTACCATAGCTCTTGGTGAACTGGGTGACACTAAACCAAAAGGCATTAGGCTACACACAGGTTTATTTTAGTCTTCCTCTGTGTAAGCCTATCCCAAACCCAGTTCCAAACTAATCAATACACACAGATGGTCTGTGCTCCTGGTGCTGCAACATGAACCATCCTGGGAAGGGAATGGAGTAGCTTGATTGATTTACTGTGGTTGCCCTGAAAGCAATTCCAAATCCATTTCCCACATCATCTTAGCCAAGGCCCATTGATTGTATAGTACATCTGTACATTAGTGTACATTATGAAAGAGGTGCTCTTTCTTGTGGAGCAGTTCATGTTGGACAAGAAACAAGATCAATTTTTGTGTCTAGATGTTATGATTCATCAGTCAAAAGGAATGTGACCCTGTAAATGATTTACCCGTTTGTAAAAATAGTTCTTCACTTTGACTGATCTCAGAATTATCTGCATGAAGATGAAGGAGAGAGGAAGGCTGCACGTTCTGCATGATCTCCGAGCCGCAAGCTCCCTCATTCATAAAGAAAACAGCAAAGGACTCTGTATGTGGAATCAGTTTCCTGTTTGGTATTGCTCACACAGCAGAGTAGTAGTCTAACTACACGAATGCATCATAACTCCCAAAAGAGGATTAACACCAGCAAGCTCTTCTGGGAGCGCGGTGACCTCACTCTCCCACAGCAGAGCCACAAACATCCTTCAGCGGCTCTGTGTTCGTACCACTGCTGATTCAGCAGAACAGGAGATAGGAAACACCCTGGTCGTAGCTCTGTCATTTATCTTTTTTACCTCTATATTTACTTTTTTTTTGGCCAACACTAGCTGTTGCCACTTGCCAGTCCTAATGCCTTAAGACTACCTCTGTGTCTCCCTCATCCCTCCCACGTCATATTGGCAGCCCTTCATAAAAGATTATCTGACTATATATATCCAGCAGTATCATCAATGGAGACAAGGCTTATTGGATGAGTCTCCCTTAAGTGCGTTATAGGAAGTAGCCTACATGCATGCAGGCACACACAAGCAGACACACATATATGCCACCCTCCAGCAAAGATGGATATTTTTAACCCATGCACTCCTCTTGGGATGAGAACAAGTCATGTCAAGCAGAAAATGAAAACCAAAAGCAACGCCAACTCTGAAAAAAAATAGCTGTGCTTTATAACACAGTTCACAAAGCGTTCAAGACCAGTAACTCTCTGACATTAAGACACAGTGCTCATCTCAACATCTGAAGGAACTAGGGAAAATCAGATTCTTAATTATGTCACATGGATCATCAAGTGACATTCAAGTGTGAAGTAGGCCTAATTAGTCCCGTAGGAAACTAAATCAGTATTCTGATTAAATGCAATAGGATCAGTCAGCCTCAGGGATGTAGTGGAGGGTAAACCCACCTCAGCTCAGTTTACACACATCTTGATTTGCACAATCTTACCCATCTTTCAGCTTGACATGAATCTGTATGGCATAAACTCATACTACACATCATACTGAGTGTTATCAAACTGATGCAAGTTATATGAAGCTTGGGGTAATTTAAAGGAAAAAAGCATACATTTGTGCTTTTCCGAAAACATAATACAGCCAACCTTTACCCACCTTTTTATTTACCACATCAAAACTCATACTACACATCATACTGAGTGTTATCAAACTGATGCAAGTTATATGACGCTTGGAGTAATTTAAAGGAAAAAAAGCATACATTTGTGCTTTTCCGAAAACATAATACAGCCAACCTTTACCCACCTTTTTATTTACCACATCACTATTTAACCAACAGACACATTTTATCGGGATGAAATAAGCTACTCTTTTAAATAAATGTTATTTGGTATCATTGGGCTATAGATCATGATTATTTCAGCCTTAATACAAAACCACACGAGCAACTTCAGAAAGCGCGAGTTTTCCCTAAAATGCCCCTACCGTGCGCCGTTTCAGCAGCGAGGTAACTTGCATGCCCATTCATTTTTACAAAAACAAACCGCACATCACACATTTGGAAAACACGTTACTGCTGCCGATACTACACACCACTTTTGCTTCATTGAGATGTTGTGAGACGGCTACTTTGATTGGGCATTCTAATTTGTATTTTGCCCAAACTATTCATCAATCAAATGTCGCACTGGAATAAAGCCAAATATAATTACCATTTTCCAAGTTTTCTAAAAACCGCAAAACAGTAATAGGCTGTATCGGGCCAACGTGCCAGGGTATTTAAATAATCTGTGTATGAAAATGGCGCCGAATGTACAACAAAACAAATAAACACAAACTCACCCCCTCCCTCTGATAAATAGGAATCTTAAATTTGTCTTACCTACTCTAGAATTACCATCAATGGGAAAGCAAATAGGCTATCGCAAAATCCAACAAAATCCTATATTCCGCACGTTCAATGGAGAAACAATGTTGCAGAGCGACACATGCTTTGTTGTGCTGTAGGTGTCCGATGCTCGTAAAGGGGTGGAGTCTCAAACTGAGGCTCGGACTCCGCTGACCGGCTGAACGCGGACCAGCACGCCTCACACACCCGTGGAGAGCGCAAGGAGCCGGACACGGTGCGCTGTGGTCAACTTTTATCCTAATATACTGATTAGGGTTGCTCCAGGTCACTAAAATATATGTTATTTTGAAATGCAAATTATGGGCTATTTATAAAAGTGCTGCAGTGATATAAGCCTCAAAACAGCAAGCGGAGAACTATTCTAGGCTGCTGAAATTTACGCCAAAAGTAAGCACACATAGTGATAAATGAGATTTTTTCCTAATAACAGCAAATATTTACTTGGTCCAACCCACACTTCTTAATTAGGGCTATCAACAAACTAATTATCATGTGCGTCCAATAGCCTACATTAAGCCGCACTATAAAACCCCCAGCATGCATGGAGCAAGGCTGGCCAAGGCGTGCAATCATTAACACAGTACAATGTCCAGAAACAGGAGGGAGGCAGAAAAAGCAACAGGAGTACTACTCAGTTCTTAACAGCCAGCAGCCCAGTGCATTCATAAGCACAGTATGATGGTGTCAGGCCCATAACCCTGTGCCATTTGGTGAGATGGTAAAACAGGCACAGTTTCAAATTGTCAAGCCTCACCAGAAAAGCAGTAGGCTACCACTTGAAAGCATAATGCCCAACACACCCACCCGAGACAATCTTGCCTAAATATAAAATTCAAAAATAAACAAACGCACACCACACGCGTGCGCACACATGCACGCACGCACACACAAGCTGTCTTTATGGACCCCGACATGGTCCCCACCCATCTGCCTGACCCCATTAGTGCCATACGGCTCATAGGGAGGCGGGGGGGAGGAGGAGGAGGAGGAGGAGGAGGAGGAGGAGGGTGGGGGTGGGGGGGGGGGGGGGGGGGGCAAAGGGGTTCATTATTCTCCCAAGAACACAGAATTGGCCACCATCACCTTTGTCTCTCTGAGCCAAGTTCATGTGGCATGCACAGCTATGTCATATGTCATTTCTGGGGAATTTATGTTCTATTTATCGAAGACGTTCTTACCAATATAAAGCCGTTTCCACAAATCCAACGAATTACACTGACTCATGAAGCTCAGACTAAGTGTGAAGAGACGAGGGAGACGTCAAAAGACAAGGAAGAGAAAATGGGGAAAATATCTTTCTAGCATGGTAGCGTTCAATCGTTTCCCCTTTAGACTTTGATCGCAGGGCGCTGTGACGATCAGGTGTGTCAATCAGTGTTCAACACTAGTTAGTTAACCATTCACTACAGGGTGATACAATGATCCAACTAAATCCAGTCGGGTACAAACAGAATGGGAGAAGTAGTGGATATTGCAGTTATTTGGTCTGAGATGTTTTTCCTCTTCTTTGGTTTGGGATGGAATGAGAGAGCGAGAGAGAGAGAGAGAGAGAGAGAGAGAGAGAGAGAGAGAGAGAGAGAGAGAGAGAGAGAGAGAGAGAGAGAAACAAAGACTATATGGCACTATACGTCGCCTCCAGTTGCCTAGGAACCCCTGCCCTGCCCTGCGCCTGCCAAGGAGCAGGTGTTGAGCTGGACCCAGGAGAGGGAGGAAGGAGAAGAGAGGGAGGAGAGACAGAATGGAGAGGGAGGAGAGGAGGAGCAGCACTCACAGACCCACAGTCCCCAGAGACAATGACAGACTGGAACCACAGACTCTGAGACGACACACACACACACACACACACACACACACACACACACACACACACACACTTAGAAAGTCAACACGCCCAAAGTCAACACCGACATGCTTTGTGTCTCCTCTTTGCTTCCTCTTCGCTCTTTCTGATTCGTACAGAAACACGGACAAAAACACAGATACTACAGGGCAGCGCATCACTCCAACTGAGTGCATGGGGTATGTTTGTTTTGAACATCTTTATCCCTCTCCGGCTCCATCACTGAGTGATTACATAATGACCCCATACCCCTCCCACCCAATTCATCTCCCTTTGACTTTGCTCTCTTCAATGCTGCATCTGGGCACACATCACACACTGCGCTGCCTTCCATCCCAAATCTTATGTAAAGCTACATGTGCTGCTTTGAAAATGCTTTAAATATGAATAATAGAATTGAGAGTCCGCATGATGAAGGCATGGTTTGAGGGGCTTTACTTGTGCTCAGGATCTAAGCTCTCAAGAGCACTAACGGGATAGATGGTAACAGCACATCAATATTCATAGGGCACCATTATGCTATGAAGAATTTATGAAGCAGGAATGTTCCATGTTTCTGCCCTTTTCTCCCAGTTGATATGTAGCTCTATCGCCCATCCCTTCTTAGGCCAAGACAGGATCCCTCTCACCTTCATGTTTCTTTGAAGGTAAATAAACATTTCAGCCAATGGAAAAAAATGATTTACAAAAGATTTTAGCTGCGGCTAGTAAAAGTGCCATAAATGTTTACTTCCACAGATAATGCAAAGTGACGAGTCAGGCTGAGATTGAACATTGCTAAATGAATATGTAAGTGGTTTTACGCATTCTGTACACTAAAATGCTCTTAAAAAGAAGCTGTATCAAGGCCTGGGGCTCATAGCATGTCAAACAGATTGCTGTGGACCTTTCTATGCCGCCTAAGTACATGGTACATTGATAATCTGATGCTACTGTAAATGCCAATGTTGTCTTAGTTTATACTGCCACCTGGTGGAAAGACAGTAATTGTTTAAGAGTAAACTTTCCACATATTGTTATTGTTTTGACAGTCAATGTGAATGGACTGGAGTCTAAATTGTCCAAAATGTAATTTCCCTAACATACTCTACAACATTTTAAACATTACTCTATCATAACACTTCACATCTTCTCTATACTCCTTTGCCACATCCAGTAAAGCCTTTATAAAAATTATATAATACTTTCAGTCTTATCATCAAAGCATTCTATGGTGATAAATCCATTCATTTGAAAGAAATATCCTCACATGCCTGTGTTGTTCAACATAAATATTTGTTATGAGAGAGAGAGAGGGAATCCCCGCTAATTCTCCTCTACTACAACGCAGAGCCGCAATGCATGCTGGGACAGCAAGTGTTTGGGAGAGATAAAGATGTCTTTGCGTCCAGAGGCCTCAGACCCACACAGTCCCACTACCCCTCCCAAAACTACTCCGCTGCGGGCAGCATCAGCTTCAAAAATACCCAGTGATGTTCAGACCTCTTAACTTTGTGGCATTTCCCATCTGTTTGAACTTAAGAAAGGGTGTAGTTCTTTATTTTACGATTTTGTCCTGAAATATGGAGAATCGGTCCAGACTGAGAAGCATCTTTCTTCCACTTGATGAAAGTAAATATCCTAATAGAAGAAGCTTTCCAAACTGGCACACCTATAATGAACGCATGCATGCAGAAGATAGAGAAGGAGCCTGCAAAGACTGCAGTCAGAGCCAAGGGGAAGTGTCAGCACCGGAGTCATCAAGACTGAATATTTTATAGTCTCTATGAAGGCTGATGTCTGATGAGCTATATCTTGAAAGAACTGTTTCATAAATATAAATGAAATGCTTATCTGCAGCTGAGGGCATGACTGTTCGATTTACATTAATTCTCTATGTGTTATCAGTTGTAACGTCTAATTACCACTAATGCACTAGGGGTAATCAGTCATATGTAAATACATCTGATGAAATAAGATGATTCTAGTCTGGAAGTATCACATGGAAAGCTTCCCAGCAATGCAACACCCTCAGAAAAAAAAAAAACCCTCAAATGTAATGATCCCATCTGATCATCACCATAATAATAGCTCAAATGCCTTATGAACAACAGACAGTGTCAATTCTCATGCAACTAAAATGGTATTTGATACTCACCACATATTCACATAGAAGGCCATTGTACAATGCATAGTCCGTCCCAGACAGGGTGACCAGGTCCCAGAGAGAGAGACAGAGAGAGAGTGAGTGTCAGTTCAATAGAATAATTATTTTCCCTCAGTAACAGGACACATGGTAGATGGGTACATGGTACAATCAAATCAAAAAGTGACAATTAGCGCACACTCACAGATGGACACACACACAGGCACAGAGGGAGAGAGAGGGAGACTGAGAGATAAAGACAGAGATATTTTTGCATAAATTACTTGATGATTATTGCATTGTAAAAATGGTAGTTTAAGTACATAATCAACTGCCAGTTTATCATGAAACTGATGGGCCTGAATCACGGTGTGAATAGCTTTTGTGAATGTGTCTAATGTTGACATCCTTATGAGTTTTGGTGACCAAAACAGAGAGAGACTATTGGGCTCCCAGGTCCAATAATTAGGCTATAGTCTCTCCTCATCAAGTCAAACTGCAGGTCAAAGTAATTGTGCATTCAATTATCAAACGTTTTTAATCAATATTTTCCACCTCTGTTTCTGAGCATAATAAGTAGGCTATATCAGCACATAACAGGCCTACCAGTTTTATACAGTTGCTACAGTTGCATGCTATAACTGTGATTATCTTCTGTTGTTTCAGAAAATTATGTAGCCTATATTTAGCCTGAAAATGAAGTATTTTGGGCTCGCGGGCTGAGAGTTTGTAGAGGCTCAACCTTTCAGTAAACAATTTTCGGACATTTGTGTGGATTTTTTTATCGTGTGGCCAATAGACCTGCTTCTTATTTCCTAAGTAAGACCATAAATATCCCTGACCTCGTCGTGTTTGACATAATCCTTCTAAATGGAGACTACAGTGTTGTTTTGAACTCTGAGCGAACTGCTGCCGTCAGGAAAGGGGAAACGAAACCTCGCTGGAGTTGAAATAAAAACAACGCTGTCTGAATAGGCGAGTCTTACCTGAGCAGGCAGATGTGTCCTGTGTGTTTATTGTCCCTAATCCGGTCCCATAATTCCGGTGTTTCCCTTCAGAAGTTCCAGACTGCCGAGCTCAGGTTTCCAGCGAGGTGGTGACGCAGCCGCAATGACGAAGCACTAAGTAGTGATGGGTGGAGATCAGAGTTGGGCTCAGACACGTAATAGATTACTCGTTACTCGGTATTTAAAAATTATGTTATTACCACTGGGCCCAGTAGTTCATTACACAACTCATTACATTACATTACATTACATTACATTACATTACATTTCCTTCCCAAAATTGTTGGCACACCTACAATGATGATGCATGATGCAGCAGATAGAAGGAGAGAAGGAGCCTGCATAATGCTGCAGTCTGCAGTCAGAGTTGAGCTCCCAAATTTAGCAGCTGCTTCTTCTTTTACCTTCAAAAATCAGGAAAAGCGTAAACAGATATAACCCTTGTGCCATGTGATAAAATCAAACTCGTGAGAATACTTCCGCCTGAAGATAATCTTTACTGCCATTTTCTCATATAAATTATCTTATTGTGATATGACAATAGCCTAATGAAGATAGCCTAATCGTGCAATGGGGTTGGGATATAGTTTTTCGCTAATTCACCTTGGATTAATTTGATATTTATAATAAAAGCAACGCCTTATTTTTTATTGTAATACATGTATTTAATACGATTGAACTAGTTGTTAATGGGAAAAGTAATTTGAGTAACGCCTTACCCCTCAACACAAGTGGGGAATCACTTAGGGAGGCGCTATGCACGACGGGTAGAACAGTCAGGATGGTTTTTAGGGTTTTGCCTTTAACAAAATGGTACTGCAGCCTAACATGAAAACAGGTGCAGCTTCCCTGCCCTATAGCAGCCAGCTATACTGGCTAATATTTACCTGAATACTATCAGGTGCCACCGGGCATCACATGCCTGCACTGTGTGATCAAAGAAGCCTTTGTTCAACTGTGGGCTTTCTGCCAGTTTTACTTCTTTACTGTGACCAGCCACAAGTAGCTTAATATGAAAAATACTAAACCTAACATTACATAGGCCCTATCCATATCTCACACAGCTTGAAAAGGAAAAACTTAAACTATGGCTCCACACTGGGGCGCTGTAGTGGGGGAGACCAGGACCCCCAGCTAGGTCCGGACTAAAATGCCTTTTGTGGTCCTCAAGTTGATCATGTCTCAACTTTACCTGCATTACACACTACGTCAGTGTCAGCCAGAGAATAAAATACGTATGTTTTCCCGGTGAGTAACTCCTCCAGACGGAATGGGCTCCTCATCCTCTTCTTAAACGCAAACAGAGCTATCACTAACTTTCTCTTGTCTATTTGTATTTTCAACGTTATCCCCTTTTTTAATTCAGGGTAGCTAATAAGAGAATGATGTAATGCTCCTTGCGCCCTTGAACTCTTGATCTCTCTGTTAAGAGCGATGCTCACAGCTGCGCTTTGCGTTTTTAAAACAGATTTTGAATGGGGGACTGTTGGTGAAAGTTTGGTTATGACAGCCGATTAGCGCTTTTACTGTAGTGCCCAAAACACATAATCTCAATTAGGGTTGCGATGAATGTGTGGAGGTGTGTTTGAGGTGTGGATGGGTAGACATAGATGTTTGTCATAGATGGAGCAATGGTGGTGTGGGAACGAGAGGAAAGTGGAGGGGGGCCCAGAGTCTCCTCCTGTGCATTGGGCTAGCTACGCCCCTGGCTCCATATATTTGATGACCTTGGATGTCTTCTGAAAAACAGCATGAAATCCCAAAGGATGAACTGGAGCTCAGTCCTCACAGCTTGCAGAGAGAATCTAACAGCTGCTGCAGCTGGAGCATCTGTCTCAGTATTACTTAAAACCCAGTGGCCAGTGTTGGCACTGTCCCAGTAGGCTGCCCAAACACACACACATCTCTCTGTCCTGACCCAAGAGGAGCACATACTGTTTTGTTTTCTATTCTCTACTCTCTGGGTGTGTGTATTATAAAAACACACATGAACAGACCGACATATAGATAGATAGATAGATAGATAGATAGATAGAAACACACACACACACACACACATACACACACACACACACACACACACTATAGAGTATAGACCAATATACATTCAGTTTTTACATATATTCACACACTGCAGACAACACCTCTCTATTATCATGCTGAGCAGCCAGGATCCACCCAGTGTGCAGATTAACTTTACACCAGCCTTCTGCTACCCCGTGCACAAAGATAAGAGCAACCGTCACTCAAGCATCCCCCACGAAAAACACACGCACGTGCACGCGCGCGCGAACACATTCACGTTCAAGAAAAAAAGTTGTCACCGGAGATCGGAGATGCGTTTTTCCTGCTTTAAATTGGGAAGAAAGTGTGAAGCAGCTGTGTTTGAATGATAATTCCATAATCGGACCAAAATGCATACATAATTTCAATACTGTAAAAAAAGGCATTTCATACATGAGAATATGTTTAGAGGTATGTTTGAATGTATTAGTAAATGTTGATGACATTCATGGAAATTTTGGCAGATATCTAGCCTACATTTTATTATAGGTATGCACTGTTGACAAGATTATCTGCAGGTAGCCTATAGGACTATATCCAAAATATGGCAAGAATCTCTAAAATGTGGCCAAAATATATTTCCAATGAATGTCATCTGCATGTAGCCTACAAACATACTTTTGGCCAATTTTTGTGTATTTTGAAACTCTAAACATATTCTGAAGTACATTCAATATGTGTTTCATGCCGCTTGTTATCAATAGGGGGTCCCAACACGAAAAACAACATCTTATGGTAAAGTTAATTCTAAGACTCGGACATTGTAATAACCATATGATCTTAATACCAAATATCTCTTTTGCAGCGAAATTCAAGCTGTCAGGGCGAGCTTGGTGAACAAAGCTGAATGTAGAGCAGACTATTGTGTCGGTGAGAGGAGTGTCGGCCAATCTTTTGACCAGGAAGAAAGAGAGAGAGCAGGTACGACAGCCCTCTGAGCCCTGCAGCTCACTGCTACTCGGCTGCCGCAATATTGAAGTTATGACTTTACTATGGCTGATAAGGGTCCACTTTTAACTTCATGTATTATTTTTTATCTATCGATCGGGGCAGCAATATTCCAAATTCTTGAAGAGCCAAATTGGAAATCGGCCAAATCCAAATATGTCTTGGAAAAGCAGAGACTTTTGAACAGATATGCCTGTTTAACAAAGGAGGATCTGGATTACATTTTGGAGGTAGGCTATAGCAACTTTTAACAATATGACAAGCAAGCAATCATGTAGCCTATTAACATTGTTTGCACCTTTTAGAGATGATTTGGCCATTTATCCAACAGAGGTAAATAACCTCAAGTAGGTTTAGAACTCAGAATGACTAAGAGAGAAACAGAATGACTAACCAACAAAACAGCTCATATCAATTCTGATTTAGTTGTATGAAAAAAGTAATGGAGTCAAAGAATTTCCAGCAGATTTAGAGGCAGATTATAGCTTGATAATCACAGCAAAACTGAGGCAACACATCAAGCTCCTGAAAGAGCAAAAGAGAAGTGTGCATTGTGCCTTTGCGTGTCAGGACACCTCAGAACCAGTTTTGCTGGTTAGGAGTGAGAAAACAACCATAAATCTATCTAAAGCAGATCATTGGATGTAGCAATCAAATCACTGTTGGCCGCTTTCAAAGTCAAAAATGTTATGATCATGTTCGTTTTAGCGCAGGAAAGTTAGTAACATTCATAATTGAAGCAACACATGTTACTATCATGGTGGTGTGCTGAACCTGAGGGAGTGTCTCTACTTACATGTCATGACTGCCCTAAACTCTACCACAAATATTTGAATATTTGCATAAGGTGTGTTTCAGCTGTAATGGCTGTTTGAGTCAGTAGTGAGTTTGATAGGCTGAACCACGCTGAAGGTCTGTAATAAGCCTATAATGATACAAAGATGCTTTAACAAGGGAAAGTAGTGGTAGCAATTACAATAATAGTAATAACTGACGGAAAAATAATGTTTTAAATATTCTGAAATAACCTTTCCTTTGGTCAGATGTGTCAGGATTGTTTATGACTTGTCATACTCCACATCTAGGTGGTGTCAGAGGCTGCTGGCCAAGGTGTAACTATCACTGGGGAGAAGCACATCAACACCTGGGACTGGTCCAACTCTGTCATCTTTGCTGCCACTATTGTCACTACTATAGGTTTGTATGAGGCCTATATGGCACTAACATCATCTATACTGACATAAAATAAGCTTTATCTAATTTGTTTTATTCATACAACTGTTTTATTTATATTGTATACTACTCAGACAAAATTACTTCCTGGATTTTTTAATTTGGCAAACCTAATTAGGTCACACAAGTATTAATTCGGCTGAAATCAGGTTTGCTGTTGGTGAGTCGCTGTAGAAGCAGGGTAAGAAACGTGGGTTCAGGCATTTCACATTCTAAATGCACTTTGCAAAAGGAAATTAAGACACAAACTTTCCTCTCTAGATTGTGTAGGGAAAACCCCTCACTCATTTTCCATTGCTAATCCCCTCCCCCCCTTCCTACCTCTCAGTTTTATGATTTAACTCTTTCTCTAACAATCTGTAGGTTATGGTAATGTTGCACCAAAGACTATTGGTGGCCGGCTGTTCTGCATCCTGTATGGTCTGTGTGGGATCCCACTGTGTTTGGTATGGATAAGTGAGCTGGGTTCCTTCTTCGGAGACCGGGCCAAACGTCTGTCCCAGGTCCTGATCCGGAAAGGCCTTTCAGTGGTAAGAATCTGACCCAAAGCTTGAGTTAGTCTTGTTTTGTTTGCACAAAAATGGAGAGGTCCAGTTGTGCCCTACAAAGCTGGAGGGCAGCAACTGCAGAAGACCAAGACAGAGAAAAAATACTACATTATCCTTATTTCATTATCTCCTATTCTTGGCACAGAAGTGGATAAGATATATTGTTTAGTAGAGACTAATATGGGTCTAATTTTTGTTACATTCTAACAAAACTAACTAAACTTGAGTTATGACATTTCACCTCTGAAAAATACAAAAAGTTACTGCTCTTTACCCTTGTAGGGCAAAATTGTTTATAACAATTATGATAGAATTTTAAGACATTATGTGTTTATTTTCTCCCTTTTGTCAGAGAAAGGTCCAGTTTACCTGTACAGCCATATTTCTTGGATGGGGGCTGTTGGTGCACCTGGTCATCCCTCCGTTTGTTTTCATGTCTCTGGAAGGGTGGAGCTACCTGGAGGGCCTCTACTTCTCCTTCATCACCCTCACCACTGTTGGCTTTGGAGACTATGTAGCAGGTGGGTTGGAATTTAAAATGGAGGGATTTAGCATAATAAGCTAATATAAATTATACATAGGACGAAGACTGCAACTAACAACTACAACTTTATCGATTAACCTATTGATTATTTTGTCGATTAATCATTTAGTCTATAAAATGTCAAAAATAATGACAAATGCCCATCACAAGCTACCAGAGCCCATAGTGATGTCTTAAAATTGCTTACTTAGTCTGACCAGCAGATGAAAAAACCCCAAAGTATTCATTTTATGACATGAAATGAAGAAAACAAATCTTAACATTTGTGAAACTGCAACCAACAAATGTTTGGTATTTTTACTTGATAAATGACTAAAACAATTAATCAATTATCAAAATTCTAACTGATTAAAATTTGGACTAATCGATTAATCGACAAATCATTTTAGCACTATAGGTCATAATGTCACCCAATAAGTAATGTTCAGAGGTCATTCATGCTTTGTTGCACTTTACAAAAAGGTCACACCAATGGATCTGCTCTCATTTCAGGTGTCAATCCCAACATAGACTACCCTAGGCTGTACAGAGTGTTTGTGGAGGTGTGGATCTACATGGGCTTGGCCTGGCTCTCTCTGTTCTTCAGCTGGAACGTCCACATGGTAGTGGAAGCCCACAAGGTGCTGAAGAAAAGGAGGCAGAGGCACAGGCTCCTCCTGGACGAAGCCCAGCCTGTAGAGGACCGGCACAGCCCGCACGCAAGGCCCACCGCCATCGACATCTTCAACTTCATGTCTGACAAGGAGGAGGACTACAGCACCGTCATCAAGGAGATCGGAGAGTCGGCGAGGAAGCTATCCGACAGCATTGGTCGCTCCAAGAGTTGCAGCGACATCTTGACGACTCACCTCCTGACTCTGGATCACTCTCCGCGGCAGAGACGCAGACTCAGCATCAGCGAAGTGTTCATCAACGCAAAGGCGGAGCTGGACCCAGCTGAAGAGGAGGAGGGCCTTTCTCTCATCCAGGACAGCAGTGGAGACTCTGAACCAGCAGAATGTCTGAGGATGGGTTTTGTAGAGGAGGAGGAGGAGGACAGCTGTGCATTTGACTCAGAAAAAGATTGCCTCATCAGCGGTGGACCTAACGAAGATATCCAAGATAAGGAAAGTGTCCAGCATCCTGATGGTGGGGAGACTAGGTTTACCATATCCAAGGTAGTGGAGGAGGATTTGATCAGGGATACAGACGAAAAAGGGTAAAAGATCTTTATGGAAAGTTCCTTTACTGAAATTGTGGAACCACGTCTACAAAGTCTAATGAGCCAGGCAGGTAGACAAACATGTCAGGTATGCTGTGTTGTGGGGAAGCATGTTTGTGTGACAATATCTGATCAAGACCGGCATATTTATGAACAATATTGTCAATAGCGAGCCTTACTTCATGAATACTGTTATGTATCAAGAGGTCACTATGTTGTGTTAAGGTTTTATGTACAGCAAGGCTGCACTGTCCGATAATTTCTTACTTTAAAAGTACTTAATTTCATACAATCTCTTCATGGTTAGCTATACTCTCGTCGAGCTAATGTGTATTCCAGGTGAAAATTTACTCTTCTTTTGCAAACGGTGAATCAAGATTTTATTTTCTTCATACTGTATCCACACAAGACATTTTGTTACAACATTTTTCTATTCATAGAATGCAGAGTACACAGACTATTTCAAATGACAGCGCAGGGCTTTATGGTAGACTGTGCCAATGAGCAACTTTCCCTCGTAGGGAGCTGCGACGGAGGATGCCATGATCACACTGCCGTCGTCAGCGTACACCTGGGTCACCACCGGCTGCTCGGAGTGAATGTTCTGGATCCGGATCACCTAGGGGAAAATGTGCGTGATAGTAAGAAAGAAAGAAACATAAATGGATGAATGAAATTATCAGGCCTGCAAACTGAAACAATAATGTAGATAACTGATTTATCAAAAAGAATACAAACTTCAGAGCCAGGTGGATCTTGAGGGTCATTCATGAGAATCTTCATGGCATTTGGATGACAGCCCAGCCATAAGTCACCCGTCTCATGGTCCACCTCGATGTTATCACACAGTGACCCAACACCTACAGACTGGTGGGAAACATTACACATATGAGGCCTGATAATGATCGTCTGTCCTCTATAAAATATGATCAAATAGATCAAAATGTCATTTGTAGATTTTATCAGTGAAAAAACTATTTCAATGATGTTTGTTTTCTTTCTTTGCTGATGTTATAAAATAAAATAAAATAAAAAAAATGTTATAAAAGTCACTGTGTTACCTTAACAAGCACTAAATGTTCCCCTTCTTGTCTCTCAAAAACATCTATCTCATGGCATAGGATATCTGAAACATATATATACCTGAACAGAAAAGCACGTTTGTTTTATTATTGTAGCATTATATAGGAAACATGTTGTGGAAATATATTCAGTTTGGATTTGTGCACTTCCCATCACCCCCCAGACAATAAGACAGAAAAATATGAAATAAAACAGAGTAACCTTTTGTCAGGTGACAGGTTAATGCCATTTGAAGAAAGAAAGCCATTGGCTGCCACCCTCACATCTTCTGGACTGTAGTAAACCACAGTACACCAAGGAAGACCCAGAAGGACGGTCACAAACTGCATCACATCATTTGGAAAGGAGCGGTCATTTGTGGCATAGAAGCTCTCCACTCCAACTGCAACAATGTCATTCACACTGAGAGAGGTGATGAGTGAGACACAAAGCCTGCCAAATAAAAAACACCAATGTGGTTTAACTCATACTGTAAAGGCCTTATTCTGCATACCTGTGAAGGAGGGGGTCGGCAATAGTTTTCTGGTGCACAAGGGTATTCTCCTCAACAAACTGAAAGATCTCTATTTGGGTATTTCCATGCTGAGGGTGATTGACAACGAACAGGTATATAGAGTTATCTGTAGAGGTAAGGAACAGTATGTTGTCATTAATCTGCCCTTTTATCTTCAGAAGATAAAAAACATGCACATTTCTCTCTCTGGACCTCATAGAATGGTTGAACATCATCAGCACCCAGACAAAGAAGAGTTAATCAATCAACTTATAAACTTCAATATGCAATGAAGAGCAGAGTTTCCCAATGGTCCACTTCCAAAATGACAAACTCTGGGACAGTAGAGTGAAATCTGTCTTAACTACCTGTTTTCAGACCAACATCCCTAAGACTAAATTCCCTGTGTAAAGCTCCATGCAACACTGAACAAACGTTCTCCAACAAACACACACCTTGTGCACACTGATCCAACATTTTAGTTCTTCACAAACATTTAAATATACATTAATAATTTACATGTGATCATAACAACCTGACAAATCAAGAAGTGATTCATGAGATGTCCTCATGAGAAGAGACAAATCCAAACAGTAATAATGTATAGATATTGATTTAACACATAGGCCTATGATATGTTAGCCACCATACAATAAAAACCTTGCAAATATTATTTTTCATCAAATGTTAAGACAGTAGTCTATTAACATTGTTAGATTGACTTTGTCATCAGAGAAAACCAATGCAAATGTCACATCCTTGGCAGCATATTTATATTATAAACTTAAAGTTCTGCTAAAACACTTCATAGCTTCTTGTCTGCTCAGGTTTTTTTTTTGTCACAATCATGTTTGTAGCCTGACTACGAAGTCTGATCTGCTTTCATGTTGTAGTCTATTCACAGTATTCCCTTAAAACACAACACAGAACATCTTGGTAGAGAAATAAAGGGAGTTTGGAATCAACAGCCATATCCAGTCAGTGTTTGTGGCAAATGGTAGGAAATATATGCTTTTAAAGGAGGAACAAGCATGATTTTTTCTCTCCTATAGCACAAAATGAAAAATAGAGGAGGCCTGTACTAATTCATGCAGATAAAAAGTCTGGTTTATTCAACATATATAATAATGAAATTAATAGTATAATAAACCAGACCTTGTATCTGCATGAATAAATGTGGACTTCCTCCATTTTTGATATGGGTCTACACTAGGTCAGCGCACCACCAATAATTCGGAAAAAAAGTAGGTGTGGGGGTTTACTACTACTACTACTACTACTACTACTACTATAATAATTGTACTTTTTCTACTACAGCACAAAATGACTATAATATACCTTCAGGGGTTTGATAAGGTTGTTGATCAGTACCACTGAGTCAATGATTACTTTGCCAGGTGCTGAGATTTCTGGTTTTCAAAACTGGGCCCGTACTCTGGCCCGTACTCTGCTCTAATTAGCTAGTTTACTCTCTATTAATTCTAATTTGACTTTATTGATTATGCCAATTGTAAACCCAGAGATAGAGGACAATGACAGAGATTGATAACAGATTACTCAATGCCCCTTTAAGAACTGTGTTTTCAATTCAATCCTATCATGTAGGAATCCGTATAGTCTTACTCTGGTGCAGAATGACGTAATTCAGAGAATTCTCTCTTTCTGGGAAGTATAGATAATTGCTTTCCTTGCCTTGTTTTTAAAGTTCTTGTGGTGTTGCACCTTTCAGATTTAACTTTATGTTTTGGATCATTTGTACTTCACCTGCATCATCATCAGTATATACACTAATGCCATGTGGGTTGAAAGAGCTGAGGTCCAGTTGTCCTTTGATTTGCAGCTCCACAGGTGTCAGTCTAGGGTCCAACAGGTCCAGAATGTAGATCTTCCCTGGGTCGTCACAGAACGAAGGATGTGCAGGATGCTTTAATCCCTGGGTGGAAAAGACGACATGTAAGAGGCTGAAGCAGCTAATTGCAGAATCACTTGGTCCAGAATTGAGTTAATCGTTTGGTACAGTCACAACAAATGAAAACATAAAAAAAGTAATAATTTAAGGTGATCTAGTAGGTGATCTAGTTCCCAAAATCACCCTGATCATCCAACTCGGCTTTATCCATATTTTTTTTACTGTAAAGCCATATATTCTGGTTTACAAGATGGATAAACATTTTGTAAACCAGAACATATGGCTTTACAGTGGTCATAAAAATATCAACATACTGAGCTTATGAAGGCCAGTCCATCTCTAAGTATTGTGAGATCCTCTGCACCACATTCTGCACAAAATGAGAAACATGAGGTTATGCATTTCACTCCATTGCCCCTTACATTGAAAGAAAAATCCTAAGATGCGGCTGCTGACACTTGACCTGGACTTCAAACTCGTCATTTACTACCAGACTTCACACATAGAGCATGTTTAGGTTGGGTTTGAAGCACAAATCATTTTGATATTGAAATGAAAATGTTGTTAAAAATTACATGAATTAGCTAACAATGCCTACCAATATTCTTTAAAGGCTGACAGTTGAGGTGTTTCAGAGACACTTCTCTGGAACCAAGGGTCATTTCCCTGAAAAAAAATAAAAATAAAACTTAACTTAAAATATTTCAAAAGACAAGGCAAAACCAGACCCTCTGTGTTTATATTTCCATTACTGTCATCAGCAGAGAAAGATCATTGTTTAGAAATTGTTCACTGCTCACATGGCCACTCTTGATCAGAGAAACACTGTAAGAAACACCACTGAAGATCAAATGAGAAGCACTAATGCTATCGCCTATGCCTATACTCTCTGATTTAAGAATAGAGCATACCTCAGTTTAAGGAATCTTTGTCCAATTAAAGCTGCAAAAGCAGCAATGAAAACAGCAACAAGTCCCTTCTTCATGGCGGACCTCTTGTGAGTCAAAGGTTATACAGGAAGAAAAATACTTTCAGAGTGCAGTTACATAGCTGAACCAAAGATGGAGCCAAGTGTGCATCTGAGAAGCAGCATTACTCTCCTTTGTTGCTTTTAATGAGTCAAATATGAATTAACCCTCTGATACATAACCTATACAAACCCCATAACTTGGGGCAAAAATTACCCATATTGACAAAGTGTTATTCTTGCTAATAAAGGCCTACTACTGTATATTATTCATTTTGTTAAAAAAAAAAAAAAAAAAGTAACAACTTGAGCTGTGATTTGGAAGAATGTTTTAATGTTTGAAATATGTTTATTTGACTTTTGAGCACATTTCATGCCAATTAAATCATTTCCATAATATTTCAATGTAAAAAGGCAGCAGATATCCTCATATCTGTTGAGTCTCATTGTGGCCTGTTACATTGTATTTTGCAGTGGATCTAGAAACATCTCCTACATAGACACATTCCAGCTCTTTTGTCCACCAGCAAGGAATGTCAAAGCAAGAGGCCATGAGTTCTTCTTTGTTAATGCTGTGTTGTTGCTGCTCTCCTCTAAATTGGTGCATTTGAGGAGCTCTTCAATGATGAACATCTCCCAGGCATCTTCTGGAGACACAGCAGTTGGTCCTGGTTCAGGTCTTTTCAACCCAATCTGACTGATTCTGAACAGAACCTCTTCAGAACAGTCCTCTGTCTGTTTATGTAGGACAGCTCGACTCCCAGGTGCATCCACAACCAGCTCGTCCCTGTCTCTCATAGTCCAGACTCAGGAGCATCAGAAATCAGGACCAGCAATAGCCATCCATTATCTGTTGATCTGGTATCTGGTCCTCAGCATCAGTCATTTTTGACCCAGGTTATGTATCCCCCTCCTTTTCCCTTGGGCCTGTAACTGACAGGAGCAATAAAGTCACATTTTCACAACAGAGACAAGTAATCTCACTAATTACAGCATATATCCCACTGTGTAGTGTATGGAAGAGGTAATGTACCACGCAAAATACTACTAGGGTGCTGCAATATCATTTTTTGGCTTGAGTCTACTGTCTTGCAGTGCAGTGAGGGAGGAGGAGGTTTGGGAATGTCTTGAAATCCCAGTGGGCGCAAGGTTTTTGTTCCAAAACACAGAGTATGAACTACAAAGAAACGGGAGTTTTGAAAGCCAGCTATCTCAGCAGCTGGCGAAGTAATTGTTGAGTCATTGTTGATCAACAGCCCTGTCAAACCCCTGCAGATATACTGTGGTCATTTTATGCTATGGGACAGTAAAAATAAGTCTGCGGACACATTGCCTTTTGGCTCTTCCAACTGGATGGGAGGTGGGACACACTAGAGGATCTAAACATAAAGGCGATCCAGTTGCAGATCAGGCTTCCCGTTTGTTCACATGAAATCACCAGCAAAAAAAAAATCAGGTTACTTGCACAGACACACAGTTCAACAACAACCCTTATTTTTTGCGGTCTATAACCCACAAAATTCCTCTAGTCATCAGCAGATATAGACTAGCCTTCTTGCCCTTCTGGAAAGCATAAAAACTTGAGAGTGCCATAGCACAGCTGACTCAAAGAGGAAGCCAAGTGTATCCCAGAAAGACCCTCTTTATTGATTCATTACAAATCAAATCAATAAGGCAGTCGTGACAATTTTGTTTCATCAATAACAGTAATATAAAACAACATTCAGTTACACATTTAATCTATATATGAAGATTTCACAATGTTCAAATGACCAGTGAAAAATCTTCATCCCATAACGAATAAAGAAGCCCTTGATTACATTGTCATATTTGCAGGTTTTTCAAGTATCTGGGAAGTTAAATCTGAACTAGTCCCAACCATTTTCAAATATACTGTTACCCAGGTGTGATTACTACCAACTATAAACATCATTTTCCCCTACAAGTTCCCCCAGCTCCTCCTGGGGGATCCCCAGTGTTGTAATACACATTTATGTGCTCAAATCATCATTAACCTATCTATCTACCTATTGACGACTGCCCTTTAATCACAATCAGTGCTTAGACAAAAAGTGCAAGGAAGTAAGTAAATCATGAGTTCCTTGGCGAATTACACGTCACTTAAAATGGCATGTTTTTTTTTTAGTCTCTTGCTTGTTGGGAATCACGGGAAGAGACACTACTTCAAATCACAGCACAGAGCTTTGTGGAAGACTGTGCCAATGAGCAACTTTCCTCCATAGGGAGCTGCGACAGAGGAGCCTATGAGCACACTGCCGTCGTCAGCGTACACCTGGGTCACCACTGGCTGCTCGGAGTGAATGTTCTGGATCCGGATGACCTGGAAAACACAGATGTAGACCATTCAATAGATACAGCACTGTAGCGTTTCCATTTCGCCTCATTTTTTTGTGGGAACCATATTGTTCTTACTGGTAAAAGTGAATGAACAAACCTCTGAGCCAGGTGGATCCTCGGGGTCATTCTGCAAAGTTTTCCATGCGTTAGGGTGACAGCCTAGCCACAGGTCTCCGGACTCTGGGTCAACTTCAACGTTGTCACAAAGTGAACCGACAGCCACAGACTGGTGAGGTGTCAGTAGAGAAGGTTATCATCACTACAGAGCTTAAACTCATGCCATGGTGTCTGGGTTATGTTAAAGAACACTTCCGTCACACTACATTTCTGCATATCTACCCTGCAATTTAACAGTACACTTTTTTTTTTTTCCATATGAACCATACTGAAAGTAATGCCAACATAGTATTTCTTCCACACATTAATACTCAAGTTTATCTGAAATACTGATTCTTTCCAAAGCCTTTGCCTCTCTATCAAGGCAAAGATAGTTTAGTAGTGTATATATTCTCATATTTACCTTCACAGAGACCAACGCATTGTCTGCTTTTCTCTCCAAAACATGCACGTTGTGGTCAAATATATCTGCCACATACACATGCCTATAAACGAGAAAGAACATCGGTAACTGTATAGGAGTTTTGGAGCATATGTGAGCAATGAGCATGGCCCTGCAGATTATTACCGTACCTTTTGTCTGGTGAGATATTGATGCCGTTGGCAAAGTAATATCCTTCAGAAACCACTTTCACTTCTTCAGGACTGTAGTACACAACATTGCACCAGGGCTGACTGAGAAGACCCTCCACATGTCTCAGGATTTCATGGTTAAAGTAGTGATCATTGGTTGCGTAGAAACTGTCCACGCCCACTGCAACAATATCATTCACGCTGAAAGACAGCAGAAATAATTACAATATAGATATGTATAAATGTGTTGATAGTTTCAGAAGTACCTTTCCTTCCCAAGTACACCCCTCTGTTCACCAAGTCAAATGCCTACAATTCACCGTACAGTTACAATTTACCATACTGTACCTGTGGAGAAGTTCATGCTTTATGGTTTTCAGATGCACCAAGGAGTGGTCCTCTTCAACAAATTTAAAAATCTCCACTTGGCTTTTATGTTGAGGGTGATTGACAACAAACAGGTATATTGTGTCATCTGAAAAATAATGAGACACAAGGGTAAAAGCATTAACATTAAGCAGGTTCAAGAAGCGTCAGCTGATGTTCTGTTCAGCTCAACAGATCTGTAAAATGTATTAAATAAAAGTAAAGGGAAGCACAGCACTTCACAAAAGCACCTCCCAGGAAGGATTAGAAACTGGAATGTGAAAAGGCAGTTGATAGTTTTGTATGGCGATGTTTTGACCACTGGGTTTTTTTCCGAGACAACTTGTATCATGGTTATAGGGCCCAGAGATAGCTGAGCGGTTTTCCTTGGCCTGCAAGAGGTGTCTCCCCTCTCCTGTCTCCCTCTCTGCTTTCCAGCTATCAATATGGATACAAATAAATAAATAAATAACATAAAAGGTGAGTGAACTGCCCATTCTCCTAATGGGGGGAATACATGAATTGCCTCAAAATTTAAAATAAAAAATCATGGAATCAACAAAAGGAACAGGGGCTAGAGTCAGAATATGCTCTTCACTTCTTGTTAAAGGTCTAGCTGCTGTATTCTGCTGTAGTTAAATATAAGAGCATGAGATGAGGCATGAATGATAAGGATGATCATGTTTTATTTTTTAGGAATGTCTTTAACTGGTAAATGAAATAACCCTATTTGACACATTCCAATTTACATTAGAATCAGATTTCTAGTTGTGGGTTTCACTTAAGCTGTCAGGTATTTTCATGCATTTTACATACAAATGAGCTTCATTTGTTTGTAGCACCGTCAGTTTTGAAGAAACTGTACGTATAGAAAATGTAGATATAGTGCCAGAAAATCACCTTGGCTGCTCTCTGTTCCCACAAAGTTATTACTCCCACATTATCCCACGTATTCACTGTCAATGAAGTAACAACCTAACAGGTTTTTCCTAAATATGGCACACCCTACAAAAAAAGAAAAAAGAAAACACTAGACCACAAAAGGCACCAGCACCTAAACCGGATTTATCAGCTATTCAATCAAGTGAACTGAAGTGTTTGCTTTTTAGGTGTTTCTTTTTATGTCACAAAGATAAAAACATTATTATTATTATCATTGTGCTATTAAATGGAACTGATTGTGACTTCATGAAGGAGGTTAAATTTGGGTGGAAAATGCAAAACCAGTAGAGAACCACTGGATTACCACACACACCAAGTTCACAGGAATGACATTTGCAAATCTTTTGCTTTTGGTAGAATTTAAGTGATCTTGCTTTTTACCACTTTGATCGGTGTAAACGCTGATGCCATGGGGATTGAATGAGTCCAGATCGAAGTTCCTCGGCATGCGCAACTCCACAGGTTTCATTCTAGAATCTTGCAGATCAAGGGAATAGATCTTTCCTGGATCATCTGAGAATGACGGCATTCCAGGGTATTTCAAACCCTGAGAATATACGAATATAGAGAATATTACAACATTAGACTGCAAAATAAATTAACAATACTTAAGAAGATAATAAAATGACCAATGAAATAAGTTCTTGATGAGGATTGGTGAATAGTTGGGGTTTAGCCCAGATGCAGTGACATAACTCTTGTAGGTCTGTGGGGGAAATGTTTTGAATTTTGAGCTGCTAAATACATCAATTTGGGGCAATTTGAGAGACTACATCGCTCTTACTACTCTAACATGCTCTTTAAGAAAACTGATGTTTGGAGATCATTGTGAATTCAAAAATGGCTCAACTGAACTGGCTATTATTGGTAATTATCCAGGTTATGCCATTTGTCTGTCTTTTAATAATTAATCCATAATATACTGAAATGTGAACAACAGTTTGGCTCCTTTTTTTTTTTTTTTTTTACATCACACAGGCTTGATTATGTTAGGTCACACAGTAAGATGGAAATGTTCAACTTGTTATTGAATTATAGGCAAATAACACAAATGTAAATTGGATTTTGAGGACAAGTCAAGTTAATGACCAGGTGGATGGAAATAAGTTTTGATGGTTGTGGCTGGTTGTATGAAAGAAAAAGTAGCATCTATCTTCAGTTATATTAAGGAAGTGTTTGGCACTGTGAGTTTGATGTTTCTTCACTCAGATGCTCCTATACTTACAGTGCTGATGAGGGCAAGCCCGTTTGGAAGAATTGTTATATCCTCTGACCCATACTCTGGAAAGAATTGGAAAGTTAATGTAAATTTACTTTAATGTTAGATTTTAGTTGCATTTTGTTTTGCACTTACCAAGGTTTTTGAGTAGGACACAGTTGGGGAGGTGATTCTGGATAAGCTCCCTGGAGGCAAGGGTCCTTTTCCTGCAAAGTGTTCAACTCAAATATGAGGCTGCATGACCACCATGTGATTTACCTATCGTCTAAAGAGCGGGCATTGGCAAACAGAGTATTTATTCATTTATCGTTAATATGACAAGCGGTGTAGGCTATAACTTAACTTACGGGCACCAACAACGCTGCACCATGCAACTTTCTCGCTTAAACACCCTCTTCTTTTAAGGCTTTGAGTTGCTTTTGAACTTACCTTAAGTTTATAATTCTCTCTCCAATCAGAGCCGCTAAAGCAGCTACAAAAAGCGAAATGAAGACTAGCTTTCCCATTTTTAAATCGCACTAAGCAAATTTTTGCAAGCGTTGCCTAACTGTTTTTATAGCCTGTATCAAACTCCATATAAACAACAACACGTCCTCCTGCAGCGTCGACAGAGGGCGTTAGTAATGCTGCCTTCCAGTGCCGTCGGAAATATCTGAGCATGGACACGCAACAAAGCGGTAAATATGAGTGAGAAAGTCAAGTTTTCAATGATAGCGGCGTTGCAGGGGTGAGACGTTTAGGGGGCGAAGAGCCAGCACCTGATGGTATTTTATTGTGTTATTGGCCTTGTATGTTACTTTTTATTGCTGTGTGTTTCTATTATCACTCTTTGTTAAACTTGTAGTTGTCACGCATTTCTGTGCATATAGTTACAAGTTGCCATTGTGGACATACAAGTAGGCTACACAACAACCTTTGGCTAACAGATTAGCACAGCTAGTCTATATGGTTGATGCACATTTTATCCTCTTCATTCTGTGGCTGCAGCAAGTAGCTCTGTACCACTTACTTTCTAAAATAAAATAGCAGCAAAAAAAGGTTTGTTGCAGCTTATATTTTGTAATTATTACCAAATACACTGTTTTCCAACCTCGGAAGTGGGAGTTTACGAGAAGCACCTGAAGGCAGCATCAATCCGACTGGTTGGAGCTACATCCGGAACCTCCCTTTTCATGAAACCAAAAACAGATCTGGGATCAGATTGTTGCCAGATTCATCATTCGATTTACAGCAGCCAATGTATGCCAACATTAATTGTGTAGTCTAGAAAAACAGGTGAGCTGTGCGTATGATCTGCCAGTCCCTCATTGAATATTCGGGTTTATGACAGAATGAGTTTAAGGTCAGCAGTGGTAACAGATCCTCGGTGTTGTTAGCTGTATATAAAGGCCTATTCTTCTCACGAAACTGTCTTCTCTTTCTTCATTTTTGGCTAGGGGGCATTAATGAGTGTTCGTCTACAACAGCACTGCAATGAGTTACTACGTAACTGACGTCAGCTTTCTGAAGGAAAAATCACATGACATTAGGCCTGTGCACATGAAATGCCAGTAGTCATTTGTAGGCTATTTGACTTTGATATTTGATTTAATTTTCTTTTTTTTGTTAAATATCTAGGGGTGTTTTGGGAATTGATTGTACCCTAAAGTTTACTGATGTGTTTGTACATGTGCTCATCCCTGCCATTTTGATGAGCATTGATAGGAAAGGTGGGTGCTGTCCTTGCTCTCTCTCTCACACACACTGTTGCAGTATTGGTTTTAATTAAAGCTCACCAAAGTGTCAAAAATATGGCACATTTGCATATGCGCACACGCAAAACCTTAATTGCAAACATGTTGAAATGGTTGATGATGTGCATTGACATTCGCATGCCCTCTCAAACATAAATCCTTATAAATGATTTCAGAAGAATGGTAAAAAAAAAAAAAAGGAATACACACACACACACTTGATCAAAGCTTACCAGAATAGCAGAGATGTACACACACCTCACAAACCATGAGGAATCCATTTCGACCACTACAGATGCCCTGTATATCATTGCCATCTACCCTGTAGTAACTGCACTTCAAAAAAGTGAAAGTGGCCTAATAATCACCTGAATACACCCCTCATAGCTCCGAGGCAAACCAGTCAACAGACGGGACAATCAATAACATGTAGTGCCCGCAAAGACCTGTTTAAATTGTTTATTTCTGAAGTTGTTTTTTGCAAGTGATGAGACTCCTCCCAACATAAAACAAAAAGTTACAAAATTGTCTATGTAATCAAAATCATGTGTAAGAGACTTCATAAAAAACAAACATGAACACATACATACACATACAGAAGTGAAAGTAACATAAAATTGGCAAACTATTGACCCTGTGATACTCAGCATTGGGTGCATGCAACCTGACAGTAACTGTAGAATATCTACAAAAGTCCAATTAAAGAATGATAGCATCTAACAACTTCAAAACACCAACAACTCCTGCACATAACAGTGTGTGTGCAACCATCGAGCACTGTTAAGTGGGGTACACCAGACTCCTGACTTGTTTTGTGAAGTCGTGTAAAGGTTCACAGTGTAATACAACAGCAGGATCCCCCAACAAACAGTTTCAAGCAAGACTGTATATTTGGAACATACAAAATAAATTTTATTATCCATTCTCTTCATGTCTACATCTTATTAGAATTTCTAGACACTGGCATTGTGAAATAACACACCCAAATTAATTCTAATAATCCTGACAGGTGCAACAATACATTTCTGTCAAGTCCAGATGTCAAAATATAACTGAACGTGAAAAGCAATTTAAATCTTCTTCTTTGTTATTCTCAACATAAAAAAAGGGGAGCCATGGCCCTGGCCTTCACTGAGAGCTGGGCAGGACATGGCCATGAGCACACACAAACACAGGTGAGGAGGTGGCTTCAGGGTTGGGCCCCAGTGGCTGCTGGGACTTGTGTGGCCAGAGTGTTGGGGGCAGAGATGACAGGTGATCCAGCAATGTTAGCCAGTGGCTGTGCGGAGGACATTGAGGTGATGCCTAGAGGAGACAGGAGGTTTGATGATTATTTCAAAATGTTATTTACATGTCATCACTATCAAGATACAGACGTTTTACAGGTGTTTTGTTGATGGAGGTTCATGGAGGACCCAAGGCTCAGTGCAAGAAGACTTACCGGCCATCATGCTGGACGAGCTGACTGGTGTAGAGCTGGCAGCCATTCCTCCAGGAGTGGCCCCCCTTCCCTGATCTTTGACGATGGGATCTGAGAATAGAAATGCATTCGAACACCTCATAAACCCAGTGGATATGTTGACACAATCCATCCGCATGAATTAATGCGCTCACAATACTGGTTAGAGGCAATAAACTCCAGTAATAAATAAGAGATAATAAAAAAAAAAAGGGGGAAAAGGCAAACTTACAGAAGTAGGGATGATCCATGGCCTCTCTAGCTGTGAGGCGGGCTTGATGGTCGTAGCGCAGTAGTTTGTCCAGGAAGTCCAGGGCCTCTGTGCTGACCAGGTGCTGGTTCTCACTGTGCACAAACCTCTCCCACCTTTTACGGGAGTGTCTAAAGGATAGACCAGGGATGAAGATAGAAAAAAAAAAATCATTTAGTTAGCAAAATATTTTACAATACTTTTACTTAGGTCAAAGAATGTGAGATTCTTACCTTCCCAGAATGTCATTGAACCGTGGATCTAATTCAATGTTGTACTTATCGATGTAGTCATACAAGTCCTCAGTGCCGAGGACTTTTGCAATTCGCACAAGCTGTAAATTAGAAGAAAAAGAATAAAACAATTAAAATAGCACTATCAGTCATTTGTGAAATCACATGTGAAATGGCATTTTTCTAGGTTTTGAATGGTATGGATTGTATTGCAGTCTGTGGTGTTATAGCCAGCTAGGTAGTGTGGTTTGTGGGGCCTTAATCAATTCAGACAGTCAGGCACAGTAGTGCATACATTACTACAGTGTAGAGGAGGTCTAGAATGGAGTAAGGAAATAAATCAACAACAATGTGCAAGTTTCATTAAACATCAACACAGTTTCGGGAAATATTTAGATTTGGCTGCATATTTATGTTTTGTCAAACAACCAAAACTGAATCAATTGTCTTCAGCCATGTTTCCATGTTAACATAACATTAGACTATGGGTAGATGAGTTTAGTTTTGTTTACTGGTCATTGCAAATGATTTACTTCCCTTCATTTAACAGACAAAGCCTAATTTTGTGACGATCAAATTAATAGCAACAATACACTATTTCAAATGGAGTGTCAGCAATAAGACATGGAAGAAAACGGAAAATGCTGCATGGTGAAAGTTACACTGTGGGATGAGCTAAAAGAACTGACATCATCCATAGGGGTGATATGCTTTATAAGCGTTGTCCACTGTTACAGCCCTGCATTTGACATTTGCCCATTTCGGTTTGACATTCAGTAGACAGACGGCAAAAAGTGAATGAGAACCCCCCCAGTCGAAGAATGTGGTCGTACTGGTCATATTCCAGGTGTGACTGTGTGAAACTATGGGTGGGAAGCAGAGGAGTGCTGAAAATGTAAAGCTTGTTTAAGGTTTCCCTGGATGAGTAAAGAAATAAAAAAAATAAAAAGTCAGTTTGGTTGCCCTTAAGTCTCATGCAGCTAGAAGGTTAGTTACCATAGCAACAAAAGATGCCACTTTCCATTAAAAATAATAATATAAAAAATAACTTCTCCATACCTGATCGTAGTTGTCATGTCCGTGGAAGAAGGGCTCCTTTCTGAAGATCATGCTGGCCAGCATGCAGCCCAAACTCCACATGTCCAAGCTGTAGTCATACATCTACAAAAAAGAACAGTGAAAAGCCTTTATCCTACTCCATGACTGCATTTTTTAAAAACAAATAAACTCATCTATCATAATACAAATCCCGGTTACATTTTGACCATCCAGTTCTGAAGAATATGGGGGCCTCACCTGGTAGTCTACCAGCAGTTCAGGTCCTTTGAAGTACCTGGATGCCACTCTCACATTGTATTCCTGGTTTGGGTGGTAGAACTCTGCCAAGCCCCAGTCGATTAGGCGGAGCTAGAAGTTAAGAAAATGGAGTTGGATGTATTTTATAGATTGTGATTCGCTGCAGCCACAACGGCTATTAAAAAACGTGGAGAGCAGGTGATAGTATACCTTTCTGTGTTCGTGGTCAATCATGACATTGTGTGGCTTGACATCTCTGTGCATAATCCCCATACTGTGGCAGTAATCCAGAGCCTAACCAAGTGAGGAGAGAAAACAGCAGGTTAGAGTACAGGTAAGTATTAGCACACAATACTCTGAATGTGCAGTTGATGTCACCCACATTTGTGAAAATGTTTCTGGCAAATATTTCATAACTATATTTAAATAGTGTATGCGGAACAAATCGACAACAAAAGCTGAGTTTCTTACCTTTAAGATTTCGTACATGTAGAACCGTATGTCGAAGTCAGAAAGGGTTTGATACAATTGCTGGGGAAAAAAGCATGTACAATTAGATACATTTTTGTGTATTAACGCATCTCAAATGCCACATAAGTGTACAAAAAAAGCATTCATGCCTACCTTGAAGTCTGTATTGTTGACATGTTCAAAAACCAGAGCGGGGGTTCGGGACTGAAAAGAAAAATCAGAGAACGGTGTGTTTATGTGTAGCACCGCAAATATATATGAATTCTTAGTCTGTTACATAGTGATTAGTGCGAAGAGGAGTACAAAATTACCACAGGATCCTTGACGATATCTAACAGTGAGATGATATTTGGACCACCCCTCAGATTCTCCAGGATCTTTATTTCTCTCTTGATTTTCTTTTTTTTCACCGGCTGCGGACAGAAGCATTCTTGTGAGATCACAGGAAATCTCCATTGAAGTGACTGTTAAATGTTTTGACAATGTTTTGTGTGTGTCGCCAGCACAGCTGTGTCCGGAGTTATCAGCTCAAAGTGTGGTGAATTTAGTACTCAAACCATGTGTACAACTTTAAAATTGCCGGGATATTCAAGTGATTATTTCCATACCTTCAGTATTTTCACGACCACTTTTTCATTGTTTGTGATGTTTATGGCTTCAAACACTTCACTATATTTGCCTCTGCCTAGTTTTCTGACTAGTTGATAGTCGTCTTGGTTCCTGAAAAGCAAAAAGCCATGGTGAACATCGCTGAGTTGTCTTTAACCAACAATGTAAACCAAATACAACATAACTGAAGCACTGGACAGCAATTCCCATCCGCCTTACCCCCATTCAACAACATGGGACTCATAATCCCAGTATTCCCGGGGCCTCTGTGTGTTTACATCAGGGTAAACTCGAGAGCGGCTTGGAACAGGGCCAGACATATTCTACACAGGATCTTCTCTAAATCTCCTAAAACAAGACAAACAACATAGAGGAATTGAGTCATTCAAAATTAGAGCAAGAATAACTAAAAACACAATGAATTATGTTCATTGCCAAATAATAGTCATTTCTAAAGCACTGCTCATACAAATGTAGCATGGAGTGGACTTCAGAACAATAAATAATACATAATTTTAGGTGATATGAGGAAGTCTAATTTAATATTAGACAATAAAATACCTTGGAGGTTCCCTCCAGGATGATGGTGATAGATGAGTTCGAACTGGAGCGGTGGAGACGCCTTTATGGTAAGAAAACTACATGGGTGTAGATATGAAACAGACACAATTAGGGCCTACTACAGTCCAATTATTTGAATTAGTTCAACATTACATGTAGGACTGAAAAACACTAATCAAAGTCTCAGAGACAAACATGTTGACCTGAGAATTTAAATTCACTTCACTGCTGCACTTGATGCAAGTTGCTTTGGATAAAAATGTCAGTTAAATGCCTCAAATGTAAATGCAAATGTTTCTGAGATGCAAATGGAAAACAGCAGTGATACAAACTGAAACTGTGGCACAAGTCAAAGGAGGCAAAAAAAAAATAAACTGCCTATAAACTAATTTAGTGGTGTATGAATGCGTCTGTTCAAAATCTAAACGTGTGTCTAAATATGGTGTTGTAAGAAGTTGAGAAACCTGAATGTTAAAACGGGGCATCCAACCAGTCTAATCAGGAGGTACAGGGTTCAATACAGTCATCACTGGGGTCTACACCAAGGCAGTATCTCCTGTTGGAAAAATATAAAGAAAAGAAGGGTTGATGAGGGTCATTACTGCCAATTAATCAAACAGGAGCAAACTATGTTAGCTACGGTGAACTAGCTAATTTGTTAGGTGAATTATATGCGTCTGTGCGCCAAACATCCAACGGGCAAATGGCCTCTAAGGTCCAAAACACTGATCTTCCTCGTTCTCTTACAGCCAGTTAACCCGCTTGGCACTTTACGGTTAGTGTACGCACAGACCCTCAGTGGCCCAAGGCCTGCACAAGTGTAGTGGAGCTAGCTATCAGGCAAACTGGGCAGCTGGCTGGGATGCTAGCTAGTTAGCATTAGCTCATCAACAGCAGAGGGAAAAGCCGGGTGGAAAGTCACAGAGAAATTGCGAGCTAACTCGCGGCCATATTACGTGGCTATGGTGGAAAAGAACCACAGCCCATCTCAAAATTGTCAAAGCAACATCCTGGTGGTGACTATTAATCTAACGATAGATTATTAGCTTCGAGGAATTTATTTCCCAAAGCTAAAAAGTGCTAAGCTAGCAGGCTAGGGGAGTGAATAGCTTGCTGGCTGGCGAGGCAACTGACTGACAACGCCTTGAGAAAACATCCTACAAACACTGTTATCGAGCAGTAGTACGGCAACGCAGTTATGTTACATGTTTCCAACATTTCCTTGTATGTAAATCATCCATCGGTACTTCCAAACCTAGGAGGATTCACGGTTAAATAACACAATTTATATTACCTCTCAACGTTGTTGGGACGTCAATATGGCGATGCTTGGGATCAAGAGCTTAGTGCAAACAGCCTCTCCTGCAGAGGGCGCTCTACTTTTTCTTTTTCACGGGGGAGATTGTAGCGCTTGCTGCCACCAACAGGTCTGAACGAGGGAGAAACTTTTCTAGAACTGCATTTGTTTTTATTCAGTTGTATCTGTTTTATCATTTATTTTTGTTACGTCCACCCCATTCTGATCCATTCATCCGCTTATTCATAATTCATTCGTGAGTCTCATCTGCCGCATTATAGGGACTTCCAAACTTTTTCATATAAGGAACCCCACATAGATGCACGTTTGACCATGGGCTCTCATTTGTGAGACTGGGTCAAGGAATCTCATCTGAGAAGATTTGTGTTGGCACTTATGATTTTGTACAGAACTGTGAAAAACTGTTTATAGCCTACTGTAGGTGGACAGATTACAGTGGGGAGAGTGAAACCTATGGTATAATCATTCTCTCATTGTACTAACTTCTATGGAGTGAAATAACAGTCAAATTAAACTATTCCTCATTTTTGTTGATGACTGCCTGAAAGCCTCTCCAGGACCCAGACCCCACATTGGAAACCACTGCCTTAATATCCACACTATGACCTAGACACATACTGCACACACAATAATTTGTTGAAAATTAGATGAGTTGAAGATGTGTTAAAATTACACAACACAGTTGCTACATTTTCAACATATTCAACACCTATTCATCACCTTTTTTCAACACCACTTTCAATGGCTCTTCAATACATTCTTGTGTGCTCTATTTTAGCACATGTCTTCTAGGAGAGATTTCCAAAATGTTCACTATAGGACCTATTTGAAAAGGTCTTTGTTTAGGCAAAAAATAGGGCTACACTGGATAGTCAGACAATACAATGCACGCTCTGTGCTGTCATTAAAAGGCTATCTCAATAACACAGGAAAAGCCAGGGGCATTTTCTTTGAATAACCAACTACCTGTAATCAACACACAATGCAGAGAAAGACTGTTCCTTTCTTGTGCCTTTTGTGTTTTGAGGACATCTGTTTTCAAATTGAATTGATATAATGAATAAGCCTTTGTAAACCAATTAGGGCCTGTAATCATTGCTCCTCCGCCTGCTCATTCTTAAAGGATTCCCAAAGTCATGCACTGTTAAACTCACAGAAACAGTCTTTGGCTACAACTGAATCTGATAAATGTTGTCAAAAGCTATCATTAACATGGATGAGACCTGTTAGAGGTGAAGAAGCAGCGGTACATAAAAGCTCAGCTGCACTCTTGCTGCCCTGCTGAACACTGCTGCTGACCAACGTCTACAATGAAGCTGTAAGTTTTCATATTTTGTGATGTTGATTCATACATTTTCAAATTATAATAATTGAAACTTCATTTTATTTCCCAGAGAAGAAAATGACATAATGATATAAGTCATGATATTAAAATGTATTTCCTGGTGAAATCTAAAAATGATTGTGATTTTATTTGTTTTAGCTTCCTTTGTTGTCTGTTACTTCTTGCATTTGCAACTGCTGTGTTAACGAGTCCCATAAGAGGTAAACTAATCTAAAGAGAGAAAATATCTCAAATACTATTTACACAGGCTTACTTTAAGTGTTGTAATGCACTCAATTCATGTCATTCAATTTTCTTGAGTACCACACTGGGAATAACTATATCTCTTTCTTTTTCTTTTCAAGAGCAAAAAGAAAATGTGTTAAGCTTCCTGAATGGTGAGAATCTTTATGTCAGGTTTATATTTTTGAACAATATGTTGCATTTTCTGAACAATATGTTTACATGTCTACATGCAAAGCGGTGCTAATATTATTGTTTCTCATGAGATGAATAAGTGTATTGTACTGTATAAATTAATTCTGTGAAATAATATAACCCTTTCTTTACTGTTGTTATAGATGCACTCAGCGTGACTCCTACTGAAAAGACCGTACCTGGAAATTTCACAGGTCTGTGCTTCAAACTTTAGTTGTCTTATCAGCTATACTCATACATGCATACAGTATTAAAACAGGTAGATCCAATTAAACCATGTTAAACTTACATACTTTACCAGATGCTGTAAGTACTTCTGGATTGCCAAAAAAATATAGCCTACACCACAGATACAAAGACCAAGTCAGAGCAGAGGAAGGAGCAGAATTAGAAATTGTTTGCCTTCATGTTGTTTTATTGTTCAGATTAATCTTTATATAAAAGAAAAAACAATGATATCATTACCATCGACAACCATCTCAATGGTCATCATCACCATATATTGTCTCTTTTCCACAGTATATCAAAACCCTTCAAGTAAACCTGTGCAAGAGGAAAATTCAGAAGGTACATTTTTATGTTTTTTTCTATTGATATTAATATACTGTATGCAGCCTAAGGTACAGTGCGGTGCAGTGCTTCCTTTCCCTAATTTTCTTCAGATTTGGACATTTCAAATGTTACAACAGCCACAGATTGCTGATTTCACAGGTCAAAACAGTGGTGGATTAAAGGGGTTTGTCTGTTAGTATTTGATTTTAAGTAGTGCTCACCTGCATTGTTGCTCATTCACAGATATCTCAGAGGCAAAATCTACAGAGAGTGGTTACACCGATGGGTTCACAGGTATGTGAGCTACCGTTCAGTAGCAAATGTAGAAAAGATACCTCATACAAATAGATATAAATACAAGTTTTGTTAATATTTCAGATCCAGGACTACCTGAAAAGAACCTTGGAGGTGAAAGCAGCGGTAAAGCCTACATTACTATTATAACCTATACTGACAGGGTCACTCAATATGTCTTAACATCCCCCTGTCTGTCTGAGCCTGAAAGCAAGGACACAAGTGACAGACATGTTCTTTTTTAAATACAATAATACAAACATGAAACTTTGATCTCAATAGTGTACTGTTAGTACAGGATAATAACTCTGTGGGTGAGAAAAATATAAGATATAGTCTGTAAGATGTAGCCTGATTCGTGTACACAACTACTTCTCTTGCTTCTAGGAGGCGGTAACAATGTAAAAAAGAGAAGATGTTGATGCAGATGCTGTAATTGTAGCCCTAAAATGTTCTGAAGAAATTAATGGTAACAGTTTAAGGCTATTACTAAAACAAAACACAGAAACGCAATAACCGATAACCGATAACCTTCACTCTTCCCAGATGCGTTCACAGACCTTGACAGCCAAGAGACCACGATTCCTAATGCTGTGGGGAAAAATGAGGCACCGTCCAGAGGGAAGGCCGCAGTGGACACATTGAGTATGGATTTGACCAGCAGACTGGTTCCAGGCCATGGGAGCCCAGAGCAGAGCGGGACACACAGGACCCTGGTGGCGACACACGGCGGAAAGCTCATTGATCTGAACAGTGAGGAGGGAATACTGGTGGATGGTCAGGAGGCTGGAAGTTTGTCACAAAAACAAGCCATCAGAGTGACTGACAATGCTCGTCGAGGCATCAATCTGCAAAGAAAGGCGACACCAGGAAGAGGTCAGCTCCTGCATGGAGTTGACGGGCTGAATGGCATGTTGGCCCCGGGCTGGAGCAGAGAACAGCTGGACCGGGACAGTTTTGAGGTTTTGAATGGCAGACCTGCTGCTGCGGCTGCTGGCAACAGCAGAGACACAGACTATGATGGTAAGATCTGATTCTGTGTAAAACTGATCGTTCCAAGAATTATTATGCTCGGAGCAATCAAAGTCTGATCAGCTCATCTCAATTTCCCCACAGATACTAGAGAATTTATCAGCGCTGAGAGGTACCCGATAGGTGAGCTCACAGTTTGTTTGCTATATTGGTGAATCGTGTAAATGGGCTGTGTGGCCAACGATGCATACAGTAACTGCCTCTTTGAAAAAAAAATCTTTCATTCCTTCTTCTTCTTCTCTCTTCTTTGTGCTGTAGCGCCCCCCGCAGCTCATGGCCAGTAGCTCGTCTGTTCCAGCCAGCACCACAACCTCCCAGAAGATCATCATTCCTCTGCCTGTGAGTCATACAGGTGTTGTCTGTACTTGCATCTCTGTATCCACTCAACCTGGCTGAGGAAACAGCTCCGTGACATGTTTACGTGTTTACAGTTACAAGACAGAAGAGAAATAAGTTCCATGTGATGATTCAATTTCAACCTCATATGATTATAGAATAAAGATATTTCCTAATATTTGCTTCATCGTCATTCTTCTATTATAGTGAATGCATTGTTGAACGACAAGGCGACTGGTTTTCTCTCTTTTCTTCAGATTCTAGTCACACTGGTGTTCATAATGAGTCAGGAGCTGCCATCTGTTGACTCATAGGAAACAGGCAGGCTGGATCAAAATATCTCCTGGGACTTTTTCACCCTACTTTAGAATTTTAGATGTATTTTGTGATGTGATCATGTGAACAAATGTGAGAAAGAAAGGAAGAAAGAAAGAAAGAGAGAAAGAAAGAAAGAAAGAAAGACTTAGTGTTAGGTTTTCTCAATTGTTTGTCAGGCCTACTCATGGAAACTACAAAAGTGTCATGTTTGGCATGGAAATAGTGATATGATGTCAGATATCAAATGTCACAAAATTGGTTCATAAGAGCCACTGCATCCATTTTAAGATGGGGGTCAGATTGCATTTCAATGGTGTACGATGCATATTTTTGTCAGCCACATTACCACTGAAATGAGCACAACCACACTTTGCCCACGTCTGAATCTTTCTGCAAGTACACATAAGTCTCTAATTTTGATGCTTTTATTACAATATGTGCAACTGCTGTAAATGCTACACAATAACTGGTTATACAAACAGGTTATAAAATGTAATCATTAAATTTACAATTAGTTAAATACAATAACACATTTCTAGAGACATCTAAACATTTACAAAATAATAATAAGTACACTTGAGAAAAATAATGATAATGTTACCTATAGCACAACACAGTACAATTCAATGCTTGAATGAAATATAATTCCATTACATGTAAAATACACATAATATTACCTATAATGCTGTAGAACACTGTACACATGTCTAGCAGATGGTAAAGCAGGTTGTCTGTAGCAGAGTGTCTGGTACCAATGTAATGCAGGTCAGTATCCAATCCATCTCAGATTTTGGCACCAGCAAATAATCCAAGACAAGACTGGCGTTGTTTCAATGCCACCGTTTCATTTCCTAAAGTTTTGAAGCTCGCTGTACACATCAGACTGGACTCCATGTAACTCCTACAAAAAAAGTACAAGTAATTCATTTAGGAAGCACAAATGCCTGTCTTTTTAGCTAAGACATTTACCCAAGACCATATCACATCCATATTCAGTGTCTTTGATGATTGAATCACAATATGCGTCTGCTTTACCTGATAAGGAGATTCTGCGATCTCTGCTGTCTTTTTCTTTGACATTGTTGAAGCTAGATTTCCTCGACCTGTTGAAATTTGGAAACAGAGAGGGTGCAGGGATAGTTTCAAGTTTGCAAATGACTTCTCCCACCGACCTCCTGCCATTACACCCCCCCCCCCCCCCCCCCACCACCACACACACACACACACCACACACACACACACACAGTCCTCACCGTCACGAGAATCCCATTCTCTTCTTTTCTTGTGGAAAGTTGCAAAGCAGAATACACAGAAAGTGATGAGGAGGGTCAGGATGATGTCACAGGCAATAATTCCCACTACGGTCCCCATATCTATCTGGTAACAGGGACCGCACTCTGTGAAACGACAATGTAAAAACACAGGATGGGAACGCAAACAAAGATACACAACACCATATCCCATAATCCCCCAGGAGCTTAAGAACAGTTTTAGGAAAGCCAGGTACCTTGCTGTCCTTCTGCAGGACCTGAAAGAGACAAAGTTAAGAAAACATCAGATGATAACAACAACTGGCATGAGAGTACCAAGACTTTCTTGCTATTGTACTATCAGTAGCATCATTCACTCCTGCCACCATACACAAACCACTCACCAAATAATGGACCCACAATACAAAGAGTGCTGGACATCTTGATGTTGATGTTTGTTAGAGGAGGAAATGAGTAGAGGTGGTTGAGGGTCACTGGTCCTTATATTCTCTTCCAAATGGCTGTGATCTTGCTTCTGTAAACAAGAGGTTGGAAACCAGAGGCAGCAGCAGACATGCAGATGGAGGACTGTCCACAGTCTGTGGTGCGAAGGTTGTCAGCATGTGACCGTGCTAGGAGGAAGAGGGAGCCCAGTGAGAGAAGAGGAAGCCAGTGTTTCTGTTTCTTCTCTGTAATGTCATGTTCACGTGGGTGTGGCTGGTCTCTCGCACTGTAATAAAAGGCTCCTCATCCGATTTGATATGCTTGATCAGTTGGCGTTCAGGCTTTTACGTGACTTTTTAACAGTGTATTATTCACAGTAACCTGCTGAACCGATGCCAAGATGAGAAGCGATACAAGCTCAGGTTCACCACATACACAGTTTCTGCTGAAATAGGCGCCTAGCTGGTGATCATAACATCTCCAACAGACCATTTCCTTCTGACCTGTGGTTTGCTGCTGTGGGTGCCACAGTCACTGCTGCTTTGAGCCTTTGTTTAACCACAATTTTATCTGAAATGATAGTTTAAACTGTCAGCAAAATGAAAGTAACACCCACTGTTTTTGTAAAAGAGGCCTCAATGTTTAATAATCTTAAATGAATGATCAAAATGCTATAAAAACTGGTTAAGGAAACACATATAAACTACATTTAAAATGTTTCCTTAAAGGTTTTCTTAAATTCCTTATACAAAGGAATGTGTATGCCTAAAATAAAGCCTCTTAAACAGGCCTGATACATATCTCTACGTGTAGAGAGAGAGAGAGAGAGAGAGAGAGCATTCATAAACTCAAGGGAAATTCCCTGCACAAATCCCCTGCCACTACTTCCCAAATTTGTGTGAAGCTGAGAACAGACGGTTCAGCGACAAGCCTTCCCATCCCACGGTTGGCCTCTCGAAAAAACTCTACGCCCAGAGTCATCTCTTCAGGAGGGTATTACCCAGAGCTACAGCACATAGATAAACTACCGCCGCAACACAATAGAGCTACAGAGGAGGTAGATCAGACAGATGATACAGACATACAGAGCGGGCTAGACAGCTATGTGTGTGTGTGTGTGTGCGTGTGTGTGTGGGCTATCATGTCTGAGAAGCCTGGATCGACATGTTCTGTTTGTTTGACTGAAACGGCAGGCGGACGTTTAACCACATCAACAAGTTTAATCACCTCTACATCATCTGCCTTGCATCCAGTCAGTTCTCCTATATGTTAGTCACATTGTCGACGTGCCACTAACAGTACAGCATGATAAAATGGATAAATAATAAAATAAACATGTAAGAAATAAATGGAAAAGATGTGCAACCTAGCAAGCTAACAAAAAACAAAACAAAAAACAAGTATGTGAACCCCCCATTCACAAACCAATCAAATGACCAACCAAATAAACAAACAAATAAGCAAATAATTATATGTACATGGCAGTGACAAAAGTCTATCTCTGTCAGCGAATGGGAAAAAGACAACTCAACATAATTCAACTGTAGCCGACTTTCACCAGGAGATGGCAGTGATTTGTGTTTCAATTATTTTTATGCTTGTTTGATCTACAATGAGTTGAGGCTCAAAATGCAGTTTTATCAACACTTATCTTATGCGTTAACAATTCAGTGGTCAGTCAGTCAGTCAGTCAGTTCTGATGCTCAGGAGAAACTGGAAGCCCTTACCCAGCCACAATACATCCCACATTCAGAAATACCATAAAGAATACTGTCTTTCAGGATTACAAAAAAAAAGCTCATGAAATATACAGCTTTTGATCATGGAAGTATTAATACAAGATCTTTTAAAATATTTGGACATCTTGCTAGCCTAAAAATACAGTCAACTGCAGCAGGTGCTGTATGTGGGTTTAGTGCCAGCACTGATTGAAACCGAATAACATTCAGTTGAATTTGTCATGCAAAATGTAATCATTGTACTGAAAAACTGAATTTGATTTGCACAACTTGAATTTGTATTGTATAATTTGATATACCTTTTATTGATCAGGCTTTGCAAAACAACTCCAAGCAGATAGCTGAAGAAACACAAGCACACAGTGGGGCACAATGTAAAATACATTTTCATGCTCTTTAAATAAAAAATGGATTGCTAAAGCTTTTATATACGGCACTAAATGCATTCTCTGTAACAGTCGCAATCTCTCATGTCTTTGGAATCTGACAGTCCTATTTTTTTCACACAGTTTCTATGAATTAGGAGTTATCAGTGTGTTTATTGTATGTGTAATGAATTAAGCAGAACTCCAGCAATTTGGTCTTTCCTAAACAGGTTTAAAAATATGTTCAAGACACTATTGCAAATCAGTCCAAAACCAAAAGGTTTATTATACAAGAGTTTGATTTAAAACAGTTTGATTTATCTTAGTTGACATTTTGTACTCTGATAAAAATAAATGATCTACAAAAATGTGAACATAACTTCTTAATATACTGTAGCATCTTCAAATGTTGCTCTGTAGATTAAGTCTTGCAGTTTGCCCTGACATTCATATACACCTTATCAGCTGTGAAGAGATGAGAAGAGAGACAGGAAGAGAGAAAGAATTACTATTTGAAAATATAAAGTTACCAAATACACCAAGAACATGTTGAGGGGCTAAAATGAATACAGTGATGTTATAAATGATTCCCATTTCCCTCTAGACCTAACACACCCTTAGCAGGGACACAGAGGCCAACAGGTTAAAAATATCCTTGGGGATATGAAAGGCCAAAAGCTCACAAAAGATTTAAACACTATATGACAACATGGTTGCTTTTGTGAAAGCACTTCATGGCCCTGTTTCCTTACCGTTTTCTCTCCTCTGACGCCGAGAGCTGGCGCACTGGTAGGTGACCACGACAATGATAAGAGTCAACACCACGTCTGCAGAGATGATGCCGGCCATTGTGCCAGGCTCGATCCTGTAGCAAGACACGCAGTCTGGCAGAGGGACAGTGAATGCACAGACAGCAGAGATGAGTGGGATGGAAGAAAAGAGGTCTGAACTGAGAGAGGACTGGAAATAATTACTCATCATGTCCTTATCTCGCTATCGTCTGTATGTGTTTTGCTTATTGTACTATTTAAAACTTAAACTACTAAATTACTATGGAAAAACTTCATTTTTAGGGTTACATCCACAGTTTGTTGTACATACCTGCATCTGCCATAGCCAAGTCTTAGGCAGAGAAAGAGAAGAAAAATAAAACATAAATTTCAGTGAATTCACTGCAGAGGTGTTGCTGCATGAAGTTAAGTTTCCGTCTGCTGCAACATATCTGTGGTTTCATTTTCCTGTGTAAGACCACCTTAGTGTGTTTGTGCGTGTGTGTGTGTGTGTGTGTGTGTGTGTGTGTGTGTGTGTGTGTGTGAGACAGAGAGAGAGAAAGAGAGAGAGAGAGCCATGGCACCATGAAAGTTTACTTACTGTAGAGAGAAAGCAGGAGAACCATAAACACTTTTTTGTCTTCCATGGTCGGCTGACAGCTCAATCATGTGCTTCCTGAAAGTGAAAGGGATTAAATTTAATTTCATTTGATTTCAAAGCCAAACTAACTTAAACCGTTCGAGACAGCGGACCCAACTGTGTAAGACTTTGACCTATTTTGTCCCCGCACCTACAGTGCCATGAAGTACGCCTGTATCAGAATGAGTCATATGTTGGTGTGTGGGCATTAAAATGAAAAAATAAAATGTAAAAATCACAAAAATCCTTATCTTAAACTTTGAAAAGATTCTCCAAAATGAAAATCATTAAAATGCCATATATAAGTCAAGAAGAAAATGAAGTTCAGTCAATTACATTTCATGTGTAATGTGCTGTCTTTACAATTGTATAAACTAACTGAAAAGCTAGACATACAACCATTTGGATGTGACTTCACAGATGCAACAGACATTAGATGGTTAAAAGGCTAGGATGAGGAAGAGAAAATCAGTGCCAGTTAAGATCCTCGTACCTGCTCTGCTGCGGCTCCGTCTGTCCTCTGGGATCCGATAGATGAGTGTGACTGTGGCTTACCATTAGTTTTCACTTTTGAGTGCTGACGTCAATTTTGTCTTCCTTCCCCTGCCCAGAAAGTAACTGAAACACTGCCTGTTTGTAGGCATTTCATCACAAAAATATCCCAACACTGTCTCATTTGAGGAGTAGTAGGGTTAAGAATTAAATGACTCTGTACTGACTTTCACTACCTGCCACATTCTACCAGATTCAGCATTCACACTATCGCTGAAAACCAACAGTAATGCAGAAGTGTTTAGGTTGTTGAGTGTCACTCATGTGCCCATGAATGATTCCCTCTAGTCACTGCTGCCTCTTAGTGGCCAGGCAATATAAACCTGCATTTTGTTTGGTAAACTGCATTCAGGATGATGGAAGCAAGTTTTCATGGCTTTTTTTTTTTTTTTTTTTAGTTTTTTTTTAGCAAAACCTCGCACAACAATGCACAAGCATCAGATTTAAACATTTCTGCTCCATCCTCCATGCCCAGAAGAGCCAACTCTCCTTGCTTGTCAAGTTAACCTGCCACTTCTGAAAATCCTCAAGGGTGCAACTGTGTTTTTATGATTTGTCAGGCAATGGTCAAACTGTCTTTGAGACATTATCCGTGATTCATCCTCAGCATCATTAGACGGTGGCCCTTGCAGTGATTATATCAATTCTTCCAATGAACAGTAGAGGGGGCTATGGCGCGTTAAAGCAAATAGCATTACAGCATAATGCCTATGAAATTTGAAACATTGTAGTAGTGTACAAGTTTCACGACCTCCAGTTCCTCCTCATATTTCTGCTTCTTACTCTTCAGGCTAATCTTGGTCATCCATCTTCTTTCATACTTTCAAATATAAACTCCATTTCAACTTCAGACGGCACAATGTTTTAGGAGCATGTGTGATATAATTTCTCTCTTCAGTAGGCTTCTCTGTTTAAACTCATATTTGGGTGGATACTTAATGTCATGGTCAGTTGTGATATTGTTTATACATTTTTAATATATAAGGCCAGGTTTCCGGAGGCTTTAACCCTTTAAGGTGTTTTAGTAGCCTAATACTGGAACTGAAACTATAATTATTGAGTTATAGAGCTTTCTTTCTTTCTTTCTTTCTTTCTTTCTTTCTTTCTTTCTTTCTTTCTTTCCTCACCACCACTCAAAGTGTTTTGTTTTTTTCCCAACTTATTTTTTCTCAAATCATAGCCTATTGTAATACCAGTCTAATCTTCACTATAGTATCCTAGGCTATATGAAGTAGGCGATATAAAACTATATAACTATATATAACTACTGTAGTATGTATGGTAGGGCCCTCTGTAAATTACGAGAACAATCAAGTTATCACTTCTATTCTATTCTATTCTATTCTATTCTATTCTACTGGCTTGACATTATCCCGCAGCAGCAGAGTCAATAAAACAGCGGAGGCGTGGTTTACAAGAAGTGCAGAGAGCGGGTAGCGTCAGGGGCGGCGACGGGGAACAACGTGCTCCGTGTATACAAGCTGCAGCCGTGACACAACAAGCCAGTTGAACATCACCGCGGGGAACACCGAGCACCGCGGGGAACACCGGAGATCCATCCTGCACTGTAAATTACACTGTACAGTCAATCCCGTTTTGAACAGACTGGTGATCACGCGGACAACCTGTTGAGGGTTTCAAAGCAAAACCGTTTCTGATATGCCCTGGGAGAAATGTGAGTATGGCTATGGTGCTGATTTACTATGTGTAATAGGATCGTAGTTTTAGATTTCCTTGTTAACGGTATAGAGAGTAGCCGAATATTCCTCCATGGTGTGATTATGATATGATGACAAACTGATTGATGAGGCTACTGCATTTCTGGACATCATATTATGACACATTATTAGCTACATCATTCATCTTGTTCTCAATCAATGGGTGCTAAGGTCTAGTATATATATATATTTAAAGGGCCATTACGTACTATTATGTACTTTATTAGCCTAATACTGGTCCCAAACCCCTAAACATTACAGTTTGATTTTGTTTGAAACTGGTTGAGAGTTAATGGGTTCGATAAGGACTTTGGATCCTGAAGCTGAATGAAACCTAATTGGTAAAAAAAAAAAGAAAAACAAAAGAAAGTGAGGATTGGAGTACGGTTACTGTTGAGAAAAGCTATTGTAGGCTATTGTCTTATATTCGTGTCTACTTTTTTATTTTAAAGATTTCAAAGCATCACTCAAAACAACATGAAGATCCGTCACTAAACTTAAGCACTTTAAGGGTAATATGAGTTATTTGGGTGTAGCCCATGTTCATGTGATGTCTCTGGGGGTTTAATGACGCTGTGCCTCGGGTGAATCCAGGAGTCCGGACGGCTCTTGGGGAAACCCTGATGCCCCCCCGCCCAGCTCGCTGTTTTCAGTTCCCGTTTTGATACGACAAGAAACAAGCAGTACGTAACGTACGGAAACCCTGACGTTTAACAACAGCCTACTAGCTGTATCGTGGGGGATATTACACACCAGACACGACTTTGTATGTTCAGTCAACTTTGTATGTTCAGTCAGACGGAATGCCCACTGTTTTGACACGGGCCTAAAAACTATCACTTATAATTTCGTCGTGTTTCTGCTGAACGAGGCCGCGTCACTCAAATTGAGGAAATTGGCCCCGCGCTGCTTTTGACTCTCAGCGCGGAGCCAAAAGGCGAGGAGAAAGGTCTTCGGAATCCCCACCTCCCACGCACGTGAGTCAGTGTCCAGGGGTTTCCACAACCCCTATTTGAATATAGCACATTAGAAAGAGTGGCCCAAAGCAGTGTGGGAGCATCATTTATTCGTGGGCTAGGCTGCCCTCGTAATCAGTGATGGTTTAGACAAGCAGTTTTTCCTTATCTCTACTTTCTCTCAACGGATGTGTCAGACCAGAAGCCAGAGGACTGAGTGATCTAGATATAGGCTTGATGCCAATCATCAAACTGCAATTTACTCAGCTATTGTTTGGTATAGAATTGGCTCCTAATATAGATAGGCCTAATATAGTAGGGCTAGTTACATAACATTACATCATCGACCAACATATCAAATGCCAAATGTGAAATTCTATTGTAAAGATCAAATGAGTCAAATTCAGGGTTGAGTAACCTACAGTATAGTAACACCTTGCGAATTTGAAAGTGAAACTATGTAGTCACTGAGTGATGTCAACATTCTGATAAAGTGACCTTTATGTTGTGGTGGGTCAATCAGCAGCACAAGGGCTTATTGTTAAGGGCAGGTTTCCATCCCAAGGTAACACCATTATAGTAGAGAGAAGACATGACTAACCGACAGAAATCTAACCTTCACCCCTAATCGGTGGACTCATTTTTCTCTCCCCTTATGCATCAGTGGGTACATTTGCATGAGTATATTTTTGTGGAGGAGCACCTGCTTTTGATTTGCTCCAGTGGATAGAGCTATCTGGTGCAGCTTACCATAGCTTGGAAGGTATTCCCTCTGTCAGTATTCAAAAGTCTCACGCTATAAACTGAGAAATGACAGAGGGAGATGTCACTCTCTGTCTTCTTCTGCTTTGTCTCTGTGTGGGTTTGGTAGAGAGCACAAGGCAGTTGCACATGTGTTGAGGTGACGCGCCTGTGACACACACACCAAAGGCAGGAAGATGTGGTTTGTGTTGAGCGTAACGGAGCGAGACAGGAAGATGTCATAGAAAATAAGTAGTGGCAATCCCATGCAAAGGTTTCTGGTGAATCTCTCTGGTTAACATGGCCACACAATCTCAGACTGTTCCTAATGGAGGAGGTTCCTCAGAGTGTTATCTTTGTGTACTGGTTCCACATACAGGGTGGAAATATCACTTTATCTTTCACGTGTGGGGTGAAGTCTTTGAGGAAACAACCTGTCTGGTCACATCATGTCAACTGGAAACATCAGAGAATTCTGTTTTGTAATATTTTTTTCCTATTTTCTTGTTTCCTGTACCTGCTTAATGGAAATGCTATTTTTGTGAAACAGTAGGGGAAAACATACTCATTATATCATAGACTTGATACTGATGTATGTCCCAAGCAGAGCAGAAAAATGCAATCATGGTGAAACTGAGGAGGCATCATCATCACCCAAGTGATAACAATTGTAGCAATTTTATCATCTTACTCCTATGATATAGGCCTATGTCATGACTTAAAATGGATAATCCAAGTCTATAACAGAATTTATATTTGTTACTTCTATGGTCTTGAACAGCTCAGTCTACATTTGTGACTGACTTAAACTAGTCTCTGCTAAACCTAAAAACAATAAAGCCAAGCCTCTCTTGAGACTTGAATACTGGAGCTGCTCCACTGACAGTGAATAAGAGACTATTATCTATTATCCAGATTTCTGTGGTGATCTGGGCATATTTTGTAGCTCATAATTACAAGAAAAAAGAACTCACTTGGAAGTGAAAGCTCAAAGTCTGTCTCCATGTCACTGGAGGGTTTTGTCTTTAAATAACACAGATTATTTGGTTTAGTGATTGATCACGTTCTGACAGGAATAACGTGAATAGTTTTTAATATGAGGGAATTAAATATTTCAAGTTCAACCTTCATCCATTTCAGACCTCCATCACATGTAGTGACCAAAACGTATCTCTACAAATCATGTTGGAGTCATTCTGGCTTAATGTTGCTTCCACAGCGCAAAAGGAGAAGCCGTGTTACACTCTGCCCACAGTGAAGAAACTCTTGGAGCAGAAGAGAAAGCGCGAGACGTCCAGAACAAGTCCTGTCCCTCCCACCACTGTTCCAGTAAGGCACCACACACAGAGGGGGGCTCAGCATCACCACAGAGATTTATATGGGCATGTTTGCTTATGATTAATCCATTTTTTTTTCTCCTAGCAGGTGTCAACACCAGAACCATCTATCTGTACAGGTAAGAGCTGGATAAAACACTTTCATGATCTCACAAATCTTGATCATAATGTTGAACAGAGTATGATGTAAAAATGTAATAATGGTCATAGATCAAGTCACTGATGATGAATACCAGTCGCTCCTGTCCGTTCCAGGTGCATCGAGCAGCTACTCGGACATGGCAGTAGGCTATGAGCAATGGCCGCCGGCAACGGAGTCTACTCTCAATTACTACCCCTCTTCCCAAGACGGCAGCTATGCTGCAAACTACAGCCTCCCAGTGGGGCCTGTGTACAGCACACAGCAGCAGATGCAGGGATTTGGAGATACAATGTCTCAGGCATATGTAAGAGATACTTCTTATTTGTAAAGACTATAGGCTGCAGCAATCAGACACCACACTCTACCATTTTAAAGATGCGCTCAGCTTTTCGAGTAACTTTACTGTATTTTTCAACACTGGCTCAAATTCAGCAGGCTACAGCAAAAAGTGGGCCATCACAAACTGTGTATCATTACAGACAAAATCTTTTGTTTGATTGGCTACAAGCAGGTTTAAAATTGTGAGCGTGTGTCAGTCAATTGAATCCATCTAACACTTGCAACTTACTGGCCATATAATCTAAAGCTGAAATTTGCTCAGCCCAAATTTTCTTTTTTTTGTGTTTGGATTTCGCTCAGAAAATGTCATAGAAATGTATCTAAAATGTCTGGTAACATGCTAGTCTACTTCAGGTTGTGTAGATTTTGATTTGGCCCCTAATAGTGAATCAGATTGTTGTTTGAGAAGATTGCCTAATACAGAGGCAAGAATAGACGAGGGAGGGAAGAATGAAAAAGGACTGGAGACCATTAGTGAAAAGTAGCCAAACTAATCCTATGTTTTCATCTTTAGCATGGTGGGAACATTTTAAGCACATTAACTTTGAATTCTTTTTTACATATTTAGTTGTTTTGGTTATCTGGTGATGTAGCTTTTCAAAAGTGCATGTGCATGCATTATATGATAAAATAATCTACAGCTGCAGAAGTTCCCTACTAGATCTATAAGTGTATAATCATATATTGATATTTATCTTGACTCCTCTGTTTGTCAGAAAGCTTGAAGTTTTGTCCTGCTTTCTTTTGAGCAGGACTGCCCTGTGACAGTGTCAAGTCCTGGTCTGACTTCATCCTGGTCATTTATGGGCCCCAGTCAGAACGCACAGCTAAGTTTTGGTTCTCAGCTGGACGCCACCAAGCTGGAGGAGGCCAGGATGTTGCTCAGAGGGATGGACTACAGCAGAACCACCGGTCAGGACGAGGATGGAGACACGTGAGTGCTTGTTATGTGTGTGTGTGTTGTGTGTTTAGGTATGTGTGTGTGTGTGTGTGTGTGTGTGTGTGCTTGTGAGCACCAACAAAAAGAGCATGTACAAAAATTGCCATGGGCATATATGGACATAAATTACTTACTTAACCTCTCATTTCTTCTTTCAAATTGTGGATGCCAGATTACAAAGATGTTTCTCACGTTTTGCTCACTACCAAAAGTCCATACTGCAAGAGAGACTAGTAAATGAATAAATATGCATTGCATATATGTACTGTATACACACACACACACACACACACACACACACACACACACACACACACACCACAAACACACACACACTATTTAGTTCAGTATTTAGTCATCTTAGCACACAAATATTATGCTGTTTATGCAGCATAATATTTTGTGTAAATAGTAGGCAAAACAATATACTTCATCTTGCTGGATTCATTTAATCACCATTTAAACACCAATGCTGGCATTAGTGAGTGTGTGTGTGGGTATGACTTAAGTCACTTTCAGGGACACACACCAGACTTAAGACCAGTTGATTGGGGACGGCTTGTGCAATTGGGGACAAAAGCCGTGTCCCCAATTGGTAAAAAGCTGATTTTTGGGTCAGTGGTTAAGGTTAGGGTTAGGTTAAGGTTAGGGTAAGTGTGTGTGTGTGTGTGTGTGTGTGTGTGTGTGTGTGTGTGTGTGTGTGTGTGTGTGTGTGTTTACTTATTTAAAAGATTTTTGGTAGTGAGCTAAACGTGAGAGCCATGTGTGCAATCTGGCAATCCTAGTAAGATTTCAAAGAAAAAGTGAGAGGATGAGTCAGCCAGTTATATCTGTATGAAACTCAGATGACAAACTATGATAACATGGAAAGATAACTTTCACTAAGAAGGGAATATTGTTAAATTGGTCATGGGGATTTACACTATTTTCAACCCTAAGAATCATCTAAAACCAATTTGTCATGTGTTCTTGTTTTGTCAGCATCCTGCACATCTACACTGCCAAGGGGCTCAGGGAGTGTGCCTTCGCTGCTGCAGAGAGGCTGAGCGATTTAGGGAGGCTCGATGCCAAAGAACACAAGGGCAAGGTACAGACACAAAGACTCAAGTGCTTGAATTGCTCTTTTGCTTTCTATGGCACAAGTATTTTGTGACAAATACAAACAGAAGACTATCATTTCTTTCTAAATAAAGTTGTGTAATCAATGTGCTTGTGCACCAGACTGCTTTGCTGGTGGCGGTGACAGCAAACCAGCCAGAGATCGTCCAGGATCTACTGTCATTTGGAACAGACATCAATGCTTGTGATGTCAAAGGTCAAACTGCCCTTCATCTGGCCGCAAACTATGGCTTCCCTGGGGTTCTGCAGGTAAAGCGCCATTCAGGTTGAATTCATGTTTTTCACAGCGGGTCAAAAAGAGATGGTAGCACTGATGAGACCCAAACTGTAAATTTGTCTTTGTAGGTTATTCTATCTAACGGACCTGCAGTGAACCTGGAAGCCCGCAATTTTGAAGGTAAATTGATGTCATACCAATTGTAATTACTGTGGGAATAATGTCTTAACCATATAGAGAAATGGTGTTAGAATGTTTTTAAAGTATGATTTGGACATTATTTTGTGTAAAGCCTTGCAATACTTAACATCAATACAAGCATTATTACATTATTATTAATTAACATGTGGCATGGTGTCTGCTCCTTCCTTACCACAGGCATGACTCCTCTGCACTGTGCAGCCATTTCCCACAGTGCCACCATGAAGGCTCTGTCTGCCAGTGGGCAGGGAGATGTTAGCCTTCAGGCCAAGGCTGCGGAGAAGCTGTCCTGTCTGCAGATGCTGCTCAGTGCAGGGGCGTCCCTGCTCAGCCAGGTACAGTACAGCTCTCCCACTGCTGAATGTCTGCTGCGTTGACAGGAGCGGTTTTAGGATGAGGGGTAGGTCTGGATCCACTGGTGTGTCAAAGGTAGTTCAGAGGGGGATTGCTGTTACTATGTGCTAGTTCTTGTAAGTACATTTAATTGGTAAAGAGAGAAAAGTGTCATTGTTGTTGTACAAACTGGTGGCAGATTAGCCTTCACAAGGGTGAGGCAAGAGGCCAACTAGCAACTGGTAGGTCATTGGTTCAACCAACATGATGGAAGCCCCTGAGCAAGGCATCGAAATCTAATCTGTTAACCCTCACCTTTCATCAAATAGATAAATAAATAGATATGGGAAGCTTTGTGTGTGCGTGTGTGTTTGCAAATGGAAAATTAGCTATCTTTGTCTTCTAAAGACAGTTTGGGAATGAAAATGAATCATTTTGTCAGTGGTGCTGTCAGTTAGTGAGCCATTTTCCTGCTACTCTCTCTTCTTGTTTCCCTTTGACTCCTATTTGTCTCCCTCTGGGTTATTGTGGTTTCGTAGTGTTTTCATTAACATGGGCTCCAATTCCAGGAAATCAAAAGTAACAAGACTGTCCTGCACCTGGCTGTCAAGGAGGGGAACATTGATCTGGTTCGTGATCTGCTGAGGATTCCTCTGCCGAACATGAAGGATTTTGTCAACATGAAGGTGAGTCCCACGAGGGCATGAAAGTCAAAACTGGATTTTACTGTATGTTCATGTCCGTGTTTTTGTGTATTTGTGGATGCAAATAGAGTGCATCATGTTTTCTCGTCTCCCATACAGGCTCACGGTCACACAGCCTTACACATGGCAGCTGGTCTCCATGGTAGCTTCCACCAGGAAGACATCCTACGGCTGCTGCTGAGCAGAGGGGCCGACCCCAGTATCCGCAACCTGGAGAACGACCAGCCCGCCCACCTCCTGCAGAGCGGCCACCGTGGAGATCAGGTGAGCTGCCAGTCATTCTAACAGCCAATCATGTCAGGTCAGCAGGGTCTAGTTTAACTTGCAGGATCCTTCAGGAGCTATTTGTTCACAATCTCTTGCTTGTCATCTTTTCATCTCTAGCTCAAGCTCATCCTGAAGAAACGAAGTGCTTCGACTCGTCGACGCGTGGTGTCCTTACAGGACCAAGAGTGATTTCAATCACTCGTAGTCCCATGTGTTCCACTGCCTCTGGGAGGAAATGAGTCTAAATGCTGTCTATTGTTCCTCTGATGAGGAGGGGATTGAGGTTTTAGGGAGTCTCTGGCCTGTATATTGTCACAGCATTTTGTTTTTAACACCTAGTTTGACAATTCATATTGAAATGATGCTTTAGTCCTTAAAGCCTGGATTATCTGTAATTAAGTGCTGGCAAAATAGGACTTTATTTTACTGTCCTACTTGCAGGTTATCAAGTGTCCATCTGCAATTGAAGAGTTTCATTCCAAAATTAGATATTCGCCATCAACCCTTGCTCACAAAACAGTCATGTTTTTGAAGATAGATTTGCATGCGTTTCTGCAATGTTGACTGATGACCAAGAAGCACATTTTTTGCCAAAAATGAAACTCTTCAATTTAATAGGAATTAGGGTCACAAGTTACCTTGTCAGATTTGCACGAGTGGACTAACCACAATGGAAAAAATTTAAAGGTTTATGTGTTGTGGAAGGTGTTGTAATATTAATTTTCCTAGTAGGTCACACTCCCAGTCTCAAGTTGATTTCTATGAAATCATTAACATGACTTCAGGGACAGTCTCTCTGACACCCCTCTCAATCCCTTGTCAAAACTCCCCATCATGAGAAGTAATCATATTGGTTCATTGAATGATGGTCACGATTTCAATCAACATGTGTGCTTATATTAAGAATGCATGTCTCTAAACTCTTATATTCTATCATATAACTTAACTTTTCTTTCTGTATGCATCATACTTGTGTATGTAACAGACAATAGAATGCTATTATCCTCTATGGACCATTTACTTTGTGGAAAGAGAAACTTCATTTTACTATGTAAACCTATTATGTATTTGGAACCATTGTTGTATGACAAAGAATGTGTTTTCTTATCAGAGAGAAATTACTTGTGACAAATTGTCTGACTAATCACATGAGTCATGAATAAAAGTACCACAGTGTGAATTCAAAGTTCCATCTGATTGTTTTGATGTTCACAGTGCCCTTTGAAATATAGTCACATTGACATTTTTATTGCAGAAATTAGCAAGATGGAAATAGACTCACTAGAAAACATCTTTGGTAATTATTTGCAACAATCACATAGTAGTATTTACATTTCAAGCCTGAATTCCCCTGACCTTTGGTGACATTATAGGAAGCCTTAGTCACAGGTGGAATAAGATGTCTGTTTTGTTTTGACATCATTGTAACGTGAGGGGTGAATGAGGCTCCCTTGTGTCATTTTATGATAGTGTCATACTGGTGCCCAGCCCACATGGGCTTACAAGACAGTGAAACAAAGTGATCAAACAAGAGGTACAATGCTGAAAACATAGAATGCCTATTGTCCAGCTACAATTCACTTTCAAATTACATTACAAATAATGGATTTCAGTATCGTAGTATCCAATATCTAATTCTGAACTCAAAATAAATAAGGATTCCTTCCTTCTTCCCCACGCCTCAGAGATATATTGGGCAGTGTCAAAGTAATTTGCTATTAGACTGTTGGACTTGGACCGCACAGGGAAAACATATGATTGTTACTCAATTTTCTCCTTCATAAAATGGAGGGTGTGCATGAGCCTCTTTTTTTAGTTTATGAATTGGACTAAAGTCTAGCACTAGCATTATATTTTCTCATTTAACTGCCTCTGATTTCTGCATTGCACTCCAACACCAAGCACAAGCTGCTTTCAAACAACATGATCTAATTCACAAATTAATATTAAAAACATTTTGAAACAATGACATGAAAATCTCTTTGGGTAGACATGTTTTTTTTTAATTGCAGCAGTGGACTCATTGGTTAGGCTGTACAGATAACAATTCTATTTTTTTGGTTATACCTTTGCCTTAGAGTCAGGCCTTGTAACTTAGATGAAAACAGCTTAAAAATAGAAGAAATTGAATAATAAAATCCAAAATCCAAACTATAATTACATACATACATTTCATCCATTAGACTGGATTTCAAAGCACTTTTAATATGTATTACATAAAATAATTTTGTACCCAAATTTCCATCAAGATATTATGCTTGATCATTCAAGTTTCATGGTATAACATTCTACTGGTTTCTTTACTATACTGACATGCTAATTCTAAATCTGTTGAAAGAGGAAATCTAAAAAAACAAAACAGAGAAATTGACAGCAACAAAACTGAATAATAAACAGAGGGAAACGACAAGAGCTACAACTGATCAGTGCATGCAGTTCATTGTTGAAACCTGAAGATTTTATTGGCTCATTGTTGCATTACAAAGTTGTGGGCTTCTAAAATGTGCAGTAAGTAGTATGCAACTCTATTATTAATTATGTATTCATGCAGTCATTTTTATTGTTTAGGAGTAAAATATGAGGGAGAGAGAGAACAGTTGTTGAACTGGTTTGATCAAAAGTACCCTGTCCAATGTCATGATTTAGTTTCACACAGCATTTGCCATAGGCCATATACTTTTTTGCTTCTGGTCTTGGGGGTGAAAGTGAATGCAGCTGAAACTTGGCCAGCACTAAAGGCCATTTCCTCCCTTGTATTTAAATTTGAAGCACCAACGATGTCAATGGCAAAATTCGCAGACAGTTGCATCCTAGTGCAAGTTGAATGAAATGTATTTTAGTCTTGGACAAGTTTTTGTCTTTGTTTGAGAAATCAGCCCCAACTGTCACAAAGACAATTAGCAGTCTATTGATAGATAGTTGATGTTTAGCACATGTTAGACTTTCTGAAGGACTCAGTTGTAGACTCAAAAACACTGGTTAGGATGTGTTGGAAATCCATGTTCACTGATCTCCCAGCTGGCACCTGTATATCAGCCATAAGAGTAATGGCCATAACCGACTGATGGTTGTGACGAGATGGTCTGTGTGTGTGTGTGTGTGTGTGTGTGTATTCGCTGGCATGGATCCCATGATGAATTCTCTCTCTCTCTGTCAAGCATATACAGTATTTCCTATACAGTTTGTGGAGGTACTGTAAAAGAAAGCAAACCAGAGAGAGTTACACAGACAAACACATTACAATCGCAATCAAACACACATCTCCCTCTACAGTTCCCTCCAGCAAAATGATCTTACCCTCTGTCTTTGGAATTTGGGTGCCAGATGAACTGGAGCTGCAAATGGGAAGAAGGGAAGAAAGGAGTAAAAATGTATCACTTATCAGTTCACCAAGTGCAAGAAAAGAAGACAGTGCAGTTTGAAAACTGTGGCCACAACTTCAGTTGTACACAGGGAATTGGATTTGATCAAGTGGATCTAATCCATTATCTGGATTACATACATCCAGGTACCAAAATAGTTGAAGCCACAGAGTTCTGAGGTGATTGAGGTTTAACTACAGACCAAATGCAGATTTTTCAGGTTGTCCTGTTGAAACAGCAGCTTGTCGTCTCTGAGTTGCCATACAAGCGGCATGCCATCAGCTAACAATATAGTGACACCGCCCACTCACTACCAACACATTCATGAGGATACTTCAATATAGACTAAATAAAATGTGATTTTCAAGACCATATAGGGAGACAAATAATTATCTCAGATGTGTTTCTGTCAGATAATGTTCTGGTTAAGCTCTTGAGTGTGTTGGAAGTGTGTTTGGGTTGTGTATGGAGAACAGGGAGGGGGCATTTGGAGAGAAGCATCCAAGGCAGGGATAGGAGGGTTGTGGGTACTGGGGAACATTGTGTTTTAGTCATAGAAGAAATATTGAAAAATCCTTGTCCACACTGGTGTCCTCCTCAAAAGTCAAATTCATACAGCATGCACAGGCCGATCATCCACCAAGCCTTGCGCAAACTCTTACTTGGATGAGGATTTTACACATTTTGTGAATTTTTTACCTGTTTAAGGAATGATAAATTACATAAGTTACATAGGTAAAGAAATGAATGTATAAGTGACGTAGCCTATGTATGCACTGGATATGTGAGAGAGAGAAACTAAAGTCTAAACTTACTCAGGGCTATTAAAATGCCAGAGACAAACATGATTATAGCAAGGACGACTCCTGTGGTCCGCAATGTCTCATAATCTGTAAGGGCCACAACAGCATGGAACTTATACATGGTCAAACAGACCCATCAAACTTTGACATGGACTTAAAACATACAGTAGTAAATTAAAAATGACGTAATATCAGACATAATGCAAAATGACAATACAATAACAATTATTATGTCTTGAAATGAACTCAGAGTGTAAATCTTACCATAGTCAAAGTCACTTTGGTCTGGAAACATCGCTTCTGCAAAGAAAGACTCTCATTAGTAATAGACTCTTTAATGAGACCTTTTAATGTGGGTGTCTGTCGGGTTCAGCACCATGGACAGCAAGTCTCGCTGCTGTCCAGCAGAACTGCAAAGCGCCTTGCTCTCTGAGAGATTTTCTACTGAGGAGCGCTCACTGCAGCACCTTTGCTCAGCAGAAAAGGATGCGCCACAGAAAGTGGGTTACAAGCCAGCAGTAACATATGGGGCGATCATCTGGAGCGAAAAACAAAAGTTTGAGTTTGTAGACTGACAGATTATGCTCCATGGAGGAGCACGGGGCCAATCGAGCTGACAGGCTGTGTTCAAGCAATTTCTGATGCATATTAATACTGCTAAGCATGATCGGCTATTCTTGACGAGTATCGGAGTTGCAATTATGAAGGTTTAGCGTTGCAGGCTATATGCCATATTACTATCTGGGCGTCGACAATGCGGCTTGTATGTTGCTGAACCCCCACTTTCTGTAATGGCTTAGTGGGCGCTTTCCATTTCTCCCCACTCTGTCCCTCCTCTTCCAGAAATGCGGAGTGGTCAGTTTGAAAGAAACCACTACTAAATATCTTTTACAAGTAAATATTTGTCCATTCCAATAGTGAGTTTATAGAAGAACCGGCACCATCTTTCACAATAGTGAAATAAGAATGCCGCAGCAGTAAATAGAAGTGGCTCTTGGCACAGTGCACCAATGCACCAATTTACAATCAATTACATGAATGACAGAAGTATGGGACTAAAACAAATATTTGTATTCATCTAGAAGAAATGGTGCATCCAAATTACCAAAAACATAATTTATCAAACTTAAAGACAACTTATCAAACTTAAAACACTGTAATGTAGCCATTCTACACCACTATAAGTCCCCTAAATGTGGAAAAAAGACACAAACCTCCCGTAGTTGTCATGACTGCAGTGTAGAGATGTCGAGGCGCTCTGTCTCCTCGGTTTCCACAAATTTAGCGGCTTGTTGGGTCGCAGGTGCAGAATGGAAACAATAAGATGCGGGAGCTGGACAGGAGACACAACTGCGTGTCTATCCGCTATGTGAACTTCCAATGTAAACTTAGCAGGGGCCCTCTGGTGGCAAAAGACAGGCATTGCATCCATAGTTCAGTGAGTGCTGCAGCCCAGCCTTTAGGTATTCCCCGTAGTGACAGGCTGCCAAGCAATGCGGATGGTTTTCCCAGAGTACAATGAGAGGCAAAGTGATTCGCCCAGCAGTATGCTTTCTCCCTAACGAAAAGGAACCATAATCATGGAATAAGTTGTAAACTGTAGGCCTATCATAAACTGTATGGCGCTATAGGAATATTATAGGAATATCATAGGACATAAAATCACAAAGTACGATGAGATCACTATGGAAACTCACTATAGAGCAAGTCCTTATTGGAATCTTTTAGTGATTTGGCGTTAGTGTTGTCTCAGTTCCTATGCAGCACACAGATGAAATAGCCTACCAATGGATATCCTTAGTCCATATGAATAGACCTATTTTGTTACATGTTTTCTGGGCATTTCTGGGTGGCTTTTACTCATTCACTCCTTGCTGTTCGTGGCTTGTGATGCTGAAAATCTATTTAAGTTTAAGATTATGGAAATATGGAAACGTGTGCTCAAACTGCACCAGCTTCTTGTTTTCCCGTGTACTGTGTTTTGTGCAGTGCAGTCACCCTCCCCTGTTACTCCATGGAGAAAATCTGCATAAGCGGCTTTTTTTCCGCACTTTCACTGGGCTACCCAATTCATGGCTGCTAAACTCTTTTCGGACGAGAATCGGTCCATAAACATGACTGAACGCAGTGATTTATGAACTGAGCTGAAATATCTAAACAGATAATTTTCCAAGAAGAAAGCAGCGCATAGATCAGTAACACTGTCATTATTGGTGACCATTAGTTACCATTAGATGTGTGACTGAACTGCAAAGTCAGCAGAAGCAAATGTGCTGCATTGGTACAGCACTGTTTACTACCAGTGGCAGAGAAAACAAAGTAGCCTAATAATAATAATCATTACAAAAAAACAAAACAAAACAAAAAAAAAAACCAAGAAAAACACCACTCAAAAGATTGGCTTTATTTTGCATCAATTTATTTGAAAGTCAAGAAAAATACAATTTACAATCACATCATTACTACCATATGAAACTGGCAGATTGTCTAATAACACAGTCATTATAGATAAAAACATTGGAAAAAAAAGAGAAGCAAAAATATATCAAAAGAGCACATTAACATGGTGAAATTGAAAGAAGCTTCATGTGTTGTTGGGAGATTGTCCTCAGCTCTGATCACGTCCTTTGCTGCCACCTAATGGCAAGAGTCAGCATCACTGTAGAAAAGAGAGGAGGGCATGAGAAAAAGGTTGGTTTGTTCTGCAACAATACTTCCTTAAGATTCCTACTACAAGCATTAGATTCATGGATGTTTTTAAGATACTTACCAGTCATCCGCCCCTCTATGTCTCTGTCTCTGTCTCAACTACTCAGCTGCAGAAAGAGTTTAAGATGATTGTTTTAGAAAATGGTACAATGATAATGAATCTACCTGATAGACATTTAACATTCCTATTATTATTCCATTATTGAAATACAGCAAGGGTGAATGCAAGAGAAAGGAAAATCTTTACCCCTTGGAACTCCTGATTCTGCATCAGGACCTCTGGGCCTGAGGAAAATTAACAGCAATTTAGACAATTTAACAATCTTTTCCAAATCATTTACACAATAAGAACTTAGGGTCTGTCCATTTGAAATATTTTCAAAGCCTGAAGGACATTTGCTTTATTTAATGTTTAATCTTTTTTTTCCCCCCAAAACTTACCTCGACTTCTCACTCTTTGAACAGGTACACTTTCGGCCTGTAGAAGGGGAAAATGTAGATAAGAAATGGTTATATTAGTCTAAAGCTGCCACTTTATGTAGGCTACTCTAACGAAACCTTTTCACCAGTTGCTATTATTTGAGACTTCTATGTTAATCAAAATAGGCAAGGAATAGCAGGTTAACCTGCTATTAATACTCCATGAGGCCTTACACACAGCTCTTCAAATGGAGTAGTTGGGAATTCACTCTGATCATGACTTGCAGAAGCAGAGCTGGAGTGGGACAGTGTGTGTGTGTGCGTGTGTCCCCATTAATAATTTATTGCTTGGTTTTGGTTACAGGGCTACCACTGGCAGTAACGGCATGTGCTAGTAGAGTACGAGGGGGAGTCTTGGAAGGACAAAGATATACTCCAAGTGAAAAGTGGGGTACGGTATGTAGGGCAAAGTGATATGATACATGGAGCTTGAGGGGTGTTGAGCGCAGAGGTTGTGCAAGATGCTTCGGCATGTATTTCACCCTGCAAGACCTCTGAGAGACACACAAGCCTGCCTTGTTTATCAGGACCGTATGAATCAGGAACATCGTGAGACATACAGGGAACGCAATGTGATGACAATGACACTTAGGCATAACACATCTGCTGTGTACTTCAGGCGGTCAAACACTTACTGACGATGAGGGCGATGCCCATGAGGAACAGTACTACTGCAAAAACCAGGCCACCAATTCTCAGAGATTCATAATCTGAAATGGAACAAATTCATTAACGATCCCTGCATGGTTTGTGAATACCTGCAGACTTAACCTGTGCAAAATCTGTCACATTTCTTGCAAAGCTTTCATCTCCAAAATCCCTGAAATTTTGATCATAATTCTGAGACCTTTGACCAGTTTGATTCAACTGAGGCGTTGCAAAGCGTTCTAGAGCCCCCTAGCGGCCATGTTGGAAGACCACCACATAACTCAACGCAGCTACCTAGTCCGACTGCTGCTGTCAACACTGCAAACATCATGGTCAACTTTTGTTGTGAGGCTGGCTGTTCCAATAAGGCAAGAAAAATGGCAGAGAAGTAACCACAGAGTTCCAAAAATGTGTTGCATATCAAGCTGAAAAAACAAAAGAAAAAAAGACGACAACTATAATGGATAAGAATGGATGGAACAGTAGATGGAGCACCATCTACTGCTCTCATTGCTTAGCAACGCAAAAGAGGCATCGCAAATTTGGTTACATGGCTGTTGATTTATTTGGCGTTAGGCCTGGCCTTAGTGTAAGGCTTTAGCATGACTATAATGTTACTTTGCAAGATTTTGATTACAACTGATTGTTTTTCTTAACTCTAATCAGATAAAACTGTTATTTTTAACAGAGTGAAAGACAAACTGAAATGGGTGTCATCAAATTGGTTATATTGACGGTTCACCAGAAGCCCTGATGAGCTGCTGGTCTTCCACCTGCTCTCAGTGGTCTTCCAACAGGGCGTCGGGTATAGGCGCTATGGCATTTAGAAGACTTCTGCAAAGGGCCTATTCCCTTAGAAAGTTAAACTACTGATAAAAACACAAGCACATAACTACCATGATGGGTATTTGCAAATCTAAATTACGATGTTCAATCAATCTGTGCAGTTTGGTGCCTAAGATGGACTCAAAAAGCATAGTGGGCAGGATCAGAAATATTTGGCAGTGGGACTCCGGAAGCTTGGCCCCAGGGTGAATATTTTCCATCGCTCCTGCAAAAACAAACCCGTCTTGACCTCCCAGATGTTTCCTGTGCAGGGTCAGACGTTAAAAGCACACGTCGATCTGCTCAACACTCACCATAATGAAAAGCACTGTCATAATCTGGCAGGGGAGAAGAGGGAGAGGGGAAACAGATGAGAAGCAGATTTACCCACTGACACACTTCAGAGAATATACTGCCTGTGATATGATAGCTATTCAGCAGTTTTGGGGCCAGCGTCATTCATTTAGTCATATAAGCCTGCTTGGAGTCAAGTGCCAACTGCAATGTGCATGCCAGCTGAAATGAGTATGCAACTTAGCTTCATTCAGCTAAGTGGATGATCTAACCCTGTAATACATTCTATAAGCTACTATTCAATTGAAACAAAAGCATGCCAATAAAAAAAAAACCTCACCTTTTGCCTCATCTGCTGCTGAAGCTGTGAAAAAAAGCAGGGAGACCATTAGCATTTATAAGGCATTCAATTTGGTAGTGTGAGTGAAATTACGTCAGCAATTGGCAATATTGATGGTGGTGGGGCAAAACAACTCAAAATGGGTTCAAAATGGGTGGATATGTGCACTACCTTCACACTCAACTTCTATTTTGTTGAACTTTATGTTGAACTATAATAATCCTATAAAGTAATGTGAGGAAAATTCTGTAGAAATTTGCTTCCAAAATATTCTTAAGACCAGGAAATTTCTCAATATCTCTATTACAGTGTGTTTGTCACATATACTAACTTTCATGGCAAATATGACTGTATATACTGTATGTACCACTCGTCTATTACTGAGCAGTATTTGAACTACTAGGTCTAACAAAACTCAGAGTTACCCGTGTTTATTTCTTTGCGCTTGCAAGAACCTGTTGGTGACATGGGAGACTAGAGACCCCTCCCGTTTGTCACATTTCTCTGTTCTGTCCCATGTGGTCAACCATGTTGTGAACGTCTGCTGTTACTGAATGTTTTGTAGTAGTGCAGTTAATTTGCTTTGTAAAGTCATTTTACATGATACAGTGATTGTTAAACCTTAATATACTGTCACAGTGGAGAGCACGTCCTTTTGTTCCACAGTCATTTTATGCTTAAGTCTTTTTAACTTTGCTGGTAATATATTATTGTAATGTGTTGGGAAAATAACCAGAATAACACAGAAAAGCTTGACAAATGATTACTATGGTAATAATGACACAATGCAGATTAGTTTGACATTGGTTATATGAGCAATAACCTTTGGACTGAGAACAATGTAGCATTGTAGTTGCACACTGAATTAATCACATTTATGTAGTTTTTTTTTTTTTTTTACAATTTTCCTTAAAATATTCATTGAATAGTGTTCTAATGTTCAGCAAACTCTTATGATTGTACTGATGTACAGTTTGGTTGTTGAAAACAGTGTAAATGAAAATCTGTGAAATCATCTCCACAGACTTAATGGACTTGACGTGCTATGTCCCTGGACCTATCTCAAAGTTGTAATGACTGAAATGTCTCTGACATTTCAAGAGGTTGCAGCAAACACAATAAATATGGTTTATGTAAATACAGTGGAAAATAGGAATGGTAACATGGAAAGTCACTTCAGAAAGCTCCAGTGGCCTCTGTCTACAGAGATGTGACTAAATGGAGATGTTTGTGTTTCCAGCTAAAACAAGTACATCACAATTGTAATGAGTTTGGGTGCTGACACATGACTGCACATAGGTGAGACACTTTTATGAGGTCCAGTATGGGGGCTGGATACGACCTGAGGGCCACTAGCTGTCTGTCACTGATCTATGTGATTAACTTAGCTGACTTAATATCTGTCTTTGTCTGTCTGACATACACAGTTACAGATGGTAGAGTTCACTTTGGCTTCATTACCAGGCAGTAAATACTGATGTCACTCTCTTCCTCTTAGAAGGAAAATCACATCTTGGCCAAATATCGGTGCTGACTAGCCTTTAGAAGCAGATCTGACCCTAGCCACAGTATCCCACAGACCATTTAGCTATTGCTCTTGTTTCAGTGGCAGGAAGTATAGTTTGCTTTTGTAAAAAAGAAAAAAGCTTAGTGTAGGCAATCTGCTCAAGATCAAGTTTAACTGATGGCATGCGGTGCACACAGAAAAACAGCTAAGGGCCATAGCCTTACAATAACATGAGCAACTTGGCAACAGTCCGGAGAAGTGATTAGGCTACTCAAACCCCTTGCATGAAGAATGGTTTACACTAGTTTGACATGGCCTTTTCTCACAGCAGTGAGCTAGTTGAGATGCAATATTGTATGCAGAGTTATGCTGAAATCAGTATCATTGTAAAGGTAATATTAAGGTGACATATTTCAATAGGAGTGCATCACAAGCAGCCATACCAAACAAGTGAGCAGCCAAAACCAAAACAATGGCCATGCATTGCCAGTGACCGCTCTGATGCAGTAAACTTACCGAGCATCTCCCTGCCAAACGCTGATCCTGTTATATAGACAGACCAGCTCATTTAGGATTGCGGGAACTTAGAACAAACCAAAAATCAAGCCTGCAGAATAAACAACTATGGAACCACAAGCTTGACACAGGTCTATTCCTACAGGGGAACGGCCTCCTGTAAAGCCTTTGAACCTCTAGTGAAAATGATGCTTACCCAATGCAGGAGCTAGCCAGGAGCAGAAAGCCACCAACGCTGCAAGTTCCATTCTACCTGCTGATAAGAAACAAACAGGCATGGATGTAAGTAAAAATAGCACAACAGTAAACTGAAGAAAAGTAATAAGTGTCGTTACTTGTTTACGTGGTGGAGATTTGCTTATATTTTGGTACACAATGGTTGCGTCTTGAGGAGGAGATCTGCTGGACTGACGGGTAAAGTGGGGCCTTTTTATGCGATTTACAGATGAAACTTTGTAACTTGCTGACTCCCTCTGACCTTAGAAAACTCAGCAACTTTAACTCCCTTGCTAACAGAGAGGGGTCTGTTTTCAAAATCAACGCCAGCTACTCGCTTCTCCCAAACATTACCAACCAGCCAGCCTAGAGAAGGTTTAGGTTAGGGGGAACTATTTCTCGTTTTCCAGATCCGTTAGAGATCAGTAATGAGGCCACTCTTAGTTTATCAACTCTGTTAATATATTGTATATTGAATTGAAGCTTGGATTGACATTATTGATGAATCTGTGGGGCTTTGCATGCCTGTCTGACATAAAGCTTTGCCTTGGCTAGACACTACATAACAGGATACATTTTATTCTTACAATCATTCATCTTATTAGATATGCAGCATGCCTTATAGTGACCTCCTGACTCCGGGTAAGAGAACAGCAGCTATTTCAGGCTCAGAACATGGGGCTTGGCAGTAGAGGGGTGCAAGGCAAGGCCAGTGTTGAGTTACATTTGATATTTGGTCAGTGGGTCACAGGCATGATTCATTAGCATTCGCTTGGCGGGTCAACTAGTCTACACATGGATCACGGTGTCATGACACGAACCACCCGGGGCTATTTTTCCCATGCACACACAGCTTTCTCTCTACACTTTATCTAGTACATTCTTTGAGATTCTCTTACACCAGGCTACGGTTCCACAACCAGACTCCCACTCATGATTGTACAGGGACTGCAGTAGTACCGCAATGCATGTCCAAAGAGCATATTGGTCAGGATTTTGTATCTGACCATATTGCACCAATAGAATCCCATGTACAGAGGCATGACACCAGTCTCATGCAGATAGGTGCTTGCAACTTTAGCTCTATAAATGGGTGGCAATGACAGAGAAGCCAATGAATATAATGTTTTGCATTGCAAAGATAAAAACCCACATTAGGTGCCAAGGTTTCCCTCCCTTACCCAAAGCAGAGAGCACTGCTGGGGATTCATGCATGACTAGAGTGGGGGTGTGAACGTGTAGCTGCAGTGGAGAGAAATGAACAGTCCAACCCTGAGAGCAGGATTAACAACAAAGGCCTGCCAATCAGGTTTAATCAAACAAATACAGGGCGAGCTATTCTAAAAAGAACCAAATCCAATAATCTTGTTTGTTAGCCTTCTGACTGATGTAGTTGAATATAATGGGGAGACAGGAAAGAAGCCCATAAAGCAACACTTGAAAATTTAATTACCTTGGCTTATCATAAAGTGGGATTTACATGGACACATCTTGTAATTAAATAAAAAAAGACAGGCTTACATTAACCCTTGAATAAATACGCAAGGTCAAACAGGCCCGCCCTGTTGTCCTATTAGCAATGTTTTAACAATGGAAATAGATTATCACTATATCGCAGATAACAGGTTCTGATGAGAACAATTTAAACTTCCTCTACTCTCAAACAAGTTTTGGGCTACCGACACTCTGATTCAAGGCCATTTATGGTTGCCCATGAGACGTGTCTGTGTAAAGTTAGATGTGTTTTGGACTTTGCATTTTTGAGAAAAAGACTGGTTGAGTCGGCTTCCATTAGGCTACATTCATACTTATGACCACTGAGGTTATTTATGTGTACGTGAAAAAACAATAATGTAACAATTTAGAGAATCTTGCTAATTACGTTTGATCACGCAGCCACAACTTTTCAGGACTTTTCAGGCAACTTGCCAGTTGATACCATGTATGGTGTCTTAGCCGCATACAATGACCATTTTTTTCCTGTTCGGGTCCAGACAGCTGTTCTCATAACGCAGTGATACAGAAAAGTTTATCCTGCAAATATTGATGTTTTCCACTGATTTGGCTGGCAGGAGAGGGCATTAACAGAACAATTTAAACATGTGACACTAAACTCTGCATTGAAATACAAATTGAATCTCCAGACTGCGTGGCAACTCTAGGCAGGACAGACCACAACAGCAACAATGGAAAACACTGGTACATAATCAACATAATGATCTTTCTGACCCCCTTTGTGGAAAACAACAGATTTAGTTTGTGCGTCAAAAGGTTGAATTGGAAAACCACACCACTGAACCAGTGGTTTGGTGGAATTAACACGGTCACATGTTCAGAAAGGCATTCAGATGGAAATTGTAAAAAAAAAAAAGATGGGGGTTGGAAGTCGTGTTTGCGGGGAAACGTCTTTAAAAAACCTATTTATCATGCAAGTTAAAGTGCTTAGATAAATTGCATCTTGGAATCCAGACTTTACTATATGCACATTTCTAACCGTCGCAGTGGTATGATACATGCATTCTGGGAAATAATTTAAGAAGCATAAATTCGGAGAATCAGATAAACTTACCGTGTATGAGTTACCAAACGCACTAATAATGTGTATTTGACCTTTTTCCCCGCCCGAGTGCGCCGAACTCCTGATGTTTGCACAAAAAAAAGTTTCCCTTCAACTGTAGAACTTCAGCCAAGAAAACAACGATGAAATGAAAAGTTGCGTTTAGTTTGCGGGTCGTAGAAAATATGAAACTAACCGATTAAAAATGAATTATTGTTGCATTCTGTGGAGATTCTGCTTCAGCATTCAGCCGTGTTAAATCAATGGTCCTCCTTGGTCTTTACTTGTAATCTGTCTCAGGAATGAGAGAGAGGAGGGGGGTGGGGTGCTGGTGTGAACGCTCCACCACTGAGAGTTACACCCCAAAATTACCCCAGGCTGCCCTGCACTGAGGTAAACAACACGAGGAGAGCTACAGTAGAGCTACTGTGCAGGGAAATTATTCCCCGTAGTTTTGGTGCAAACAGTTGATACTGAAACATTATTTCACAATGAACTGTAAATCATGAAAACCTTCATTTTTTTTCAACCCCAAAGTATGAAATAGACGCAGTATCAAAACACAGAAAGCTGTTGCATTGAATTGTAAATTACAGGCTTATGAGACTGGGTAAGTGAGGTGAACTCAAAGCAAAAAACAAAACACCAGTGTGCTTGTGGTCTTCAACAACACGGTCAGCACAGTCTGTCAGTGAGCTACAGTATTCTCTCAGCAGTGTGAGAACTGGCTTCCCAAGCTAAACCCACACCACACTGCCACATTCAGCCTTCTGTGATATTCCACCAGCAAACGCAGAGCCACTTGGCCTTTGGTAACAAGGTTACAGAAAGTTAAACGGCCTGACTTGGCCTCTTCAACAATATTGGTGAATCCAGAAAGCGCTTTATTTTTAAGATTTCATAGTTTGGACAAATGTTAGGTAACCCTTGTGGTTAGCAGGCTTCAGACCGTTTGTGGAATTTCATGTTTTTGTACCCTTTATATCTTTCTCCTCCTACACCAAGGCCCATTGAGTGCCGATAGCTAGTGCCTAGTCAAGTTCACACAGGATTCTTCTTTCACTATCCGCCAGCTGTGGTGGATACAGCAGGAGCCCACAAACATGTTACTCTTGCGGAGTTATACATTTATAATTCAGATTGGAAAAACACAGAATGCTCTGTTAGAGGTGAGTTCTTTACCTGCAAGAAATATGTATTACACATACCATATTGAAAAAGTATTTATTATTCAGAACAGTAAGGAGATAGCATTTTGTAAAACATACACAGGTTCAAACCATGACAAGTATAAAGACAAGTATAAGACAAGTTAGTTTGGACAGCTCATTACGCTCAGCTCCTGAGTGTTGTGGAACGCAGACACAGAGAGGATATGCTTTCTTACTCCACTAGATGGAGTTGTTGGTTAAGAATGATAGAGATAATGCAAGTTCATAAGTATGTTTCTATTGTTGAAAAGTGAACATTATGAGGAATACATTGCAAGAATCAAGAGGAAATACAGAAATATGGGCAATATGGCTAATATTATGGCTGTAAACAACTTCAGCTGATGACTTCACATTCTTCATCCTGTTTAATGAGGGTAAAAACAAGGCTTTCAGCTACATTTGGCCGTTTCATTGAGGAGGAAATATCAATCCACTGTTTTTGGAAGAAAAGGACTGTTTTTACCTGTGCACCAGATGCTTTTCTATCACCAAAGATCCAACGCCTCTACAGGCCACTGGGATGTAAAAGAGAAAGACTGTTGTCAAAGGCAATGGGACCAGAGTGAAGTCACATTCATTCAGGCAGAATAAAGGGATTACAAACAACACTTTGGCAACTGCTGGTTTTAAAGGCACATGCAAGCACTCAGGGGCAACTGTGGATCCATGACAATAGAACGAAATACCTCTAATGATAACTAAGCGGTCCATAGTTTGCGTTTAGGGTGTAGTGATGAGACAAAGCTCCAAAAAAAGCAACTGCACTGGAGGCAGAGAGGAAAGGTGATGCACAAAACTTCATTCTCTAAGGGACTGACTTAAGGCTGGCACACAGCACTGAAGATGAGGGCTCAAATTAATATTGCACCCAGATGAGACTTAACTGTCCTTGGATGACAAGCAGCGATTGGATTGCAAGCTTGGTAGCTTTTGATGGCCATGCCTGTCAGCCTCACCTGCTTTTTAATCAGTAATTACCATAGGGGATTCTCTGGCATTTCTTAATTAAATTGGACCAAATGCAATTAAAAACCACACTCTCATTCCCTTAAAAGGGCTCTGTGGAGTCCTTGTTTAGTTCTTGCTGTTAAGAGAATAAGCGGTTGAATGGTCATAGCACCGTCCCATCTCTCGCTGATCTGTGCTTGATAATTTCAGTGGTCAAATTAAGTTTGCAGTTTGCATAATAAAGGGCAAGATAGAGTTCAAGATTAAAACTTCCGCTTTAACTAGAATTTAAGATTAAAAGCACAGGAGAAGGAGGCAAAGTGGTTGTGGTATTACAGCAATTACACTTAACATCAGCAGTCACACAGCTATTGCAATGTAGTGATGTATAAAAAAAATATAATGAAGAAGACAGCAACACCCCTATCCCACAAAAGGCCATTTTATTGTGTTGGCACAACACCAAATGTAGTGATGTATTTTTGCACATTAAATTTCTACAGGTGAGATGCTCTGCTTTTCAAATACTCACCATCTAGAGAAGTCCCCAGCCGTCCAAGAGCCAACAACCACAGACACATCAGTGGTGGTTTTCCCATCCGAAGTCCTCATGTCATCTTTGGAGTCGTTATTGTTGTTGCCACAGGCACCACACATTTTACCGGATAGGTGACCGTCAACAGTGACGGTGACCGCCTGTGAAATTGAGTAGGTGACCCGCACAGCAGATGCCCTTTCAATGATCACAGTTCTGTCTGCGATCTGGACAGATATTTCATTGGTCAGTTTGCTGGGAAGAGACACTTTCCTGCCATTTACCTGGTTAATATGAAGAGGGAGAAAGAACGGGGAAAAACAAAAACCCATTAAGACAATGGAATCACTGACGTCAATCAAACAAATAGTGTATATGAATATCAAAAAGTTTAACGTCATCTTCAAACACAAACTATTCCCTCCCAGCCCCTCTCACCCAGGTGACATGCTGGCTGGTCACAGTGATGGTGGTGTCATTGAAGAACACATAGACGGTGGCCACACTGGGAGATGCGCCTTTACTGCAGACCCTGACGTCCACAACCACACGGAACCACAGGGTAGCAGTCTGATCGCACAGAGACGCCACCTCAAACGCCCCGAGAGCTCCTACGGCTCCAGACATGCCATCAAAGGAGATGAGGTGGGCAGTGGGACTGACCTTGCAGTGGCTCTGCTTGACATGGCAACCTCTGACCCCGTCTCTTACACTGCAAACATCCCCACTGGCACAGGCCAGCTCTTCACACTTCACCAGCCCCGAGGCCTGGCACACACACTTGGACTTACAGTCTTTGTTCACCACCACTTGGCCCACCTGGAAACATAAATTGTGTGTCGTGTTAAAATGATTATCTTCCAGGCCTGTGAATGGAATGTGTGAATTTGACATCTATTCATGTGTAAATACTATGACATGAAGTAGGTGGCCATCTATTGCCATAAATATGCCGACTGTACTTGACTCTAATTTCCATTTCTTCACATTACCCATGTATGACAACAGTGTAAAATTGATTTGAGTGCAGTCTCACCGTCAGGTATCTGCCATCATGGATGCACCCACAGTTGTCCAAGGGAACACACTGAATGCTGTCAGAAACAAAGCCCGCGTCACACTGGCATCCCTCAAAGCAGCTGTCAGAACAGGTAATGGGGTAGATAAGGCTGGCACAGGTCGCCCCACAAGTGTCAGCACACAACTCATAGTGGCTGTTGGCAGGGCAGGTAGCAGCTGCAGGGGAAGAAGGCGTTTGTAAGACACACCTAGATTAAACAAATAGTATAAAACATAATAAAAACATTGACAATTCTCCAGCAGTGGATTGTTGAAATAGTGCTGTGTTTAACTCACGGCAGAAGGAGCTGCTCCTCCATGACTGGATCTGAACCCCAGCGTTCTGGCAGGCCAGAACGTAGCCCTGGACACTGTTACACAGGGTTTCTTTGTCCCCTCCCAGGGCGCAAACATCAAACACGCAATTGGAAACATATGCCGCTGGGTCCACCTTACTGTGGCAAGCTTTGAAAGGCCCTTTAGGAGCGCTGATGATGCCACAGGAGTCAGATTTGCCGTACAGGGCAGCCTTGGCCCGGTCACATACTGGACACTGCCCTCCACAGCCCCCACACACCGACCCAGGCAGGTCCAGCACCCACGCCTTCCCAAAGACATCGACGTTGTTCGTATTTCTGCCACCAGGAAGTCTGAAGTCATCGCCGGGTTTCTTGTTGTAGTTGCCACAAAGGCCACACATCTTACCCTGGTATGTGGATGGTACGATCACTTCAACGTAGTAGACAGTGTCATAGAGGACTTTCAGGCCAAAATCTGTCTGGAGGATTATGTTACGACCCTCCTGGGTGACTGTGACACGCCCATTATCCAGGTTGAGAGGAAGGTTCAACTGCTCATCATCCACCTGGACAGAGGAGGGAGGAGAACAGAATCACTGTGATACATGCTTCTGTGAGGAAAACAGAAAGTATGTAAAAACACAATCACAGAAGTGAGTTGGGAAAAGTTGATTAACTCACAATGACTTTCCATGCCATTCTCTGCTGGATGTAAATTACATAATTGTAGACTGTCACTGCAACCGACTTGGTGACAGCAACTCTTCCATTTCCATACTTCTCATTCCCCTGAGTTACGGTGAATGGTGTCAGCTGGCTTTTGCCATCATCACACACCTTGGCCAACGTATAGACACAGGTACCCTGGAAATCAAACCTCCGCCCATCAAAGGAAGTGTAATGTGGGTCACCAGAAGCCACACACTTGCCTTGTCCCTCAGGGTGGCAACCTTTTACTCCCTTTACAAGCTTACAGGTCTCTCCTGGGCGACACTTGGTCTTCTGGCAGGACACAGCGCCATTTTCTCCACAGGTGCACTGCTCCACACACTTGGCCTCTGGGTAGAAGACCTCTCCCTTCCTATAGTACTGACCACTATAGGAGCAGCCACAGCCTCCAACAGGCACGCACACATCCCCACTCAGCAGGTAGCCACTGTCACACAGGCAGGCCTCTGTACAGGGCCTTCGGCAGGTGGTAATGGAGGTCAAGCTGGCGCAGGTGGTAGGGCAAGCCGAGGCACACAGAGTATAATGGCTGTTAGCTGGACACACCATTGCTGTGGGACAGAAGAGGGAGAGGGGTGAGAAGAATGAGGTAAAGGATGGGAGAGGCATTTAGGCGATTAGTTTATTAATTTTATAGGTAAAAGGTTATGTTGAAATATGAAAACACAAACCCGGACTTACGACAGAAGCTATCTGACCGCCAGGAGTGGATGGTGACTCCAAGGGCCTGACAGGCAGAGACATAGACTCCCACAGCATCGCAAACTGAACCCTGGTGACCACGATACTGACAGGCATCGTACACGCAGTCCTCCAGGTAGGGAGCGGGGTCCACACGGCTGTGACACTGTCTGAAAGGCCCTTTCTTGTCAGCAATAATTCCACAGTACTTCTGGGCACTGTACACTTTCCTCTGGGAGTCTGAGCACCCATTGCACCCTGCCCCCTGGCAGACCGATGAACAGCCTGGAACCAGGGCCACCCGCCAACTCTCCCCCAGCTTGGTGACATCAGCGGCGGCCTGGCCATTCTGCATGGTCAGGTCATCCTGAGGCTTTCCATTGTAGTTGCCGCACAGGCCGCAGACTGCACCCTGGTAGTTGCTGGGCAGAGTAACAGTCACCACACTACGCCAGTCAAAGGTCACGGTGATACCAGCGGCTGTCTCCACTACAGCTGTCCGGCCACTGCGATACACATTCAGCTGACCGTTGTAGTCTAATGGCAAGGAAACAAGCTGTCCAATGAGCTGAAGAGCAGAGAACGAGAGAGGGAGGAATATTTATAGGAGATTATAGATTTAATAATTCTCCAGTGCTTGCTAATCCATTCTAATGTGCAGTTAAAGCTTAGTTTAATTAAGTCCGCCTGGATCACAAATTCTAATGTGTAATTAAATATATATGTGAAAGAGCACCAGGGATAGCAGAATTAGCACAATGATGGAAGGCATTATCACCCGCACATTTGAATGAGGCTCAGAATATCTGTCCTGTTTTTATGTTTAATACTGTAACTATGCACTGCGTCCCATTCCTTTCCCTCCATAATGCATATTACTACATGTGTCAGGTTACCCATTCAGTCTGTCATCAAATCAGCCCTATCCATACGTCCATGTTCACACTTACCAGGACCCTGAAGGGGTACTCTCTGCTGATGGTGAGGGAGACCCCGTAGATGGTTACGGTGACAGTCTTGGTGTAGGATACGGTCTTGCTTCCCCGGTGGTCGTTCGCCACAGTCACCTTGAATGGCACTAGCCCAGGCTGCTTGGAGCACAGTGCCACCAGCTGATACACACATGTGCCCTGGAAATCAAACTTCCGCCCATCAAATGTCCGGTAGTGTGGGTCACCAGAGGCTGTGCACTTGGCATAACTGATTGGTCGGCATGTGCGCTCTCCGTCCACGAGGTCGCACTTCTCGTTGGCAGAGCAAGAAGCCTCGCGGCATGTCACCATGCCCAGGGTGGTATCACACTCACATAGGCGACCACAAGCCTTGTCAGCCCAGAAGCGCTGACCTGACTTGTAGTAGCGGCCCTGATAAGAGCAACCACATGTTTTAGCAGGCACACAGACACCAGCGCTGAGGACATAACCCTTGTCACACACACAGGTCTCCACACAGGCGCCGGGACAGGCCTGCCGCTGCTCAGGGAAGGGGCAGGATGCCTGGCATGGGCTAGCGCAGTCCTCATAGTGGCTGTGAGGCTGACAGTTCATCGCTGGATCACAGAGGACGAAGACCATTAAGCAAAAAATCAATGCTACTTCAATTATTTATTGACTGAAATATGTATCTTTGATTGATTAAAAAGTTAAAATGATAGTTTTGCACAGTCAGATACTCACGGCAACCAAACTTTTTCCGCCAGCCCTTGATTATAATGCCTTCCTCACGACACTGCTCACTGTAGGAGGCTAACGCCTGGCACAGCATCCTCTTGTCTCCCTTATTCAAACACATGTCATACACACAGCTGTTCATGAAGGCCTGGGGGTCCAATTTTGCATGACACCTCTGGAACACACTATTGGTCTTGGCTGTGAGGGCCCCGCACAAGGCCTTTGTCTCATACAGCATACGTTGATTACCATCACATGTGGGGCAGCTTTTCTCACATGTGTTCCAGCATGGAGAGGCCTTGTCCTGGTCAGCCGTTTGCCAGCTCTTGCCCCACTCTATCACTGAGCCGACAGCTTTGCCTGCTGGGTTCTGCAGCTCATCACCTCTGTTACCGTTGAAGTTGCCACACAGACCGCAGACATTGCCGTAGTAACTGCTGGGCAGCTGGATGACCAGTTTCCAGTTCCAGTCGTAGGTGACGCGCAGGCCAAAGTCTGTCTGCACCACTGCGGTGTGACCACGCTGGGAAACTGACACCTTATCCTGACCTAGTTGTAGAGGTAGATTCAGCAGCTCCCCATTCATCTGAGGGAAATGGATCAGAACAATATACTATAAAAATACTACAGGTCAAATACAGTTGAACCTTTCAGGCAAGAAGCTCAACTAAACCCTTACCGTGACGCGACCAATTTGGTTCTTGCGTATGGTGATGGTGAACCCGTATACAGTCACATCTACCTCCCTGACGTAGGAAACTGCTGTGTTTCCCCGGTTATCATTCCTCTCAGTGACTGAGAACGGAACTAGGCCAGTCAGGTTCCCACAGGTTGTGGAGATGGTGTACTTGCAGGTGCCCTGGAAGTCGTAGTTGTGACCATCAAATGTGTGGTAGTGGGGGTCGCCCCAGGCCCAGCAGGTGCCTGTGTACTCGGGGACACACACAGCCTCACCCTTCTCTACACGGCACTTCTCCTTGACACGACAGTTGGCATCTTTGCAAGGATCTACACAGGTTAAACAAAGGGAAATTAACACAAAAATTACAATTGTACTCAAAAGCACAGATATTAAAGTATTCACCGTCTATGGATGATTAAAGTATTGTACATAAATGATATAGCTTATTTGATAGACAGTATGAGGGTACTCAGTACTCCGGGATGAGTTAATAATATATTTGTGTGTCTTGCCTGTGTTGAAACATGCCCTGATTTCTTTCCTGACCATGCATTTGGTGTTTTTGGGGCAGGAGTGAGTTTCACAGGCCAGGCCCTTCACTGGATCACAGGTGCACTTTTTGTTACAGTCCTCTTCATACACCACTTCACCAGGCTGGGGACACAGAGTGTGTTCATTACACAGGGGAAATTACAGGATAACAAGTGGCTCATCTTATTTCACACTTATTCCACTTTGTCAGGCAAAGACAAATTTAGACAATCTTCTGAATAACTCCCAGGGGGAATTCTCAGTGTAATGTCAAATGTAAAGTGTAATGTGAAAGATCAATTTGTCTAATGTCCACCACTGTGGAAATTTGCCTTGGGCTATACATTAAATAAAAATGAAAGTATATATAACACATATAAAACAAACAATAATGCAAACGAATGCATCAGAGCAATTAAGTCACTCATCCTCTCATTGTGAAGCTCTCTCCTTGAGTTAAACATTTGTATGGTGTATGGAATGACTGATGATTTTTTTCTTTTTGTATAGATAGAGGTGTTAAACTATACCGTGTAAGTCTTTCCACGGTCATAGCAACCACACTGAGTCTCCTTAATACAGGTCTGTCCATTGAATAAGAAGCCATCATCACAGTCACAGCCTTCTGTGCAGCTGGTGGAGCACTCGACAATCTCCGAGAGGCCTGGGCAGGCTGAGGAGCAGGCATCTGAACACACCTCATAGTGACTATTGGCTGGACATTTCATGGCTGAGATAAATAATCGGGAGATAGAGAAAGAGGATATTATAAACCTGTGTAGACATTTAACACAAACAGTAATAAGTTTCAACTACAACAACAATAAGTTTCATATGGAAGTGAATTTCTCCTTGTCACTTACGACAGAATGAAGCCGTCCTCCAGTTTTTGACGTCCACTCCTGCCATGTGACAGTTGAAGGCATAGGCCGCTGCGCTGTCACACAAGACCTTTCCGTCCCCGTTGGAAGCACACACATCAAACACACAGTCATTAAAGTAGGGCCGTGGGTCCAGTTTACTGTGGCAGGCTGCAAAGGGACCTTTGGGCGCTGTGACAACACCACAGTAAGTGGGCTTTATGAACACAGCCTTTCGAGCTGGGTCACATTTGGGACAGTTGTTCCCTTCACAGCCATTATCACACACCACACCAGGGATGGTGACCTTCCATGATTTCCCAAACACATTCACGTTTTTGGTGAGCTGACGGTTGGACATCTGGAAGTCGTCATTGCGGTTACCGTTGAAGTTTCCACACAGGCCGCAGGTCTTACCACGGTAGTTACCAGGTACTGTGACCCTGACATGGTAAACCAGATCATAGGTGAGGACCAGGCCAAAGTCTGTGGCGATAACATAATGGATTCCCTCCTGATAGACCTTCACTGCTCCATCATTAAGATTCAGAGGGAGGTAGTTGAACACTCCATTCACCTGAAAGAAAGGCACAGGTCTTGTTTAAAATAAATGATGAACTGATAATATCAAGAATATTAAAATCTGGAAAAAAGGAAAAAAGGAAATGACTGGTTGCTCTATACTGTCAAGCTGGGATCAAAAATGCATCGGGTGCTCTTGGAAAACGGGGAAAAAAAGTGTGCTACAAATCCAAGGACAATCCAGGCACTCCAAATATAGAAATATTAAATTAAAAAGCCTTTATTGTAGTGGCTAAATCATTAAAAAAGCCAACATGTTTCGACCACTGTAGGTCTTCTTCAGGGCTTTAAACATAGACAACGCGGGTGTGGCCTCACCTATATAATAGCAACAGCCAATGGGAGGCAGGCACATGACCCGGATAATCACATAACAGGTGAAACAAATTGAAAATAATGAAAAAAATATATATATATATAATTAAACCGAATAACATGAGAATAGATAATATTAAAATCTGTTTATCTGGCTTGCATTACATCTCTTAGGCATTTCTGCTATCTGCCACTACATGATAAAAGCACTAGATATCATTTCATTTATTATTAATCATGTATTACAGGCTGATATAGAGCTTTGTTCAAATGAGGAACAGGTGCCTTTGCTCACCAGGACTCCGAACATGTTGTTCCTCATGATGACAGTGAAGCCGTAGACCTTCAGAGCAACCAGCTTGGTGACAGACACCACCTTGTGGTTCATCATCCGGTTCCACTGCACATTCTCCACCTGAACTGAGAAGGCCACCAGGTGGGTGCCTTCCAGCCCACAGCTCTTGGTGAGTGTGTATGTACAGGTGCCCTGGAAATCAAATGCTAGCCCATCAAAAGACAGGTAATGGGGGTCTCCAGAGGCATGGCACACACCCTTACCAACAGGGTGGCATTTCTGGATGCCATTCTCCACCTTACACTTCTCATTAGGGCCACAGGAGAACTTCTTACACTCAACCTAATAAAAACAGATGTTCAGAAATAAGAATAATGTTGCTATGCTGCATATTTACACTAATCAGTATCAATCCATTCTAATATTTATTACCTCTCCGTCCTGTTTGCACTTGCACTCCTCCTCACACTTCCCATTGGGATAAAACACTTGGCCGATGCGGTAGTAGCGGTCACCATAGAGGCAGCCACACTGTGAGAAAGGGACACAGTTATCTCCACTGAGGATGTATCCCTCATCACAGGAACAGCCCTCTTCACAGTGGGCCTTGCAACTCCGTGGAGCGGACAGAGTTTGGCAAGTGGCAGGACAGGCAGTCGAACACACTTCATAGTGGCTGTGGACTGCACATTTCACCGCTGTAGACAGAGACATTAATTAAAAGGTGAGGTGATTTTATTACCATTGTAAATTGAAAACTAGGGTACGTACGTACCCTAGCTTTTTCAAACTACCAGAGACATTTCAATTTAGAATGCAGATTTTAAATGTAGGAAGGGTTTGTAAAGCTACTACTCTGAAAACGCCTAGTCAAGTGTGGATAGAAATAGGGGCTAGACTCACAGAGCAGTTTAAATAAAAATTAAGTCATTCTTTAAATTCATTGATTGCATTCCAGCTTTGCAATGTCAGTTTTGTACTGTACTTGTATGTACTGTCTGTCAGTAAATAATACTCACTTGGCCTTTCTATGTAAATCATGTTATTAGAATGAATACATTTCTCACCACAGAATTTATTGGTTCTCCAGTCGTATACCTTGGCCCCTGCTACCTGGCAGGCAGATGTGTACGATGTGATTGCCTGACAGAGCACATCCTTCCTGCCCTTGTACAGGCATACGTCATAGACACAGTCTTCAAAGTGGCCAACTGGATCCACCTTAGCATGGCAGTCACGAAATGGCCCTTTGGGGTCCTTCAAGAGACCACAAAACTCCCCCGTTTCATATGTTTTCTTCTGGTTAATGTCACAGTCGGGACAGACTCCTTTACAGCCTTCGACACAGCCTGGGATTGCAGCCACTCGCCAGCTGGCACCAAAGTCTGTTGGCCGGACAGTTTTGGCACCGTTCTTTGGGATCAGGTCATCCTGGGCTTTGCCATTGTAGTTGCCACATAAGCCACAAACAGCTCCCATATAGGTGCTGGGCAGTGTGACAAACACAGCACTGTTCCAGTTGAAGGAGACCTTGAGACCGAAGGTTGTGGTGATCACAGCGTACCAGCCACTCTTATACACAGACACCTTTCCGTCACTCAGGGTGACTGGCAGATTGACCAGCTCACCATCCACCTGGGAGAGAAGACACCATGGTATTTGAATACTGAGATTACTGTAAGTGATTCACAGGAAAGATTAACTGCTCATTGCTATACTGTTATATGTACCCTTACCATGACCAGGCCTTTGTGTGTCTTAGTAATGACAATGCTGAGAGAGTAGACCTTGATCTCCACTAACTTAGTGTAGGACACCACTTTGCTGCCCCGGTGGTCATTCTGCACCAGGACCTCAAAGGGTACCAGCTCCGGGTCCTTGGAGCAGAGTGCAGCCAGTTGGTACACACATGTCCCCTGGAAGTCAAACCTCTTCTTGTCAAAAGTCACGTAGTGGGGGTCACCCGTGGCCTGGCAGGTGCTGTGGGAGACAGGATAGCACTTTCTAATGCCCTCGACCACCTGGCACTGATGCCCTGCCCGGCAGCCTTTATTCTGGCACTCCACGCGTCTACTTCCAGCAACGCAGCGACACCGTCGCCCACAGGCCTGGTCAGCCCAGAAGCACTCTCCAGCGGGGATGTATCGACCCTCATAGGTGCACCCACAGCGAGCAGCAGGCACACACTGTCCTCCACTTAGAATGTAGCCTGTGTTACAGGTGCAGGTCTCCACACAGGGGAGCTTACATTTGGAGGGAGCATTAGGGTCAGAACAAGTGGCAGGGCAGGCACTGCCACACAGCTCATAGTGGCTATTGGCTGGACATTTGAGAGTAGCTTGAGAGAGGAAACAGAATGGAGAGTAGAGATGAATGCTAAGAAGAACATATAAAAAAACAGTTGTTGTTGATTTACCAACACTATCCAGCTTGTTAAGATCACTTACAGCAGTGTGCAAGTTTCCTCCACTCTTGAACCTGGATACCAGCTCTCTGGCAGGCGTCAGTATAAGCCTCCAACGCTTTGCAGAGGAACGTCCGGAAGCCGCCTCCCATACATACATCATATTTACAGTTCTCCAGGTATGCATGGGGATCAATGGCGGCGTGACACTTGCTGAATGGTCCATTCACACGTGTGATGAGCCCACAAAACGCGTCACCCTCCCATATCTTCAGCTGCTTGTGTTCGCAGCGCTCACATCCACCCACACACTCATCTCTACACAGAGCATTTTTCACCAGTCCTGGCACCTTCCAGCTGCTCCCAAATGCCAGAGCTCCTCCAGCCTGGGAGCCTGAGGGTGTGGTGAAATCATCATTGGGTTTGCCATTGAAGTTGCCACAAAGACCACAAGTCTTATCAGCATAGCTATTGGACAGAGTGACCACCAGATGGTGTTCCCAGTCATAACGGACAGTCAGACCAAAGTCGGTCTCGATGATCACAGAGCGACCGCTCTGAAACATAATCAGTTTGCCCTTCTTCAAGGTCACTGGCAGACTCCACAGACTGTTGTCAATCTGCACAAAAGACGGTGTGAGAAAATACAATTATATAGCCATTATAATTGCCATTTTTAATTGATGTTACCAGTCATAATGCAATCATTCCATGATCATTCCATCTTCCCAATCAAAGAAACATGAATGAAAACTGTTCTATGACAATAACATAAAGTTATGATAATATTTGTAATATGCCTTTGTAGTAACAGAAATGGGAAGCCTTACCCTCACGCGACCTGTCTCAGAACGAACCGCTGTGATGGTGACACCATACACCTTCACTGTCACCAGGGCAACATAAGACACCCTGAGGCTTCCTCTGTTCTCGTTTTGGGCCAGGATCTCAAAGGCGGGGAGATTATCATTGGCTGCACAGTTCTTAGCGATGACATATGTGCAGGTACCCATGAAGTCAAAGCGTCGCCCGTCAAACGTACGGTAGTGGGGGTCTCCCACGGCCCAGCAGGTACCAGAATTGGAGGTCACTGGCTTGGGAACACAGGAGGGATTCTCACCCTTCATCTCACACACCTCATTGGCACTGCAGGTCACACTGTTGCAGGACTGAGATCCACCTCCTGGGGAACCAGAAAGACAATGCAATCAATGCTTATTTCACACATAATCCCAGTTATATTATGCGTAATGTCAAATGTTTGGTCTTTGTATAGTTAATATGTCATGAACAAAATTTGCACAGAGTTGGATTTTTTTTTGCCTAAGAAATACTTTAACAGCTATAAGTTCACTGTACCTGGCTGTATACATTGTGCTGGGGCACCATAACCATTCATCTGGCTGACTCCTATACTGTAGACAGCAAAGCGGGACCCAGAGCTGGACACGGTGTGTCTGCTGTTAGGACTCGGCTTGTAGGACATCTCTGCCCAGGAGAAATCTGTCCCTGCAACCTTTCTCCACTGGACAGTGCGGGGCAGGGTCACACCATCAATGCGCAGCTCTGCCAATGCACTGTTTTTTGCCACAATCAGGGCTTGGTTTTTGAAGCCCTTCTGAGCTTCTAGGGAGTAAGAGGAGCAGAAGCGGTTGGTGGGCAGGATGGTCATCAAGAAAGGGTATAGGGTGAATAACAGAAGGACCTGGATGCCATGGTCAGCCTGAATGGACAGAGCTTCGGGATGGTGTATCCTGATGTCCTTTGACTGCCCCCTCTTCAAATTCAAAATGTCTTTTCGCTTCCCCTTCTGGACAGTGACTCGGGTGGGCTGGGAGGCCTGGATGTAGACACTGTCATATTTTCTCTGGAAGCTCAGGGGAGGCACAATGAAGTTGGATCCCCAGCTGCTCACTGGCAGCAGCTGCTCAACAACATGGTTACATTTAGAGAAGTGCAGGGTGCAGGTGTGGCCCGTGAAAACAGCAACAGGGTGCTGAGAGGCAACTCTAGAGCCAGAAAGATCACAATTGCTCTGGAGCTGGACACTCTCATAGGGCTGGAGATCAATTACCAGCCGGTTGCCAGAGGCATAGACACGACCTTGGAACGCAATGTAACCACTTGGGAAGACTTCTACTTTGTTCTTTTCCTTTCCATTGGTCACAGAGAATTCTTTAGAGGTGCCAAAGGAAGAATGGGCAGGTGTAAAGATGAAGTACTCTGTGCCCCACTCAGTGACAGGATATACCACAGAGGTGTCTGCTGTGAACAGCTTGTAGCTTAAGTAGGATACAGTCACGTCTGCTGATGCCTCAATGCGCACCGTGTTGGAGGACTTCTGGCTGCCGTACATCTCAACACCAATAGGAATACTGATGGTGACCCCCTCCCCAGCCTTCACAGTTCTCTCCTGCTTGAAGTTTAAGGGGGGCACTTTCACTGTCACTTTAGCATCGGTCTGGAGGGCAGTGATGTATAGCTGGAAGCGAGGGGTATCGTAACGTGGTAAATAATTCTGCATGAAGGAAACGGCAAACTCCCGCCCTGACCATTTCGCACGAGATGGACCTGACAGACAAAACAAAGAGCAGGGAAGCATACACCGATAAAGACAAAAAGTCAAAAGAAAACGATTTTTCAAGTTACCCAAATGTAGGTAGTCAGGTACAAAACACTGCTTCTCAAAGCTCATGTAAGAAGAAAATATGTCAAAAAGCATTAGGAAATGAATAAGACTATTTGTGCCAAGACAATCAAAAGGATTCACAGACTGGCAATACAAAACTTGGCTTGAGACTTCTTGGATCGCATTCACAGTACAAAGAAACAATATGACACCAAAGAGAAATTCACTGCAAAATACCTTTACTTCAGAGTTAAAAAGAGGGATGAATGCTATTCTATAATGGATGGATTACTTTTTTCCTTGATAACAGTTGTGAGAGTTTTACACTCAAGAATAGTCACTTGGCTGCTTCTCAGCAGCACTCAATAAGTCACTTATGCAGACAATATAATTGCATAATGGAAGTCTTATCAATATCTGCGCCTTTGCTGTGGCAAGAACATTTTCCGGGCTCAGTCAGGGCCTGAGGGATTTAGATTACACTTCTGTTTCACCCATTCAGTATAATAGTTCCAACTCAATAGAAGCTGAAGGTAAATGCTATTCCTAACAAAAGCAAATCTCAATTTAGATGCCCATCTTTTATGTGCTGCACTCTCAAATTCTTCACCTGTTTAACATTCTACTCCATTCACCCATGCACCTAGGATGGCTGCACAGCAATGCTCTCAATTGATGGGGTTGACAACATGGATAAATTGCTTCAAATTGAGCGATCACTTGGCTACATGTCATGCTGAGGAATTCTACACCACGGTTTGAGGAAAGCCGCTGCAGTTGATTAGTGAGCTGAGCCAAGTTGAATCAGGTTCAGTATTAGTGGTTAATGGTGGCTAGGATTATTAGGTGGATTGGATATAACTATCTAAGATTTTCCATAATTATAAGATTTACATCACTATTCATATGGCTTCATGCCAAAAACATCTATCTAAGATTTTCCATAATTATAAGATTTACATCACTATTCATATGGCTTCATGCCAAAAACATAGTGCAAATTACATGACAAATTTGAAAGAGGACACAAGTGGTTATTTCATATTAGAGTGAAAATGTGCAATATTGAAGGGGAGTTCCCAGAGCCCAGAAAGATTCCCGTTAAATTTAAACTTGATAAATTGACTGCCACACAGTTATAAAATTTCCACAGTACCACAAAAGAAACACTTACAGCTGAGTAGAGCCACCAAAGCACACAGCAGCAATTGGGTCCCCATGGCTGAAAGAAAGGGGGGAAAAAAACACAAAACAAAAACAACAGTTCTCAATTTCAGTTACAGCAGCATTTATGAATAACTTTTGAGTAATATGATTGATTTAATATGATAAAACTGCCAATATAATTCATCTCTGACTTGCTTGCTCTGAAATGCTTACCTGGTAAGGGACATTAGCATGATGAAACCCACATAATTATATCCTTATTTATACTGTTATGAATGAAAACAAATAGCCAATCACAAGTCCAACAGGTAGGGCTTTGAGAGGGAAATCGACACCTACTCTTTCTCTAAAACAAACTAGGGCAGAACCTGGCGATGATATTTAGGTCCTGCTGTCTATTTACATAGGTGTGAGGTCCAATACCAACTACTTTTGCAATATACCGCTGCACTGTTGAATGAGTCAGAACACACCCAGATACACACGAACTACGTCCTGACATCCAGGAATTCATCATGCATGCAAGACACATTGATGCTGTAGGTATCAGCATTTCCTGCCCCATGGATCTGTACTCTATTGAAAAATAAAATCATGCCATCATCCCTTATAGCTTTCTCTTGAAGCCCATGTACTGTTTCTCCTGGATGCAATTTGAACAGTTTGTGGAAAATTTAGAACATACTGAGATAGGTATTTGGATAGCATAGTGATTAATATCACATTGATCATGATTTTCATTCTTAATGTTTATGTAACATGACCCAGTTTTGATTTTTGATCAGCACAAATTCCAATACCACAGGATGTGCAACACCAAGCAGATATAGGTCAATCTTGATAGCATATTCACCCACTTTCAATATTTTCTGGTGTAACCAAATAACATGATATCTACGGACTTTATCTACAGACTTTCCCCAGGATTCTCTGAGCCCACATCAAACAATGTAGTTTCATAATCTGGCTGGGTATTGGAGAAAACTAATAAAAATAAATAAATAAATAAATAAATGTATAAAAAAATAATTATATATATATATATATATATATACCATACTGATATTTGGCATCAGCATTAATTTTAAAGGTATAAAAATGCTCCAAAATGTTGGATTCTTCCAACATTGACACCTGCAATTCAGAATAACAGGTGTCATGTATAAATGTTACATAATGATACATTTTGTAAATAATTTTTTCATTTTGTAAAAATGTGATGCAACATGAAATCTTAATGGATACTCAGTGCCCTGAACTTTTTGCGGGACTTTCAAACACTTTTCTTCCACTCAGCGTTTTGTGTCAAGGGATAAATAATTGATGGAAGAGATGAGGATATTATTGATCAGTTAGGGAAAACATTAGTTTCACACCACCAACAATGCATCATGATGCTAGCTCATAAGAACTTACTCATAATACACCAATCTGAATTTCTAGCAATGTCCATCTATCCTATTTGGCAGGGAAGGCTCATTAGATTCTATTTTACAGCCCTGGCGCACTACTGTTTTTCTAATTGATCAGTAAAAAGGCAGGCAGACATTATACATTCCATAAAGGTAATGCAGAGGTTAATGAGTTTAGTTATTTCCTCACTGGAAAAAGCACATCTGAGGTAGCCCATCAGACACAGTGTCCATTAAACTAGCCCATACTTATGTAAACAAAGAGGTGATAAAAAGGAGGTGGATAATCCCAGTCAATAGAAATGGAATTGATTAATCAAATATTGTTAAAACTAATGTTGGTGTAAAGAGTGACATTAGTTGGCCTAATGAGGCTTCTGTTAGTTTTGTGTGTCACTCAAGAACTGCAGCAGATACTGTAGTGAACAAAGTAAATACAACTTAGGCCTCAAAAAGTTTGCATTAGCTTTCCAAATAACAATGATTAAAAGTCAAATATTTAATCGATCTACATTTGGTCAGAAGCCTGTGGGCTGGGCCACAGTAAGCTTGGTTTAGTTACGGTATACATATTGTGGACTTAGAAAAGGTGTGCCCTCATTACATTGTTTTGTTGTAATGCACGCAAGGCAGCAGGTATTGTAGAAAGTAAAAACAACTTGACCCTCAAAAGGTTTGCATTGTAAGTTTGCCTATTAAATAAGTCAAATATTTAATTGATCTGCATTTAGTCAGAAACCCGCAGGCTTGGCCACAGTAAGCCTGGTTTAGTTACCGTATACATATTGTGAAGTTAGAAAAAGGTGCGCCCTCGTTACATTTTCTTTTGCAAGGAACACAAGGTTGGGAGAGGACTTTATCTAACAAAAAAAAAAAAAAAAGGTGTAGGGGCTTATCACATAAGGATGCCACCTACCATAGGTGAAATTATGTTATGTGAAGGGGACACCATGTGAGGAGTTTGAATGACAGACCATACAAAATTGTCTTTATCAAAAGTTTGTATTCAACACTACACAGTGAACAACACACATTATTGAAAACATTAAAATGGTCAGTCTTCATCCACTGAAGCCACTGTGGAAAGAGAAAAAAGAACATTGAATAAAAATTGTATTCATCTGCGACGTGGAAAATACACAAAACATCAATAAATGTCAATAAAATGAAGCCACACATTCTCGCTGTAAAGAGAAATTCACATACCATCCAGGAAAGTCTGGGAGGACCCATGACTTGACAGACTTATGCGAGTGGAGGTCGTTGTGGTTTCCACAGAGACCACACAGTTTGTCTGAGTACCAGAGTGGGAGCTTGACAGTCACCATGGTGACACCAATCTCCATCTCCAGCTCCGACTCCATCCCAGCATCTCTCCTCAGGATCACTGTGACCTCTGACTTGTCCTGGGTCACACCAGGTGACAGGGACACACCTGATGGCAGCATGTAAGGGAGGGACACAAAGTGTCCATTCACCTGTGGGTGCAACAATCAGTTACCAAACAGAAACCTTGCTGATGGCAAACATTCAATACATGGTTCACTTTGTGCAAATAAAAATCCTCAGTGGATTCTTACCTTCACTGTGCCTTCCTGGATGGCAACTGATGATCCCTTCAGGAGGATTTGCAATACAGTGACAACCCTGGAAGAGCTGCCATGACAGGGTCCATGGTAGGAGATCAGGCTGAACCACTGCTCACTGGCCTCGTCACACAGAGACACCAGACTGTAAGAGAACTGGGGTTCCAAGCTCAACTGCTGCCCACTGAGGGTGGAGACCTGGAGGCTGCTCCTGAGCTCACAAACTACTGGCTGCTCATGGCAGCCCCAGGAACCATTCCTCAGAGCACACTGCTGCCCAGGGCTGCAGGCTGCCTTCTCACACAGTGCCCGACCCACAGGGTGGCACCAGCACCTCTGGGTGCAGTCCTCAGTGTACAGCTGCTCATCCATCTGAGGAAGGGAGAACAGAGAAACAACAGGGAAGTCCGAAGTTACTTTAACCAGTTTACATGAGCTTTGCTCATCATTAAAGATAAACCATATCACCCTGATGTATAAAATAACTAAAATCAGAAAACTGGTTACTATATACTGCCTACAGTAAGCATGTAGGCTTACCTTGATATATCTGTCATGAAGGACACACCCACACCGACTGTGAGGTACACACTCCTCCCTATCAAACACATTTCCATTGAGGCACTGGCAGCCCTCAGAGCAGCCCACTGCTGAAGAACCAAGCTGGAGGAGAGCAGGACACGAGCTGGAGCTGGAGTCAACACAGTCACTTGGGCTGCTGCGGTCAGGACACTGGAGAGCTGTGCAGATATAAAACTATTTATAATAGATCTTACACTCATCATCCAAATTATGACTAAAATTATTGCCTTACAGCAGGGAGTGTTTTTTCTCCATGGGCCTACAGTTATTCCTTTGGCTTGGCAGGCTGCAGCATATGCTTCCAGTGCTAGGCATGTGGCCTCCATGTGCCCTGCCCCAGCACAAACCGCTCTGATACACACATCTCTGTAAACATGGGGCTCCACGCCACTGTTCCAGCAATGGTTGAATACAACACTCCTGGCCAATAGGACATCACAGGCCATCATGGCTTCAGGGGACACACTGCACCCATCACAGGCTGTTCCACAATTCTTGTAGCAAGGCTGTCCAGGGGCGACTACTGCCCAGCTGTACAGGAACTCTGCAATGCTTTTGGTCAGATGATTGTTTCGGAGCTCCAAGTCATCAGACTGGTCCCCATTGAAGTTCCCACAGAGGCCAGAAGCTGTGGCTTCGTAACCGTGTGGTACAGACAAACTGAGGTACTGGGTGGAGGACAACTGAATTCTCACCCCCGACATTGTGGTGATAGTCAGGCTGCTGCCATCTTGGTATGCTTTAATTTTACCCATGTCAAAAGGTAAGGAGAGTTCTTCCTTGTTGACCTGAAAGCATAGAGACCGATTAAATGTTAGCATCATAAAATCTTTGCAGATAAACCATTAACAAATAAATACATGCATAACTTACTTGCATCTTCCATGGAGTCTCGGGGTCAATTGACAACTCTAATGAATGCCACAGAAACACTACTCTGCTCATTTTATGAATTATGCCATTTCTCTCCTTAAAGCTAAGGAGCAGAGTATAGTCATGTATGGCTTTAGAGGAAAGGTCTGACACGACATAGGTACAAGCTCCATGGTGAGGCAGAGCCAAGCCGTCAAAAGTGACGTAGCCAAAGCCGGCCAACACTTGGCACACCCCGTACTCCAGAGGCTTACACTTGGCAACACCATCCTTTACTAAGCAGCTTTCCAGGGGGCTGCAGGGTGTAGGATTGCAGGTCACCTCTCCTCTCCTACAGTGACACTTCTGGCAGCTGTGCCCAGGGTAGAAATAGCCAGCAGGGTAATACTGCCCATCGTGCATGCAGCCACAATCCGAAACCAGCACACACCGGCCATCACTTAGGACATAGCCAGGGTCACACTGGCAGCCCTCCTCGCAACCTCCACTACAATTGGCTGGGGAAGACAGACCAGCACATACAACAGGACATCGAGGTCCACACAGCTCATAGTGGCTGTTCTTAGGGCACAACATACCTAGAGGAGAAATGGAGAGTCTTACTTTACCTTAATGAATTAAGCAAATCATGCAGACCAACAAATTAATCATGAGACCCAATTTTTTTTTATGTAAGAGTGTTAACTGGTCACACCAAGATGCCACATAGAAGTATTAAGTCTCCCCTGTCTTACCTCAACGAACCCAAATATTTTAATACTGCAGATTCAATTGTGAGATTTTGTCCCCCATCATCATGTGATACAGTTGCAAATACAACTTTAACTGATTGATAATGGATAATGCATTTACTCACCACAGAATGTATCACTCCTCCACTGCCTGATAGGCAGCTGAGCTGCTTGGCAGGCTGCAGTATAGGATGCGATGGAACTGCAGAGGCCTGAGGAGTGGCCCCCATAAGAGCAGGAGTCTGCCACACAGCTGTGGAAGTAGTTTTTGGGACTCAACACTGAAGCACAGTCTTCAAATGGCCCCAGCTCATTCAACAGCACCCCACAGAAATCCCTGCCTTCAAAAAGCCTCTGCTCCTCTGCAGGGCAATGCTTCAACTTGGAGGCACAGCTGGACCTACAGGCTTCTGCCCCTCCAGACCTCCAGCTGTGGGCAAACTCCAGTGTGTTTTGGGCATGCTCTCCATTGGGCATCAATTGGTCATCATGTGGGTTAGCGTTGGCATTCCCACAAAGACCAGAGACAGAAGATCCGCAAGTGCTGGGGAGGACAACCATTATAGTGCCCATTTTATAGAGGACCAGCTGTAATCCCATGTCAATGTGGATGACCAGGGATGAAGGTGTGTGATAGGCTTTTACACGGCCTGTTTGATGAGAGTATGGTAAGGGCTTGTGCAGTCCATCAACCTGTGAATGAAGAGAAACATCACTAGGTTAGATTACATCAATTACAACACTAACTAATTACACCAATCAATTATTACACAAATTACATACATTAGCTCATCTTAAAAAATAAAAACTTGCCAAACACTCACCAAAATCTTTACTGGGTCATCTTTGCTCACTACCAACTCCAAATTATAGACAGAGAGTTTCAAGTTAAGGCTGTGAAAAAGCCTTTTGTGGCAACTTGCATCAGAGATGGTGATGTTGAAGGGTGTCAGTTCAGTTTGATTGGAGTTGGTTTGAACCAATGAATAAGCACAACTATCTCTAAATTCAAAATGATGCCCATCAAAGGTAGTGAAATACAGCCCAGTGACAATGGTACAGTTGAGATTTTTTTGGGGCTGGCAGACCCTTATGCGTCCTAGCCGCTTGCAGAACTGTCCTCTGGGGCACTCGGTCGGCTTGCAGTGGATCTCTCTGGTGGCTGGACCACAGACGCAGAGCTGACCACAGTTGTCAGGGGTCCAGAATGTTGTGTTGAGACTGTGGTATTTGCCTATGGAGTCTGTGCAGCCACACTGCTTCGGACGCACACAGCCCTCTGGGCTCTTGACGAAGCCAGAGTTACAGAAGCAGCCCTGCACACAGATCTTATTACAGTAGGCAACGTTAAACTCACACGATGGAGGACAGGCTGAGCCACAGGTCTTGTAGTGGCTGTTGGCCGGGCAGTGCGCATCTGAAATGATTTATTGGTTTGTCATTCATAGATTATAACACACTAGTCAAAATTTGAAAGTTTACAGTAGCTACAATATACTGCACACCTTAACATTATTACTCACCGCTTATCACCCCACTGTTGTAGTCATCATTAGATTGTTCACAAACCAAAGAGTATGACTTCATGGCCTGGTCAACAGCAACTTTTGACTCTCCATTATGCATGAGGTCAACTACACAACTTTGGTAGAACGAATCTGGATTGACTTTGCCATGACAGTGGGCAAAGTGCCCCTTCTGATCCATGAGGACTGCACACAGTCTCCTGTAGCTGGAGGTGTTGTTGGGAACAGGATCTGGGGCCAAGATCAATTTATCTGCTGTCTGCTTACAATCAGTACAGCACCTGTGGTCCCCATCAAACAGCCTGTATGCCTGGGCCAGGTCAACCACACTCTGAATGGGAAGTGAGCCATGTGTGGCTACAGTATGCTCATCTAGAGGATCACCGTTGAAGTTGCCACACAGCCCATAGACTTTGCCATTGTAGCGTGGGTTCAGAGTCACAGCAACGGTGGAGCTCCAGTCGAAGACGACCTGCATGCCAAAGTCAGTCTTCAGTAGAACCTTTCCTTCCCTGTGGGACACCTGGATCTTACCCCGTAATAAACTGACAGGGAGATATTCCACCAGACCATTAACCTGGAAATGAAGGGGAAACACATTAATGCCAACAGCAAAACCTGAGCAATTTTGTCATTCAGAAACACACCACTACTTACCCATACTCTGCCCTTCTCGCTGCTGAGCTTGATGATGAACCCATAAGCCTGTACGGTCACCACCCGTGTAGAGGTTGACCCATAGCGGTCACTCTTCTCCGACACACTGAAGGGTGTCAGACCACAAGCTGCCCCTCGGCTGGCTGCAAGCAGGTAGGTGCAGCTACCCTCAAAGTCATAGTCGAGCCCATCGAAGGTGTGGTAGTGTGGGTGTCCCCAGGCCCAGCACACACCCTGAGGGGTCTCACAGACAGGCACACCATTGCTCAGGGAACATTTCTCTGATTCATCACATCTCTCCTCACATGGATCTGGGCTTTCCACTACTCAAAGAAAGGTACAATTAATTCAGTGTTAACACCACAAATGTTAAGTACTTTAATTGCACTAGGAGCTATCCTATATAAATTGCTATTCTATATTAAAAAAAATCATTTTTCCATTTTAAATGTCATGCTGTAGATAATGTAATTGTTGTAACACAGCCAATACTTACCAGCCTTGCTGCAGCCCATGGTTCCATCTGAAACTACACAGCTGTGCTGGGCAGGGCATGAATAGTCCTCACACACAAGAGGCGGCCCACAGGTGCATTTCATGGTGCAGTTTTGTAGAATTTTGCTCTCAGAGGCCTGAATAGAAACACAGTAGAGTCAAAAGGTAATATAAAGCCAATGCAAACAGTGTATAGGTAAAAGACTTTGTGAGGAGGCAAAATGCTCACTAAAACTAAATGAGTCTTTGAATTCAGTGTGTTTTCATTTGCGATATGCAAATATGATTTTTTTTTTTTGATGACTTACTGACTTCATGCATTTATCAGCCAAGCACATCAGCACAATTGTTAAGACTGTTTACAGAGTCATGGTTTGTTCTTTCACCTTAAACCTCCTCCCATCCTGTGAACACCCACAATGCCCTGTTGACACGCAAGCATGGCCATCATGGAGGTATCCAGCATCACACTGGCAGCCTTCCTCACACTCTCTTGGGCATTGCACTGCCTGTTCAACCACCGGACACAGCGAGGAGCAGGCATTGGCACACTGGCTGTGGTGGCTGAACTGGGGGCACTGGTATGCTGTAAAAGAAAGAAGAAAAAAAACAAAAAAACACTACTTCAGTACAATGCTGTATACAATACCATACCGTATTCCCATACTGTATATTCTTATTTTAGATGTGTTTTTAATAAACACTACCTTATATTTTACTCCATGCTTTTATTTGTGAAGCACTTTGTAACAATTGTTTTGAAACATGCTATATAAATTATTTTTTTTAAATCATTATCATCTTTTTTTTTTTTAATCTGGATGAATAGTTCTGACCTATTTAAAAAAACAAAAAAAACTGTGTATATTGTCATTATCTGACTCGCCACACTACTAAGATGTCAGACCTACCACAGCCTGTGGTGTTCCTCCAGAGGCCAACCTTCACTCCTGCTTCTTGACATGCTGTCTCATACGCTTGCAGTGCGTCACACAGGGCCCAGCTTTGCCCCTCTGTCATGCAGAGATGCGCCATGCAGAATGAATAGTAGTTCTGTGGGCACACCACCTGGTGACAGTGGGAGAAAGGTCCCACAGGCTGGGTGAGCAGGCCGCAGTACAGGTCAGAGGTGTACTTGGGTACAGGGGACCGGCAGCGTTGGCAGGCACTGTCACATATGTCGCTGCAAGATGACTCAGTATCAAACAACCTCCATGATGGCCCAAAGATGTCAGTATCAGAGATCAGAGTGCTGTTGGGCAGCTGGAGGTCATCTGAGGGATTAGCATTGTAGTTCCCACAAAGGCCACAGGTGGTCTGGCGGTAAATGTCTGGGATCTTGACCAGAATGTGGTTGTGTAGGTCTGAAATAAGCTGGACGGACCGTGAGGCATTGATGGTCAGCCATCCACTTTTCTGAAGCACAGTAACATTGTTCTGGGAGAACGGCAGGTTCTCTAGAACTCCATTTACCTAAGAGAAATGATTCATATTTATACATAATATACAATTAGTGAATATTGTACTAAAATAATTAAAATTATTCTACAATGCTTTATCTCTAAGCAGTTACTGTAAAGATTGTAGAACTGTTACTTGAATTACCTGAACTTTTCCAGGATAATCATTTGACATCTTAAAATACATCTTATAGACTTGCAGGTATATTTGCCTGACCCCCGTATGGCTGCCCTGTACAGCTATTATGAAAGGCTCCACATCCAGTTCCTTGAGAGAGCAGGTCTGGGCCAGGGTGTAGTTACATGAACCATAAAATTCAAATGTCTGTCCATCAAAAGTGGTGTACTGGGATCTACCATCGACAGAGCAGCGTGCCTCTTTGGGTTTGGGGTGGCAACCCTGAACACCCCTAATAAGCGTACATTCCTCATTCTTCCCACAGGACACATTACGACAAGTCATGTGACCCCCAGTGTGACACAAACAGCTTTGTTCACAGGTAGACAGCTCCTGCCCTGCTTTGAGGTATTCTCCATGGTGAGAGCAACCACAGTTCTCTGGGTGGACACAGAGGCTGCCACTGTGAACCAAGCCTGCTCCACAGAGGCAGTTCTCCCCAATGTTTTGAGGCATCTCTACTGTGTTATTCTGCCAGCCGAGGCAGAGGTGAACAGGGGCAGAACTCATGCTGTAGCTGGTACTGGAGGGACAGGACTGGTCTGTGGGGGTAGAAGAGACATGCGTCACTCTGGGCAGAACGACAGGAAAAAGTTGTAAAGTAAGAGACAAGGTTAGGGTTGACCAGTGATGCATTAGTACCATCTAGTGGCACAATGGCAGCTGGGAGGTTGTGGCCTCAATACCAATAGCTGTTCAGCCACAGGGTACTGTATCTAATTCATAATAAATTTTTCAACAGTCATAAATGCACAAGGAAACAAACCCCACATATACATACCTAGAGGCATGTATCTGATTCATATGCAAATAATCACAATGGCATTTCCTTCTGATATGTGATCAATAACAACTAACCAAACATGATGAAATGTTGAGAGTGCTCGCACATGCTTCTGCACCCCCCACCCCCCTATTTAATTTGGTGTGCAATGATGCTGAACTCCAAACATCACAGTTACATTTGTAGAGAATATTAATTTAATTCACTTGCGTAACAGAGCTGGAAGCACATTAACACTCACAGCAGAATCCAGGTCTTCTCCAGGCATAAACGGTAGCCTTGTGGAAAAGGCAGACAGCAGTATAGTCAGCCAGGGAGTTGCACAGTGCAGGCTGGAGACCTCCATGAAGACACAGGTCACTGACACAGCGCTTGTAAAAGCTGGAGGGGTCCACTTTGCCATGACAGTGTCTGAATGGTCCATTAACCTCCAGAATCTTCCCACAAGCCCCTGGGTCAGAGTAGTCAGCCAGATGCTCAGATGAACATTTTGGACAACTTCCTCCTAGACAGCCCTCCACACACCAAGGATTGTGTCCACTTCTCCAGGCTTTTCCAAACTGCTCAGGACTAAGACGCTCCTGGGTGCCAGTCGCCATGAGGTCATCAGCAGGGTCAGAGTTTAAGTTACCACACAGGCCACAGGTAGCATTGGCATATTTAGTAGAGAGGCTAATGCTGACTCTGCCCTGTACGCTGAGGCTGAAAACAAAGCCCAAGTCTGTGTGAATGTAAGTGTGCATCCCCATAGAGGAAGCCATTGCAGTGGGGCTGAGTAGATAGGGCATGCTCCTCTTGACACCGTTCACCTGTAGGGGGTGCCAACATTGCATTCAACACTCAGTACAGGGCAACACATTTTCAGAATTAATCTTTCATATCTAATTCCATAATTGTTAAGGCTGCCTTGATTGTAATAGTTCATAAATAATTAGATTCTCTAGCAGTGTCCAGAATTCATAGATGAGTGACAGTCATTTAATGCTTTGTGTGGCATGAAAATTTATGAGCTAGAACATTTAAGCAGAAGTAATGGCAACAGCGGGATACTGGCACTCACCTCTATCCTCTCAGTGTTTTTGCTGTTCATCTCCACCAGTGTACCACTTACATTGACCAAGACATGAAGAGGTGACTCTAGATGTCCATCAGTCTGGACATGAACCTCTATAGCAGCAAGGCCTTGCCTCTGCCCACACATGCCCAGTAACTGGTACTGGCAGGTGCCCTGCAAATCATGGTCATGCTGGTCAAAGGTGGTAAAGTGATGACCAGTGTATATGCAGGTCTGCCAGGGGTGTGGCACACAGCTCCTGACTCCTTCACGGAGACCACAGTATTCATCAGGGCCACAGGAAGCCACATGGCAGTGGGTCTGGTGGGTTTGGGGGTCACAAACACACTGCTCTGTGCATCCCTCATCAGCCCAGAAGGTCTGGTTGCTGTGGTAACGGTAGCCATTGTGAATGCAGCCACATAGGGGGTAGGGGACACAGACATCACCGTCCAGGACGAATCCTGGGTCGCACTGGCATGTCTCCACACAGGCCAGGGTGCAGGGGCTTGAGCTGGACGGGTTCTCACAGGTGGCAGGGCAGGCTGTGCCACAGGACTCATAATGGCTATTCACTAGGCAGGACATTGCTGGGAGACAGAAAGTGGGAGAGGAACATGAGAATGATCAGTGATAAGGAAGGATAACCACACACATCAACTAGTATATTTTCAGCCACATTGCATAATACATTTTGATAAAAGCAACGGTTAGGTTATGAATAGTATCACTAAATAAGTGGGATTTGAGGCTAATCCAACAGTTGTATTTAAGAACATGTTATGGGGGTTTGAGGGTGTAATCATGCGTGGAAGCATATCTACACATTATAATGATGAGAAACAAGACACTTGCAACAAATTAAGCATTCAGTTGTGGGAGACATTTTAAATACCAAGCAACACAAAGCTTATCTTACGGCAGAAAGTACTATTCCTCCACTCTCCGATCTGGATCTGGGCGTTCTGGCAGGTAGCAGCGTAGGCCTCTATGCCCAGGCAGAGGGCCTTTTGAGGGTCCTGACTAGTGCACAGGTCAAAGATGCTAATCGCCGAGTAGACTTCAGTGTAGTTTATCACTTCACGGCACAGGTAGAAAGCGTTTTGTGACCACAAGTAATCATGCAAGGAGATCCAATGACTGGCCACATTGTTCTCTTGTAGCTGGTCAGCAGAGCAGTTTGGGCAGGCTCCTCCACAGTCTGCTGTACAGTAGGCTTCCTGATCAGGAACTCTCCAGCTCCAGCCAAAGGTGGTAGCATTAACAGCTACACCCTGTGGGGTGCTGAGGTCATCTTCCTTGATGCCATTGTTGTTCCCACACATACCGTGCACTTCAGTTTTATTAGAGAAGAGGATAGTGGCATAATGGAAGCAGTCATACTTGACTTGGATACCCAGATTAGTATCCACAATGACAAAAATGCCACTCTGATGAATCTTCACTTGCCCAAACTGCAGAGTCACAGGCAGGAGCCTTTTATAACCATTTATCTATGAGGAAAGCAGGAGAGACATTTTGTACAATTCAATGCAAAGTGCATTTCACATGTACGTAGTTATGCAGTGACATTTCAATCCATGCAAGTTTATCGATGTATGCACTTCACTAGAAAATTGGCAATGTACTGAGCAAATAAAATGAGTAGGACCCAAACAAATGTTTCAGAGTCTATGTAGTGAAAATAACATTTTAAAATGTCCATGATGAAAACCTGCCAATCAATAAGAGAGGGCATTATCCAGGTGCTAATGCTGTTGAATGATGTCCAATTGGAACACATCTACTCTGCAATTATAAAAAAAAAAAAAAAATCTTGGATCGAGTACAAAGCTAGAGTGACGATGACCTGTGGCTGTGCAAGTTTACAAATTCAAAACCTACCCAAGCATAGCCTTTCTCCCCTCTGTAGATAGCAATATGGTCCTTAGCCACTTTGACATGAATAGCTTTAAGAGAGGAAGCTTTGTTGTGGGTCCTGTCTTTCTGTACCCTGACCCAAAATGAATCATTCACACTGCTATGATTCAATATATGGACAAGAGTGTAGGTACAGTTTCCTTGGAATTCAAACATCTCTCCATCAAAGGTGTAGAAGTGGGCACCTCCCAGCACCCAACACTGGGTTTGCTGAGGTTCGCTCTGGACACCACAGGTCTCTCCATTCTCACAGAGTTTATGCTCTTCATCTGAAACATAAAAAAGGGAAAAAAGCTTCTGATTAATGTTTACAGTTTAGAAGAAGGCACAAGCAGCTGGGGGTGTATAACTTGCCAGGATATCTGCAGACATCAGCCCTTATCAGACCAGATTGTTCTGAGTAACAGATGTAATGACTACTACAATTCACTAAGTAAATGAATGAATCAAATTTTGCAAAGCATATTAGTCTACCCATTATTTTTGTGATTATTACGGTCTGCTAGTTCTTAAACATAATAAATTAAAAGACATTGAGTTCAACTACAAACACTCCACATTCATTCCAAAGTGGAAAAAACTGCCTTATATTCGGATGGGGTTCTAATGTTAATACACATTCAACAGTTAGTGATACAACATATTTAAAATCAAATTTTTGACAAAACAATTTTGACAAAATTATGGAGGTGCATTATTACTTGTGATTGATTGACAAGCAGTGTAATCATGTTCACTCCCACTAGGCAGGCAGGGCATTTTGTGTAAAGATGTAATGTGCTGTATGAGGGGGAAAGTCTTTGACCTTATTTCAGTTAAGTGACAGGACATGGGGAGCAAAAATTAATCACCTTTGTGGTGTCAATCACAGGTTTCAGAAAATCCCTGATAAGATGCACAAATCGACTGTACATATAACATTTGTGAACAAAAAGGTGTTTAAAACTCATCAGTATGCATGGTGCAGCTGGGTGAACAATGCTTAGCCTGTGAGGAAATGTCAACCAACCCAGCAGAACCAGCATGGCCTACCTTTCCCTGCACAGCCCCAGGTATCGTTAAGGGTGCAGCTCAGTCCCTCAGGGCAAGAGGCCGGCTTACAGCACATGGTGGCAGGGGCAGAGCAGTTACACCGCTCAGAGCATCCCTCAGCCCAAGATGTCTCACCCATCTACAGAGAACAATGAGTCACTGTTAGTGTGTGTTACTCAACTGTTTTCTAAACACCAAACATCCAACTGACAACCCAAGACAACACAAAGGCCTAGGATTTTGGGATTAGTCATGCACCATGTACAGGTGAGAGACGTGCACTTTCAGCCAAGCCATTAATGAGTCATGTTACTAACAGTGTGTGGGCCAACTGAGGCACGATACACTCGTTTAGCTTGACTGTGGCAACATGTTCATGACTGCACCTGCAGTGGAGTCAGATGTAAATGTGCTAATGTGTCATAACAGAATACACCCTCAGCAATCAAATGGGTTTCTCAGAAGTGAAGGAAAGCTGCAATCGTGTGGCCAGACCGCATGTTAGCAATTTAGTTTCTGGCCGTAAAACCACACATGAACTGCACTGAGGAAGGCAAAATTTATAACTGCTAGTTGGTATAAACCAAATAATTTGCGGTCACGCACCTCATAGTAGTGCCCATGGTAGAAGCAACCACATTCCTCAGCTTTGATACAGCCATTCCCATTTTGCACATAGCCAGAGTCACACTGGCATCCCTCAACACAGGGCCATGGGCAGGGGATATCAGATAAAATACCACAGGACTCAGGACACGCACTGACACATATATTGTAGTGGGAGTTTTTAGGGCATGAGAGTGCTGTGGGTAAAAATAAGAGTTCACACACAGACCAGACACCCTTTCATGAATTTGGCAACATCATTGTTATAGCTTGTTAGATTTCTAACAAGCTGCATGTGCATTCAGTATGATTTACATGTACTGGCACATCATGACAGATTAATAGATGAAATTAAGACAGTCAAGAGCAGTAATACTTACAACACTTTACGCCCCTCCACGGTTGGACCTCAGCTCTTGCCTCTTGGCATGCAAATGAGTAGTCTCTCAAATTACTGCAATACAGTGCTACATCCCCATTAGACATACATAAGTCATTCACACAATTCTGAAAGAAAGGCTGTGGATCCACAGTGGAGTGGCAACCACTAAACGATCCAGCAGGAGCTGACAGGATGCCACAGAGGTTATCAGACGCAAATTCAGCTGCCATGGTAGAATTGCACACTGAACAGAAATCCCCACATCCTTCAGAGCAATTGGTTCCAGATGGTGAAAGTGCCCAGGAGGAGGCAAAGATGGAATCATCACTCGTAAGGTTGCCATTGGGGTTCTGCGTGTCATCTGTAGCATTGCCATTGAAGTTTGCACACAACCCACACATTTTTCCATGAGAGGCAGGAATAACTATTTGTATTAGGTTAGGTCCACCATAAGTGACAATGACCCCAGTGTCCACCACCACATGAATCAGCAAACCAGATTGCACGATTGCTATGTGTTCAAGCTGAGCAGGAAGACCCCATAAAACATCTTCAACCTGGAAAATAAGAATTAACAAAGGACAATTAAACACAATCTAGGCATACTGAAAAGTTAATATTGGCAAATGTGCCATTGTTTACCTTTACTTTGCCCCAGTGCTCCATCTCCAAAGTCATGTTCACTCCATAGACCCTTAGGTACAGCTGGCCTTGCTGGATATGAATGATGGGGTCAGACTGTTCCTTGTCACAAACCTGGGATAGAACATAACGGCAGCTTCCCATATGAAAGTCAAAGCTATGTCCATCATAGCTCCTGAAGTGCCTGCCACTCATGAGTGTGCACTTGACAGGTTGTGAAGCATGGCATGCCCGGTGGCCATCTTGGATCGCACATTTTGTTCCATTTGGACATGTGTGGTTGGTACATTGCACTTGACCATGGCCAACACAGGCGCAGTGCACCCGGCAGTGCTCATCAGGGTAAAAGTTCTCATAGATTTCATGGTAAACTCCATTGTAAATGCAGCCACACTCAGAGATTGGTACACATTTCCCACCACTGTGGAAGAAACCAGGTTTGCAGAAACAACCCTCCTTGCAGGTCATTGCTAAAGGACTGGGGAGTTCTATGCAGACAGACACAGGATTGGAGCATAGGCGGTATTCACTGTTAGATGGGCAGAAGAGACCTACAGAAGCAGAGGGAGATTAGTTAAACACCATTTAAGCAATTCAATTCTAAATGTTTGTGTCCCTATACACATTAGACATGTAAAAAGCAATGAAACTTCTTTTCGCCAAAATTACTTACTACAGAAATCAGAAGCCCTCCATTCATCCACTATAGCTCCATTTTCTTGGCATATAGCAACATAATTGGACAGAATCTGACACAGGGTGGTCTGGTTACCATTGCCATAGCAGAGGTCATAAACACAGTTGTCAAAGAAGACACGTGGATCAACAGCTTTGTGACAGCTCTGGAATGCTCCCTCTGTATCCAGTAACCTCCCACAGAAGTCTTTTCCTCGATAAACATCCTTCTCTTGTGGATGGCACTGGGAGGTGTTCATAGGCACATCCACACAGCCATGTCTGCTGTTGGTTCGCCAGCGTGTGACAGCCACAGACATGTCAGATTCCCCCTCTGCCATCAGGTCGTCTTCTGGATCACCGTTGAAATTCCCACATAGGCCACAGAGACCACCAGAGAAGACCCTTGGCACGTGGACAGTCAGGAGGTCTGAGTTATATGTCACAACAACGCCAAAGTCAGTCTCTATAACCATTGAGAGCCCAATCATGTAGATCTTTACTTTGCCTTGGCTTAACACAGAGGGAAGACTCAGGAGTAGACCATTTACCTGAAACAATTGGAAGAATGTTTACATGTGGAAATAACATTAGCTTGGCTAGATGTATTGTGGCAAATGAGTGAACTCAAAGGAGGAAGATAACTGCACACTCAAGGCGATGCCATCAAATGTTTTAATCGACGTGAAACCCTAAAGTGTCTTTTTGAAAAAGACCCTTTAGGGTCGAAACATCGATTAAAACATTTGATGGCATCGCCTTGAGTGTGCGGTTATCTTCCTCCTTTGGCTTCAGCATATTTTTATATCCAGCACCTCCCTCATTGGTGTGCGTTTTGTTTTCTCGTTAAATAAGTGAACTCACCTCAACCATGTTACTCCAGTCATACGACATCTCAATGGAATAACCAGAGACAAACATTTTAACAAGCCGAGAGAAGGAAAGGTTGGTAGGGCCCTTCATCTGGTTCTGCACCTCCACACTAAAGTCCTCCAGGTCCCCCCAGCTAGGACAATGAGCAGCGAGTAGGTAAGTACAGTTACCATGGAAGTCAAAGTCACGCCCATCAAAGGTGGTATAATGAGGATCTCCTTTGGCTATGCACACCCCTGACCCATCCGTGTGACAGCCCAGGACTCCATTTTGAACCTTGCACACTTCCCCAACCTGGCAACGGGACTGGGCACACATCACCTTCCTGGAGGTAGGCTGGCAGACACACTGCCTCTGACACTGCTGGTCGATCCAGAAGTTCTCCTTGGGGTGATAGTAGGAACCTTGGTGGATGCAACCACACTTGTTATATGGTACACACTTGCCGCCACTGAGCAGATATCCCCTGTTGCACTGGCATGATTCCACACAGGGCAAGGAGCAACCAAGCTGGGCATCTGGGTTACCACAGGTAGCAGGGCAGGCAGAGCCACAGGTCTCATAGTGGCTGTTCATAGGACATATCATGGCTGTGAAAGAAAGAACATGCTCTTAGCCTTCTTTATGGACAATGTTGTTTATCACTCCACGGTAAACAATTTTAAAACTCACGGCACTTGGCTATACTTCTCCAGTATGCGACTCTGGCCCCGAGCCTCTGGCAGATGTTGGCATAGGCTGTCATGACCCTGCACATAGCAGAGGCAGCTCCGTTGGCAACACACAGATTGGTCATACAGCTACGAACATATGGCTCAGGATCAATATAGGAGTGGCACTCAGCAAAAGGTCCATCACTGCTCTGCAGGAGAGTGCAACCAGTCCCCACAGAGCCATGTTTAATGTCACCAGGAAATGATTTGGTTTGGCTTGTAGTACATATTGGACATGAGGCACCACCTCCGCAATCCTCAGTACAGAAGCCTGTATCACTGTCCACTCTCCAAGGGAGGATAAAGTCCACAGCCTGGGTCTTGTGTGTCCCATCAGGGCCAATGAAGTCACCCGTGGAGTTGTGACTGGCGTTTCCACACAGACCACACAGGAGTCCATATAGCTCTGGGCTAACTTCAACCTGGAGGTGATGGTCCCAGTCATACTGCAGAACCAGGCCAAAAGTAGTATCTAAGACAATGCTGGAGCCACTTGGATACAAGTTCAGGGACCCATTCCCTAAGGTAAGAGGTAGGTTTCTCTTCTGTCCATCAATCTGTGATTGTAAAAGCAAAAATGGTTAACACATTGTATGTGAATGGCCCCCCTGATAAAATGGAGAGCAACAAAGAACGGCATGTTTTATTTGAATAAGTACAGTACACTTACCCTGACTTGATGTTTGTCTTCTTTAACCATGGAGATATTAAACCCTTGGATGTAGACCTGTACTGTGTAGATGGCGGAGATGGTAACACTGCTCAAGTGCGCTCTGGCTATATTGATCTGTACTGGAACAGAAGCATTTAAGCCTGGACAGGTGGTCTGAACTAGGGTGTAGTTACAGTTCCCCTGAAGGACAAAATCTCTTCCATCAAAGGTGCGGTAGTAAGAGTCTCCCCATGCAGAGCATACTTTAGTTTCCAAAGAGCAGAGTGGCTTTCCATCTTTCATAATGCACTTCCTTTTGTGACCACAGTGCAAGTCTTCACAAGATGTTGCAGCTTCAAAGTAAGCACAGAGCAGGTAATTAAAACATAAAAACATAGAACAATTAAATGTTTTACTTTGCAGGAAAAGGCAGTCAGAAAATGCTCAAAAATATTTCTTAATACATACTTTTCTCACATATTGCCGGATGTAATTCTCTGGTCATAGTACTCAGGTACAGTCCCACATCTGTATCTGTGTGAAGAGAGCTGGACTTTGTATTATCAAGTGGCTGAGCAAAGTTTGGCCCCCAGGATAATTTAGCAGAAGACAAGAAGTTCTCTCTGCTATGGGTATTGTCATCAAGCTGTTCACTCATATCAACTGAATCGAACATGGGCAGAGTCTGGCAGATATCATCTACTGATTGCAGTACTACTAGAGATGAGTAACGCTGTCCATTGCCATGTGTGAAGTAAACAAGTTGAAGAGGATTGTCGCTAGTAATGTGGATCTCAGCCGAGCTCATGAGTGGGATGACGTCCATGACACCACTAACAACAGACACCTTCTTTCGCCCAGTGCCGACAGTGACATCCAGCTCAGAGTTGATAGTAGCCATTGCCAACAAGAAATTGGAGCTCATGCCAGTGTTTACCAAGGGAGGGATAATGTAATCAAAACCCCAGTGAGAGACTGGTTCCAAATCAGCAAATCCATAAGAGCAATTCCCAGTGGTTGGTTTGTAGCAGGTAAAACCCACCACAACACATACAGCCTCTTTGGAGTGTATCTCTGAGCCAGAGAGGGTGGTGTTGCTCTGGAGATGAACACTCTCCAGCGCCCGTATACTTAAGTGAAGGATACTACCCCTGGGGTACAAATTGCCCTCAAAGACCACTTCCCCTGAGAGGGCCACATCCACAGATGTCTCGTGGTCAGAGTTGGTGATCACCATCTGGCTGACAGCAGTCTGGTCAGGGAACTTCGGGGTGATGGGATAGTAGTGGGTCCCCCAGGAGGACACATCATGAAGGAGGCTATGATCACAACCGGTCTGGGTGCAGAATGAGGCCAGAACTGAAACAGGCCGTGTTGACTTAACACTGAGGAGAGAGGAGGAGCGAGCACTGGTCATTCCCACAGACAACGGCAGGGGGATGGTCTTAGACTGGCCAGCAGAGAGGAAGATGTGTTGTATGAAGCTACTTTCCAGAACCTTCACAGTGACTAAGCTCCAAACACCTGTGGCTGTGATAGTGATCTGATGGCTGACATTTGGCGTTTGCTCATTATGTGGGGGAAACATCATGAGAAACTTCCTACCAGGACTGGCCCAGGACAAGCCTGCAGAAGAACAATATAAAATTGAGTGACATTGTTTATGGAATGTTGAATGAAAATAAAACCAAAACAAAACAAATGTTTAGGATGTTCCCACATCACAACTGCAGGAGATATGCATGTAGTCGCAAGAAAGTCTGAACCATAACATATGATTAGGCTAAAGATAAACTACTCTGACAACAGATGACAATTTTATGACAGGAAATAATACACTTGCAGTAAAGTGATTACATCGATCCACTGTGAGCAGAGTTATGTTTCCCACCATGTGCAGTAAGTAAGTCTAGCTGTGTAACAGATAAGAGTGGTGGTGTCAGGTTTCAACAAGCTCAGCAGCCAATGAAGAACACGGCTCCTAGTTCCTGACTGGAGTACCTCTGTATTAACGTGCACACTCACTCTCAGGAAGTTTCCATGATAACAAGGATCCTGGCGTGGGAGCAACGACATACCAGTAGTGTATAGAATCAACTCTGCACAACAGCTCAACATCTAAATGTAAGTCTACCTTTCAACCAATACAATATTGTAAATGTGTATGAGGGTGATTTGCATAAGACTATCATGTTATCTCCTACTGTTCAATTATCTATCAGCACAAGCTGCATGGATTGCCATAGCAACTAATAGCTAAGGATGAAGAGAGATATATTTTAATGTAAATAATATTTTAGGAATCTCCTGATACATAACTTGCATTATGTTCCTATCTACAATTCACTGTAAGTTATAGTGATAGCACTGACAGATAAGATAAAGTGGGTGTTGCTGTGGTGTGTTGTGTTGTGTTTTATTTTTACAAACACTAATGCCTCCTAATCACATCCCAATGAAGAGAAAACACGAGGGTGAAGCTTTCTCAAGACACCTATCGCTGACAATAATTCATTTTAACATTATCCAGATGAGTGTCATTGTTGTTTCAAGGGCTGAGACATAGCCACACCCCAGCCATAACTCAAAACTAGACAAATACAGCTTCTTAAGGTAGACAGCAGAACTGTTGAGACTTGAGAGGCTTTAGGGTGAGGGAGTAATAACCAAACGATGATGCAAGTTTGTTGCTAATCATTCACTATTAAGTCAAAATTGGACATGGCCTGAGTGAAGAAGATTTTGACTGTATCCTAGTTATACTGCAGTTTGTAGAAAAATCTTTGTAGCCTATCACATTCCAGTCAAACACGAACTGGAACTGTAGCCTATTCTGTTATGCCACTTACCAAATCCTAAGAGGCACACCTGGAGCAGCAGCACAAACTGCATTACTGGAAACAAGAAAACTCTGATTACATGTGCAGAACGATTGCTTCGTTTCCGTTTAACCCTAACTTGATATTGTAAAGGCTATTTGCACGCCTAGGGAAACGCCAAACATCGAAACCTATTGCTGTGATAACAGAGCAACGCCAGGGACAAGAAATAAAGAAACAGATAGCAGCACGCCGAACCACGCGGTGCTCAAGCCAATTACAACCTTTCATCAGTCCACTTCGACGTCATCATCTCTCGACTAATTAGTAGGCTGCAGCTGCCAGGTGATCTGCATCACATTAGACTAGCCTATAATATAAAACTACCATACAGTCAAATATATGCAAAAATGTTCAAATTAAACCCCTCAGTAACTGCATCAAGTCACACATGCGTCTACAATCCATCACAGTTCCACTGAAAAAGGTTGGAGCAGGTGCCTTTTTCATTTCCATCATTGGGATATTACTTGCCATACTTTAGGGGGTCCAAATTTGATCTTGTAACTTTTAGCATTATAATCAAGCAAAAAAACCCCACCAGAAATCTATTCGGAAGCCACATCTAAGAGAGACAGGAAACCCACCTCCGATAACTTATCAAATAGATCAAATAGGCTGATAATAAATTGTCAGTCATATATTGCTCCACTTATCCCCAGAACTTGTGGCAAATAATATTACACGGAGAGACTTTGTCATTTTTGTTATTTTTAAAAACTTTCACATATTTATAGGAAACTGTAGCAGTTATAAAAAAAAAAACAGCAGAGTCGACATAGAGAGGTATTTTCCGCTGCGGCTGAAAAAATGTGGCAACGACGACGTATTGTTAATTTTTTTTATTTGGTAATGAGTTGGCTGTGAATCCCCTAACGTTACTCGATGAGAGTAAGTTCTCCTCAGCCATGGCCCTCAGAGCAGAGAGCTTCCTGTCATCGGAGAGTTCACGCTGTGGTTCACTTGGTCTTGTGAGGCTGCACATTTGTGGTGAGTGCCTTGAGTTTAAGGACAGAAGGGGAGAAAGAGACATTCATTAATTGGGGGACATGTTAATCCAGAATCTTGACTTCCACTAACTGAGTGCGGATCTTTTTACTGTAGACTTGTGTTTCTCTTCTGTATTGGTAGGTTATTTATAGCCTACGGTAATCTATTTATCTATAGCCTAGCATGTTGCCAGTATGGAAATAATCAATAAACATACGAGGAATGGTAATCGAGACTTTTTAAAATTAGCATCACCATGTAGCTACAACTGCACTCTTTGATGCTGTTTCCTCATATGCTTAATAGTTTTCTTAGCTTTCCTTTGCTTTCTTATCAACAATTTCACCCAAATTCAGGGAACTCCTTGATCACCGTCATCTGTTTCATTCAGCGGCTGTAACTCGTGGAGAGGGATATCTAAAACAAATGCAGATCTGACTGTTATACAAAAGAGCGAGTCGACGTGACAGTAACTTGAATTTGCCATTCAAATGTTCAGACTTGTTCCATAAGGAAGCAGGTTTATGGTAATCTGCTAGGTGACGCTGCTGTAAATTTGAAACTCAAGTTGTCTGACTTGGCAGAGGCAAGAACTGTCATCTCACTTCCTCTGTTCTTCTGTGTGTGTGTGTGTGTGTGTGAGTGAGTGAGTGTATGATGTCTCTCTGGAGTGTCAGTGTTGTCGGACCTTTTTTGGTTCTGCTGTTGTCACTCAAGCTGAGTTTAACATGAGAAGCAGTGACACCAAATTTCTATAATTCTGTGGAACCTTTTGCATCTAGCCAATGCAGAGCTTTTTGAACCCTTTGTGTTGCTTATTTCTCGGAGTAAGGATGAAAGACGGCAGCAAGAAAGCCCTCAGTGTGTGACTGTGGTAGGTAGCGTGGCTCTTGATAGTGGTGTTAACAAAACAAAGAACATCAGCATAGTCTGCATCTGATAAAAAGTTTACCCAGTGTGTAATTCCAACACGTCAGTGCCCCTTGTAGAACCAATTCTGTGTTAATTCTCGTTTATTCTGTGGTTTCACACATACACACACACACACACACACACACACACACACACACACACACACACACACACACACATAACCACAAAGAGAGAGAGAGAGAGACACAGAGAGAGAGAGTGAAGCAACAGAGAGGTGGAGACAGACAGGATATCTGTCTCCAAGATATTCTCAGAAACGGCCTCATATCCTCTGAACTATGTTCTACTGATGGCCTTATTGTCCTAATGCTAACTATATTTGAGTTGAGAATAACAACTCAGATGTCATCCTCATTGTTTATTGATGGTGGATTGCTCACTGATATGCTTGGCACCGATAGAGGTATTGTGAGTTTTGTTATATTTTTCTTTATGAATTTCCTTGTTGCATTGTTTGTGGCCCAGTGGCACGGTGGAATACGTTACTTTAGAGATATAGGGGAAAAAAAAACAAAAACATTTGCATCAACCTCACCTAGATAAACAGCCCCTGTAGAGATGACAGAGTTGAGTAAACATTTCAATAAGAATATTTTCTCTCTTCACTGAACCATAGTAAGCTACCACATTTTGAAATTGAATGGCAATGAATAACAAATGATCTGGGAGCTTTTCTCCCGCTCTCCCTCAGTCTCCTTCTCCCTCACTCCCTCTCACTCAGTCTTTTGTCTGCTGTTCTCAATCTTTCTTAGAGCCCGTTTGTCTCAGCTTTGCCACACATCTTCATGATAATCATACAAATTTTCTTTGCTACTTTCTGTCTTCTGATCTACCCCCCCATTCTCTCTCTCTCTCTCTCTCTCTGTCTCTCTCTCCCCCTCTTTCTCTCTCCCAGTCCCCCTCCCCTCTACTTGTCTTCTCCTGTGTACTTCCCAGTCTACAGTAATTCTAATATCTATTCACATTGGTGATTGTTATCACTCATGTCAAAGTCATGTCAGCAGTGTGCAGTGGAGGAGAGAGGAGGGTTGTTATCTGTGTGAGCAGATAAGAAAGAGATAGTCTATGTTGCTGTGTACAGTACTGTTTATGTGTGTGTGTGTGTGTGTGTGTGTGTGTGTGTGTGTGTGTGTGTGTGTGTGTGTGTGTGTTTTTTGTTTATAGGTTCTACTGGGTGGGGTGGGAGGAGTGGATAGTGCTCATCATTCAAAATTAAGCCTGGTAAACAAGATTTAGGTGTTCTGTGGGCCTGGCCTGGCCAGACAGGTATGCTGCTCAGGGTTAATCCTATCAGAGGGAAACTACATTTGGGAAACAAAAGGAACAAAAACAGGAGCAGTTCACCTTGCACTAGCAGTACACTTTCTGTCTTTCTTGCAGTGCTACACTCCTTATTTATGATTCGTAGGTTTTTAGATTCATGATCTATGATGTTTGAATCTCTGGCCTGAGGATACCCGGCATGTCTCCTTTATAAGCAAGCCACTGGTTATCATAAGTTGCAAATTGGGTCTGGTATTAAAGAGCAAATTCAATCGGCATTCAAATGTACAAGAATATATTACCCAATTTGAAAAATAATACAAGCTTCAGGAGCCATTTTGATACAGAGGCGGTGGACTGTGTTGATAAATATTTCCAAATTGGATCAGCTTATTATTTCACCCAAAGCGACTCTGAAAAGCAAATTGGATACAGAAGGGGATTTTATTTGCGGCTTCTTAGGTTGTTTGGGTTTGGAGATTTACTGCAGCTATTTGTGAGGCCAGAACAGCCCACACTACGCTCCCTCTCAAATCAGTCCTCAGTCGTCTGATTAACATCTTTAACCAACATATTTCTCCTTCCATGGCACGCTCTTCTGCTAATTTAGCAGGCAGACAGCCTTGTTGTGGACTGGGCCAGACTCACTCCCTCTGTGGCCCTGCAGGATGGACATTTGTGTACCATGCAAGTTTGTAGACATCAGCTACCAAGGCGGCATTTACAAATGAGATTATATGCCCAGATTCCCATGTCAGGCCTTTCTCAGGCATCAAATCCCTTACTGAACGAATGAACTGATTCTCCACCAGCTCAATGCCCCTACCTCCCTCTCTTTCACTTCCACTAACCAAATATGGAACCTCCACTTCCGTAGATTACAGTAATGAGTATGGAGCAGTAGTCGATGAGTGTGGTGTGGGGTGGGTGGCTTAGTGGTTTGCTGCTGTGCTCGATAGTCTGTCCCTTAACAATGCAGGTCACCTCCGTTCTTTCCACATAGTCATTAACTATAGAGGAAATAAGGACACAATGGGCATGGCTAACAATGAAGAGACGCCTGTAACATTTGGCACACATGTCAATAGGAGAATTCTCCTAGTCTATCTAGTGTGCCATGGGTCTGTATTGTTTTCTGGTTCTGTGCCAGCCTCACTGGCTAAATCTGACCAATGAGACTTTATCCGTCCGGCGGGACCTCCACTGGAGAAGAGGTCATTCCCAAGTTTCCACATTTAAAAATACCGCCGATTGTGTTGTGCTCGCCCAGCTGGCTGCTGGGGCTTTGTTTAGCTCGCTAAGAACATCTGTGTTTCACACATCTGTGTGGTGGTGATGTGGAGCAGAGGCAGGTCTGCTTTGGGCCCTGCGCCATGAGGAAGTTGTGAGATTTCTCAAGAAGAACAAGGAAAACCAATCACCCACAGCCAAAGCAAATGTGACTTTTGGTCTCTCTGATAAAGGGTCATTGAGTGTCAACACTGAGATATTTGTTTAAGTTACCATAAAGCTCATACATTTTTTTTCTTTGTCTAGACGTGTCACAACAGGATTATCGCTTAGCATGATACGCTAAATTAATTAATTACCTTTTGTTTTGTTTTTGTTTTGTTTTTTACTGGTGCAAATCAGCACCTGGCACGGTACTCAGGCTTTGCGTACACAGGGAGAGGAAAATGTTGAATAGACACTTGTTGCCAGCTGACTGTGACGGAATGCCCAGAGAACAGGTTTTTGCTGAGCACTGTGGGAAATGCGGTTCTCATTCACTGACCCACTTGCCTCCACCCACCTCAGATTACATTCTAGATTTACACGCAGACCTTATACCAGTTGACAGAGTGCACGGACTGGCTGGCAGCCGGTGGGCCTTGGAATTTGTAGTTTTCCACTAACTAGGAGTATGTGATTCTGAAATTCTAAGCCAGGAGTGTAATTTTGGTAGAAAGGATATCCAGCCAGACAAGCCCCAATAATAGAGACTGTTGCTGAGCGGTATCTCACATGAGCTACAACACCAAGATTTCACCCACATCAATGGCTGAATATTAATAGCAGATATTTTTAACTTGGTTTCTTCTCCCCCTGCAGCATTTGAAGATGATGCGATTGCTGTTCCTGTGTCTGCTGCTGCCAGCTGCTACTGGTACGTTCTCATCTCCACGCAACTTTCAGGTGATAAACATCTAATCAGGCTCAACGCATCTCTATGCCTGCATGTTTTCCTCACCTACGTACGTGCAGTACCTGTACTGTGTGCAACAGGATAAATGTATGCACTCACTTTTGAATCATACAGCTACCTAAGACAGAAGGTGCTACCGTGGTGGAAACAATTTGTTAGTACATACAAGAAAAATAGTAAAGAAATGAGCAATGATATTCACATTACTGTAATTTCCTGGTATAGGAAACCAAGTCCAACCCATACGGTATTTTGAGTTATTCCTGTAGATAAGTAGCACCACACACATATTGAATATGAGTGGCATTAAATGTCTGTTTCTATAAGTAGGCAAAAAGCTATTGGGGAAACTATTATTCATGGGTTTGCTATAGATAGACTCCACTAAATGCCCCTAGTGACAAAGAAACACATTGAGAAAGTATACCATTAAACTGACTGTAGCTCACACAGTCTTTCTATCATACAGCACAGTCTGTCTAGAGGTCCTCTGAGAGTGGCTGTGCTCTGGAGCAGATATGTAATGAATAACCTTTTGTGAAATTGTATTGTGAGTTAATGTTCCTTACTCCCCACCTTCATGCAGCTTCATCGGAGGAGAGTGAAGGATCAGCTGTTGAAGGTATGTCATGCATCTTTATCTGTAAAATGAAGAAAAACAGAGGCACGTTGATCTGTGAAGCCCTTTATTCAATGGTGTGCCTTGTCTAGACTCTCTAGTCTTGTTCTCTATGCCCAACCTATAAATGTCTTTACTCACTAGCCATGGTGTTATCCAAGACTGTAAACAAATGACTTATAACAGCTTTCTACTCCAAAGCCTTTGTCATCTCAGTAAGTAGTGTTGCTAAAAGATTAGAAGTGTTTTCTGTATCCTAGAAAAACACATGCATTTGTTATATTAGTTACAGCTGGCAAGCATTTTAAGTAGCGCTAAGCTAGTTTTCACTAGTTTTTATGTGTACATACATTTGTGTACATGCCTTTACATGCATCATTTTTCTCTTTGTTCCACAGGTCTTGATGATGAGGATTTATTCAAGTCAAATGGTGAGTTATATGGGATTACCTAAATGTCCTAGTGTGGAGGGGAGGCAGTGGGATTTCCAGTTGCCTCTGCACCACTCTTACAAACCTTGTAATGGCAGTTGTCCAGAGGAGAGTATGTGAGGTTATGGCCTCTGTAATTATTGTCAGTCAGTCAGCATTGTGTATAGGGTGTTCTAGCCCAGTGAGACATGTGAGGGGCTGTGGCCCCTGTTGCCTTTCCCTCCTCCCAATCATTAAACCCAGAATGGAATCAATTAGCTCCCTGGAGGAGTCCTGTGGATTCTGCCGAGAGGCCAATGAACACGTCGACATCTCCGCCGTCCTGCCAGTCAGCTAATCAACATTGGCATTCTCATTCTCTCTGTGCACCTCTCCCCGTCACTCCTCATCTTCCCTATGATGGACCTTTGATAGAATTACTGATCTGTTTAGGACAGGGCTGCAGCCAGTCGGCTCTTGGAGCAGCAACCTCCCAGCAAGGACCCAGGCCTCCTCTGATGAACCCCCGTCCTCCTCCACTCACACACACACACACACACACACACACACTTCCTTCTGATCCTCATTCTCCGCACTACCTGAAAGCATCGCTTGATGAATAACGATCTGCTTTATGGGTCCAATCAACACAGTTAAGATGATCACCTGATGAATTGAATGACTTTACTGTTCACACTCTCACCGTTTTGAAATGGCAATGTTTGTCTTGAAGTCAGCAGACCATTGTTTAGTTTGATCATAACATTGGTTATACTGGTTGCATTTTGTAAATGTACACATACTATTAATGTACAAATCATAATAGCTTGTGTTATCTCTTTCTCTCATTGCCTATTACAGAGATTCCAGGCCAAAAATCCATCTTGGTCGAAAGTGATCCTGGCTCTATTGTAGACAAAACTACAGGTGTAGCAGAAACCTCAGGTTGGAATATATCTGAACTATAATCAGTGATATAAATCTGTTTTTTGAACTGATTCTTTTAGGGTTTATCTCCCAGGTAATATTGTATGGTACAAATATTCATAGTATAATGTGCAGCTATCATCCTATCAACTTATTTTGTTTCTTTTGTTGTTTATTTCTTCCAAGTCAAGCTAACTTAACATTACTGATGTTGTCTTTTAGATCAGTTCACTCTAATCATCATCGTCGTAGCTGTGAGTGTAGTGGCTCTATCAGTTGCAGCGATAGTCGGTAAGTATTCAATGTCTTGATGAGACACACTTTATAGTTATCTGTGAAATGCTGCTTGTTACATTCCCACAGTTGATGAGCGCACTGCTGTTAAGCCCTGTGGTGCTTGACCTGAATTGCTGTAGTTCACCTGTGCCCCGTAAAGCTCTGTTAATACCTAAGCAAATATGAACTCTTCTCTTGTGTAGCTGTGACCTTTTCCATTTTCTCTTGCAGCCATAGTGTTGGTGAGACGCCGCATGCACAACCGGCAGCAAGGGTAAGGTCACATTTCTCTGCACTTTTCTACTCTCAAAGTTAAGTTTGTATTTGTCTTTGGTTTGCAAAAAGTTTTTTTTTTTTTTTTTTTAAGATGGTTTTGTTCATAGTGTTCGCCCACGGCTGTTAGGTACACTGCCCATTTTTTGTTTACTTCACTAGCACTCTCAGAAGTTGAAGTGCTTCCCTCCTGTAGTGTCTGCACATACCAGTGTCTCACAGAGATACTATATGTATGCTCCACTTTACGCTAAGTCAGTCAGCAGGTGACAGAACCAGTCTGGTGGGTAACAGTCCTTGTCAATTTGCTCTACTTCACCCAACTCGTCAGCCTCAAAACCAGAAAACACAGTCATGTGGTAAAACTCAACCGTGAGCATCCACCCAGCTGAGCCCGTCTGGACTTGTACAGCAATTAGCATCACAGCCTGGGGCCCTCCACCACCACCAGTGCACCCACTCCACCCATCACCTTCTCCATCTCAGTCATCAGACAATAGCCTCGAGAGATTGCCTGCGGGCCTGTATGACCCAATGGGACAAGAGCTAACCTGTCCCAAGGTCTACCCCCTGACTAGACAACTCTGCTCAAGAATAAACCAACCTTGTAAGCAGTAAACCTCATCCTGGCATCATGACAACAATCTGCCAACAGCAATCAGAAAGCAGAACAGCCTAAACCAGTTGAGCAGAGAGTCTCTCTCTCTGCCTCCCTCCCACCCTTTTGCTTGTGTAACCATGGTTAGCTCTGTGGGTCGGCTTTCTGCGGAGTAATCAGTTTATTTTGTTCTGGGGTGCAGTAATACAGTACGTGACCTGCCAGTTAGGGGTTAGTGGGGTTATGGAGTTCAGATTAGTCTTCAGAGATCTCAGAGCGGCAGGAGATCCGGCATTGTGGAGCAGACACCCAAGTCAATCTGTAAGGGTTAAATTCCTCTGCAGGATTACTGGCTGCCTCCCGGGGCTGCAGTCAGCTCTGGCAGTGTTTGGTGCTGACTGATCGCTCTGCTGAAAAGAGGCTTAATCGCACAGCAACCCCTAGCTTGTTGGATCAACAGTGCCTTGCCAGGTTTATAAGTCCCACCTGGGGATGAGCTGTGTTTTGAGGTGATGCAGTCACCGTGTACCTGTCAGAGGCCTGCAGCACGAGGCAGACATGCATTTCCTCAATTCCGACACACAGGGATGTTGCTTGTGTCTTCCTGCTAACAAAACTGTGGAAAAACCCTCAATAACTAAAAGATGAAATAAATTCTGTTTCACCCTGTCTCTCTTCTTTATTTCTCCCTCTCTCCTTCCTGTGGCCTGTCCTCCCTCTCTCCAGGATCTACTCTGTGCCTGCAGAGCAGGGCCAGAAAGGGGCAGTCTAGTCCCTGGAAGAGCTCCAATCGCCACAGCACACCAGCAAGAGATGACCAATGCACTGAGCTCTATCATATCCTACTCTTTGACTCAGGATGGGCAAACTTCTTTGCACAACAGCCTGCTTCTTACAGTACGGTTCTCTGCTCCTCGCTCCTACACCACTTCCTGTCAATTAAAATGTAATGTGTGTTTTTGTTTTTTTTTGTTTGTTTTTTAAATATTGCTGTTGTCTTCTTTTGTCTCTGTCCCAGACATTTGTTCTGCATATACGCACAGTTTAGCCTGGGACATTTGGAACACGTTCAAACCTTCTAATTGGATTCTATTTGAGGAATCCAAATCAAAGCCATTGAATATGGCTTAAAGTGGAAAAGCTTCTTTGTTTAAAGGGATAATTTAGCACAGCCAGAACTCCCCATTTTCTACCACCTGAAACAAGAAATTATTCCCACCAGCTATTTGGTGAAACTATATTTGTGTTTGATTTGGTGCATTTTGAACAGACCTGCCTGTGTGGAATGGGTCTTGTTTGAATAAGACAAACCATACTAATCCATACTAAGCCAGCCCAGTTCTCACTTCATTCTCCTATTCAGTTGTCTGACATCTCCTGTTCGTGGCCCATTAGGAGTGACAGGAGGCAATGCAGTAGGAAGATAAAGCTTGTTCCCCCTCTTCTCAGCCTCAGTAAAAAAGAAACAAGTGGAAAAAGCCAGTCTGAACACCCTCTTGCAAGGCAGCGAATTAATCGACCGCCATGAATGATGATGTTTTCTTTTCCCCTTCTCTTTTTCGTTTGAAAGGCTTTCACTTTAACGTCCACAGCCTCACAGATTGTAAATAGCTCTCTGATGGCTGGGGAGAGTTAGATTAATGCCTCATACGCTGGTACAGAGAGGCTGGATGTGTAGGAGGGATGGAGGGGGGCAGAAATCTTGGGAATCAAATAAAGTGTGGAGGATGATTGGGAAAATACCCACGATGCCCATGTTTCATTCATACTGAGTATGACGGCACAATCGCTGCTTCTCCTTTTCATTTAAATGGAAATCAATTGTGCCCTGTGAACAGAAGCTTTCGGACCAAGGCACCGGTTGGCTTATTTGTCCCCATATTACAGACAAGGGAAGTTGCCTTGGCAAAGGTTAAAGGAGAAGGGGACATGGTCCTGTTTGGCATGACGGAGGTTTTCATTTGTAGCTTCATGAGGAGCAGTTATTATGGAGTCAACAACTCTGGGAATGGCCACATGGGGTTGAAACCACTGGATTTGTCAAAACAGCATCACACGTTTTTCCTACACTCAAGCTCCTTGCAACTCTAATCTCGTGACTGGAGGCTGTGCTTGGCTTGATTCCAGCCAGACTTTTAGAGAGCAAAAACAACTGTAGTGTATACACTGGATGAAGATCTTTTCTATAGTGCCTTTGTGACAATTAAGCATCCCAGTTTATTTTAATAATGAGACAAATCAGCAGGTGTGATTGTTGTTTTTTTTTTGTGTATGTACAGTATGTTTGAGTGTTCACATTTGAGCACTGTGTATATGTGTATGTGGTATTTCTAATAAGCATAGTGTAGCCCAGTAAGCCTTCCCTATGTGTCAGCATTTCAAAGGGAGTATAATTTGACAAATGCAGTACAAAACATTTCAGTTTCAGTCTTTGTAGTCTAACCATTCATAATCATATCCTATTCATGGAAAATGCTATTTCTGTTGGACAAACAAACCGCAATGCAATAACTTCTCTATGTCTTCTCTTTGAATGCTTTTCCAAAATGTACAGTACAAAGCAAACAGATTTGTGGAATGAGCCTAGGACCAAACAATGTGCAGAAATCCAAAGAGAAATATTTTGTCCAGTCTGCCCCACACATGCGACCACTCTCTATTCCACTGTTCTTCCTGTAAAGCCTCTCCGCTGTGAAGCTGCTCTTGTAAATTTAACAAAAGCTGTTGTGCTCTGTTTCTGTCTCATCGTGATGTATGTGGAAAGGGCATGCATTTTTTGAAAATCGGGCTGATTCTTTTCTGGTTAAAATAGGAGCGTTACAGGGCACAGACTCCCTGACGCCGTCTGACCTGCCTCATTTGTACCAGGGCTTAGAATACTGTATCATTGTATGTATTCACTAATCAACCAAGCTATGCATTTACAATGTGCCTTTTGATGAAAAAAATATCTTGGCTAAAAGGACTTTTTATACGCTTGATCAGTTTCAGGGATGATGCCTTTTCTGCACACTTGTAATTAGTGTTTTTTTTTTTTTTAAATAAGTTTTTATTAGCCAAAAGTCTCTATGTATGATATTTGTGTTTTTGTGTGTCTTATTGCAATAACAAAGTTGAATTTTTTTAAGTACTCACTTATCCTCATATGCACTCATTAATCCAGATTAATCCATATGTCTAATATTGTTTGCCAAGGACATTCACAGTGGTTTTCATTTATATGTAACAACAAAGTGTTTTAATAATACAAGACCATATTTCTCATTAAACAATTACAGTAGGTATATCCTGAATTAATTCCTTTTGTACAGCAGTCTCAACTTTGTTCTGATATCAATTAGAAAAATGAATATTATATTATGTAGCTAGATATGCTGAACTCTGGATTGTGTTGATTTTGACATTAAATCCGTTATAAAATTTGCTGTGTTTCTCTCATTTTGTTGTCTGCATCATATTGGTGCCATATGGACATAAGCATAATGCGCCAGTGGATCTTGTTTAATCTAGGGCTTTACTCACTTACAAGCACAGAGCCACTAAGAGGCTTAGACACCCCTTACTAAACATCACATTTTAGTTGAGATCAAAAGTGTAAAGAGCATGCAGAAACTATCAGGAAGGGGAAGTGGCCTAGCTTCATTTTTAGATCCTGATAGAACTTGAGGGTATTAGCGAGATTGTCAAATACGGGATGTTATGGGTTGTTTTTCATAACCTTTAATAATCCTGGCTAAGAGACACTCTGCCCGCAGCTGTTATCGGTTACAAGATTTTCAAAGAAACAATATGGATAGGAAACTAGCCTTCTTCATGGCTGGAGGTGTGATTAAAATATGAATCATCTCTTCATTAGCCGCCAGGATAGATAATCAATTTACTTTTCAGTTCAGTTTTGCCAAGTAATGGAAATAACATTTAACAAAGATTAACTGGGTGATAATGCCTCTTTCTTTCACTTGTCAGCATGATTCATTTTTCCTTTGTTTATTCAGTGTTTTTCCATCTCGCTGTTCCTAAGCAAGGTACAGTCATTTAACCCACACACACGTGCACACTGGTGTGTGCACACACACACACACACTGCCAGCTGTTGATTGGTGTTTTTCTCCTGATGGACTCCGATGGTTCCCTGTGGCTCTGTATATCTCTCACTGTACACTCGTCCTCTGCTTATGCTCTGCCCACTTGATATGACCTGGAAAATAAACACACAGAACACTTGAAGAATACAAGACTAATTAATCAAACAATAAGTCAAGCCTAAATGTACCACACAATCAGGAAAATGATAAACATTTTGGTTTGCAGTTCAGTCCATTACAGTATTGCCCAACAAATTGCTTAATCGTAATTTTTGTCATCCATTAATCATCACATATATTTTAGTCAGCAGTCTATTGAGCTATTAGGTGTGTCTGAAGTGACTAATTCTTTACCGTATATTATCCAGTATCATATGAGCTCAAAACCATTCACTTACTTAACTCATTCAACTGCAATTTACAGTAACATTATATAAACGCAGCTACCCTTCAGGCACAGTGGACTGTCTGATTTACTAAAGCATCCCTTTTGTCGTTATAAAATGTTCAATGTTCATGCTGGTCGTGCATCCTTTAAACACACTGCGCAGTTACAAAATGTAAACATTATCTAGTGTTCTTGAAGTACAAATAAAGAATATTGCAGTACTGTACACCATGCCCCCTAAGCATTACAATCTCTGTAATGTGCATACTTACTTCTTTGACCCCACACGACACTTAGGCATTCGACAGACCCTGCCACCTACAACGAGTGATGAGGCAAAAGAGAGAGAGAGAGGGTGGTGGAGCGGTCAGTAAAAGTCATATTAATAATAATAGTAATAATACAGTAATGGTTCAAAATGCAAGAGACTCCAAAGACAGAGGTGGCTTTAAGTGTCGCACTTACAGCTAATGACCATGATGCCCATGATGAAGAGCACTCCTGCGACGGACAGTCCAGCAAGGCGGAGGGAATCGTAATCTGGAAACACAATACTGTTAATGGGCTGCACTGTGCTGTATCAAAGCTTGGGGGAAAACACAATCAAATTGAGCCTCTTACCATAGGTGAAATCTGCATCCCATCTTCGATCTATGATAAGAAGCAAAGTATAGAGAAATGTATTGAATTAACTTTGACTGTACAACACAGGAAGCTTCTACAGTGAGAAAAAAACAGATGTTCACCAGGGAACAACAGTCAGAGATGGCGTGACAGATCTACTGGCGCAGTTGACGTGCTGCTGATGGTGTATCAAAACCCTATTTATCGTAAACCAGCACAGCATGGGGACATAAATATCTTATCTCTTGCGTGAGGTACAATCAAACATTAATCTGTTGGCAAGAGAGGAAGTGAGGTGCTCTATTCTCCCAGTCCTCCATGGGTTTTGTTTGGGAGACAGGGAATTGTGATACTGTCAAGTCTGCCATGAGATAACAACAAAACCGCAATGCCTGTGGCATTTAAGGTATCTATGGAGTAGGAAAATTTTTAGTTACTGTAGGCAGTGGGCTTTTTGGTGGTTCTTTTAGTTGTGGATAGGGAGGATGTCACTGTGGATGCTGAAAAAATAGACAATAAAAACATTAGTTTCCGTGATTTATTTGATTTTCTCGCTCTCTTTTCCCTTTGTCTTTAACATTTATAATATCTAATACCCAGTTTCATAATGTTATAGGGTAATTTCACATATTGGAACATATATTTTTTCTGGGACATACTGACTCCTTATCTTTGCCATATGAGTCCATACATAATTACTTCTCATTAAATTCCAGGTGCATTCCCACGTTTAACTCCTTTTTTAATTGAATTTCTGAATATTTCAGTAGTACGACTCTCAGAGGAAATTTAGTCTAACGACACTTTTTAAAGCATATCAGCACCCCCCCCCCCCCCCCCCCCCTCTCTCCCCAGTGCTGTGAAATGCAGCAGAAATACTCCTCTGTATATCTCAACAAGGACAGGGAGTTTAACATTTTCTAATTACCTGATAATTAGTTTTTAAGCTTTCTGCATCCTTGATGTGAAAGCTTAAGTGTTTGCAATTGGTGTGAGGGGGATGTGATACCAGAGTGCTCATGGTCTATCTTCCAGCCAAACTCAATGGCTCCACCAACAGGGTGTTCAGGCAAGTCAATGAGAGGGAAATGCTCGTACCTGGAGTGGTTGTGGGCTTGGCTTGTGGTGTCGACTGCGTGCTGGCAGCTAAGGGGCAGAGACATGAAAATGACATTGGTTTAATTGGAATTACAGTACGTTAGATGCTCTTGTATACAGCGCTAACGAGAGACCAGACTACACTACAAAAAACGTCCATCTTAACAAGTCATTTAGTCTCATATTCAGCCTTCAAATCTTATTTTTCGTAAACCAAGAGAAAAATTCTGCCAGTGGGGTGAGATGACTCCACTTGCAGTTTCACTTGTTTCAGGAATTTTCTAGAAATTAGTGCCAATATCTTGAAACAAGTCACAATAAGGCAGATCACTGCACTACTATCAAGAAAATGACACTTGATTCTAAAAACTTCTTGAAACAAATTGATTTGCATTGGAAACAAGTGAAATTATCTAACCCCACTGGCATATTTTGTCACTTATTTTAAGAAAAGTATGATTTTAGGACTCAATAATAGACTAAATGACTCTTTTGCAGTGTACCTGTCGGAGCCTTAGTTGCTGCTGTGGTGGTGTTGTCGCTCACTGGCTTGCTGGCAGTAATGTTCTGGCCTGCGGTCAGTTCAGGAGGGGAAGTTCGTGGGGAGGGGTCCGCCTCTCTGGTGACTCTGGTCTCTCTTCTTCCTGTTACACAAAGGTAGCTGCCGTATTAGGGAAGACTGAAAGACTTCTGTCCTTTTGTTATGCTTAAGGTGCTGTGAAGGAAATTGCTTTGTTATCATGGGGCCAAGAGGGGTTAATATGAATTTGAAACTTAATAAAAATCAAATAAAATACAAATAGGCAAAAAAAACCCTCTACAGACAGTACGCTGAAAACCAAGACCTATTAAAAACACGGGTGTGCAAGCCAATAGTGCAATATGGACATTGATTTCTATTAATCGTCATGGCGACACAGATTTAAGAGCAGCCTTTATTAGAACAAGGTCCTGAGATTAATGATCATGGAAAGCTACTGTGAAAATATGAAATAGCCTGCAGACTTTAAAGGCTGCAAAGTGGCATCTCAGAATAGCCAAGAGGACTGTACCAGTGGGAAGAGGAGCAGGGGTGAGCGTTGCTGAGCGAGCCATATTGCCGGTCATATTCACCGTTGGATCTGGGGGTGTGGGGGTCTGAGCCTTCGACACTGTGAGGAAAAGATACATTTTAAGCACCAAAAACACAGATTAAGCCTCATAGTGTGGCAATGTTACTTTGCAGGAAGAACAAAGAACAGTGTTGTTTATCCCAGTGACTTTCCCCAACAATGCTGTGATGTATTCCTGGCGGAGGCCAGACTTGAATGTGTCTGCCAGGCTATGGAAGGGAAAGAGGGCTGCAGTCGCACTGAGAGTATGTCATAATAATAGTCCTGTGAGTGGGGCAGAGCGGCACAGCTACAAAGAAGCAGCTCTCAGAAAACCTCTGGCTAAAACAGAGCTAGATTGTTGTATGGGGCTACGGGACAGTGAGGCCGTTGTCCATTTACTCACTCAGCACCTTCCAATTAATGCTGAAGCACTACAAATCCTCTAGTTTCTCAAGCTACTACTGTGATTACAACTAAATTAATGAACCCATGTAAGCTGACTTCAAGATTTTACTGAGGGGGCTTATGATTTATAGCTGACTCTAATTATTATTATTATTATTTTAGATTTGTTGGATTTGTGCAGAGGGTAAGTCGTGAATTCACCTGTATGTGTTTGAGTGCAGAGGAGAGAAAAAGAGATTTTGTGTTCTCACCTTTTAATATGAGAAACATGAAAAAAGTCATGTAAGCCAAATGAATCTGAAAGACAAAACATATGATGAGGAACGGGGGAAGAAACAACGAGAGTAGAAGAGTAAAACAGACTCTCCATTGTATCGCAACTTGTTGTACAGTTGCAACACATCCTGTGATTAATGCAAGATGAAGCCGACCTCTGCTACTTCAACTGAAATCTGCAAAATAATCCGAAGCCCCTTGAGCAACACAGGTGACTCCATAATGAATACAGGTCACATAAATGCAGCCACTAGGGTGCATCTGTTACAGTGGATTGGAGCAGACACACGTCATCCGGACATCTGTCTACTCTCATTAGCACATAAAGACACTGTTGATTTATAATCTGTCTTTATAGCCACAGTAATGTTTTTCCAATTGTTATACCAGGACAGGAATACAAGGTGAAGGTAAATGGTAGATTAAAGGTCTTCTCAGATGGTTATACTAAGAGAGTATTCTCCATGGAACAATTTGTACTGTAAAACCCTGTTGTTCCGTGTTCAGTTACTGAGGTTACATGTGACTATAACAGACAGGAAGACATACTCGTTGAGGTTAATGCTACATAGCCGCTTTTTCTTACTCTGAATGTGTGGAGGCTCAATCACCCACATATCTCACACAGCAAGATGGCAAGATAGATTATTATTTTGAATGTCAAACAGTATAAGTTACCAAACATCATAACCAGCTTTGTCTCATTTGTCAAAGAAGAATGATTGAGGCCACATGTATATCTGGAATCCTCCCACACACGTCTATGTTTTGAACTTTGCTCCACTACTGATCAAACTTGATCATATTTTTGAGTTTGCCACTGCCACAAATTAAAACCCAAATTGCCATATGAGGACGCTTCAAAACAAACCCTATACAGTAATCAAAAATGCTCTGAGTCAGAGAGCAGCATTCTGAGAGCGAACAAAACATTTCTCCTCCCTCTCAAAATATATTGCCCTTAGAGTAAAATAAAACTATAAAAAAATGATGAAAAACACCAAAAACCTGTCCAATATTGTATTATTTCACAGCAGCACAGACAGCACTGTCAAACACCACAGGTACAGAGCATTTCCTTCACATGCAGAGGATGCAGGTGGAGAGCTAGACGGGGGTCTGGACCAGCGGCTTGGTTTGAATCCATCCCCGGCAGAAATGAACCTCGATCTTTGACCTATCCTGGTGGCAGCTCGTCCTCGGGGCTCGGGACGCCGTGACAGGTGAGCGTCGGTGGCCATCATGAGCTGTGACAGCTCAGATTAGCGGGTCATGCCAATCTTCATTTCACTCCAGAGCATATGTCAAGATGAGGCCTGTTTCCCTTGGGCTGTACAAGCGTCTCTCCCTTCCCCTACCCTGACCCGCCTGCCTGTTTGTCACATCCAGCACTCTCACTCACTCTCCGTCTGTCTGTTCGTCCATTTGTCTGTCATCCTCCATCAATCTCCTCTCAGTTCCCTCCACCAAAACACCCCTCAGCCCTCTGATATTTAGTCATCCATCCAGGCTATTATGCTCACCTTAGTATCCATCCTGTGGTGTGCCTGCTTCCAGATTTGTATCCACAGCCTCATCATCCACGGTGCTTTCCTCTGTATGTCACTTCTAATGGCTGATGGGGCAACGGTTAGTCAACCACACCCATGTGCTCACCATCACTACTTCCTCATCCAACTGCCTGAACTCTCTTTCAGTCTCTCGCTCACCCACTCTCATTCTCATGACATGGCCGCCTCCTCTGTCTTTCTCTTATGCAGCTGTACTTCTTGTCCTTCAGATTCCAGTCTTTCATTTTCTCTGCTACGATCAGCAGCGAGGTTTTCTGTTTGCAGCTCAGCTGTCTCCCAGCATGGTAGCTTGTCTTCCTATTTCTGTATTTCCTATTTGTCTGTCTCTGTGTTTTTGTATGTGCGTGTTCACCTTTGTTTTGGGCTTTGCCTGCCTGTCACTCTGTCTATTTGACTTTCTCTCTCTGTGTTTGTATGTCTCCCAACCCATCTGTCATCTGTTTCCCTGAATGCTACTATCTCAACAAATTAGAAATGAATGACCTTGTGGTAATTGGAGATAGCTGGTAAAAGTACACTCACTAAGCAATGTGAATTTAATTTAATTTCCACCTTTGAACACACTGACATAGACATTGTTTATTCTGAAATATTTGTGGCACTCAAGTCTATTCCCTACATTAAATACCCACTTCCAGCATCTAAAGACGTGATTCTGTTTTTGTCAAGTATTTTTTTTTTTTTTTAAGATTTTCTTTTTTGCCCTCAAGAGGTCCAGCTCTGTTTATCTAAAACCTCATAAATTAAATTTCTCTGTTTTGTAAACACACCTGACTCTATTACATTTTTCCTTGGAAAGAGAAGATCAAGCAGATATTCAGGTCTCCATGTTTCTCACACTGAAATGCAGTTAAATGGTGGCATTGCAAAGCTGTTAAATGGGATATTCGCAGATTGTGTAGCTTCAAGGCCACAGGAGCGGTGTGTATGACTGTGACCCTGCAGCATTACCAAACAGAGGAGCACAATTCAGCCTTTTACAATGGACAAAGACTGCAATTCAACAGCCAAACAGAGAGGACAGTCTTTGTCACAGCAGTCGGGGGAGCTTTGGGATCAGCTTGTCCCCGGTCACGTTCTCCACCTCTATGGTTTCTCCAAAGAACTTTACAATAACCATCCTGTATAACTATTCAACATTACTTAATTATTATTTTATTGTTAACTATCAAGTAATTAATTTTATGGCTTAACAGTTTACTAAGGATTAGTAAATGCTATAAATAATGTTATCTGAAAATTAATTTAAATTAATTATTTGAAGAGGCGGGGTTATCCACTTAGCCAAAGCTAAATATTTTCATTTTTTCTGAATCACTTCTCAAATGTTGCTCATAATAATTATGACTGATTGACATATTCAAATCAAAAACATCAAGAACCTTGCTATCAACCATTTCACAATTATCTGCACTGCTTATTGAAATGCCCCCAGATCAGTTTTCAATTATAAAACCTGAACTAACTGCTCACACCCTCAAAGCACATTCTCTCCTCCATTCCTGTCTCTTGCACTCCACATCACACTCTGCTAAGTCCCGCCCTCCAGCCAATCATAATGTGAGGTTTAGGCTGACAGGCTAAAAGTAACCAATCACAGTATTTTTTAACAAATCATTTATCATTCACTATTCTCAATCTCTAATTATCAACTTATTTACATAATCATTTGTTTACTTACCTGTTTATCTAGCCTAATTATTGGTGTTTTTTTTGTCTTTTCTACGTAGATTATTCTCCAATTGATTTAATTTAATTAATTTATTTATTTTTTTCCCTTTTTTGCCGCTCAGTGCATATTAATATGTATGGGTGTAGATATGTGGATAGGTACATACGCATGCAAATGCATTTTTATGAATGCATATGTGTATATATAGGGTCTTCATTCAACAATATACTACAATATACGTATCTCTAAACAACTGCAAACAAATGCAATCAAAAGCAAACGTGTTTATGAAAAATATTCAATACACTCAGGTTGATATAGGATTACAAGCATGAACTTTTTTTTCTTATATATTTTTGTTAGATGTAAACTTTTGGGCTTGAAAAATGAATGTATGGACTGCTATGTCAAATGGAAATAAAATTGCAAATTCAAAAAACGAACAACACAACAATACAGCATCTGATACTGGAGAGACGCATGTGGTGTGTAAGAGTGCAATGTTTATGATATGATAGACAACCATAACTCAGCTCCTTTTATTTGCAATCCCCCTGGGCCATTAGGCTTTACATGCAAATGTCATTAGTCTTCTATGGTACAGTTTGAACCGATGGTTTTATTTGGTGTTCTCTCTCCATGTGGCCTGGTACAGTATCCATGCCAGGCCATCAAAACCATTAACCAACATCCATATTTAAAGAGGATCACAATGCTCTTTTAGTTTCAGCATGCATTCAAATCAGTCCTCATCAAATATTAACATTTCATTGTGTTTTCATTTCAAAGTTGTCTTTCATGGACTAATGTTATATTCATTCAGGTCTATTTTTTCATCCATACTGGAAGGCAATTTACGTTCTCTTCACTGACAGTGGGAGAGCAGAGCCACAGACAGAGTAATAATATTAGCCAATGAATTCATGTTCTAATTTGTAAGACCTGGGGTTGTTGTTTGATTTAATTTCTTTTTAATTCAAATAGAAATATCTGAATAATGAGAGCAATGACAGAATTGCAGAACTCAAACAAATTTTTAGTTAGTTCCCTACAGATAACACATCCCGTGATAGTGATAAAGGAGTATTATCCAATCTCATTTTTGTTGTTTCAAATAAAAACTTTCAGGAGAGGGGTAAGAATCACATGGAAACAGTGCTGAGCTAATTAAAGTCTCTTATTTGTTTCTCTTTTGACTTAATTGTGCACTCATGCAGGCTGTGTGTTCCAGCTCCCTTGGGATCTTCCTTCTGTACATAACATATCAAAATGTGCATGAAACGAGGGAAGAAAAATGGATGTTGACGTACAGTATTGAGCTGTCAAACCTTCAGTTTAGCAGATTACTGTTCCTCCCTGAGCAGAAATGATGCATCGAGCGAGAGCGGGCTTTGGTAGAAACACAGCAGTCAGCTTGACAGGAACTTAAACAATTGTTCAGTAATGAGACAAACATGCCTTGACAGTTCATGATGGAGAATAGCAAGCCTAATTGAGAGAAAGCACCACCAGTTCGGTGGATCATTGAGATTTATCTCCAAGCAGTCAGGCCCCACTGAGGAAACAAAATTTTTTGGTGTGGAGAAATGCGTGGACAGTAACAGTGTAGCCATCTCTCAATATCACCTCTCACATAAGTAAATATTTCCGCAGCAATTATTCTTTGAGAATGATTTGATGAGAGTGTTCCATTGTAGTACAGTAATAACACACAAATAAGTGAGATCTCGTGGGAACCTTGGCCCAGAAATAGAACAACTCCTGAAGCAGTCCAAATCATCCTCATTAAAATAGAAAAACTGTGGCTTATTATATTTCCCTCCTTGGGATCAGTAAATAAAGATAATATCGTCTGTCCCTGTATATGTGTGTGTCATTGTATGTATGTGTGCATGTGCATGTGTGTGTGTGTTCATGAGACTGATGTGACAAATCAAGCTTGAGGGAGAATGAGGAAGCAGAAACAGCATGCGTGCATGGTGGGTCTGTGTACGGATATAGGAGCCCAGTTACTGTTTGAGCATACAATGAGGCAGAGGGAACTTGGAGGAGCAATGGAAACTTTGAGGAAGTTGTATTTTTTGACTCAAATTTGACACACAGAGCACACAGACCCTGTTACTGGAATACAAGAACATACCCAATATTTATGCATATACTGTCTGTTGTCAGGGTGATATAATATCTAACAACAAAACTCTTTGTAAGCAAATGTACATCATAAATAGATTTATATTGGTCAGATCTACGTTGACTGAGGAGCAAAATCCTGCAATGAACTACTTTTCCTTGAACTACCACTTGCACAATAATGAAAACCAAAGACAGGACAAGAGTAGACTTACTGTAATAGCCACAGTTGCAGCTTAGCTCAACCCCTGCACCTCTCTCTCTCTCTCTCTCTCTCTCTCTAAGACAAATTCCCTGCATGGTTTCTCTCTCTCACTGATGTTGGGAGTTGAACTTCAATCTGAGAGAAAACAGGATTAGAGTCTGGCCCAAGATATGGCTTTACCTTCTGAACACATTACCACGCTCAATTAACGCTCTCTATTAGCCCATTGTAGAGACTGGAGCGGCTAGCTGGGAGGTCTAAACCTCTTTGTATCGGCCAGAGGAGGGAAAGGCCGCTGTCGATAGGTCCTCGTCTCTCCGGCTCGGTCAGATGCGGAGCGACACATGTCAACGCTGGATTGTTCAAAAGGGCAATAGATGCAGCAGGGCATCTAGAGGATGCCTTCCGCTTGGGTGGCACGATGACTCTGTGCTTCTTCTGCCCCAGTGCCAGCCGGAGCGATATGAGTCCGACTCTTACCATTGTCTCTCTATCTGACTGACTCATGTCTGACTGCGTATCTGCAGGCCAAAGCAGGGGGAACTGTGGGTAGTGACCTTGACTGGGCTGCAGGGAGGAGGGGCAGCATGGAGGTGAGAGAACAAAGTGAGGTTCGGGGGGAGGAGGTGGGAGGAAGAAAGTGAGGTGAGGAGAAATTGAGCTGGTGACAGGGTGGTGAGTTAAGAGAGTCTGTGTAGTGGGGATCATGTTAAAAAAAACATATGTATGGTTTCATATTCTGACATACTTGATTGTATGAGCTTTCTGAAGCTTTCAAATCACTCTGCCTTGCTTCTGTTCAGCCTGTTCAGTCTGTCACACCTCTTAGGTACATTCAAAGCTTTTGAAGAAAACGTTCATGAATGGAAAAAAAGAAGAAAAGAAACATATGCTACCCAAACTACACAGCAAAACTTGCATTCAAGACAGCTTGAAAGATACCATTCAAATATAATTAAATAAATAAGTTTATACAACATTGCACTGGATGTCTGCTGTTGAGTCAGAGTGCTGCATTGTGATTGCTGAACAAAGCTCTGACCTTCTCATTCTAGACTAACTCGCCTCGAAGTTCAAAAGGCAGATCATAATCTCTGTGCGGTGGTCGATCATCCATGGACTCCTTGACTCTGCCAGTCTCCTGCTGATAGACAGGTTGCATCAGCATTAGTGCTAAAACGTTGAAGGTATATGATCTACCTTGCTGAGCTGTATATTTTCTGGACTGCATTAAGACATTTAAGTCATGTATAGCACCACCATAGCTTAGTGTTTTGGCTTATTGCTACAGACCTGAGGGTAGGCAGGTGGCATCCAGTCGCCCCTCTGATGTGGCAATCTGTGGTCAAACAAGGCAGGAGGGGAAGGGAGAGAGGATCCCAGTACAGCCTGATACAGACCGCAGTCTCTTACATCCTCATACACATGGCCTTGAGATTCCACTGGGTAGCGGGTGACATCTTGAAGAGCGAGAGCAGAAGGAAAGAAATATACATATCACAACCTGAAGATGGACAAAGGGATGTTATGAGCTCCTGACGTGAAGGATACTAACTCTACTAATTGTATCGATCTGCCCTGATCAATCCAATGTTAGGCTAATTCTCTGTACAGTCAGGCTATATAAATAAACAAACTTGAACTTGAAAAAATGTGCCTCTAAATCAAAAGTTGCTAATCATACTGTAAATATTAAGATAATATGGAATTGAACGATGGACGATTAAATGAGAGAAGGTCTATTTCTGTACTTTGAGATGAGGATAACCTTTGGTGACATTTATGTTACGTGAACAACAACTTAGGTCATTGATTGCCTCTGTGGTCTGGGTGTGTCTCACCAAGCCTGTGAGTTTCCTCAGGGTGTGGATAGAGAGGAGGCCAGTAGTCACTAGTGGGGTAATAGTAGTGGGAGCTTTGCTGGAATGAGTAAAACAGAGATAGAATTAGGTTAACTTTGATCTCTAATCTATTTAAGTGAATTATAATTCCATGTGTTTTAACACCGGTGTACATGACGACTCCCCGCAGAAGCGTGGCGCTGAGCGCATAAAGTGTGAATTGTTTTAAATCACGGCTAGCTAAAAGCCCGCCTCCATGGGGAGTTATGGTTTCATTAGACCCCGTCCTGATAGAACTGTGCTATCTGTCTTGTTATACCTCACTCAACATTTTTCTTCAAGGTTCAAATCCTCATTGGCCTTTTACAAAGTGCAAAATGATAATTTCTCTGAGATCGATGTGTATTTTGAATGCTAATTGTGAGGTATTGATCTGTGTTCCATCTCTGAGCACAGCTAAAGGTTTTCATTAGTTTATCTATCCATTTCCCTTGTTATGCCTGAATTCTCCACTTCCTCTTCTGGCAGATGCCTTCACCCCTGGCCCAACCTCTTCTCCTCTCCTCACCTGTTTACTCAACCTTTTCCGTGTCTTTACATATTTTCTCGATTGCCCTTTTCTCTTCCCCCCCATCCCGCTCTCCTCCCTCCTCCTCTCTCTCTCTGTTCTTACCCCAGCGTAGCTCTCGTACACGTTGCTGTCTGTTTCAGATCCAGAGTCGATGAGGAGGGTGCGCTGGGCCGTGGCGTTGATCTTCTCTCTGCTCTCATACCTATTGGAGTTGCTTACAGTGGACTGGCTGGACCTGAAAGGGGAGAGCAGATTCTTCCATAACATGCCCTTTTATTTTCCTATGCCTTCCTTCCTTCCACACACTCTTCTTCACTCTCTTCTTCCAATAGCTGTTAATCCCCAACATCAAACACAGATACACACAAAGAGCTCATAGCAACATCCTTTATACGTGTTATAAGGTCTTAATGAGAATGCGTTTAGCTTGTGATACATGTAACCAATTAATGCAGGATTGCGGTGCCTGCTTGATGACACTAATCTAAATGGAAACTGACAGAAGCCTGTTGTTTTGCCTGTTCGGTGTTTTAGCAGCTGGATCAGCCTATGGGTCAGGTCTCAGACTTTGTAGAGTGGATTGGATGCAGGCCTCTCTATTAGTTCTACTGCAGAACCTTAACTTACCCTTCCTCTTCACTCTTCTTTCCATCCAACACACTGCCTTCTCCACCCCCTGCAGGGGGAAGAGAAACAGGGGGAAAGAGGCTTAGTATTAGGAAATTAGAACTTGAAGAGAGGGGCATCATCGTATAAGCACTGAAATAGGTCAGAGCAATGAAGAGGCCAGAGAGTGAGAGATAAAGACAGAGCAAAGTACAGAGGAGTAAGAGGTAAAAAGTCTATGCAAAAGGCAGAGGGCAGAAGAAGGCGAGGAGTGGAAAATAAAAGATAGTGGGGGGGGGGGGGGGGGGGCAACCTGACAGTTATGCTGAAAAACAAATAGAAAGAGACAGATGGGGAGATAGACGAAGGACATAAAGCTAGCAAATGAGATAAAAGGAACAGAAGAAACACAGAAGGGACAGCTTTGAAGGATGAATGTGGAGGCAGGGAGAAACTTAGAGAGAGAGCAGAAGGAGAGGAGACAGAGGAGACAGAGAGAGGGACAAGGAGAGATGGGAAGAGACTGAGAGGTGGAGGTGACAGTTGCACCAAGGTTCAGAGTAATCTGTTTGAAGTCTTGTTGAAGGCCTGGGACATTGTAATGACAGAGAGTGTGGGAGAAAACACTTTCACGTTCATAGACGAGAAAATCACTATGGTTACCTGTCTGGCCCCGCCTCTTTTTCCACCTCAATCCCAGGAAGCAACCCAATGAATTCAATGCCAGCAGGACTCCAAACACCACTGTGAACGTTATTGTCAAATAGGTTGGCAGGCCGGTTGCACCTAGTTCACAAAACAACCGAAAGATTAGGAGCATTAGTTTAATGCATAATAATGTAAATGAAAGAGAGGGAGGAAGATGGAAATTTGTGATGATAATAAAAACTGATTGATGCAGACCCAACCACTCTCTCAATTGTCTTTATTGATTAAAGACTAGCAGATGGGGAAAGGTATGGGTGGGTGCCATGACAACCGCTAGCTCTCAAAGAGCAAACATTAACAGCCTTGGAGGTGCATACATTAACATGATTTAGCCAAATGAAGCTAGCTGCTGTGCAAACAGCAATTTCCAACTGCCCTTAAGAGCTTTTTCAGGAAGTTGTGATAAAAGACTTACTTTGTGAGCCTGAGTCATCGTCTGTTGGGACCTCCTCTGGCTCTGGCATTTCTGTAGAGAAGGACCGCAGTAAAGAGAATTACACAAATAACATACCACACTCCCTACAAAACATTATGGAATGAGCAAGTTTATCGCTGTTGTCCTGTGAAAACCTCATAATTCCAATGTTTGTGTTTTTCATGTTTTGACTTCAATTGACGGATTCCATGCTTCTCTATGGGTTGAGGAAACTCTACCGCCCTCGGGCTACTGAAATCCTTTTAAAACCTAAATGGATAAATTTAAAAATGCATGGTGGCCAAACTGAAAGTGTAGTTCTTAAAAAGTTGGCCTTTTGAACATACAAGGTTTTCACCCAACAGCAACATTATGTTAGATTTAAAGATTGATCATGGAATGGAATGGATCATGGTGTCCTGTCAGTGTGAAGTCGGGGTTACTCCAAACTGACCCTCGGTGGTGATGGTCAGTACTGCGTTGTTGTCAGCATAGCCACTCTCTCCCATTGCATTGAGGGCGTTTACAGAGAGGTTGTAGGTGGTGACAGGGGAAAGACCGGTGACAGTGAAGGTAGTTGCTCTGGAAGGGAAGACGTCCACGTACAGGAAACTGTCTGACTGCGGCCAGCGGTATCTGTCAAGCAAAAGGCATTGTCAACAGTTTCCAGTTACTCGCCCTGTGAGTATTGTTTGATGATGAAAGGATGTCATTGTTGAATTGACATCCTTTCATGACAGTTCACCTTATACGAAAACGCTGCTGCAAACCGCCATCAAAGCCAGGGATCCACTCCAGAGTGACCGAGTCATGGGTGACACTGACTTGGCGGAATGATGAGGGAGGATCCGGGCAATCTGGGTGTGAGAAGAAAAGAGGGTGTTAAAAGCAAAGGTATGCTGGATGTTGCAAGAATGCTGACCAGGAGTGTAACATCCCCAGCGGCTATTTAAAAACACTTCATGTGCCCAAAAACTGAGCCGTGTGCCCAGGGACAGTTGATTATTATATCCACTGCCTCTGGAGTCACACATGTGCCCCAGCTGGCCTAGAATCGAGTCCAAACAGAACTTTGTCTCCTGTGTCTCCCCTACTGTCTCCCTTCTGCTTTGCAACTGTTATAAACTGAATAAATAAAAATGCTGAAGGTGAGTGCAGTTCTCTCTCTCTTTTTGGAAAAAAAAATGGAGATTTTATTGTCTTTTTCCCCATTTACAAGGTTTTGTGCAGCTACCCTTGTGGCTACCTCACACCCCTGTCCCATTCAAACATAGTGCACATGTGCTGTCTTACCTTTTTACAATATTATTATTTTGATTGAAAACTTGATTTTGTTTTTGCTGCGGCTCAAGAAATCTTTTTCATCAGTTATGTTAATAAAGTCTCAAAAAGCCAGGCTAAACCATCTTATTAAGAGTTTTCCTTGAACTGTTCACCTCAGTAAAATGTCTGATCTGTGAGTGTCTGTGAGAGTCAGCCTAATTATGTAGTATCAGACGGTGACGCTCATCACACATTTATTTTTGCTTCAGAGGACACATTCCTAGAAGTGCTACAGCAGGTTCGTTGTTAAAAATTAAAAGTGTGCAAGATTTAATAAAGGAAATTGGAAATAACTGCTAATGACAGGTAAAATAAAACAAAAACAACAACAACAACTGAATAAAATGTAATCAAGGAGGAGACATAATCATAATTACATGATTACATCTCCTCTCCCCCTGTGGAGGACAGAGTTAGGGGGAATGAGAGGAGGACAGTCGCTTTCCCCCCACACAGTGAGCGATGCCGTGCAAGAGGCGCAGAAAGAGAGCAAGACAGGTAGACAATGAGGCAGTAAAACAAGCAATCACTGATTACTTGGCTTTGTATGTCTCCTGTGATATTGCTGACTGGACTTTTTCATACTATAAAATCCATGCTGCCACAGTGGTTGTAGTAATTGATTGCTGACTGGGTGTGTTTGCTGCTTTGCTCAGTTGACCCATGTCCCCTGGTCAAGGCATGCAGATCTAAAGATGTCACTGTGAGTCATCTAAATAAAGGCTTCTTAGTTTTTTGCTTGGTTAATGTTTTTGAGAATGGCTCTTGTTTTTCCACATTTTCACTGTTGTATCACTTCTAAATAGAGACCACTGCCAATTTTCATCATGATTTATTCTCCTGTTTTCCAAAGAGCACCTTTTTGACAGCAGCAACTTTGCATTTTTTAACAGTGCAGCTCTCCTTATCCCCTATTTTCTACACATAAATGAATGAGGGGAAACATGAGCAGAGCTAAAAGCCGATCCCTCTTAGAACAAAGTGGCTGATTTGTTCAATTTATCCAACCAAGGTCTTGCTCTGAAGGATGCAGCTGCATGATTATTATCAAATTTGTGGACAAAGATCAAAGAGGCTAACAAGGCCTTCAGTCTGACACAGGGCATTGCTTCAGTCAGGGTAGTGAGGAGAAAGTGGATTATTTTGCATTTGGAGCATGGAAAAAAGAGGGGTGGTTTTGGGGGCAGAGGGAGAGAGATAGTCAAGGAGAGAAGGAGGAGAGATAGTTGAGCAGCAACATAAGAAGGGGACGCGCTACTCGTCTCTGGCTCCAGGCTGCAGCTCAGTTTGCAGAGTAAATAATTCCCACTATCAGCTCCACTCATAAGATTCCAGGGCAAAGAGGTCAGCCTTATTTGGATCTCTGGCTCCTTCAAATCCAAAAAGCACCAGGCAATGGAAAAAAAACTCTCTCTTCCTCTCAGGCTCTCAAATGATAAGGAAGCATATAAAATGTATTATCGCTGCGTCAGATTAATTATGAATATTCACAGCGCCAAAAAAACTGAGTGGGGAAAAAACAGGGCGAATATTGGATTGTATTTTACGCTTTTTATGGTAAACATTAAATGTGTCCAATGACGGCTGTGGGGCTTTGCTGAGAGCGGGACTGTGTGTTGATGATGGTGGTGGTGCAAGGATACACTGGTAGCTTGGAGGCAAGTAAGCCTAAGCATGCTGGGAGAGGGAAACATATCGCTGCAGCATTATCTGAGAGAGAAGCGAAGTAGTGCTATAGGCTCAATGATAAGGTAGAGATATGGCAATGGAATAAGTTCCCTAAAGGGCTGACGCACAGGAGGACCGACTCTCTCCAGCAGAGAGAATTCAGCATGCTCAAGGGCCCACACACACTATTGTAACGGCGCTGGAAAAGCCTGATAAATGTCGGACAAGAAAACACAGACACAATTATTTTGAGATGCTGCCAAATTAGGGCCAAAGGGAAATTTGTGCTCCACTGATGTGCATGATCCCTGGATGTTATGTGACCTAACCCTTTAACCTTGGTCATTTGCCATTCATTTAATATATGTGTTATGGATGGAACCTCATTCACACAGACACTCACTCTTTGTATGAGGACCACAATGGAAATAAGTCTTTGTGACTTTATTCAATAATTTTACTATATGTGTGTGGTTGCAGCCTAAGGGCTATATCAAACTTATGTATGTTTTAAAATCTGTCAAATAAAATCAATCAATCAGTCACACACACACACACACACACACACACACACACACACACACACACACACACACACACATAAATGCAAATGCACACAGGCATACTTGTGCTGACAAGCTGGATGTCTAGAGTGTCTTCCCCCAGGGAGTTGCAGGCGGTGCAGGTAAAGACAGCGTAGTCCAGCGCTGCGCTCACATTCACCACTAGGACTGTGCTGGTGTGAAAGGAGCCCTCCCTCACAGTCCGCTCCTCATACCTACAGCACACACACACACACACACACACACACACACAAAGAAAGAGATAAATCCTTAGCAGGCAGACAGCAGGGATTGTGATGTCCTGCAGATTGCACTAAGTCACCCAATTTCACACATCAAAGAAGCATTAAACAGGTATTTGCATAGTGAAAAGCAAAGTATAAAAATGCACTAAATCTGGATTTAGTAGCAAAAGAATATATAATATTAGGGTAGAACCTAATCTAATTGTGAGGATTCATCAATATGCAACCAAATGCTGACAGTAGCCCCGGTGTTAATGGTGAAAGAATTATTATTATTACGAACAGAATTATCTCTATTTTCCAACCTGGGATTTGCAAAATCCATGGGCATGCCGTTTTTTGCCCAATAGAAGTCGACGCGTGGGACGCCCTCTGCCTGACAGACTACCTCAGCTGTACTGGTGCCATCCCCTCTACTTGCCACCTTCTTCCATTGGGCTCCCTTCTGAAGCTCTGGTTTGACTGCACAAGGCAGAGCAGGCATGGAGGTTACTCATGCATAAACAGATACAATGCTTTACAGATGCAGTACACGTGTATTCACTGACAGGTACAAAAACATGCGCATGTTCCCTCAAACAACTCCCCTTCTACGGTTTTCCATGTCGTTCCTTTAACCTAGAGAACCAACATTAGGAACTCACAGTGCACCACCAGCTGCACATCTGCACTGGCAGGGGGCGCTATACCATTACTGGCTGTGCACTGGTAACGTCCAGCATGAGCCCGAGTCGCATCATGGATGGTCAGCAGGCCGGATTCCTCTTCTTGCGTCTCCTCTCCCATCTCCATCTTCTCTTCCCCCTGTGGAAGACAGAGTGAGGGGCAATGAGAGGCGGACAGCAGCTATCCCTCCACACACTCCTCCCTCCTCCTGGATGAGAGCTGAAGGGGTTGGGGGTTGGGGGGGTGCAGTGAGCGATGCCTTGAATGGAGAGCAGAAAGAGAGCAAGACAGGTAGACGGAGAGCGAGAGTAGAGCAGAGAACCATCAGGGCCAGTCGGGGAGGAGGATAGAGAGAGATAATGCCAAGGGTTGGAGAGCCGGGGGGAAGGAGGAGAGGAGAGAGAGAGGGGGGGTGTGTGCAGGTGGAGAGCAGGACACACAGCCAGGGGGTGGGAGAGGCTGGAGCGAGAATCACTAGACGCAGAGACCACGCCACGTTGACGAATGTGCCCTTTAGTCGCGCGGCCGTAATGAAAGCTATTTTTCTGGATTTGGGCCGAGTGTGGAACAGGGAGAGGTGGGGTGGAGGGATAGTTAGAGCCAGTGAAATATGGTGCATCTGTGCATTTAGAAGGGCGAGTGATAAACGGTAAGAACGGATAAAATAATAGAAAGAAAGCCAGATAAAGGAAATACAATTCAGGGGCTGACCGTGTTTCTGTGTATGTGTGTGTGCGTGTGTGTGTGTCTACGTATGCAGCTCTCACCAGCCATTTCCAGGAGAACATGCCAGATGTAATGGGGTTGGCGTCTGCCACACATATCAGGTCTGCTGTTTCCCCCAAGTTCACATGCACGCGGTCTTTCTCAGCTTTCACACTGGGGGCATCTGGGAGAAACAAAGAGCCCGGGTTAAGGTAAGGCAAAAAGGTTAAAATGCCAACCCGGGGCAAACCATTTGCCAACCCATTACACAAGCATGCCGCATTGCTATAATTACTCGTACGCTCCTTTGCCTTTCAACTTGTTCGTAACCCCATCCTAATTGGCCTCTGTATTGGAAATACAAAGCCATTAACCTCTCGATATGTTGGAGCAGTACGGATGCTTTTCTAACCAAGCTGAGAATGAGTTATATGACCCAGAATGCCCTCCACTGACAGCACTTGTCCATTCTAACTAAGGCAGACTGGCTGGTCACCTCTCCCTAACTTGATTCCTCTTTCCATCCATCCATCCATCCATCCATCCATCCATCCATCCATCCATCCATCCATAAATGCCTCTGTCCCATCTCCTCATCATGTATGTCCTGGCTGCACGGCTCCTCTACTTGTCTTCATCCCTCTCCAGCTCAGAGGCTTTTTATTCTTCCCGTGGGTGTGATGTACTTACAACAATAAGGCCATTAGTGCCTGCTTGTCTAAACTTATGTTCACACACACAGAACAGTGGCGGGAAACACCAGAGAGACATACAAGTCCTCGCACAGACCTCTGGGTTGGTGGGATCCACCCGCGTCTGCCTGTTAACCAGGAACGACATTGTTAAGTGGGTTACACCGCCACCCATAAAAGCTATTACAATCCTCCATACATAATGAATATCTACAACTGTCAAGTCCAATCAGATCAGGACGGCAGTATCCATTAGGCTTGTACTGTGGGCTTTGGTGGAACAGTCAGACCTACATTTTCAACACTGCTATTATTAAATCATTACTAGTGGGGGCAGAGGGCCTGGGGCTGGAGGCTGGGCCTGGGGCAGCTGTGGAGGTGGAGGGCCTTGCATGTGGGGCTAATGAATGAAGCAGGTTCACTGGGTTGTGGCTAAAAGTGTATGTTTGTGTGTGTGTGTGTGTGTGTGTGTGTGTGTGTGTGTGTGTGTGCGTGCGTGTGCGTGTGTGTGTGTGTGTGTGTGTGTGTGTGTGTGCGCATACACTGATGGTTCTAATACTTAACAGCTTTGACTTGAAAAGGAAAACCAGCACTTTCATTGACTAATCTTTAACAATTTATTTAGGCAGTATTTCAACAGCCTATAGAGAGCCGCTTAGCGATTTTAGTATGGTCATCCATTAAAAGCTCTGCCTTATATTGTCTTAGAATATATATATATTTGACAGTATTTTTAACATTTTATAGTATTTTGTTGTTGAAATGTCATTGTTATGTAGGAAACCTCATGTACATTGCTAAATGATTAGTCAGATGACTGCCTGTCACCTGTATATGAACTCATTTGTATGTTTTATAGTTTATATGCTGATGAAGGCTTTATAGCCGAAATGTCCGTTGATACTGCCCAAATAAATTGTTAAACATTAGTCAATGAGAATGGTTTCCCCTTTCAAGTCGTGATGTTTTGAACTGAGCACCGAGTGAATTCTTCTCTGGGAGTTGAGCATGCTGTTTTCACTTTTTGGACTTAGCAGCCTTGGACATGTTCATAAACCTGCTGTTACAGGCCTACAGATTCAAAGCCTATTATAGCAAAAATGGACAATTAACAAGCAAAATCCTGCTCTATCTCTGCAGTAAAAGGAATTATTATTATTATTCATTATTTAATGGAGACTAGTGATGACTTGTGAACCACAGGTCCCACAAGTATTGAGTATACCCACGGATCAGGCAGGTTAGGTTCAGGAAAAATAATGAATTATTGTGGGTTTGGATTGCGGGCAGGAGAAAATAAAATAATAGTTTTAAAAAGTACCATTTATCTATGGCTATATAAGTTAATTTTCTATATTTTTCCTCAGGCATGTGTGATGGCTCCTTGCCTTGAGGTCCTTAGGCCAATCTAGAAATTGCTGTAAACTATTAAACAAGCTTGCAAAGATAATTGTGGATAAACCGTCAAAACACTTGGAATTAAGCTTAGATTTGGGGAAAACTTCAGATGATAGTGCTGGTGCCACTTATAATGAATGCAAACCAATCTACCTGTATGATAGGTAACAAACATGACACAGCATGTACATTGGCAAGGAAAATCCAGCCAGTCAAACCAAAACAAACTGTAGTCTTACGTTGGTGCAGAGAGCAGCAATGTTTGTTTAAAACAACATACGATCATCATCATGTCGGGCAGTTGTGGGAGGGTGAAGAGCACTCGTACTGGTCAACAACCGTTTACCCCCCACAGATATATTATGGTCACTTAGTGCTATTGGGCTGTTTAACTAACAAAGCTCACTGTATTCTGTTATAGAAGGCCATTTCTCACAGCTGAGGATCCAGTCCTGTACTGGTCTTTCTCTGCTCTGGGTCAAGGATTCTAGCAGACAATCTTACAGGGAGAGAATGAGTCACTGCTGTGGACTGAATTTGTCTCAATCCTGTGTTTTGGTCATGACATTATTTTAGACCTGAAACTTGGTAAGTAGGCTACAGCTGAAGGGCATTCAGTTTCCATTTCAGATTAATTCTGGCACAAGTTTGTATGTGAAAGACCTTTTGTAAGTTTTCTATGCAGGAAAACACTGCATATGTGAATGTCCTTCAAATATTTAAAATATTAGTTTTTCCTCTTTTGTTTTCATCAGCAAATGGAACATTTCTCTATTTCTAACAAATAGGACATCGGCTCCAGCACGGCATATAAATTGAGTTGAGGACACTGGCAACTTGGCAAACTGGGGACATGCATATGGGTGCGAGTGTGTAGGTGTCTGCTGTTGTCCATGCGCTGTGTATAGGTGCTTACACTGGACGTCCAGGGTGATGGAGGTGTGGTTGACACCCTCGTCATTCGTACACTGTACATTGTAAACCCCGGCGTCTTTTCTTGTCACATTCTTGATCTCCAATGAGGAATCCTCTGACCAGTGGTAGCGTGGATCCCTCTCTTTACAAACATACAGACACGCGCACGCACACACACACACACACGCACACAAATGGTAAAATGGTAAATTAAGTATTCATTACACGCTCATCAACCGCATGTCCTCTGGCCACTGGTCTCTAAGTGACATCTAATCCTGCATTATTGATTGGCCTGGCAGGATTCCCACATTAAGCCAACAATAGGCTGTGTGAGGGACACCTTCTGTACCACAGCACTCAAAATTTAATAGGTGGGTTTCCACATTGGGAATAGAGGAAGTTTGTGGTGGGGGGCTACGATGGAGGTAATGGAGTTAATGAAGAGAGAGAAAGCGGCTACAGTAGTGTCCTGACGACACAGACGTGGAGCAGAAGCCAGGTTTGGAATGGTTGTGTTGTATTCAGGGAGACAGCAATCCTCATTTAGACTGCATACATTAGAGCCATAATGAGAATCACATTTGGCAGGCTCCCATGCTGGCTAACCTGCCATGTTTTATTCAGACCCTGAATGGCAGAGCTGAGTGCTTAGTTGCTGGCTCAGCTCAACTAGGACCCGGTTATAGAGCCATCACAGAGCCCAGGATCACCTTTGACCAGCTTCTCCCTGCGGTGCAGCCAAATGCAAGAGACCTCTTCTGGGTTAGCTGAGACCAACAGTGGGACGGTTGCCATGTCATCCTCCACCACCTGGACCTGCTTCGGCTGGTCTGGGCTGAACTCTGGTGGGTCTAATACAGATACAGTACACAGATATGCATGAATTCGGATTTACACTAAAAACACCCGAGGACAGGCGCAGATACAAACTCAGGTGCGCGGAAAGACAAGAAGCAGCAAGAGAGAACACAAAGACACACAAAAAAACATGTTGAGCATGAAAGCAGAGAGAGACACTAATGAGAGTCAAACCAGTAAAAAGTTGACATCCCACCAATAATTCCACATCTAACCAACTTCACACACGAAGGCAACGGGGGAGTGAGGCAATGCGGGAGGGAGAGGGACAGGCATTAAAACAACGAGTGACAGTACTGTTGTCCAACCGCAGCTCCACACAAACACACAGTGACATTCCTTCATGCTCATACACAGCACCAAGCTTTGAAGCAGGGGCTGGCTGCTGCCTGTGAAATGGCATCAAAGACAAACATGGCCATGCAGCAAAGCAAATGCACAATTAGGACACACTGCTGCAGAGCTCAACAGACCCGCAAATCACAACAAAGGTTTCCAGTAAACAACAAACACGCATACGCATACTATACATGGACATTTACGCACAAAAGCACACCAGCAAAGCAGCTTATCCATGCCATTATGGATTATTATTATGTATCATTAAGATATATGCAAAAGAAAGAAAGAAAGAAAGAAAGAGAGAGAGAAAGAAAGAAAGAGAGAAAGAAAGAGAGAAAACACATTTTCAGCCTTTTACTTACACAGCACATTGAGTGTGTAGAAGGTGTTGGCCCCCTCAGCTAGCAGAGGGCTGTAAGCCTGGCAAACAACCCTCTGGTTGTGGTGCTGTGAAGCCAGATTCAGGGACACGGTACTGCGGACCGACACGCCGCCAAACTCTGCCCTCCTGGGTGGCTGGTCCACCCCTTTGAGCCTAGGACACACATCCCATCGAGCACGGTAAAGATCACTCAGTCTCAATTTTGACTTGCAGTTAATTTATTTTTTATGAAAAAGCCTCCATCATGTCTGTGCCAATGGGCCCCTGTGCTGTGGGCCTCTCTACCCACAGGCCAAATCCAGGCCTAACCTGAGCGAGCCCAAGCTCCAGGAGATGTTGGCCTTGGGGTTACTGCTTCCTGACAGGCACTCCAGACTGATGGTCTGGCCCCGACGTAGCTCCTTCTGTTTGGCTATGATCTTCACACTCACTGCTGGAACTGAGGACCAGTGGAGTAAACAAGAAAAGTCTAACTTTGCTGACCACATTTTTTTTTGACTCCCAGACAATATCAGATCAAGAGTATAAAATGTAGTGGCTGAAAATCTATGTGAATGAGTTTATATTAAATCCATTTTTCAGTTCATCCAATATTGTAGTTAAAGATTGGAATAAAGGTCAGGCTATGTTTATGTGTTATATCTCGGCTAGCACTCCAGTATAACTCACACTGAACCATGAGCTTGGTCTGGGCAGAGATGACCTTCTTTGCCTCATTTTTGGCATCACAGCGGTAGGTAGCCGTGTTGTCACTGGGGCTCAGGACCAGGATCAGTTCTCGAGACACACCCTTATCAAAGGACATCTGCCTCAATGCACCTGGCACTGTCTTTCCATCCTAAAACAGAAGTTATACAGAGAACTTTATATGTACTATTTTTTTAATTACTAGTGAAATGGCTGTTACCCTCTAAATGTAAACCCAAATCTAGAAATAGACACAAAACACACACAGAAACACACACACACACACACACACACACACACACACACACACACCCCCCACACACACACACACCTTGAGCCAGGTGAGGGTCCCAGTGGGATTGCCCCCACTAGAGAAGCAGAGGAGGCGGACTGTGGTTCCTGAGCGCAGGGGAAGCTCTTGGGGAGGAACGTCGAGCCATACCTTCAGAGGAGGATCTGAGATAAAGGCGGTGGGATCAAAGACAGTTGGAGTGATATTCCGTAGAATATTTTCAACATTTTTAGTTAACATACCTCTATAGGAGTCCATCAAAGCTCAACCAGCAATACTGGCCTGTCTAGGGACCTGTAGTTTTAAAAATGTGGTCTTAAAAACATTCTTCTAACACAAACATGGCAAAGTAGGCCCAGGGTCATACTTTTGCATCTATTCAAATAAAGAGATGGCAAAAGAAAAATCCCTGAATGCTGGAGGTGACAGTATCTCCCTGGCAGTTGACTGCTCCTGAACTACTATGGAGATGTGGTTGCTAAAATGTAAAAATATTGTACCAAAGTGAAATACCACTTCAAGTGAAAGACAAATTTCCTTTTGGAATTTGGGTGTTTGAGTGGTTATGCCTCCTAAAAATAGAACTGTCTCAAGAAACTAGACTCAAGCTCACTCACAATAGACATTTAGGTTGGTGGTCTGGGTCTTGGAGAAGCGTGTGCCCTTGTTGAAGGCCTCACAGGTGAGCGGCAGCCCGTTCTCCTCCCGGGAGACCTGGTGGGTCATGTTGGACATGGTTGTCATCCCGCCGTTGTCTCCCTGCAGACACAAAGCACACATGACAGTTCAGTCTGGGGACAGCCAGCCTCTGGGCTCTGGCATACTCAGCCTAAGGAGGGAGAAGAAAATCTACAGAAGAAAAACAACCCACACTGTATTGTCTTGGCGAACACAGATGGCAAATTAGCTGCTGTAATAATTGATGTTGTGCATGGTCTATAATAAATAAGCAAATTCATCTGACTGTTCCTCTTTGCACGCTGTTATAAATTGAGCAAAGCAGCATTTTGCACCTGTATTATAGTGGTCATGCCTATGCAGCACATCTGGTTATTAAGGCTATTATTGTGGTGATTACTGTAAAAGCCACAGCCAGGAAGGCTCTAACAAAGAGACTGGACAGGAGTGTCAGTCTTCATTAACCTCACACTGTTTCAGATGCATTAAAGCTCACACACAGCACACTCAGTGCCTTGTGTAAGATCAAATGAAAATGCTGCTGCCAGATGAATAAAGAGCTTGTTTAATAATGCTCATCTTCCGTGTCAGCTTTTATTCACTTTGATCTTATTAACATACACAAAAGAGAAGAAGAGCAGCTGAATACTCATTTTGGAATGGATGCTGATTCATTTGCGAAGCCGCAGCAGGCCTATTCAGAGACTGCTCATGGTCAAGCCATTCTCTTTCATCTATGTATAGGGGTTCACATGAGGTCAAATTTCATATCAAGGATGCTTTTAATTCAGTGGAAAGCATTGTAATAGTTTTTTGTTGTTCGTACCCGGAAGGCAAGCTTGACTGAAGGGCAATGCTTTTGAACTTCATTAAATCCTGCCTTGAGTTCACAAAAGCAAAAGCATGCCCTTTTTCAATATTCAGTTAAAATGCACACATGATCAGCAGCCGTAACCCATTGTGTACATCATCTCTTGACAGACTATTGTTATTGCCTGTCCAATTAAAGATCTATGCTTGGCGCCGAGTGTGTACTGCATAGCTCCACCTCTTCCATGGTGACAACAGTGGTGTTGAGCTCCCTGAAGCCCAGCCACCAGCGAATCTGGACAGGAGGGTTACTGGAGGTGGTGTAGCAGCACAGAGACAACTCCTTCCCCTCGATGGCTCTGAAGGAACCCGACACCATCACCTCTTCTGGCTCAACTGATACATACACACACACACACATACACAAATATGCAAAGACGAGTCAGTAAAAATATCGCCCCGTGAATAGCACATGGAACAGCTACCTATTCTGATCACAGTGGCAGTGCTACTATTTTTGGATGTGAAAAGCAGGGTTGTATCGGGGGTGAGGAGGAAAATCACTTTGAGTGGCAACTTGTCTTCTCTGGAGGTTTTCAATATGGTTTCTAAAGTCTGCTTAGTTTCAACCACAAGGGGAGACAGGGTACAATAGCTGCAGGCAAAGTGATGCAGCTGCGTAAAGCCCTGGGGGGAATACAAAGGCTGGGGACTAAGCTGGGAGATATGGGGGAGGGGGGGGGGGTCATGTGTATAAATCATATGCGTATTGGAGTGTATCCCACATGAGACACAGAAAGGGGGCGCATACGTGCATGCCACACACAAAGAGCGTGGAAATTACGCAGGCGCCGTAAGGCAAAAGAGGCATATTCATATCACACCAGCGAGACTCATTCTGTGCCCTCCAGCTTCTGCCAGCGCCTAAAGCACAGACAGGCAGTCAGCAGCTCATTTTCAACATCCCTGAATGGATGGCTGGGAGGTACGGCACCAGGGCTTGGTGGGGGCTTAGTGAGGAAGGGAGGAGCATTGGAGCAACTTCAGCCACTTTTGCACAGCATGGGCAAGAGATTTTTGCCAGAGCCAATCCCAATTCAAAACATATTTAGATAAGATAAGCGCATTCATGGAATAGCATTTAACAATCTGGCTTACACCGTCTGGCTCTGTAGTGGAAATCAGGCTATTGTTAGACTCAATGCTCCAAAGCTGTTGAATATTAATTTTGTATTTGTTTTATTGTTGCTGAAACAAACATCTTATATCCAGAGAAGAAAAGTATAATCTATTAACCGTTGGCGTTATCGTCGCACAAAGTGTAGCCATTACTGCCTTGGGATTGTGCATTGAAGCAATTCTGCTAAATTAGCTGGCTATGAAAGAGCATGCCGTGATTCTAATGCAGACGGAAATATGGGCTGCAGCCATAATAACCATTAGTTTCATTAATGATATTAGCATTAGAATTTGTGCTGGGACAGCAAAAGTATTGGTATTGGAGTTAAGACCAGAATTATATTCCTCTGCCTCATGTCCATATCCTCAATAATCCATAGCTGTGAGTCATGCCAGGGCTTTGTGTCTGTTTGTATGTGTGTGTGTGTGTGTGTTTGAGCACTGTGCACTATGTTAAGTGTTATTTTCACTCACACAGCACAGTGATTTTGCGGCTGAGAGCCAGAGGCTTGAGGGACACCAGGTTGACGCTCTCACAGCACAGTACTGCCTGGTTGTCCTCCGGGACGACCTGCAGGTACAGCACACTGCTGGACCTCCGCGCCTCAATGTCTTCTTCCCAACTGGTGGACAGAACTTCCCCGTTCTGACACACACACACACACACACACACACACACATGCACATACATACACGCACACACATTTCACATACTGTATACTTCAGGATATGTTTTGATTTATTTCAAAATATACAAAAGTGTATTTGTAGGCTATATATAGATGATGTACTGTATATTCAAAATATATTTGGGAAATTATTTTCTTCCACTGTGCTGTTGACATCTATATCAAGTATATCCAAAATATATCTGGACAATCAAAATATATATTTTCCTGTATGGCACAGTCAGTACAGTACAGTTGCTATGGGTTACACTGCAAGTTCTTGATCTACTATTGCTCATTTTTCCCAGTTTGTTGGTGTGTTATGAGTAGCTCCTGGAGCTGATGATGCAGCAGCTTTACCTTGGTCCAGTGAAGAGTGGCTAGGGGGTTCCCACCCTGAGATACACACACCAACTTGAGCATTCTCCCTGCTTTGACTTCCTCTCTCTCCAGACCCTCAATGACTGGAGGCTGAGGTGGGACTGCCAGGAAGCAAGAGAGGGACACAAAATGGATTTGCAAAGGTGGAGAATGGTGAAAGACTAAGGGGAATGGCATTGATAGGAGGGTGATGGAAAAGTGATGAGAAAAAGGTGAGTGAGGAGAAATGGAGTGATGAAGCGACTCGGGGAAAGAGGGGGACGGAGTGACCACCAATAGGATAGAAAGGATATAAAAAGGAGAGAAGAGTAAAAAATATGCACTAAGATGAGAACACTCTTGGCAATTGAGTAGGGAGCTTCCCTATTTGTTGAGACAGGGCCAATAAATTGGGCACATTCAACATGACTGTGGGATAAGAGGTCTAGATCTGATGAAAGCATTAAGTATTAAGGGAGCAGCAAGCTGGATCCAGCCCATAAAGCAAAATAACAGATGTTTAAACAGTAATAAGGCAACATGGAATATGAATAAATTACAGCCTCCTTGAATAAAATATACGCAGTAAAATAAATTAGGGGACGACGGGCCTTTGTTATTGCTGCAATCAGTTTCAGAGAGCGGGCTGCAGACCCTGGGCCAGCGTGACAAATTGCCACCTTGCTAACAATCTGGCTGGCTGAAAATGGCCACCGCGCTGGCTTTGATGGGCTGGTGTGCTGAGTAAGACTGCTGCGGTGGTCCCACGTTCTGCAACATTAGCACTTAGCGCAGAGCCCCGTTGTTTAATACAGAGCAGAGAGATAGTGAGGACGGGAGGAGTGTTCACAGTTATTGGTGGTGGTTAAAACAGCAGCAGCGGCGTCTAATGTGGAGGAGTATAGATAGAGACAACATTAAGGTGTCTAGTCAGCCTGTGGATAATACGGGGGTGGCAGCAGAGCTGGAGGGAGAGGGACTGTGTTCACTGCTGAAGGTGTCAGCAGCCCTGCTCCACTTTAATCAACAACATGATTTAGGCCCGGGAGAAGCAGGTGGGCGGACTCTCAGGCCTAAACAATCAATTACTTTAACTGATCAACAGAGTCTGGAGAAGAAAAAAAAAAATGCAAGAACTGGTAAACAGTAGCTGGGGTGTCAGACAGTTTGTGCATTCAACAACACTAGCTCATATTGTTGCATTGCCACACAAGAGAAAAACAGCAAGGCCAAATGTGGGGAGAGAGAGAGAGAGAGAGAGAGAGAGAGAGAGAGGGAGAGAGAGAGACAGCATGTATGTAAACTTACCTACAGTCACATAATCTTGTTATATAACTTCAAAGGGTTTGTGATACCAACATGAAAGATAAAGCAATAGAACCCCCCCCCCATCCCCTCCGCTCCCGCCTCAGTGGATTCTAAATTTAATTTGAGCTGATGATCGTAAAAGTTGCTAAGTTTGTTTTGTATGATCCATTATTATTAACTGTGGTTGCTGTAACTTCCCATATTAGTCATTATGATTACATTGTAAAATAATCCGCTACTTGCTCTTGAAGCCTCATTGATATAATCATTCTCACTTAGTCTAATGTTTGGTTTATGTGTTTTGTTTAACATTGGGGAAATAAGACTTGAGGTATCTAGGAGTGTAAATAATAGTAATCTTACTAAATAAAGTAGTAAATCTAAACTAAACTTATTCAAATCTTATGCCAGGTTTAGTGTATGATTTTCCGCCGCTTGCCACCGCAGTAGGCAGTGTTATGTGTTTAAAGTGACAGCAGCCTCGGCCTGCTGCTGTTGTCGTATCAATCTCTGTCCTCCAGGGGCAGCCTTGTGACCCGGGGGCAGCCACACTCACTGCTTTTCCACAGCAGGTGTGAGTTTGCCTCAGGTTGAATGTTTCTCCTTGGACTGCTAACACAGACTGAGCACACAAGCCTGGATACCCTTGGGCCTCCCCGAGGTTGGGTCGGTGTGTGTTTGTGTGTGTGGTGGGAGGTGGGGGTGAGGGTGGGATGGGGTTGGGTTTTGACTGCCAGGTTCCAGACAGGTCGAGACACTCACAGTACACCCTCATGGTCATTGTGGTCTCCAGAGGCTGGGCGAAGGCGGGGCTCCTGGCATGACATGCCAGCTGCCTCCCGTTGTCAGAGCTCAGAGCCGTGACCCTGTGGAGGGAAAAGGGGAGAAGAGGAAGGGAAGAAAATAAAGGAAGGTTCATATCGGGCAATACAAAGTGCCAAAGCTAAAAACATCACATCGCGGTCCTGTCTGGCCACTTGCAAGAGCCGCGTGGCAGTAATTTCACAAATGCCCTTTGTGGTGTAAGGTCCACTAACGAGTCCCTGACATACAACCACCAGCAATAACCTGGAATTATTGTCAGCCCACTTCACTTTTTCTGTGTTATGTCCTCAATGTCAAATTACAGTACAATGTCCACCGTAACAATCACACATGGCCCACTGGCGTGTAAGCTCAGTGTGAATAGGAAGAAGGTGCATCAATATTGCTTAAGACCTTGGCTGTTCTGCAATAGAGCCGAACAGCGTTGCAGCACCTCAGGACCAATGTTATCTCCGGATATGACAAGAGGTTATTATCTTTGAAATAGAGGAGACAGGCAGGATTAAACTAATCTATGGCCCTGTTTAATGTATAGGCACCTGGCGAACCAGCAAGGATTGGATCTATCTTGCTGCTGAAATGTAATTTTGTGTATTTGACAAAAGCTAATTCACTCACACGGCGCCAAGTAACAGCTCAGTGTGTGCAGACATTCATTATACTCACTAAGACAGAAAGAGAAAATAAGAGGGGGGTGAAAACAAGAGATACAAGAAACGAAGACAGACTTGGAGAGATTGAGCAGGTCGGTGAGGAGAATGGGTCTGGCAGGCGGGCGGACACATACGTTACTTCAGCATGCGTGTTCAGGAGCTTATCCTTTGAGCCAGACATGGTGAAAGACTCTGCACCTGTCAGCTCGACTCCGTCTGAAAGACACAGTGGGGGGAGGACACACAGAAAAGGAGGTATATTGTCTGTAAATGTGTGCATGTGCCTGTGTGTGTAAGAGTGAGTGAGAGTGATATATATATGATACACATGGTGATATATATATATATATATAGAGAGAGAGAGAGAGAAAGAGAGAGAGAGGGAGAGAGAGAGAGAGAGATAGATAGATATATATGGCATTGCCGAAGTGACATCAGAAGTGATTGCTGAAGTAACATCAGTGTCATTCTCCTGTGCAGTGGTAAATATTGGAGTATTATATGTTTGTCTGTATATTTATATATACTACTCATTTCAATTTCATTCTGTCTCTCTCTCTCTCTCTCTCTCTCTCTCTCTCTCTCCCTAGGGAAGGTACAGTATACTAAGAGTGAACTGGGAGCAAAAGGCAAAAACAGAAAATAGTGGCTATTATTGTAAACTACTGGAAACGTGTGATATATCCACTGTACATGTGGCATTGTAAACACAGTGGAATTGGAATTTCAAATGTTCAGGCTATTTCCTCCCACACAAAGTCTGCTCCTTTCAACTCTCTGCTATTGTGAAGAATGTGGAATAAGAAATCCTCACTGAACTCACATTTTATCCTCTGCACTGTTTTATGTTTAGATATTCCTGGTGTGATCTACAGAGATGCCACAATGCAGAATATATGGGAAAGGTTGTTGCCCTTTGTTGTAACCTGTCAGTCCTTCGAATCAACTACTGTTGACTATTTTTAAACTCTCAATCCATGTTTTATTCCCATGGTGGCCAGACCATGACCAGCTCTGTCACACTTCTGTAATGTAATAACGTTACCGCAGTTGAAAGGCTGACTCACCTTTATAAAGTGTGACTTCAGCCTCGGGTTTCGCATCAGGGGCGATGCAGGTGACTGTGTACGTCTTCCCTGCCACCCAAGGTGCTGCCATGTCCACCTCAAAGTATGGCTTGGAAGGGGGTACTGAATGAGTGACACAAGTTCAAGAGTAACATTCATCACAGCAGTAATATTCATCACAACAGTTTTGGGAAGTTGGTGCTATCACAGATGGATATTAGATGGGTTTATTCAAGGATATGTTAATAAGCTCTCATAACATTTGGGAGTGACTGGGATGTCATGCTGTCAGCTTTTGAGTGATTTACTACAGTGAGGTTTGATGTTCCGTTGAGTTGGAATACAAATTGTGGACAGGGGGAGAATACAGAGATGAAATGGTGATGAAACCAAGCCAATGCTAATCTATCATAGCAAACACCAAACACTTCTCTTCTCAGATCACCCCAAGCTAAATATGTGCTTTCTGGACTGATCAAAGCAGTCTTCACTTCTCCACTGTTGTACTCCACAATCCTTTTATCTGACCATAAATAGGAATTCCAGAAAAAAATAGCTTTTAACACAAGGGACAGGAAATTGTTTGGCAGTGAATTGAGAAATCTGTCACCAACTAATCATCAAAGAGATTTCAGCAGATCTGTGAGCCACTCTTTACCAAGACTATCAGTCCAATCATGCACACACTACAGAAACTTGAGAGTAGAGCAAAAGGAACATATTCAATATTGTGCCAGCTTTCAGTGAGTGGGTGAGCCTGCAGAATTAGAAACTAAGGTTACTGTTAAGGTTGTTTTTTTTTTCAGCAGAGATCAACTGCAAAGGCTGCCTGAGTTCAGAGACAGAAGAGGGAGTTAGAAAGTAAAGGAAGGAAAAGTGTATGTGTGAGAGAGATGAAAGACTTTGACAGAGAAGTAGAGAGATGGGGCAAGAATGAAAAGTGAGAGTAAGACAGGTTGCAGAGGAGAGTCGAGAGGAACGAGAGAGAGGAGTGGAGGGGTAAAGAGAGGCAAGCTTGCAGCTATCTTTGTTTATCACCTCATCATCAAGCAGAAGACATCGAGCGCTGAATGCTGACATTAATCCACTGCTTATGTGTGGATAAACACAACCGGACCAGCAACTCAACCAACCAGCCATCCAGCCAGCCTCTCTCCACTCTCCTCTGGCCAACTCCCCACCACTAGGAGGAGCTGTTGCTGTGTGCAGAGTGGCCTATTGGCTCTAGTCTGCTATTGAGACAGATGAGATGTGGCTGCAGCTTCAAACTGATTTAAAAGAAGCAATTGAATCTGTGTGGACCGTGATGGGTTACCCAGAGCACTGCAGAGGCGCGCGCTGCAATAATGAGATGCATTTGTTTGTTTTTTTCCCCCCCTCTTCCCTGAGACGATGACTGGGCCATGCATCTATTGACAGCCCCTGCACTCTCAATCTACTCAGGCCCCCACGATTCACATAGGCGCATCACTTGTTGTGCTTGAGGAGCGTCTGGCGGCCTAACAAATCCTAAAATAAGAATAATGACATGTTCGCAAACGAGGCGGGCAGGTATCTAATTTTTTCCTCGCTCGCTCATGCTCGCCTGCTCTTCTTATCTCTCATTCACTCCATCATCTCTCTGTAGCAGCCCTAGCCCACCCCCTCTCCCCATGCTATCTTTCTTGACCACTGCAGTTAAACTGCGGAAGTGCGGGGGAAGGTGTGTTCCAGCTTGGACTGGGAATTACAGCCCTGCATCCATCACTTCCACTCAGGCAAGCCATGTGACCCAATCAGCCCAGTCAGGGTGAACGCAGACACACACACACACACACACACACACACACACATATAGGCTATATATATATATATATATACAGACACAATAGCACACGAGGACATTAACAAAACACACATTCTATTCAATTTACTAGACATGCACACAAGGCAATGAGCAGAGAGTGCACACATCCTTCTCTTAATTAACTCTTTCTCCCCCTTCTTTGTCTGCTTGCCTGTTTGTCTGCTTATCTATTTTTTTTCTCTCTCTCTCCTTTCTTGCTCCCTCTCTCTTATTAAGTCACATATATGAACACAAAAATAGACAGGCACGCAAAGGCTTGCTCCTGCCGTTCAGACGAGGAACAGTGAGCCGCAAAATTCGATTCATTAGACAAATACAGACGGATGGATGGATAAGGCAGATAAGAAGCAGATTAGCAGACACACATCAATATGCATAAGCAGCTCTTTGCACCTATCTGTCTCTCTCTCACTCACATACAGATGCACACACTGTCTCTCTCTCTCTTGCACACAAACACCCAAAGATAAACTTGAGTCTACATGCAGATTCGCACGCACAAACACACTGACACAGATGAGCGAATGTGCAGACAAGCTACCTTCATCTCAGTTAAATCTAAAAACAGACTACAGTGTATGCAGGGTCTAACATGTGATACCAAGCGGATTCTCTAGAAAATATTGGAGAAGACCCAGCAGGTAAAACAGTCTCTAAGAAGCTGATTATGGTGAATTGATGGAGAGAAAAATTATAGAGACCAGTACATCAGACTTCTCAGCACCAGACAGACACTAGACAGCCTAAATAGATCAGTTTTATCCCTGGAACACATGGATGATCGCAGATGAGCTCAAACCAGACATGCATGCACATTTACATGCACAAGCATGTGTTCACACGCTCATACAGTATGTACATAAAGACATGGACATCTCTCTCTCTCTCTCTCTCTCTCTCTCTCTGTGACTCTCACACTGCAGGTCTCAGGTGCATGTTCTCTGGGAATAAACGCGTCTGAAACAGTCCTCCTCTTTTTCAGCTCTCCGTCTGGTCTGTTTCTCCTCTGTTCTGAGGAAGAAGTGGAGCAGGTGTCTGGGACAGAAATAACCCCCACAACCCCCTCAACCCCACACCTCCAAACCCCCCCATCTCACCCCTTGTCTTTTGTTTTGGGTCCATTACATAACAGTTAAAATCTTAGTTAACAGTATCCCTCTTCCCCAGCAACCATAACACAGCAAGTAACACACACACACACACACACACACACACACACACACAAACACACAGGACACAAACACACAGGAGCAAGGAGAAACAAGACAATTTAAGACATTTCAATTGTTCCTCTACAGTGTCTCCCTGCATTGCTAATTGTATAGACCATACCACTTTAACACAGACATGGCGCTGTAATATTCACACTACTTTGTGTACACCATGCCATCGTTTGATGGGTTATATCTTGGGCAACTGTAAAAAAAAGTTTTCATGAACAAAGATGAATAAAGTCACCATGTTCTATGTTGCTTGTACTTCCGTTTATAAGTTGTTCCATTATTCATAACAGGGAATAATAAAATGAAGGCTCATTATATACTCTTCAAGTGCTAAACTCATTAGCTACCGCAAAAACCTCACCATAGCACTGGCTCCTAAAATGTCCTTTAACCTCCAACCAACACTGATAATAAGCTTACATGCACACACGCACACACACACACACACACACACACACACACACGCACACACATATCTCCATGAGACCCAGCCATGGCAACTGAATGAGTAACACAGTCTAAAACCAGGACACATCAAATAACAGTGTTTTGAGCATTTGCAGGAGGCATCTGTACAGGCATGCAGTTCAGCAAGAGAGAGTTGTTCATTAATAGGATTAAATGCTAAAGCTAATGGTATAAACCGAGACAGAGGATGTGTCAGGTATGTGACGGGCACAGTGCGGGGTAAGTTTTAGCAGGAGGATGGGGAAGGGGGGAGGGGGGGGGCTGAGGTTGTTATTGTCATGGATTACCCTCTGCCACTTGATCTGCCTATTGCAGTAATCCCCTATCTAAGCTCCACAGGAAGGCAAAAACACACAGGAGTTATGTTGCACCGATAGAAATGTCTTGAAAACATCTCTTTGTAAGCCCGTGGACGGGGCTTATTGGCATTTTTGCCTCCATCTCCGCTATTTACTGCCTGCGGTGATCCATCTTGAATTAGCCAGTCATGATACCGCTCCCTCTGACCCAGGAAACCAATTAGACGACCAGCACTCTCTGTTTTGTTTTCACATTCCCCCTCTCCCCCACTCTATCTCCTCATAAAGAGTTTATAGTGTTTTGATTTGATGCAGGGCTTGATGGGATGTGGCCATGGTTGACTGGTCAGGGGTGTGGGGCCTTGGGAGCTGTAGTTCAGTGATGGAGAAGTCTGTGGGGAACTCATCAGAGATAGTGCTCTTCAAAAGGATGCACAGTTTCCAGTCCCAGTTCAGCACTAACAAGAGATTGAATTCATCAGCTCATTATCAAGCCCCAGATTAGTCACGTATTTGAATCAGTGGAGTTGGTGGGGTGGAACAAATGACCCTTTAGGACCAAGGCTGCAGTATACTTCTAACGTCAGTCTCTTCACTCTTCGCCTCCTGTCACAGTACAGCTGCAACTGTCCATCCTGAATGGCCAGCAGCTGGAAACTACTCCCAAGACGCAGGACAAACACACCAGCTGAGAAGTGCGGAGGGCTTTCAGATCTGAGCATGTCGGGAACACGGGACAGCAGTAGGTATCGGTCACGGTAAGTACGACCACCACCAAAAACCAGATGCAACACACACATATTTCCCACACATTTTTGACCTTTTCGACTCACCCAAAAGCATTCTCTGGACTTTGTGAATTTGGGGCGCACATGCAATAGGCCTCTCAGTGGTAATAAATGTGGGAGTGAGGCCTGCTGTGGCTGCAGGTGTAGGCCTGCTGTAGGACATGAGACTGCTGGGTCTGTGTCTCTCCCTATCCCATACCACCCACCATCCCTCCAACCGCCCCATTGATGTCAGAAAAACCTGCTTTCTTCCCAGAGGAGTGTGAAGCCGCTAGAATCGCCACGGCAACACCCCCCACCACCACCACCACCACCACCACCACACACACATACACACACACCCCACCCCTCAACCCCCCAGCAAATAGACTCTCTATGGTCACCAAAGAGAAAGCATGAAAGAGAGAGAGAGAGAGAGAGAGAGAGAGAGAGAGAGAGAGAGAGAGAGAGAGGGAGAAATCGTGCGACGGAGAGAATGGGGAGGGGGATGTAAGTAAATGAACTGTGCCTCGAGAAGAAAGGTTCTTTTAGAGTCCTCTCCTCGCCACATATGGGCTAGCTCCCACAAGCAAGAGGGATAGGAAGAGAGAGCGAGAGAGAACGACAGAGAGAGAGAGAGAGAGAGACAGACAGAGAGAGAAAGAGAGAGAGAGAGAGAGAGAGAGACGCTGTTTGTTATAAAGTGACAACAGGTGGTCTGGTGTAGTCGCACAATTACATCTATACCAGCGCATGTCTGAGTAGGAACTTTTCAATCACTTCTGTTATAATTTATTCCTGTGCAAGGGAGAGACACGGATCACCCCGAGGCTGCCAGGGAAAGGAGGATCTACTGAAACTACGTACTGTGCAGCTGCTGGTTAAAGCCATAGACCTACTGGGACATGTAGGGATGGCATAGTGCTTTCCTGTTCAGGAAATAAATATTGGTTGAGAAGTCAAGTCGAAAAATCTAAGTTTTTCTCGCGGTGTAGCGCGCTTTTGTGGCAATGTGACGACGGCCATGTTTGTTGCAGTGTTCGCAGCATACAGCTTCAAAGCAACGATGAACTGCACTTAATAGAAACTGCAGTGAATCTTATTGAATTGTATTGTATCAAGGACACATTGAATTAAAATGTCTCTCTCTAAACTTCAAGTATGCACTGCTTAAACAGTAACTGCCTTATCTTTACCGGATTAAAGCTCTTTATCAATATAAATGAATATTTAACAGCTCTTTATATGCAGATTACAGGTCAGGAGGTCTTGTATGTTTCTGGGGTGCTGAGGATGTTCACTGTGCCTTTGTACATACATACATTACTTTCATGGTCTGTCATAAAATAAATGCTCATAACCCCCACATTCCAACCCCATGGTTTTACTCACTCTGCACATTGATCCAGGCTATATTGGAAATGATTGCCCGACTGCTCTCGGACTGGCCCACTTGACATTCATAAGGGGCGTCATCTTCCAGTTCGGCCCTTTCAATCTGGAGATGGTATTGTCCTGGAAGAGAGATGGGGAGATTTATTCTCGTTATAATGACACATTATCTTGTGATTGTGAGGACTTGCACAATAAATAAGTAATTACAACGAGGATGGGTCCATTTATTTCTCTTGTTCACACTCTTGTTCACGTTCTTTGTTCAGATCTATTGTATGTATATCCATAAGTACCTACTGTATGCCCTAATTCTTTTGTGTTGATTTTAGAGTGGCTGAGCTATAGGCAATTTTCAACTTGTGAAATATGGGGAAATTAACAATAAAAGCAGTTTGTACAATGCAAGTCTGGCATTTGTCTAATTGTTATTATGATATGCTTTGTAGTGAGCTATTCAATACTTGGAACTCTGCAGTAGCCCATGATATTGCTTCATGGTCAGATTGAAAATCTCCATAAACTGAAAACACTATTCTCGAACAGACTGCTGACTTTTGTCAGGGTATTTGATTCTGAATAGACTATTTCTGTAGAATGGAAAAATCTCAGTTGCTGAGAACCTCCTGCTGCAGGCATTTGCATTGACATGCAAGTGGTTGTGTATATTCATAGCAGAGACATTTTTGTTTCAGAATGAATTTCCAGTATGGTAAATGAAATTCAATCCCAGATTCAAAACATTGACTGAATAAACTGTCTATTAATTGATGCCAGGCAGAGTCCTTCTCTCTGTATCTCTCTCCTGATAGTCTGGCATGCCAACAGGGCTTGATTTGTTTGATGCATTGCCATAACTTGTGGGGATTAGATGATGTTCAGGGTTGGTTTTCCAGCTCTGATTCTCTGGCTCACAGCCTACTAACATGTGCAAAATAGTATCTTGGTCTGACAACCACCCAGGCCTAAAAATGTATGTGTCAAGTAAGCTGGCAAGATAATTAACACCAACCAGAAGCAATTTTCACATCTAAGTTATCATTGAGTGCAGAGAGAGAGAGACATTGAAGTTATTAATCATTTTCTCCTTTCCTGAAATTACTCACAAATGGTGCAATCAAGTTGCAGAGAGTGTATATTTATGGTAGGGGAGATGGCGGATGGTTGCAACACTTTTTGCTCATTTGTCCATTCTCTGTGTTTATTTCAGCTACAGCCTTCAAAAATGTTGGATATGTCTAAATAGCCGTTATGTCTGTCTGTGGCAAAATATATTCCATCTTCTCCCAAGTGAGAATGTGTATATTGGCCTCAAAGCCAAAGAGGCATTTTGTCACAATCTACCCTAATCTAATTACAGTTCATTATAACAATTAGGAAAAAAATCAATAATACCTAATAATACTATAAGTTCAAAGTAATTAATTATGATACGCTTTTTTCATGTAGTATCCTCTAATGACAGAATGGTGTTTGTCAGTATTTGTTTGGACTACATCTATATTCATTGAACAAAAATATGAAAATCATTGTTAACATCTTTTACTGTTTTCATTGCAAGAACTAAATTTATGCCACATTTTTTTTGTGTGTGACAGTTTTCATATTTGAATTTGCTTGAACTTACTGTAACAGCATGACAGAGTGTTCCTGCAGTCTTTGCTATATGGACAAATGGGACAATCATTCTCAGATTTTTTCCCACTAAACAATTACTGTCCTCTTAGATTTCAACTTTATTCTTTATGGATAACATTGCAATGTCAGTACCCATTCATTTATGCCTACACAGATAGATCAGGGGTTTGCAGTTTGGAGGGAAGCTGAGTAGCGTCTATTGGTGATCCTGACATAGACAACCAATTTGCATCATTCTGTTAGCTGAGCACCAAATATGATTTGCCTCAAAATTGTTTTGTTATCTGCGAATCAGGCATTATGTTAGAGGAAACATTTCACAATTTGAGACTACGCCAAAGAGCCATTCATTGTACAAGCTCCCCCTGCTCCCTCCTGACTCCAACAACCTGGTTTCCCAATTTGTTAATCTTTTTACTGTCTCTGTAACCGCCAACCATCTCAGATTGGTTTTCATTGTCATGTATTCAGTGCTGCTCTATAAATACCAGGTACAACCTGATTTAATATAAGGTAGCCTACTACACAGCCTTCACTATTCAAAAACCAAGCTAAACAGTTTTTACACATCAGGCAGCTGAAAGGTCGTTATCACATCTTTTTCTGGCTCTGATTGTATTACACACTTTCTGGTCAAGAATATTTGAATGTTTTTTCACAGCTTCCAAAAGTGACTGACCAGAACTTTGCCATTTTTAGATGTGCAGAAACCACCATTACCTTTCAATGAATCTTATAATGAACAATTGCAGTTGATGTTGGGCATGTTTGCAGCCAAGAAACTGATTCTTAAAGACTGGAGGTTTTCAAATCCACCTTGTTTTCGAAGATGACTAAATGAAATGGTATTTGTTATTCAGATAATAACAAATACAGCCCAAATCACAAAACAGGTTTCTGAAGGGGACCATTTCTATAATATATAGATGAGAACTGTATACGCATCTACTGAGACTGGAGTATTAACAAACTGAACTGGTATTTACTGGGTCCGTGCTAATTTGCTTTTTTGCCTCTACTTCTTCTTGGTTTTGTACCTTATGCTTGTGTCTTTATATAAACATTTAAAACCTGAAAATAAAATATTTACAAAAACATTGCAATGTCTGCAAGAAATCCCAGCAACTAAAGTTAATATTGTGATGTGTCATGATATTGTTCAAGTCTGAAAATGATTTACTTAATAAAGTTTTATGTTATTATTTTAAAACATCTTTCATTCCTTGCAGTTGATTGCATAAATTGGTGCCATGTTTTAATTTGTTGTTTCAACATTTCTGTGTTGAGAATTCATAGGTAGATCAAATCAAGGCCAAGTCACAAACCCAAATGTTCAAGTTCTATGTATGATTTTGAAGTTGACATGATGTTTTCCCAGGGGCATCGCGGGCATCACGAGGCAAATCAGTCAGTCAGTCAGGTAACGCTTAGTGAGATGATGCGCTTCGTCAGATGGCCTCTAGAGGGCGTTTTTGACCGTGAGATGCAGTGTTTCCCATACAGAGGCACAAAATGCACAAAATCAAAAGTTGGTCAGTAGAAATGGATCTAAATCGATCTCTAATGTGCCTGACGTGTGCATCACGTCATGTCTGTAATTTGGAGATGTACAGACAGCAGACCAGCAGGATTGAACTCAATCCACACAGGTGGTGGTGTGAAAACAAAAGTGAAACTTCATATTCCACAGTCAGTAACGGGGATTTGCAGACAGTAACTCGTCTTCGCTGCCATACAGACTTAAACGGTAGGTGCCTTTAACGTTACCTTGTGGTATTTAAGTAACGTTAGTGGAATTTGGTAATTTAACTGTGTCAGTGCTTCAGTGCATAGAATTGAACAAGCGCCGTGAGTCTGTACAGGATCTGTGCTTATTTTACAAGTTGGAGGATTGTTTTTCCAATTGCTCCCATGTCATGTGAACATTGTATTCATGAGTGTAAGTGTTCATTCATAATTACATTTAGCCTGAATGAATGGCTGCATGCAGTGGAGGAATAAAATTCAGCTTGTAGGCTGATGGTTCAAAATAAAATTTAACAAAAACTTACATTTGTGCTTTAGTATCTAAAATAATTTGTATCTGTGTGTGTGTGTGTGTGTGTGTGTGTGTGTAAAATCTGCGTAGCTGCACACAAAGTCATGTCTATGCACATTTACACTCTTACTGGAGTTAGAGAAACTGAGGGTGTTACAGCTACAGCAAGTCTATGTTGAAATCACTGCCGGTCTCTCCTATGTGTGTGAATGTGTGATTTCAGGCTTTTTTAAGTATCAATAAACATCACTGATGGTGACAATCAGTGAAAACTGGAAGGGTATCAAGTGCAGTCAAGTGTCATCTTGAAGTGATTTTGCCCTTACTGTGCTGTGTAAAGTGATTGCATACATTTGTCTGCGGGCCTAAGTATCCGCTGCATTTTCTTTTCCTGGTAATGGGCTCCTGTGTTGATGGATGTTCTATTTATGAGTTTATGTTTGAGTGTTTACCAGTTTGTGAGACCTTGTGTACATGTGTATGTGTTGCCTATGTCATTGTTTGGACAATTTCCAACTTTTTTCTAACACTGTACTTGCTGTCATGCTTGATTGGCTGATTGGCAACTAATCAGCTGGCAACTGTTTTTGTGTTTTATATGTTTGTCTGTGTGTATGTACACTGCAGGCATGAATAAGCATGGACAGTGTGTGCACTGGCATCTGTGTCTGTCAATGTTTGTGTGTCAGTGGCCGTCTGTATGCAAGCTCCCACTCTGTGGAACAGTGACATGCGGCTTGTCTCGTTGCCGGCTGATCAGGAACAGATGCTCTTCTCTTACTCAGGATTGCCTTCTAATTGGCAATTACTTTTTATAGACTGTGGTGCAGATACTGCAACACACTTTATTCCCTGCAACATTTCACTGATGCACTGACAATCTGAGGTTTTAATTTTCTTTTTTTTTCCACATGTGAGTGACAGTGAGGGGGATGTTTGAGAGGCTGTTGACAATAACGTCACCTCCTCAGTCCCAGATGGTCCCTGTGTAGAGAGCCAGTGTGCCATAAGGTCCCTGAGATCTCTGTGTTTGTTTATTACAGCACTTTGAAGCCATAGCAACAACATAAACTCATTTACTTTAGAGTACATCAAACTGTGCTGTTCTGTATGTTACCTGAGCTGATAGCAGCACTCAAATTAACACCATGCGATCTACAACATATGTCACAATAAAAATTTGAAAAATCAAGAGAAATCTAATACTGGTAGCATCTTATTATGTTATCTTTTCTCTTGTACATTATTCTTCACAGTTGTGTGGCAGATCTATTTTATACCCTGTCTACAAGTTTATTTGTGTCAAGAAGTACATCTGCCATCATGCTCTTGGGTTAATAGAGTTAGGCAGTTTACTAGTTATGAAGAGTTATTCTGGTGTCTGTCCTCTGGGCTTGTTATTGCATAAAGTTCATCCATTTAGCTTGAATAGGTCCAGCAAAGCCCAAGAGGCCCGACACCTCATTCCCAATACTCATCACTGTGAAAGGCTCCTCTAAGTATCCTTGTTTACCTCTCTTGGGGCTTCCGATCATGCTGTAGCGTGGGAAGCCCGGCAGGCTCCTCTGGGGTCCCAGCAGGAGGCCATCTTTCACCCACTGTATGGCCCCCGAGGCCCGCAGCACCTCACACCTTAACACAGCTGTGGCCCCCATGCGCAGAGTGAGGTTCCTGGGCTCGGTCCTAAAGGCCTGCTGCGCCTCCACTCCTAGAGATGTGAAAGGAAGGAGGAGGAAAGGAAAGGATGGTGGAAGGAGTAGGAGGGGTGGAATGGAAGAGCAGAAAAGGGGAATTGGTGGGATTTTTGTTAAAGGGGGGGGGGGGGGGAGAAGAACAGGGAGTGATTATGGAGGAGTAAGTGGTTTAAAGGAAATGAGAGGAGGAGAGCAGAGAGGGCAGAGAGGACGACATAAACATACACCACAGGGAGGCAGTCTCATGGTCTTTTGTCTGAGAAGGAACCCCATTGTGTCTGGCCACATTATTCATCCTGGCATATGTTTTATTGATGGGAAACTGGAGTGATACGGCCCTGCAAATGAGTCAATAAAGTAATTACTGTGAATTAAATCCCCCCTCGGCCATGCAGATAGGGAAAGGGGGGAGGAGAGAAGAACAGGGCATCTGAGACCTGTTTCACCTGTGGTTTTCCTTCACTGTCGATGTCCCACCAGCTAATTCCTCCAGGGGAGAGTAATGATTATCACTTTAATCCCCCCTTGTTTGTCATAGGTGGGGTTGGCCATCCTTCAACCAGGCTCTGAGGTGACACGCTGTGGTACGCTGCACTTGTGGCAGGAAGGTAACCTTAGAGCAGACCACCCATGAGCTTCTAAGGCTGGGGCCAGGATTATCGGATAATTATACATAGGGGTTTGTGGATAAATTCAATCCAAGGAGCCAAATGCAACTGCTTAGGCTAATTAGCGCCTAATATCTAAGCGTGAATCTCGTTTAAACAATGCCCCACAGAGAGAAGCCAGCCTGATTCCGCTAGGCTGCTTGAATCTTGACCTTCATTGAAGCAATGACCAAGTTGTTTGTGAAGTGCATGCTCTGTTGCGCCTGACAACATGAGTGAGAGGCAGAGCTCTCAGATCAAGGCTGAACCAGTCACCTCACGTCAAATATGAAGGGCAAGATTGGCCATTATAGAGGATGCATGCAAACAACCAAACACAGAGGCACATTTGCATACAGTTTACATAAATGAATACTCAACAGTGATCTACAATGGCTGTTGAAGTACTACTATGGTAAATAATACTCTAGTAATAGAAACTGTATAGTAATACTGTAGGGGCCAAATTGAATTTTCATCTCTGAATGGATTGATTGACTGACATATTGATCTCCATTGCTTATTCTACAGAGGTTGTACACCTTTGATTGGATAATGACAGGGGTTTATCCCAAGAAATCGCCAAACTTGCTGCTCCAGCTGTTCTGTACTATTCTTTCTGCATCCGTCGGCCCTGTGTTTGAAGCGCAAGTGATTATGTAGAGGTTGGTAGTGTGCCCACTTACGGTATTTACCACCTCAAAGGTAAGAGTCTATTGAAGAAAATGTCTATTTAGAGCTAAGCCGCCTTCTCCTGTGATAAGGTAGTAGCACATATTAGCATTATGGAAGTGACAAAATGTTTCTGATAAACAGTTAACAGTTAACAAGTTAGCTTGGTTTAAAATGACCACTGTAATCATAAATTATGGTGATTTTACATAACATGTAATTATTTTTGATGGACATTTGTTTTCCTCTGAAACTTGACCTGAGATATATATTTTTTAAAATAACGATACATGATTTTATATTTCGCATGACAGTGACACATTCCTTAGCCAAGTCACACAATAAGGAGTTTCACAACAGCTCTTTAGGTAAAATCTTGCTATTTCCAGAATAGTAATAATAATAATAATAAAACCTTGCACACAACAGCTAGTGGCAGAAGTGGAATTGTGTCAATATTATTTCTTTTTTTGTACAGACTATTCAATGCCAGAGATGAAAGGAGGAGAAAGGGACATGATCACCCAGGTGAAAAAATATTATACTTTTTAAAGAATGTTCTAAGTACACTTTTAGTATGTAACTGTACTTTGTGCTTTTTTTGTCGCCTTCAAGTATACTTAAGTGTACTCAAGAAGTCCTTGAGTACTACTTGAGTATACTTGAAGTGTAAATAGTATGCTAAATTGGCACTTTTTACTTTTTACAAACTTTAAGTGTACTGAAGTACACCAGTGAAAATCATGATTCGTGAGCATTCGAAACACACTTGCAGTTCAATTGATGGTAGTGTAGAAGTGTATTTTGAACACACTGTTATCATACTCATTACTATTATTCTAGCACTTTCTGACTGTATAGTACTTTTAAAGTGTGCTATTATGTTAATAAAAAATGTATTTATAGTGAAGTTCTATCACAATTTAAGCATCATAAAGGCATGTACTTTAAGTATAATGTTATTATACTATAATGTACAGTAGAAGTGTATTTTATCACTGCTTATACTACAGGATAGAAGTGTATTTTAAGTACAATACTGTTATACTGTAAGTACTGTATAAAGTGCTACAGAAGTATACTTACAATACGTCACTATTATACTTCACATGCACTTTAAACTACTTTCTGGTATCATTTTAGTACACTCCAAGTGTGAGTGTGAGTCTGTTCCATGACAAATTGCACTTCAATTATGAGAAAAACACAATTTTATTGACATTAAAAGATTAACACAAATTTTACACACTTTACAGCTTTGTAAAAAAAACAAACAAAAAAAAAACCTGCCTTCATTTGGGCAAGTGTAATTCACCAACAAAAAATCCACTTTCTAACACTTTACTTGTTACTTCTTGTACTGTTTATTTCGCTGGGTATCCAAACAGAAACAGCAACAAAGTACATACAAAAGGCTGCGATGAAGGCTTCATCTAGGCTACTCCTGTCCAATGGCACACCTCCACTCCATCCACTTTAACCACATTCAGACCTCTTCTAGCGATTGCCGTTTTCCAGTCCTGGTCCACAAACTGCACGGTCGGATATGGTGTAGAAGGCTCACCCTACACACACAAAAAAACACAAAATAAGATTGAGTGTTATGTTCCTACTTATTAAAAGAAAACATCCACAGAAAAAATACATTAAACAACAGAAACTGTCTAAAATAATCTAAACTGATCATACGAAAGGGGGGAAAAATAATCCCTGAACCTAAACCTTATATTGAGTACATGGATTTATGGCGGTTCTGCCAGTCAGTATCATGTGACATTACCGATACATACCGCGCCCAGAGTGATGTAGTGATCAATCTTCTCTTTGAAGATGTATGGGAGGAGAAGCCCAGCCATGGAGTCCATTCCTACAATACACATTACACACAACTTTTACTTCAATAATTTTTTTTCAAGGATATACTTTTTAATGCAACTGAATTAAACAATTTTTATGTGTCAATACTCAAAATCGCTAAAAGAAATACAGTAAGTAAACTGAATTAGTCAAAATCCTATTTACTACCCTTTCATTCAATTCACATCTCATAGAGCCTTGTCAGTTTTTTTAAGTTGGGAGCACCAATGCTACCCCAACCAAATTAAAAATTTGATTTAGAGCCAAATAGTCCAAGCAAGTGCAAGTACATTAGTTACAAGTAGCATAACAGATTACTGTCAGTACCTGGTAGATGCTCAGCTAGGGCATCCTCTCTTGTCTCCTTGTGTAGCTGTTAATGGCGATTTCCCCTGATCCAGTTTCAGCACATTTGGTAGCACACTGGTGAAACTCTCACTGAAGCGGAGACAGATGTAACCTGTTGAAGGGTGGATGCGCTCGACCTCATCAAACTGTAAAATGATAAAACAGTAACTATTACAACACTGAATACCTCATTAACTCATAGCTAATATTTGATGATGATAATGAAATGTTGCAAACCTCACTCTGGAGTTACCAGGCCAAATCTCAATCAATGGCAATTTTGGAAGAAGGAAAAAACCCTGCAATACTATTTTGTATAGCTGACCCATAGGCTAAACACTGTAGGATATTGAGAAAGCAGTAAGGTAAGGTCTAATTGTCTTAATTATTCTATTGCTTTTTTTGTGCACCGTTCCATCCCTAACAGACATGACCTGCAATTTCAAAACAGCTCAACTCGCAACAAGCAATGAGTGTAAGTCTCATTGTCTGAGATGCAAAACCAAACACATACACAATCATTAGCATAGGCGTACACATGTACACACAGATGAACTAGTTAACTGATACGGGGTCATATAATGTAAGGCATTTGCATACCCCTTATTTCATTCAAGCATCAAAATATATTTAGAAAATTGATGTTTTTAAGAAGTTTTAATTCAAGTATTAGCCTAATTAAGTTATAAATGATTTAATCTTAGCATACTCAATAAACGTTTAAATAAAAGCAAATTCCCTATAGCTGACATTACCTCGTAAACAATTAGGTTGGCACCATCACTCACTTAAATAAACTTGTCACCAGTTGAACCACTTATATGATGTGAGGGGTTTGGAATTATCCTCAGCTGACAGTCTAACGTTATGCAGCCTACCAATCTACAAATTGTGTCATTGTTTTACATGTCTTAATATCCAAGGACACAAGAAAGAACCCCTATATACATACGGTATGTTTATACAGTAAAAACAAGCAAGGCTGTCTTAAACATGACCAAAAGGCGATCGGGTGGCAGATCGGTATTTTATTTCCGTTCTAAATGTAAGAATGATGTTGGCCAGCTTACATAATGGGAATACCTCTTTTTGATGCAACTGTTGTATAACTAAATCGCTATGTTTGCCATATGCACAAAAAACACTACTTCGAACTGTCGCTCTCTGCCTCTCATCCACTTGATGAGCCTTTGGAAACACACATGCTAACAGGTCGGAGTGGTAGACCACTAAAAAAAATAGTTCTCTCGTTCTCTCCTTGAGAAAAGATTTTCATCAACTTTTACATCAGATGTTAACATTATCCAAAATTCTATTGAAGGATTTTGATAAAGGCTATAACTGTAAGGGCCAGGCATAGCATTAGGCTATGTACATTTACAGGATTAACATTAGTTGCTCAGTCAACATTGCCCAAGTTAACTTAACTCCATTGGAGCATATGAGTGGGAACTGGTAGAAATAAGCAATGAGCCTAACTGTTAGATATTTAAGGAAAAAAACGCTACGGCTGAACTTGTGATTTCAATTTAGTTATCTTTTGAAATCTGAATTAATTTTTTTAAGAATACTGCATTTCCACTTAGCCTGAAAAATGCACGCAAGTCCAGGGCTGTATTGATTCAAATCTATCTCCATGTTTTCCCGCTCTTAGTTAACTCTTTTAGGTTAGCTCAGTAACTAACCTAGCTATGTGCTAGTATGTGGCTAACTTTAGCTAGCTGGCTAGAATTCCTATATTAACCAAAACCTGTGTAGGTGGATGATAAAATCGCTCGTGAAATAACGTATACCTACAGACTCAGCTTATTTTAGCAACAAGCCATGTTGTGCAATCCAGAATTGGTAGAATGATTTCACACACGATGAAAAGATGATTAGTCTTGCTACTTAGCTAACATTAGCATCATTAGAGCATGCTAGTTACCTACTAGTTACCAAGAGCTAAGAGTTAACTTACCCCTGAATTTCTGTGCCTCTTCGTCACTTGTATTCCAGCTTCTATTGGTACTTTAATGAGCCCATCCGTTGACAAACTCGATAAACCAGACATTTTGGCACCACTTTACACGCTTTACACCAGGAGGGCTCCACTGTGAGAGCACGCAGTACCAAAAGGTTTGAAAGGGGGTTATTGTACCTTAAATTGGAGGTAAAATGGTACAAATGTGTACCTTTTGCTGTCAGAAATGTCTGTGTACCTTTTAAGTGCAAAAAAAGGTACACAATTAGTATGTTAAGGTCCACTAGCATACCTTTGAGGGTACATTAGGGACAAGTGTACCTGTAGGGACAGAAATGGACCTGTACTGTACCCCTATTTCTGAGTGTATATGTAATTCCTCCATATTGAACAAGACTTATTTGACGGGGCATCAAGGAAGGCCTCAACCTTTCCAGAGAACTGCCAACCAGTCCTGAGATTTGTTACTAATAGGATTGAAGTCAATAACTGTGACAAAATGTGGTACCAGATAATACTTCTAATGTAAAAATCTCTAGTAGATTGACTTGTAAAGTACACAGTACCTGTACTATAATGTTAAAGAGTGGGATGTACCAACGTGTTTTAGGAACTGTTCTGAACCTGACATACATAAAGTGATATCCTTCTGTCAAGCAAGTCTTTGTGCATTAATACATGACTAGTCCATACCCGGGGAGGCGCGTGCCACAACTCCGCGCAGACTTCCGGGGATGCGCGCGCCACAACTCCGCGCAGACTTGCCAAAAATGTGCATAAACAGCGTAAATTTGGGAAAATGGAAAAATCGGCTTCGTCAGTCCCTGCCTATGCCAATGCTCAATGCCCATGTGCAGTTTCAGATTGATTGGCCAACCCACTGAGGAGCAAAATGGATGCAGACAGACAGACAGACAGACAGACAGACAGACAGACAGACAGAGTTTTCCTCATTTAATAGTAGGATGGTAACAGTCCAGACCTATACACTTCCCAGTGGTGGAAACAAAGTGCACTGTTTGTAAGTATACTTAAATACACTTCTAATGAAGTGAAATTAAAGTACCCTTTAATAAAGCTTACTGATAGTGTATTACAAAGTACTTGAAAATAAGTATACTTTTCATAAGTACACTAAATTACCACTATAAGTATTTGCAATTTAGTATACTTTTTAAAAGTAAACTTTCGTAAAATTTACAATACACTTACAATAAAGTATACTTTTTATAAGTTCACTGAAATACCACTTTAAGTATTGCAAAATTAGTATATTTATTTTTAGTACATTGAAGTTGAACTTAATGACATCTATTTTGAAGTACACTTTTTAAAAGTACATGTTAAATATACTTAAAATTAATTAATTAATTAAGTAAAAGTATACTTGTAAAAACTTTTGTATACTTAAATTATATTTCTAATACACTAAAGTATACTGCTTTTTGACCTGGGCAGTTTGTGAAAACTGTCAAGGGTAACATGAACATCACCATGTCATTCATGCTGCCAAGAGTTACCTTGAGTTAAAGCAGCAAGCAACACTAGCTACGTTTATGCACGGAGTGACCTGGCTATTGGCCATACTATAGTCAAGGTATTATTCAGGCTGTTTCCATGAACCTCTGATACCCTGACATTGAGTCTCCCTGTTCCCATGAATAAACAAGTTAACAGAATATTCCTTTCCACCTGAGGTGTCCAGTCCACAGGTAGAATGGTTCTGCAGCAAAACAGTGTTAATAAGATGCAGCTGCTGCTTCCCCTCTTTGACTGAGCAAGCGGTTACTTCTAATACAGGGGAAGGGAAGAGTGATCCCAATGGTGATAGTAATGGTAAATATTGCTCACCAACATGGATTTTGTTGACATCAAAATGTAGCCGCTATGCAAGTCTGAGTTGTGCAGGCAGCAAAAACCAAAAGTGAAAAGAGAATGATATTTTCATGCCATAGTAACCCATTTAATACTGGAATAAGACAGGCATTTTAACTGGGTTTCTCATAATCAGAGTATGAGATTAACCAGGTTAGTCTAACTGAGTTATGATGTTTACATGCGTCAATTTAAAACCCAGTTTATTTGAGCAGATGGGCTGAGAACAGAATTCTTTGTGCAAGTAAACGCAGCCATTGTGTTACACAGAAAATCTGATGAAGTCTTCAACAAAGTCAAGGTGCCCACTGCTCAGCTGAATGGAGTGAACACGGACGTGACTCAGAAGGCCGCAGCTGTTGTAATGAGAGCTCCATTGTGTGACATCTGATTCTCTTACCCCAGAGCCGAGAGAACGAGAGTGCTGCAGAGGAGAGGACAATCCAAGCTGACAAGAAGTCCATTTCCACTCTGACGCCTGACCTTCGACAGTCCTGGAACAACCACGCGAAGAAAAATCCACAAACATTAGATAAAGATGATTAGAAAGGATGGCTACAGTAGGTATGGGATTATGGGGATGATATTTACATATGTTTTTTTTGCAATGAATGTCCTATGGATAAGTGTTATGATGCACTGTCAGGATCACTGCATGCCCTTTTTGTGAATCGACAGTTTGGAGTTGAGACTGTATAGACCATTCTGTGGGTCTGTGCCCATTACATGCCACTCTCACATCAAATACTCTTCCTTTATTTGGCCTGGAAGAGCCCTCTATGCATTTTAAGTCAGTTTGTAATCATTGCAATTTATCTGCTGCTGCGGTGGAACAAATAATAGTGATTTACTTAATTGAAAACTAAATATTTTCTCATCTGAATAGACAAAATGAATTGAAGGCAACAGCTCTTTGAGGCATCTCCCCTCAGTCGATTAGTTGCACTCCAACAGGCTTTGATAAGAATTAACTCACACTCAATTATTTCTCGCTCTCAAAAACATTTGTGTATTTCAGAGCCCCCAACATACACTTTGAACACACAAGGGCAATTGCCTCCCTGTTCAATGAATAAGAAGTCTTTTCTGAGGTTTAAAGTACCCATCTTTTCTCTTTCTCTCTCTCTCTCTCTCTCTCTCTCTCTCTCCATCTCTCCCTCTCTCACTTTCTCTCTCTCTCTGACTGTCTCTCCCTTTTTATGCCTCATACATACACACACACACACACACACACACACACACACACACAAAAGCATTTTACCCTGCCTAAAATTGATGTTGGCCAATTTGTTTTTCTTTTTCTCATCTATCATTTCCATTCGGCCATCTCCAGATCAGAAGCACCTGCTTGCTTTCGTTTCTCTCTAATGAAAAAGCCAGAACTTCCCGTCTGCTTTTGGGGGTTAGAGCTCAACCTGCAGGTCCTAACTGGGAGGAAGAGAAGTGATTGGTCAACAATGAAGGGCTTCTGCTGGCCACACGACTCAGCGTTTTCTTGGGGACCCTTAATGAGAGCAGACACAGCCTGCCTGACCTCCCCACACTGCTATTACCTAGTCAAATACCCGCCTTAATTGCTTAAAAAATACGGCCAGCCGCAAGAATGTTGATTTGCTGATACATGTTCTTTTATATATTTTCCTTCCTTTGTATTCAAAACAGTTTCTAGGTGATACGATTTGTGGAACAATTGTGTTGTGTCATTTAACAGTTATTAGAAATGAAACACATAAATGCCAGATTGAAAGGCAATTTAATTTGTCATCAAATATAATAGATGGGATCCTTTAACCAGAAGAAAGACCAACATTTTTTACAGCCGTACCCAGCTGCCACAAGTTTTTTTGACCTTGTCCCTCGCCAACTTTTTACAAATGCAAATTAGAAAGTTTGATTTGAAATTTGATTCGCTTTCAGAGACAAGCCAGACACTCTCCCCGCAAGGGCATTAGAGGCAGCTGAACCATTCAGCGTGACCCCGACAGGTAGATTTTTAATGGCTTCTTTCATAACATCATCAAACGACTCAATACACTCAATCCTGCACCAATTTGACGCGAAACCCCATGAAATCAGTCAATGTGCAGAAAATGAAGTTTCAACCTCCATGCAGCCATGCAATTCAGATGTGGTCCTACATCTTAATACCAGCCTAACCCCCTACCCATCTCACCAGTTGCCTGTGGGTTCAATTACTGTAGCTCATAGAAGCTATGTTGTGAACCCATTACTGCTTTAACATTGAACCGCTGATAGAGAGGCTCTCCAAAAGATGCAGATTAGATTATCAACAGAACCTAATCACATCCCAAATCATTAATTGTGCATGAAAATATGGCGTTCCTTTGGCAGTCTGATTAGTGTTGCCTGGCTGGGTGTGCTAAGCGCAGACAGAGCAGACCTCAGCCAAGGACAGACAGGCTAAATCACATCAGCATGGACCAGTAGTTCAGCAGCAGCTTGACATTGTGCGTGTCCAGCACAGAAACCCAAGTATCGTGTTTGTGTGCTTTGTTTCTGTCTCTGCCCTCTTCAGCTCAAAGTCTTCAAGTTTACTGGATCGCTCTGACTTACTACACACACACACACACACACACACACACGCTCTCCCCAGGAGAAAGTTGAGAGACAGAGAGGCAAAACCTTCTTTCAACCTCCACCAACTCCTGCTCATCTGTCTGCCAAGAGTGCACAGAGAGAAAGAGAGAGAGACAGACAGACAGACACATAGAGAGGACGTACCTCCCTCTAAAAAGCCAAGAATCTTTGAATAGGTGTGTGGATTTGCATGAGAGAAAGAGAGCTGTGCTTACCTGTTGAGTGACGCCTAGGCTCAGGAGCGTCTTTTTGTCTTCCTGATCTACAGATGGCTCTCTGAACACAAGTGAGCAACGGAGATGTTAAGGAATGCCAGTGGGACTCCCCCCTCTCTCACTCCTTATTCTAAGACAGAGAAAAACAGATAAAGAGAGAGAGGGAGAGAGAGAGGGAGGGAGAAAGAGAGAGAGGCAATGAGAGAGAATGAAGAATGAGAAGAGAGAGGTGTGTGACTGCCTTAAAGATTCTGTGAAATCTCTATATTTTTAAGGCCATAGTAGAGAAGTGACCATTTCAAAAGTCGCAGGACCTTCTTGATGCCCGCATCTTTTGTCTTAGTATAATTTAATTCATAATGAAAAGCTTGACATAATTGTAGTGAGCCAGTAATGAGAGCAGAGGAGCATGCAGGTGGCTTCTTTCTATTCTGCCTTTCTGGGGAGTATTCAGGACTCCCATTATTTAGCATTTCACTGTGCTGGCTTGGAAGGAGCAGAGCAGCCCTCAAAGATACAGATGCAACATGGATGTCTTCACAGCTGCTAGTTTGTAACATTTATGCTCATACATAATAAATGGAATAGAGAGTATCCACATAACTATATTTCCTATACTGAATACTCCTGGGGTGATCTGCTCCACTGCAGAGATGGAGACGGAGACAGGCCAAAGAATTCACTTTCAACAGCCGAATATTTGATTTCTTGCTGAATATTGCTTTTTTTTTCACACTTTTGTCAATTATATACTTCCAACTGAATGGTGGCTGGAGAATACCAGCATTTGCTCAGTGAAACGTATTGGAAGCTTTTCTAGCAAGACAACTCAAAGGTCATGTTTATTTTCCACATGCATGTATTTTTCATTTGATCTTCACACAGCCCACACTGCTGTAGCTCTGTGTTGACTCAGTGAAAGCTATTTGTACAATGTAAGTAGAGAAGCGGTTATACTGATGTGTCCGTTCTTCCTCTATGGGCTCAGCCATGCAGTAACGATAGACCAGCGCATGTATTGTCTGTGAGAATAGTGCTAATAAGCTCCCACACATACACTGCAGGCAATAAAGAAAGAAGGGTAATGACATACGCCCTTATGGTGCAAGGATTCAAGAAATGTAACCTTGTGTTGTGCATACTGCATGTGTGTCGATGTCTAGTATCTACTGTGTGTGTGGTGTGTGCGTCTTTGTGTATGTGTGGGTGGGTGTGTGTGGCCCAGATGTTAGCAGCTGGGCTGTGTAGTCGGAGCTGGCCCCGCAGACAGTCATTAAGCCCAGCAGCCCAGGGCTGGAAGGTTAATTCCCCCGCCTGGAGGGGTATGGAGGTGGGAGGCAGGAGGAAGGGAGGGGGGAGGAGGAGAAGGGGGGGAGGCAATGGGAGGCGAGGGGGCTGTGAAGCTCAGCACTCAGTTCACACAAACAGCACTGTCAGCAACACGGCTAACAGTGGAGCCGCTCCACTGCCAGACGAAGGGAGAGGAGGGAGAGAGCCGGGCCTGACAGAGAGATGGAGAGAGGGGAGGGAGAGAGAGAGGGGAGATGGACAGAGGACCTGGAGATGAATGGTGAGAGGGGAAATGCGGGGAAGAGGAGGAAAATGCAGTAGGAGGGTAAAAAGAATTCATGTCAGGAGGCTGGACAGGCAGAAGGGGAGATGAAGGGGACAAGAACGAGCAAGGTAATGGAGCGAGAGAAAAGAATGGAGGAAGGAGACAGAAAGATACTGTAAAATGGGCTGTGGAATGATGAATAGAAGACGAGGGTGGAGTGGGGGTAGAGGGGAGATGGGAGGAAGGAAGGCTGACATGAAAAGTTGTTTTGAAAACCAACAGGAAGTCTACTGACTCAGACCAGTGCAGCAGGGAAACCAAGGAGGAAGATTAATCAAAGAAAGCAATAAGCGCTACGGTGAAAAAGCAACACAATATGAGGAAGAGGGAAAAGATAGGGTCACGTCCAGGAGATTGATACAGAAAAGTGGAGCAAGGGGGAGATTGCATGTGACGTATTTGGTATGTGTCTGAGTTCCTGCATGTGTGTGTGTGTGTGTGTGTGTGTGTGTGTGTGTGTTTGTAAGGAAGGCGTGGGCGCACACTGAATCAGTTGGATCACTGTCAGTGATGTGGCAGCTCAGAGCATGGCACTTGTCAAAAGAAAAAAAAAAAAACATGTTTAATTACGAAAATGCAAATGACAGCTTGGGGTTAGTAACTTAGAGCCTAGAGAGACACAGATATTCAACGTCCAATATGTGATCCACACCAAAAAAGAGGATTTAACTCGTTCGGCGCCTCCACAGTTCTTAGGAAGAGGCTTGTTTAATGAAAAAGGGCCTCGGTAACCCTTCAAGGCTTCGGAGGGCTTTGAGAAAGGCCTGCTGAATTGTCTTTGTGCATTGAGCTGGAGAATATTACATCCACACTCTGAGCCCTGGCATTAACTACAGCCGTCCGACCTGATGATCTGATTGGTGCTCCAGCTTCTGTTGCCCGCCACAGTACAGCTGCCATATCAGTGATGCTTCTGTGTTCTAAATCTGTAGACAAGGTCAACATGTTTTTTTTTTTTTTGTGTTTTTTTTCCCTGGCCAATCTGGCTCTCAGTCGACCACGGGAGAAGGAGCTTTAACAGGCAGACGCAGACTGAGAGCACGCATCACCAGAAACTAGGAACGACAATTACAGGCATCACTAAAATGACAGTAGCAAACAGAGATAAGAGGACTTTCATAAGTCTGACAACATAGATAGTTGCTTAATCCCCTTCAGCAACACTCCCTTCAAAAGTCTGTCGTTGTAATGAAGTCTGAATAGGGACACAAACCTCATCCCGGCGCCAGCAAGTTTGTGAGGAGAGATTCTCATGGTGGTCTGCTGTGGTGCGGACGACCCACAGACCGAGTGATGCTACAGCATGTGTATCGGGGTTAAGAGGGATTTGGAAAAACCCAATTAAACACATCGACACTCCCTCCCTGGGCCTCTCTCTGCTGCTCCCCCTCAATCCCAATCGCTGTGTCCCTATGCATGTTGGCATGGGGTTCAGAGCTGCATGTGTGTCTGTGTGTGTGTGTGTGTGTGTGTGTGTGTGTGTGTGTGCGTGTGTGTGTTAGGATGAGGAGGGCTTGGGACAACCAGCTGTGGTGTCCAGATTGGGGAAGGATTATTCCCCAAATCTGCTCCATTTACCTCAGCTGCCTAACAAGCTCCTACATAACCATGTTAATTCAATGATATTGTGACTCTGATTTCCTGCACAAAGCTGTAAATAACAAATAACCGCGCCGCTGACCAATCAGAGGGAAGGACAAGGATTTGCCCTTTGCTTCTCTACAGACAGTGGATGTGGTTTTATACCGACCTGAATCTAGGTAAAGTACAACAAGAGGATTACTATGGTAACACACAAGTCAGAGCAGCTAAGCCAATATGAGAGGATCTATAGTAGAAAACCGCATCAGCAGACTAATAAACTAATAACATTAGATAGCAGGCTGTAACTGATGACGGTATAATACTAATTCCATTACAGTAATATTGATTCCTGGATAGCACAGAGGGGCCGCTGGTGCATGTGATCACACCAGCGCCCGGGAAATAAGCTAAAGCTAAAAAGTGTTAAAGTGTCAGGCTTCTTTGAGCAAGTGGAACTCTTACTCTAATAGATTCCTGCGTGATGTCACGAGGTCAGAGGCTGGGCGGGATCACTGAAACAATATTATTAGGTCACTGAGGGAAGAGGAGCCGGGTCAGATAATAAGACTCAATCCAGCTGAGTGAAAATGCATGGGAGGGAAAGTGCTGACGCCTCCCTCTCTCTCTCTCATCCAATTCCCAGCGCTTGCTCTACGCCACTGATATTCATGCCGAGCTGTCCGTCCACGGCCCACAAACTTTAACGCTCTCCGTCTCCGCCGCCCCATCTATCACCCCGCTGTGGTGATGGACGAATGGAGGGAAAAGGAGGTGTGGGGGGGAGGGGGGGAGGGGGGGGGGGTGCAGAGATGAGGGGACAATATTGAAATTTGAGGTCAGAAAAGACAATTGTTGTACCCAGTCTTGTGTGTCCCATTCACTTATTCATAGGCACTTCTCACCCACGTACGATACACACATAAAAAAAACACGTGCATGCCCATACAATACACACACACACACACACACACACACACACATGCACACACACACAGACTACCAGAGCCTCCTATCACAGGCACTTCAATATAAAGATACACAGAGCTGAGGCAATAACCTGATCCTGGTGAGAGATGTTATAGGCTTTGACAGGCGGGGCTGAGCCACACAGCCCAGGCTGTTCTCCCAGTGTCACTAACAAAACAGAAGGATTAGAGGATGAAACCGAGCTAAATCCAGGCGAGCTAAAAACGGGGGCAAAAACAAGGCATGAACAGAAACAATATTGAATGGGTCCAAAAGGAACCTTTAACAAATGCCATTAAGCAGTAAAATGCCACTTTAATAACAAAAACCCTAGTGCTCTATTATTTATGTTCTGCTGTCCACAAATACATGCACACACATATACATGCAAACACACGCGTGCAGGCCCATATATACACACACATACACACACATCTTTGTACTTCTACCTTCTGGGAGGACTTCCATAGATTCATTCCCCAACCCACAACCCTAACCATAACCCTCACCACTACATGCCTAACCTTAACCCTTTCCCTGTACTAAGCCTAATGTTAATTCAAACCTTAACTTGGGTGACCAGACATCCCTGCATGTCTGCAGATTTCCTCCTCTCCCAACAGCATTAGCAGTATTACCAGGGAGATCTTGTTAATTTTTACCTCAGGACCACAGGAATTTTATCCCGCATTAGAGGAGGAGTGGTAATGTAGTTTTACAGGAGTAATTCAGTGATTTCAATCCCGTGGAGATCAACGTTATTTGTGATTATTACAGAGTGCACATCCCCGCTGGAGTAATAACTACCAGGCAAACACAAAATGTTTCCGGATTAAGGGGACCAGAAAAAAAATCTGGTCCCCTTAACCTTAACCCTAAATTTAAATTAACTCTAAACTAGCCCCTTGAAGAAGTGACGACTGGCCAAAATTACCTCACTTCACAAAAATGTCCTCATTCCGAAAGTCGAAAAACTTCAGCTGGTTCTCACAAGGATAGAAATACAAGAACACATACACACACACAAAATCAGGCCCAAATACACCTCTGCCAACAGATGGGTTTATGGCTTTGTTGAGGTGGACTTTGCCATCGTGCCTATCCCGTTTTCAGAAAATCCACTTTAATTAACATATCAGAGCTCCAAACGAGGCTAAACCTCTTCTCTGCAGACTGTAATCTGCCCAGTTTGAACTGTCCAACCATAGAGCCTACATGATAAGGCTCGGAAATAGAAACACAAGGATAATCCAGTTATACCTGCTCTTACAGTGGACAGCCAAAAGCACTGATCTGACAGGCCGGTCTCTGAAGTGCCACAGCTCTGCATTCTGATCAAACCAAAGTGTTTTGATTTATTTATATCACGTGACTCAATCTGACAGGATTCACCAAGTCATTTTAGCCACACTCTCCAGCATGTGCTCCACTTGAGCAATAAGAGGCTTAAATATATGGACCGCTGGTGGCTCAGAGAGCATGTGCCTTTCTTTTATTCTTCCCTCGTGCCCTCCATCACTTCATTCCCGACCATACAGCTTCCTCCCCACCCCATTTCTCTCTCCTAATCATCTCACCCCAGACCGCCCCACCATCTATAGCACTTCATCCCTCATAAACCATATTTACTTCAATTCTTTCAAGTTTACTCCTAAAACATATTACCCCTCCCTCTGCCGCTCTCCTTCTGAATATCTATTCCTCTCCGAAGGTGTCAGAGGAGCCGTGGCAGGATGACTGTGGTTCCCTCCACCTGCAGACTCACAAGCCCCAGAGGGCCGCCAGGGAAAGTTGAACAGACCAACAGATGGAGGCTATTGTGTGAGGGAGGGTGAGGGAGGGCAGAGTGTGGTGGCCGAGCCGCAAAAAGACGTAAATGATGTAGGGAGGATGTGTGTGCGTGCATGTGTGTTCAAGTATGTGTTTGTATGTGTGTGTGTATGTGTGCACTTGTGCCTTTGTGCGTGTGTGTGTGTGTGTGTGTGTGTGTGTGTGTGTGTGTGTGGGGGGGGGGGGGGGGGGGGGGGGAGCAGGGCGGTTTAACACAAGATGTTTGAAATCTGTTGGCCTGACAGCGTGTCAGAGGACTGCTTGGTTAATAGAGTCTCCTGGAATGTCCTCTCCTGCAGTTTTAATGAACCCCAAGCCAAAAGGCCTAATGAAGCGTGCTCCGTTTGCCAAAACAGTCCCTCAGCTTGACCCCCCCCGACCCCCACCACTCCCACGCCACTGGAGGGGGGGGGGGTCTCCATGGTGACTGGTCTGAAGAGTCCACTGGGCCAAAGTTGTCAAAGGGACAAAGGAGGAGGCTGGAGCAAGTGAGTTATAGAGAGAAGCCAGCAGTCAAGACAAAGGACGTCAGCGCATGTGCCTGCATATGTTTTCAAAGATGGGGGTGGTTTCGCCACTTTTAAGATTTTAAATTTTGCATATTCCCTCTTCTCTTTGTTATCTTGACAAAAAAGGCCAGTTAGCAGAAAGCTGGTGTTTTCTGGCCAAGAAAACATTTTTCTTAACAAGCTCTTCCCCCTTGTCAGCATCCAAAAGACACACATATACACGCAAAGGCAACTATGCACACACACACACAATTACACACATGTATACACACACACACACACACACACACACACAAGTTGGCCCTCATTGCAGTTTAACTGTCCTTTGTTCAAGCCAAGCAAGGACCTCATTATTCAATAAGTTAAGCCGAGGCCAGGCAGCGCTGTGTGTATACAAGGGGGTTGCTTGTGTTTATGGGTGTGTGTGGGGTGTGTGTGTGTGTGTGTGTGTGTGTGTGTGTGTGTTAAGTATGAGTTAAGGACTAATAAAGTGTAAGGCACCTAATTAAACAGTCTTTGTTTACGTTCTATAGCAGTGGTATAAACTCAGCAGGCAGGCACAATACAGTGCGGTATGCCAGGTCGCTATGCTCTCATTTGAATAACTACAGACAAAAGCAATGAGAGAGAAGGGGGCAATCAACTTCAAAAGAATTTCTTGCTTAATTGCAAAAGTGTGAGAAAACCAGCTAAAACAGGGGGGATGAGCTGATTAAAGTTGCATTGAATACACTTTGCAGTTCCATACAACGATGGAGTGCATTCGTTTTTAAGGTAAATTGAAAATCCTCAGTGGATGCAAGTGCAACAGATAACATATAATTTGATTGAAAGTCTTTATTTCCCAGTCTTTATTTCCCAATTCTGATTACATCTTGGCAGCTCCTAAACATGGAGAGTATTCAGCTGTGGCTGAAAACAGACCAAAGGTAAACAGTTTCCAGACTGAATAACTTGATCAATGTTGTTTTTTTTTTGTTTTGCTTTCACAGTGTGACCTGCTGAAGCAAAAACACTATACAGTCTTTGAATAAGAATAACTTGCACAGACACGGAATGGTTCCTTCCTAGAGCTAAACATATAGAGAAACAAACTGCACATGGATGGTTGGCCTTTTTTAATTAGAGGGGAAACATGGATGAGAAATAATAATGAGAATCAGCCCCAATCCCCCCCCACCCCTCCTCCCCCCCCTAAAGAAAACAGGGTGGAAACCTGAATGGGCAATCAGTGCTGTTCCGCCGGTGAACATTCCTGAACTCAGTCTAATGGTGCCATTCATTATAGGCCTTATTAGAATAAACACAGACTTTATGATATAATAACAAATAAGCCAGGCTGCACACACTGTCATAATCGACAGAAATTAAAAGTGCCAAGGAACACTGTTACATTACCGCTGTAGTTGGAATAGCCTCTCTCTCTCTCTCTTTCACACACACACACACACACACACAAACACACATGTGCCCACTGCCCACACATGCACATACGTGCACGCACACACATTGAAATAAAGTAATCAAGGTTATTTAAATGAGTGTGCGGGCTGCATAAACAGTGCAAACGGTGCAGAACATTACGGGCCGAACGTGCTTATGCATTCCTGATCTCGCAAGGTGGTGAGAGGGGGGTTGTGGGTAGGTGCGTCGGGTCCATTCACTGACACAGTTGTAACCACAAGTGCCGCTACAGCCATGATTATGTGCCACACACACCTGGCAAGAAATATGTACACTTTCACATATTCCATTTCCATTTACAATATCAACTACACACATTACATGCATTTAGCATTCAAAGATACTTCTCAATCAAAGATTTAAAAAACTGTTTCTCTTTTTTGGCAGCACAGTTAGGACCAATCTACATAATACACATATACATAATACACACATTATATTCACAGGGAGAACAGGGTGTCAGGGGAAGGAGGGGGTGGAGGTGGAGGTTTAGTCTGCCTGTGTGTGTGTGTGTGTGTGTGTGTGTGTGTGTGTGTGGAACTGGAGCTAAAGGGTTCCTGAGTGCTACCAGCTGACATTCCCCTGCAATCCAAAGACTAATTGATTAAAGAGGTATGAATGTGTGTGTATGGAGGTGCTATTGAGTGTGCATGTGTGCATGGCAAATATATGCCATATGGTCGAGGGATTGCACCTCAATTAGTGTGAATGGGGTAACTGTGCTGTGTATCAGCACCCTCCCTTTGGCACACATACTATGCTCTTGCACCCACAGAGTCACGTTTTGGGATGCCATATACTTCCAAGCCACAAGCTCCGTGTTCAATCACAGACACATCAAATACATATTTCAACACTCATAATCGCATAGAGCACTGGCCGGAGCATTGATGAGAAAAGAAAAAAAATCTGTGGATCCTGTGGTAATTTGTTGGTTTTCAGATTCAGATTCAGATTCCGATTTATTTTCGGCAGGTATATACGAGAAATTTAGCTTGCAAATAGCAGACGGACAAAAACAAAACAATAGCAGTAAAGTGGCATCCAGTGCAATATACAGACATAAGCAATAGACAATAGGCAATAATATTCAAGCATTACTATTAGCAGTTAAAAACGAGAATATCATTAGAAAAAATCTGAATAAAGTATAAAAATTTACAATACGATAAATTAAATAGATTTAACCTCATTATATGTCATCATATAACATCATTATATACAAATATACATATACTGTATGTGTGTGTGTGTGTGTATGTGTACGTACATGCGTGAGTATTCACACAGAGTCAGTGGGAAACAAAGTATTTGTGTGTTTTTGTCCTATTGTTAATCAAAATAGCAGGATAAAATATCACATGGCATAAAACATGACTTTTTAACATTTCAAGGGGAATCTACCCATCCATCCTCCTGAAGTTAGAATCCAGAGAACTAATAGAGCGGTTTCTTGTTTGTACACAGTAAGAGGTGCGCACGCAACCCTGGGGCACAAAATCTGTGCTCAGTGTCTCTGACTATGAGAAGCAAAAAATTGCATTTCACGTTGTGTGATTTGTCATCATTTTTCAAACAGCAGTATAATGTAAGTGCATTCAATTATGTTCCTGAGGCTTACTATCTTGGTGTTATTGTTTAACTTCATCTTTGCAAAGATGCGTTACATTTAGCAAGTTTTACAACTCTTTACATTAGCATTGCTTTTGACAGTAAGAACAATATAGTAACATCATTAGCTTAAAATGCCAACATTACCTTACCCATGCCCTACCTTTTTCTTTTATGTTTTGGCTATTTTGTCTTTTGCTTAGATACTTTCAAAGACAGAGCTACAGATTTAGTTTTGCAAGCGGTCAAGCTATCATGCTTGCTGATTTAACACTTGCTGAACTTGGCTGAACTTCTGGCCATTTTGCATTGTGCGGTGATGTTAGCTAATTGCCATGGATAGCCGTCCTATTTGGAAACACGTAATTTGATCAGTATTGCATCCTTTCCAGTGTTTAGAGTGAGATGATTGTTGTTACATAACCAAATAATGACACTTAAATGAAAACCAAATAATGACAGATGAAAGTAAGGGAAGAGGACACACTATGCACTTATTCTCATATGTCACATTACACCCACGGAAATTGCGGCCAGTCTGCCAACCGAACTGGTCGCCTAATGGCTCACCCTTCTGATCACTTACTTCCAGTCCAATATACTGGGCATTTGTAAGGGGGTTGGGGTTTGTGCAAGAGGGACTGGAACAGTATAATACAGAAACTCTGGGGTGTGCTGCCTCCTAAAGCTCTGCACTCAGAATGATTAGCAGAACACACAGACCTTAGCTTTCCTCCACTGAAAAACAAAGGACGAGTGATGTCCTTCACTGCTTATTTCCTTTTCTGATTATAAAGAACTTCATCTACGTCTGTTGTACATATTTGTTGTTTATTTAATTTACAGATAATATTAAGCTGGCAAGCAAGGTGTCACATTGGGAAGCGTGGATAAATAGGCCTAAAAGTAAAATGACTAACGCTAAGACCGTGAGTATTAGGAACATAAATGAACATACTGTCATAATTTTGCTGTAGGGCGCATATGATGAAAATACAGATTAGAAAAAGAAAATATTTGATTGTATTCCTGCTTTGGCAATTTGAGTCTCCCGCCCCAGGTATGTGTGCTGTGATGCTGCATACTAATTACAAGTGTCTTGAAACAAAAATATTTTCTGGAGCTGCATATTTGACAGTGTATTTGAGGCTGACTTTCTGGATTCGTATACAGACCTTCTGCACCAAAATGAGCATTATTTAGTAGTGCTGTGTTTCATTGTAGTGAGAATGTGCATTGGGGGGCTGCTGTTTGGATGAATCGACGCTCCCAAATTGAACTAATTGCACTGGTGCTTGCCCAGTGGATCCTGTCTGGGACTCAGGAGAGCAAAGAGCCGAGAGCAGGCGGGTACATTACTGAATCAGACTAATTGCTCACACCTGTGCCTGGCCGGTTGACTCTGCTGGGGATTCTGGAAAACGATAAAGTGCAGAGCTGGGAGCGTATGGGTGTGGCAGCAGGAGTGAAAGTTGAACATCCAGGCTGGTGTTCCTCACAATGTCACAGCCTTCACTTCGGTTGGGAGGGGCCACTTAGCATTACTAGTGCAAATGCTGCACAAGAAAGGAGGTATGGGTAACACTTTATTTGGATAGTCCAATGTTGTGACAAACCTGATAGTTACCAACCTGACTTTAGCTGAACCCTAACCCTACCCTGACCCTATTTCTAACATTAGCCCCAACCCTAAGATTAACCGTAGGCCAGACACTGAATATAGCCTACTGTATATACTGTATATTTCACACAGTTATGACTATTACTTGAGACTCAGTAGACTTTTGAGTGATATATTATAGTCACTTGATAAGAAGTTGAGTATCAACTTTTGCCTGTCTAGCTCACTCTAACTATTATACCATACAACTATTTGAGAATGTATTCCAAAAAATATTTTCTTGTGTTTTTATATCAAACTCTCATTACTTTTACTTCCTGGAAAACTGAAAATCTTTAGTGGTGACTTCATTGTGTACCAGGAGGCGTAAATAAAAATTCCAACCAATAGCCATCACAGATTTTTGAACAATCCTGCTTTCCGCCCTTCCCATCAAATCAAACTGCCTTTCTCCAAACAGATATCCCATTGGTTTACACTTTTGAATGATCCCTCCCCATGTTATATCCCGCCCCAATATCCTGTTTCAAAATATATATTATATTAAGGATGCAAGGTGCTATAAAAATGCATTTCATTGTGGCTTTAAGTTTTCAGCAGATGGTATTGGATGTTTTAGGAGTGCTTGTTGAAGTGAAAGTTTAGACTTAGACTTATAGTATATGAAAAAAATAAAGCATTATCTGTCACATATGGACTTCTCTGGTGTATATTTTTGATAATTACAGCTGTTTATCCATTGTTTAAATATCTAATAGCCTAATGTATTTACTGCTTGGTCTAAAACTAGGTTGTACATAGCCAAAATGATCCTGGACTATATGAGAGCTAAAGTATAGGCACAATGTTGAACCCTAAACCCTAGTGCTCAGTGGGTTAACTCTCTATACTGTATTGAAACCAACTGGCCAACATTTAAACCAATGAAACCACACACCAACTCTCATCCATCAGTGAACTGGCACATCATGTCATCCATGTGCATGTTGTTCCAGACCCTGAGGTGTTTCTACAGAATCTTCTCAACATGTTCTTTGTTGATCCAAGACAGGAGTGTTTTTTCTCCTGTCTAAATTAGTGTTCATAAGCTGTAGTTATACAGGAAGAGATGGGGCGTCAGGTCCCACTCAGTAATGGGAGGTGGGTGAATTGTCACCCTCTAAATTATTTCTGCCTTCACAACCATATATTATTACTCACTCTGGCTCTGAAAGCTGACAAATGTGAATGGCTTGTTTTGTCACTAGCGCAAATACCCAACCCCAACTTCCTCCCTCTTTTCAAAAAAATATTGACACACAAAGACATGAGGTGACTTCTTAGGTGCAGTAAGAAACAAGGCAGTCACGTTGGACCAGTAAGCTATGAAACAGATGGTTTGCAATTTCAGTGCAGTTTTCTGCACTCTCTATAGTTACCTGAACACTTGGCTTGAGTAACACATAAATTACATTATATGGTAGATAGATAGGAAGATAGAAAGATAGATAGATAGATATATTTGCTTATAGCAGGGAAATTAACCAACCAAATTTGCACTAATATAATTAATTTTCAATGACTATGTTTACATGGACAGCAATAATCCAATATTAACCCGATTAAGACAATAGTCTGAATAAGAAATTGCCATGTAAACAGCATTTTCTGATTAGCTTACCCTGAATAAGGTCATAGTAGGAGTAAGCATAAGTATTCCGATTTTAGTCGCATTATTGAAGGACATTTGGAGATGTATACACCTTAATCGACTATGACTGTCTATCGGAGTATTCACGGCTTTTTGCGACACAAGCAGCAATCCAACTGCTTGGCGACGCACGCTCTGCCTTCCAGCGGTTGTGAACTTGTTTACAGAGGAAAAAGATGACTGACAGCAGAAAAAAGAAGTCGCAACATTTTTGGGGTGAGACTGAAACTGTCACCATGCTCAGGATTTTGAGGGAAATGGATATCATGGAGTTTTCAATAAAGGCTTAAAATGTCCGTGTGCTCCAGTGATTCTCCTTTGTCCTATTAATCGGACTTTGCTCCATAGCAAGTAAACAGTAATATGAATGGAATAGGACCAATAACAATAGACCAGGAATAAGCAACCAGTATAAACAGCTTAATTAGAATATTGTCTTATTTAGAATAAGTCCAATAGTCGGATTATTGCTGTCCATGTAAACGTGGTCATTGTGTGGCATTAGAGCAATATGGTGATTGCTAATGGTTGCTTTTCTTGCTTATAACCAGGTCATGAGCAAAAAAGCAGCTGAGCCAAACCTGTAGAACTACCTCCACTTGTAAAGTAGAGGTTTACTTACCTTTTCTTCAGGGGTACAACAGTTATCATTACTTCTTTGCTATTTAAGTGTGTTATAATTAAGTGCATCATTTGTCTTCATGCTTTATATTAAGACTTGCATGGTCATATAACTGTGGGGGCATACTTCTTGGAGTAGAGAATGGGGAGAGAAGACAACAGAGAGGAGGTAAGCAAAGAGGGAGAAGATAGGAGAAGGAAGTGAGTAGAAAAAAATGAGAAGAGAGGGAGAGTGCTGAGATAGCTGTTGTCTGACCAGAGGCCTCCTGGGTAGAGCAGAGATGATCTCTGAGACTCGCAGCATGAATCCCTCACACCCTTCACCACGCAGCCAGCATGAGTCCTGCACGCTGCATGCTACACACGCGTGCCTTGTGGCTCCCACACACCGTGCACCGTGAATACACACAGAAACATGCTTGGAGACAGAAAAACACACACACACACACACATACACAAAGCATGGCTCCTAACAAAACCTGCAATTCTGACTGACAGGGTATCCATGGTGTTCTTCCTATAATAGTTCATCCATAAATCAGAAGAGAATGCACATCCCAGAAGAATACTTTTCAATTGGTGCTGGTATGAAGGAAATCAACTTGAGGGAAAAAAAGGAAAAATGTATACCGCACACAATATATTGCAACTACCTATAATAACCACAGATTTATTTTCATCCAGAGTAAAAATAAAAACTTGGGTGGTTATTTTTCCTGCTTTCCATTCAGACTAGTAGTTTAGAGAATGGCACTGTCCTTTATTGTCTATACAGAAACATCAGCATCATCAGGTAATATGACAAACATGCACAACTGTGATTAAAGCACCAAAGTTGGAAATTGATGTATGATGATGTTGCAGTTTGAAATGTTAGAAATACCCTAGATTTATCCCAAGCAGGCAATTATCTACTCCCGTCTATTTATCTGCTGCTTTACCTTGACTCTCACTGGGCAGACAGTGACGGTTATTGCATACTTTTTCACTTTGAGCTGTATGGCATTTTCCCATGGCCATAATATAAAAAATGTGCAGAGAATACCTATTTACAGAACAGTCACAGTGTAAACCATCTGTTCAACTCTATTGTGGCACCTATGTTTTTGTCCCCCATCGCTGTATTTATATCTCTACAGCACAGGCACAATACAAATCTCACTACTTCTGTCCATGTTTTCGCTTGTACAATTGTGTGTAATTGTGGGCCTTGTCTTTTGTTGTTTGTGACTGCACCTTCATTGTATTTGTACCTTCTGGTTGTGCCATCATAAGGTTAAGGCGTCTCTCAAGGGGTGAGATGTACCTTATGTACAAGATATAACAAAGAGAACACCATCTGTATGAGTTCAGAAGGTAAGGAGGTTTGTGTGTACGTGTATTTCTGAGCATGAGGGCACAAAGCCATCCCCTTATGGCCCATTGTTTGGGACGGGTATGACTCTTGCACCCCTCCCCTCCATGTTGGGGGAATAGAGCACAGTCTGGCTAATATTTAACTAATGACTGTGCCTTCCAGCCTCGACCGCCCTCCTCTCACCAACTGCCAGACCTGAGCCATCTCCGCAGTGAACGTCACTGAAGTGTGGCTGTGTGAAATAGAATGGGGAGGGATGGGGCTCTGCACAGTATCAGGGGAGAGGGGTAAGGGAGAAAATAACCGTTGGAGAGCCCATAAAGGAGCTGTGAGTGAGGGAGAGATGGATGCACGGTGTTGTGTGGGAGGCCAACGAGTCCAGCAGTCTGAGAGAATGCCATATGCTACCTTGAGGCAGGCGAAGTCTAGCAAGAGGCGGAGGAGAAGCAGAGTCAGACAAGACTGGCTGGCTTCCATCAGCACTGATATTATATTTCTCTGGCCTTCGCATTTCACATCAAGCAGCACACTTATCCCCCAGTCCTGCTTATAGATACAGGCTGAGCCACTGACAGACATAGAGGTGGAAAACAATGAAGGGGCTGAGAGAGGCAGAGGAAGATCAGGAGAATGAGTGAAAAAGCATAGCTAGATAATGAGGTCTGTGGTCGTCAAGTGGGAGAGACAGAAAGCAAAACAGAGAAATCTGTAAGGGCAAAATAATAAAATGAGTGGAAATTAAGGGGAAGTGGGATAAATTAAAGTTGAACAAAGGAGAGAGGGGAGAAGAGAAGAGGGATAGATGGATATAGAAGATGCTGCAGGGCCGATTCTGGTTGTGGTGCCACCAATGTGGACTGAAGTCCCTGGTGCTGCCAGGCAAATGTAGTATTAGTCACTTCAATAATTAATCACCCTGGGAGCATGTAGTAGCAGCCATGCACTGACCCATTTCTCTAACATTTTTTCTCAACACTAAGATATACACAGAACCCCTCTTCTTTCATACCTTCATTTAGTGAAGTGGGGGTGCAGGCCCAAATCCTCTGGGTCAAGCCTGGTCATTTATTAGCCACATTTCTCAGGAGAAATAAAAGTCATCTCGCTGCTCTTCTCTGAGGCTGGAAACCATGCAGAGAGAGAGAATAGCGGCCTCGGCTCTGGCCCAATAGGCCGAGCTGACTGTCTGTCCTGGTGAAATATGAAGCCCATATGTAGGACGGCCATCTGAAAGAGGGGACCCAACAGGGCTCCTTCAGGCTTTGATGCTCATCACCACAAAAGCAGATGGTGGTGTCCTGGTCTTAAAACTTTTTTGCGACCACCCCCCTCTTCTTTTATCCAATCCTATCCGGCCTATTAGCCCCCTGCCTGCCGTGGTCTAGCAGCCTATGCTTAGCCCCCAGGGGGCTTCCAGAGCTATGGAATGAAGTCAAGCATCCCCATTGACACAAGTCTCACTGGATAGCTTTGAATAGAAGTCAACCGAGTGAAAAGGCATGTTTTAGAGGACAAAATGGAATAAGGTGTGGGGTGGATCAATACTGCAGGGTTGTTTGGACCTGAAATGCTTTGCTCTCTGTGCGCTCAGACAAAGCAGTGCTGACTGCAGGTGGTAAAGAATTTTTCCGGACATTGGGTAAAAAGTAACAAAGGATGTTTAATGGAAGAGAAACCTCCATGCATCTGTCTGAAAGATTGTGATCAAAGCAGAGAGACGACCCACTGTGTGTTCTCTCCATCTATTCTTGCCCCTCATCGTTGAAACAGGCTGGATTTGTCACTAAGGTCCAGTCCTAACCTGTGTGCTGCCTGCACCCAAGCAATTTCTGCACCAGGAAGGCAATCAAGGACTTAAAGGCAGACACAATGCAAATAGGTCTGAGAGCCCATCTGTAGTAATCCAGTAGTCCCTCCTGCACCAGTCTGCTCTCTGTCTCAACCTCTCTGTGGCACAAGCCAATTAACTGTTTGATTCAGAGCCAAGGATGAACACCCTAATTGATTACATGGCGATAGTCGATTCAATTATCAATTTAGGCACAAAAAGCTGAGCAGAAAGGCAAAGCCCGGAAGTTCGGTAAATTAGTTCCTCAGCAGCTTGGCAGCACAATCGCTCTGTATGTTTGTTTAAGTGCAGGGATGAAAAGTAAAGAAGGGAGGGAGGGAGGCAGAGGAAGAGAGGCAGGAAGACTGACAGTTAGCTACTGCTGGTTGTTTACTTGCAGGCTCTGACTTACACTTCTCCTCTGCTTCTTCTTTCTCCACAACACAGACATTCCTCTCTGCCTAAAGCACACAAAGAAACACACACACGCACACACACACAGACAGACAGACAGACAGATAGATAGACAGACAGAAAGACACACATATAAACACACACAAACACACACACTGGCATTTGCATGAATACAAATACCCAAACACACAAATATATATTATATATTTAAATACATGCAGATATGGCCACATTCACACTTGCATACACATGCATACTTGCACAAATGTATAACACACACCCCCCACCACCACACACACACATGATACACATACTTATACACACCTACACATATTCAAACACATACATATTTAAACAAATATAAACACACTAAGGCACTTCCACTCACTCTTGCACACACTCACAATTGCATACACATGGACACACCCCAAAGACACTCACACATAAACACAAATAAAAAAACACAGGTATTCAGGGGTTTGCACTGGTTGCATCTCATAAAAAAACACTCCTCTTTTTCATCATCATCCCTGTGATTCTGCTTTGTTTACTCTGTCATGGAGAGTTGCTCTGTTCGATCAGGCTGGAGAGGCGCGAGGTTGGGTGGTTGTGCTAACGAAGTCTCAGTGTGCCGTCTGTCGACAGGGTAATTTCCCAGGGTGCCTCACTCCTGCCCCGCATAGCTCCGCCGGTAAAGACAGGAGAAGATCAGAACCTGAGTCATTGGAGAGGAGAAACCAAATAGTTATGGCTGAGGCAACCTCTGAAGAAGAACATCCCTCTCTTTTCATTCTCCTTCCTCACTCCCTCAGCACCTTCCACTGTCGACTTTCTGGTTGAAAGAGAAAGCCACTTTTCTGTCATTATGGACCCTTATTCAGACACTGATGACTGCTCATATGATGACAAATAAGTTATACCCCCCCACCCCACCCCCCATCATCACCACCATCTACCAGGAATGGTCCAACAACAATGAGCAGGATGGAGACATGGAGGGAGCAGAGGAAGAATGTGCAGACTGTTGGGAGACATGGGGAGGGTCTCTGTGGTGGAGGATTATAAAAGAGTTGTTGGGGACACAGACAAAAGTGTGCCAAAGGGGCTTCTCCATCAATCTGACAGTGTCCTCCTTGGCCCAGCATGGTTTTTGGTGAGGCTATGTATGTGTATGTGTATGAGGGTGTGTGGGGTTTTGGGTGGATGTAAGGGACTGCAAGGGGTCCTCCCAGATGGTTGTATCCCACTGCTGGTAGGGGGTCTGCAGACTTTATCTAGGGCAGGCAGTGGGTCTTTTACACCCTCCACACACACTGCCCTGCTCCGAGCCCCAGGCCCACGGGGCTGAAGTTATGAGCAGGGCAGGGTGTCCCAGTGCAGGAACAATTCCCTGTTTCCCTCCAGTCCTTTTTACTATAGAAAGAAAAGACCTCAGTGACAGCCAGTGCTCAGAAACTCAGGGGACTGAGAAAGCTCAGTCTGTTCTCTGGCAAAGGCTATCCTCCCTAACTGCCACACACACATTCATACGCACATACATGCACACATACATGCATGCACCCACACACACATACCCACATATACACACAAATGCCCCAGCATGGCTTCTCCCTCCGTTGAGGGCTGTAGCTGGTCCAGAACATCAGCCTTATTGGAGAGGCTTAGCGAGGGAGAGAGGGAGAGTCTGAGAGAGAAGGAGCAAGAAAGAGTGAGAGAGAAACAGAGAGACATACAGAGAGATGCCAGGAGACACTGAGCCACAATGCATTCCTAATCGACTTGCTGCCGACTTGCAAATCCAGCACTCTCATCTGGGCTATGCAATGTCAACCGTGAGATGTACAGAGACAAACCGAGGGAGACAGAGGGAGAAGTTAAGCTAGGGAAGGATTGGACGAGTAAGCAATGCAGTGAATAACTATTGTTTATGGGGAGAGGTGGACAGGTTCTAGATTTAGGACAGTGTGCGGCTGCTGCTCCTATGCATAAGGTGAATTCTAAAAGTTGTTCCCCTCAGTGTCCTCCACATTGCCACCTTTTTACCACTCAAATCTCCAGGAAGTCATTTTTCAAAGAGGCCAGTGTGTGTCAGTGTGTGTCGGTGTGTGTGTCGGAGCAGAGGGGGGGTATTCTTTTATCCTTTGACCCAGATTCGAGGGAGAGCTGAACAGGGGACATGAAAGACACGGACCTCCCAGCGGAGCCGGGGTCATATGCAACCTGAACACAGGCACACACCGGCACAGCCAGTAGAGCAGAAAACACTATTATGCATACATGCAGTCCATACACACACACACCATATGATACGCATGCACACAAAAACGCAGGCGTACACATTGACACACAAAAACACACACACACGCAAAATCACATAATCAAGATCATGCCAAACAGGACATCTCGCATGAAAATGATGTCAATCAGACACACCTGCCACAGCTCCCACACGGATAGCCTGTACCTTCTCTCCTCCACGCACATGCACATAACATAATAAGGTCTAATGAGGGAACATATAATCACATATGTGCACCCACTGATTATCATGGACAAAAAAAGATTCATAAAGAGAGCAGCACCGCTCTGCACAACTGCTGACACACACATGAATATTCACAATAGCATGCAAATACTGTACACATACACACATGTACATTCACATACACATATTCATACACGCAATTCTGCATGCATGACATGTTTCTCTCTCCAACACACACTACCAAAACAGGAGAGCACGAGTGTGTCCAGTAGGTGTAAGCATGGCAAAGGTGAAGGAGAATAATGTCTTTCTCCTCCATAGATGCACCCTAACCTTCACCTAACAGCCTGCAGTTAAGCTGGCGTGGATGAAAAGAAATGCATCTCTCACAAAAGGACAAAGGGGAGTGTGCGTGTGTCAAAGGCAGTCTCTCCCGTTCTGGACATGAGAATAGGGGAGACATGAACAGATAACAAAGGACAGAGAGAGAGAGAAATAAAGCCGCATGATGTGGCAAGGATGGAGTAGACATACATAATGGGATAAAAATGTGTGTGTGTGTGTGTGTGTGTGTGTGTGTGTGTGTGTTTGTGATACCCTAAGGGATGGAGAAAAGTGAAAAAAAGGACAGAGTAAAAGGGAGAGATTTTCAGAGGGAGGTGGGTTACAAACAGACAGAAACCTGGATGCACTTGAGACACTGTTGGGCCTCGGCCAGTGTTAAATATGGTACCTCACCTACAACCAGATGGTTCCTCACTTCTGACCCGCTGCCACCCCAACGCTTCCATCCCTCTCCCCCCTCACTTTTTGTCTCTCCAACAGGCTGCTACCTCTCCCTCAGGGAGGGTCATGGCTAAATGCTGTCATTTCAGCAACTCAATGTAGTGCCACAACCTACTGCGCTGTCACTGGAAAACATAATCTTTACTCTTGATATGACTGACAGTCTTTGGCCAGGCTCCTATGACCACTCCTTAAGACCATTGAAGTCCCTTCAGGTACACTTCTTGTTAGAGGTGACAGGTCAGCTTGGAGACGAAAGCCATTACCAGAGCAGAAAGCATCAGACAGTCTCCTGCTGGTATAAATTGCCACCAAACACAATGGCTCCAAGCCAAGGAAGTATTCTGGGAAATCTAATAGCACCATTTCCTATCCTTGCAAAGCTGCCTTGCTGGTAATTCCGGTGAAATTTTCTTTACCTCTCATAAGAAGCTTCTTTGGCTGGATTTTTTTAGAGTTGAGGAGCTGTGTTTTCTAAATTAGTTTATGGAGTACATATCAAGGGTAGGAAATGAACGAGGCTTCATGTCCCATAGAACACCTGCCAATATTTCTGCTGCATCTCGCTTTCATTTCCTAATCCCCCACCAAGGAGACTGGACAATCCCTCCTCACCTATTTTGTAAGCGCCTCTCTCCTCTCTTCCTCCTCGCCAGCCAGAGTGAAGCCTGGGAGCTTGGCCACATGGTTCAGGCCTGGGCTACAATGCACGAGGATGAGGGGGGATGAGGAAACTACTGGGGGGGGGAGGCATAAAAGTTCCTTTCTTCTCCTCCCTTGCCTCTTTCTTTGAGTCAGAACAGAGGGTTGCCACGGCGATGAGGTTGGTCTGTCTCCCACGGCGTGGTCTGGGAAGTGCAGCAGCTTGCTCTGACATTTACTCAGGCTGGAGGAAACAGAGAAGATAGAAGGGGGGAGAGAGAAAGAGAGAGGGAGAGAGATGTGTTAGCAACTGGAAGCTGCAGAAAGTCAATGGATTAAACCATAGCACCTGTAACATCAGGGGGCTTGACACACACTCGGAGAATTGGCTGTCACTGCCTTTATCTACCCCTTTTATCTTCTTCTCCATCTCCATTCATCCCCAGCTTCTATTCCTGGCTTCTCCTTTCATTTGCTCTCATTCAGGCCTTGCCAGAAAGTCAGTTAACCAACACGTATTCCCATCCAAATCATCTCTCCCCACGACCAAACTCATGCACACAACCAACACACGGACATGAGAGCATTCAAACACATCAGTACACACGCGCACACACACACACACACACACACACACAGAGCCATGGCCATGGTACTGAGAGGCCAACTGCCAACAATGCCAGTAAGGTCTGTAGCCAAAACTAGGACGCTTGGGCAGATATTCTACTGAACACAGCTCAAGGGCTTTTGTTTCACATTTCAACACAGGAAAAGTTGAGCCAAACAAAATAACTGTTGAGCAGATTCCTTTATATTGATTGCCTTTTGTGCATGTGTGTGTGAGTGTAAATATGTGTGCATGCACGCTTGAGTGCGTGCACAACCATGTCAGTGCTTGCATGTGTGTGTGTTTCAGAGGTGCGATGATACTGTATCTCCAGCCAACATGGAAGATAGCCTCAGTGTCAAAAAAATCCTCTGAAACTCACACACCCACAACAAGAAGTCAAAAAAACACTTTTCTGCTTTATCAAAAGCCATTCAAATGCTATCTGTTTCTGCTTAAAGGAGGCAACAGCTCTTCAGGCGGCCATATCAGCAAATACAAGCGAGGAAATGGAGGTAAAGAGGAAAATGATTGATGTGATGTGGGCAGAAAACACAAGCTACAGTACAGCATGCTGCTAGATTTAAAGGCATGATACTCTTCTAATGGGCCAGTTAGCATAAAACACATAAGAGGCACAGAGAGGAGGGGGAATGCACCACAATATGTCACTGTACCACAAGGCGAGTCAGTATCCAACATGCGGCATGATTGAAATGCAGTATTTTATGAAACGCATCCATATGTGGCACTTTAGGAACTTGAGAGAGACTATGCGACTATGCTAATGTGCACTTTTCTTTCTGACGTCGAAGCACACAAGGCCCTCTGTCAGTTGTGAATGAGCTTTGTATTTCCCTGGCTCTAGTGGAAATGTTCTCTTTTAGCCTCCCTCTGATTTCCTCAGCATCTAAATAAAGACAACTTCCATAGGAATGCAAATACTCAAGGCCACCATTACCCCCATGCACAAACACACATGCACACACACATAGGCCCACACTCACATTAACAAACAAAACATGCACGTATGCACACACTCTCTCTCCCCATTCCCGCTCTTCATCTCTATATTTGAGTGACTTAATAAGAAAACAACTGTAATCTTGTTTAAATGCTATTTTTTTTTTTACATAGCCCCAGGAAAAATAAAACATTTTGTTACCAATGGTATTTGTATTGGTAGTAGCAGTACTAGTAGCAGTGAAAATAGTAGGGTTAGTAGTAAGGGTAGTGCTAGTATTGTATTAAGACACATGGACTCTCTCTAATGTGTTTCAAAAGCTTTTACATCTAGATTAATCTATTTCTCCATTTGCAGATTCCCTACCATGGATTCATGCAGATATGGCCACTAGATTCTTTTGAAGACACAACATCTCTTCAGCACATGTGGTCATAGAGTGTCCTAGAGTCATTTGTGGATAAAGAACGACCAAAAGATGCTTTTTAGCAGCCTATGATCTTATCACTCGCCGGAGGCACTTTGCTACAGATCGACGGGGGTCTGGAACTTGTTCCTCTCTGCCACGCGTCCCCTCTACCTCTCAGTCTCAGGGGGTCAGTCATTCTGCCGAGGCTGAACTCAGGGGGATAGAAGCAGCAGGAGAGAGATGAGCCTGGAGGGGATCTTCTCACCCTGAGACGAGTGATTACTTCGCCGGGACTAAGTTATGCTAATGCATTCATCTCCAAAAGCACCGTGATTATTTAGAGTTCCTCACCAACTGTTTTAGATTTTGCTCGCTTGCTATTTTATGCAAAGATGCTTTTTTTCCCCTTGTGCTCCATCGGCACAGCGCTTGCCGAGCTGAGGGAGATAAGGGGGGAGAAAATTCAGAAGATCGTTGAATTCTTTGCCCTTATTTTAATATGCCCTTGATGTGTGAATGAATGCAAATCAAAATATGTCTACTTTTTTCTCCTGAAAGTATCGCATGTTGCAATTTTACAAAATGACAGTGGAGTGGAATGGAGCAGATGATATTGCATACAGTATATCATTTCCGTCATCACTTTCTCTGGCCCTCTAAATTGCCCTATGTTTTATTTAAAAGGTTCCTACACTTTCCCTCTCATCCATAAAAACTTAGTGTATTTCCATGTCTGCCTCAGAACTGAACCCCCTGTTGTCCCTGATTTGGTCAGCTTTGATGCCACGTTCTGCCTGGTGTTCCGCATGCCGTTTGCGGCGAGGCGGCGTCCTGGCCGGGCTGTGGTGCTCCTGTGAAGCAGCGTCAGGGGATATCAGCGTAATACCAGGCTGAATATGTTAGAGCATATTCCCTCTAATCCTGAGCACACTGTAATCGGAGGAGACTGGGCTTCCTACTGCTGTGACAGGGCCGCGCAAACACACGCACACATGCCAGAGGTCTGCTGAACCGTGCAGAGGTGCGGCGGGTGAGGGTGAGGGTGGGGTGCGGAGTTGGAAGAAAGAGGAAATGGGCATTGGAAGGGTCTGAGGAGTCAAGGGACTTTGCAGTGGAGAAAGAGGAAGACAGTAAATGAGTGAAATCCAGTGAAGGAGGAGACAGGGAAGGAGAGGAGAGGAGAGCAGAGCAGAGGAGAGGAGAGGAGAGGAGAGGAGAGGAGAGGAGAGGAAATAATGTGCCATCAGAGACAAAATAAGAAAAAAGGGATGGGAACAAGGTACACAGGAGCGAGGAGGAGGTGAGAAGGGCAAAATAAATCAAGAAACGAGGGGAAATAGAAGAAGTTGCGGAGAGATTTAGAGGGATTCTGAAAGCCGCAGGGATTTGCAGAGAATTTGGAGGAGATTTCTGGAAATGAGAGCACTGCCCAGATGCGCTGCAGAAAGCGGCATCTGCAGCATTAATTACAATAGCCCCCCCTCACCCCCACCATACTCCGCCACCTGTTTCCTTTCAATGGCCCCGCTATACGTGAGTGAAATCCAGGAATCCACATTCAGCACTATAGCTGATGCAACCATAGAAAACCTGCATCCTCCGCCTACCACCCCCACGCACCCACCCACCCACACACACACACACATACACACACACACACACACACACACACACATACACACCACCACAAACAATTCCCTGCGGGTATCTTGATGTCCTATCTATTAGGAAGCGAAAGTGAGAAACAGAGCAAATAAAAGCTCTCTGTCACCTAAGAAGTCTTGTCCATGCGGTTTGTTTCTCTCCTGCTGTTGAATTGGATTCGGTGAGTCAACCGCTTCACTGATGGAGAGATTGCTGGCCCCAAGAGGACAGAGGCCCACTCTGTTTGCTGCGTGACGTGCACACTGCCATGTCAGGGCCGTGTTGTGCCGGTGTTGCGGCCGTTATGTGCTGCTGCTATCTGAATCCCAAGATTACATCTGTTCAGCCGGGATTGTTTTCATGCTGCTCTCATGGAAGGATTGTCAAAGTGTATCACAGATTAAGCTCAACCTATTTCACAACATTAGGTCCAGCAACCGGCTACGATGTGGGTCAAATCTTTACCTTCTAAGGTCTTGGGGTGAGCGAAGGACACTGTCCGCAAAATAACACAGATTGGAATATGTCAAATGTCTCTAAAAGAAAGATTTGCAAAGAGGATTTGTGGTAAAAATAAATAAATAAATAAAAAAGCACGAGATCAACTCTCAATGTCTGTAGATTTCCCTCATAAGACCAAGTGGTAAAGGCCTGGGCTTAGCTGAATGGAGGGGGGGTGCAAAAGCATTACAAGCCTCTTATAATCGAAGATCTCCGCCAGAGAGAGCGTGCTCATGTGACTGACCACACCTCCCTGCTTAACCCACAGGCTGTCAGCTCCATTGCCCCTCCTGGCCCAAATACTGCTGGGCTATTCCAACAGATCAATTAAATAATTTAGTGGCAATTTAGAAATTACGGTTAGATGCTGGTTAGATGTTGGATCAATGGTATGGATTCCAGAAGTCAAGGCTGTTTCTGACCCATGGCTGTCAAACTAGCAACCTTTTAAAACGGAAACATCCAGCATGTTTCCCTGTGCTCCTGAAAGATTCTCTTATATGTCTCTCTCTCTCTCTCTCTCTCTCTCTCTCTCACACACACACACACACACACACACACACACACATATGCACGTATCGGGACGCAGGGCTGGAGAGCCCATGCAGGAGAACGGTATATAGAGGGAAATCAACAACAGGGAAGGGGATGTAAGAGTAAGCTGCTGTGAAAAATAATATCAATAGTTATAATACTAATGAACAACAACATAGAGGCAGAATACAGATAGAAAACTACATTTCCTTTTTTTTCCGCTTGACCTCCTGCTGAGATTCGGAGGCTTTAATTCTCCCGGTGATGTTGGGATCCAAACAGCTACAGTGAATAAACAAGATTACCCATTTGAACATGCCAGTAAATCTTATCATATTGGAGCAGAGAGGGAGGCTGGGAAACAGGACCAAAGCAATAAGGTTGACGGAGGCCAAGACACAGGCAGCCATGGCTGTTGAACACAATTCCCCCTCCAAACAAATCTTCCTATTTCCTGTTTTGACTTAGCTGTTGTTCTTCGGTTCTGGAGAGACAGTGATATTTTATATGTCCTAGCAGCAAAAAAAAATATTCTTCATAGGCACGAACCATGTACTGTTTTAAATATCATTCCTTATCAGAGATCAAGAATCACTAGAGTTGCAAGGGAGGCTTCATTCACAGAACCAGCTGGATTTTATCCCCATGTTCTTTCCCTCTAACTTTCTTGATACTATCACAATGTAAATCTTACCCAAAAGCTTAGCAAAATGGAGCTCTTCAAAGGTTGCTGGGAACAATGTCTTTTGAGAAAGCTATGCTGCCAGTGTGCTCGTGGTTGCTTTCATCAGTTTGAATCGGATTTGATGAAGATAAAGGGGGAAATCTAACTGGGTCTCTATATGCCTAGATTCCAGCCTAATTGTCTTGCTCAATGTAAAGGGATACAGCGCAAAAGCCTCTTGACGTTAAGCGGCCTTGTGCCAGATTGGGAGCTTAGCATCGAGGTGGACCGCAGGCTGTGCAGCGCGCTGCAGGGCTGGGCATGATGAAGGTTGGGGAACTCAGAGGCTGAATGCACCAGGCTCCACCAGACACAGAGGCAGCGGGTGGAGCGGTGCCACAGATGAGGAACCAGGGTTAGTCAGGGAGCGATTCTTGATGGAGAGAAAAGCCATCATGGACGTCATGCTTCATCATGATGAATCCTTGTGACTGAGATCATCAGAGGCAGCTTTTATGGGACCATAACCGGTAAATAAGATGATTACAAGAGCAAACATAATGTGGGCTGGGGGCTGGGCAAGAAGCATCACTGTGCTAAGCATACTTGACAACAACAGCGATAAAGGATTTGGGGCTTATATATGAGAGTAGAAAGATGTGGGTGGTGTTACCACAATATATTTGACATGAACATGCAAAAAAAGATTACGAAAAAAAGTAACTGTCTGGAGCACACCCCCCTCCACGTTATACAGGGATGACAAAAAGAGGGGGAAAAGAGAGATTTTTTTCTGTTCCTCTGTCTCTGAACAGACGCTGATCTTCTCAAATCCCTGTGTATCTCATGTTAAATCCGTGTAATGTGGATTAAGACCTGTTGAAACATATATATAGTTATATCACAGGAACAGATTGGGGCAGACTTCCTTGCCAAATAAATCCTCACTTGTATGCCCTGGAAAAAAAACATTGAAATTACTCCAAATGAAGGTCAGGAATAGCAATCATTACAGAACACATACAGACACAGGCAAAGTCATTCAAATGTGTAGATACATGACGGCACACACACGCACACACACACACACACACACACACACACACACACACACACGCACACGCATACAGTTGTATTGACATGTGCACACGCACGCACGCACACTCACATAAGCACAAACAGGCATCCACCATGCTACTTAATCTAGGTTCTCTGCAGCCTGCGTTGCCTCCTGTCCATTAGGGCAAGCTTTTCTCCCAGCATGCCACCAAATCCTTTCCTCTTTAGCTCACCACTGTATAAAGAGACACAGCTTCCCCACTATTTTCCCACTTAGTCCCACTGTCAGATGGTCAGTCCTTCTCTTTCACTCACTCACTCACTCACTCACTCACTCACTCACTCACTCACTCACTCACTCACTCACTCACTCACTCACCTTTTTATTTATTCACTCTAAAATGTATTTTCTATTGCTACATTAGGCCATCCAAGTCAAGGCCTATGGGTGCTACTTGCTTTCTGCTTGCACCATGGCTCCTCACCATGAAGAGATTTCTGCAGCCTGTGTTTGGGAAGCTGCGGTCTGTATGAACAGCATATGCAACTTACGTGCATGTTATTGTTTACCGGTGTAAAAATATGTGGCTTGCCATAAAGAGAAAAAAACACTGACTGCTTACTGAAGAGAGAAAAAAACAACAACATACTCTCCCGCAGCAAACACAGCAGCAAAGATATGTAAATATTTTTCCGAGGCAGGGAAATTAATAAATAACCAGCTAGCCCTTCCCTGCCACGTGTGCTGAACACCTGCTAGATGCTGCGGATCTGCAGTGTCCCAACCTGTGATGTTTTCATCCTGCAAATAAATAGCAGCCAGGTGAAAATGGTGTTTTCTCTTGACTCCACCAGGAGACTGGGCTCAACCCACCAAAAGAGCTAGCAGCTGTCGGCCGCCAGTGAGCATAAGGCTGGAGAGCTGGTGAAGTAATGAATATACCAGATCACTGCGACTTAGGCTCTCTAAAACCTGCTTGGAATAATATTTGTAAATATATCGCAATTGTGCTGGTAATTCTTTGACCCCCCCTCCTCCCCGCCTGCCTGCCTCACTCCCTGTCTGATACCTTTTGATCCCATGAGGAGTAGGAGGATGAGTGAAAGAGGGAAAGATAGACAGAGAGGGGGAGAGAGTGAGTGTGTCTGTGTGTGCATTATTACATGCACACACATGCTTGTTTGTGCACGAGTCAATATGTTGCCAATGACTATTTGCCTTCTCCATGTACATCTCCAGAGTGTTGTATACGTGTGGCCCTCATAATATGTCAGCGCATGGCGTGTTCCCCATGACATGATTGTGTGTGTGTGTGTGTGTGTGTGTGTGTGTGTGTGCGGATGGAGAGAGGGGGGTGAATAGCTGTTTTGATACAGCCACTGATCCAGTCTTGGCAGGGAGAATGACCATGCTTATTGAATGGCTGCCTGAGTACTCTAATGAGGTAATATTACCACCACAAATGATGAAAAATTCATGTTACAAGTTGGTGTTGGTGCAGACGGCTCTCAGGAATTTCATTTGCTGTTTGATATTCTTACTTGCCAGCTCAGCAGGCACTATTGTATGATTGGAACAGAAAAAAAACACACTTAGGGCTGAAAGCCCAAGCTATTACGGTGAATAGCCTGTAGACACAGCAACACAACTGGCCAAGTGTGTGTGTGTGTGTGTGTGGGTGCGTGTAGGTGTGCGTGTGTGTTTGTGTTTGTTTGTGTATCTGTGGGCAGGAGTGTGTGAAACACAGGGCAGTGCAGGTGAAGGCATGCATACTGAATGCTAAGTGATCGCCCTGTCTGTCTCATTGGCAGTGGAGAGCTTGTACGGCTCTGATAAGTGCATTTATGGAAAAGTCAGTGCAGCTTTATCTCGTCATTGCAGGTTAGATCACAGATAAAAGGATTGGGCTCCAAAAAGTAAATAAAAAATCACGCACGAGATAAGACACCAGCTCCTGAGCCATACCAGCTTGCTCCAAACTCACACTGCACCATGACTGCTCATCAGTATGGCCCCTATCACTAACCCACGGCTCTGTATGGGGCCTCACTAAGAAGGCGAAGGACAGTTCAGATAACATTTGACTGGAGAAATCACTGATGCTAGATTGTACTGCTTACAGTTGGGCTGGGCTGATTTTTGAAGTCACACGCAAAAGCCTTTCCCTCTAGGCTGCAGTGGCACAATCATCCTGGGTAAGCATTTGCTGGTATGTAAATTCAGACAGAATACCTTGAAAGCATTTAATCTCACTCTACGTTTTTTATTCCTACTGTTTTCACACACTCAGGTCTCTATTTCCCTTCCTCATCCTTCTCTTCATCTGTCTTCTTCTCCCTCTCTCAGCTCCACTCCTTCCTCTCATCCGCCTCAACATGTCCCTCTGAAACCCTTTCTCCCTTTTTAATACCCCCGTCCTCTCTATGCCCCCAACCCTCTCTGTCCTTCCTCTCTCCTATGTGTCGGAATAAGGTTCCAGCAGTGGACCCTTGGGGCGATGGTGATGGAATGCATTTGGGGGGCCGGCAGCTTTCTCTCTCCAACCTGCATGCAGAATCATCCCAATGGGGAATCGCTGGCTCCTGTTTACAACACCGAGAGGGGGTGCGAGCACCATGGAATCACCATCGCTCCCCCTAAAACCCTTGGCAGATAGGTCTGCACAATTGCCCCCAGTTAAAACGTTTTGCTGTTGGATAAAGAAAAAAGCTGGGGGAAAATGGCTCAAAGTATGCTGGCACACATCCAGTCACGGTGGAAGTCTGTTTTTTTTTTTGTATTCCTGTTTCATGTTTCTTGACTTAGAAATTTAATTTATGAGTGTGACAGAAGAAGAGATGCCTTTATAGTGGCAGAAACACATACTGTACATATAAGGCCTTCTGGAATTAAGTCATATAGGTACAGACAGACACCCAAAAAGTAGAGTCAGCAGCAGAAAAGAGAAGAGAAGGCCCACAACAGATAATCAATACATATACTGTACATGCACACATACATGTGGAAGGGAGATATGTGTACAACACTCTCTCTCTCTCTCTCACACACACACACACACATGCACACACACACACACAATGCTGTCACAAATTGCTGCTTATTCTCTCTGGCAGAGTGCTCAAGAGATTAAGCTCAGGGTAATTTATAGTACTTTTGGTGAGACCAAATGTTTTACCCTGGTTTCCATTTAAAAATCCAATTTATTGATTTCCACTGTGGAATTTTTTTTGCCGAGTGACCCTGGCAGTTAAATATTCATAAGCCATTAAAAATAAAAGATGCACATTTTGTACGTTTGACCTGTTGTTATGTACAGCAGAGTCTATAATCTGTTCAATCCAGCATACTGTCCCACTCAGAGGTGAAGCGGGTGCCGTTGTGAAAACAGAAAAACACCATTAGTTTCCCACATGTTCAGTGTTGATTAGAACTCGATGAAAGAGACACTGCAATCTCCTCATTTGGCAGATAGAGAGGCAGCCGAATATCTTCATAACATTATTCTGCTGTTGTTGTTGGTCCATAAATGCAGTTTTTCTCTTCAGATTTAGAAAATTGCCTTCCATTATAGCATTTAGATAAGATAACCGAAGAAGCAATACAAAATGAAACTTAGGAAAGCCATAAAACCTTTAATTAAGATGTGGTACTCTTAAGAGAATTTTGAGAAGAGAGAATTGCAGAGTGCATTTTTGTGCATCCCTTTATGGAGAGTGAGGGAGATGAAGGAGGAGATAGGGAGGAAGGAGAAAGAAGGTGAAATAGGAGAGGGAAATAGAAAGGTGAGCTTTATTCCCTGGAAGAAAAAAAAAACAGAGAACATCTGACCCCTCTGTATCCAATAGAAAACATTAAAATTGAATTATACTCAGCTGGCCACTCCTTTATTTTTGTAGGTGTGGGAGAGAAGGACCAATCTTGTTGTTTCTCTACTGCTCAATTCTGTCTTATTTATTTCTTCAAGAAGCTTTTCACACGTCTGCCATTGCAGGAGTGGGGCTCACTGGCACAGTGTGAGTCCCCCCATCTTGAGAAATTATGCATTGGATGCGATGTTCCCTGCTGAATCCCTGCTGGGGCTGAGCGGTGGACTGGGATGCAGCCCAAGTCTAATCAGCCGACACAAGTTTAAAAGTAGCCATGGGTAGTTTTAGAGGGGCAGGGAGGAGGGACCACCATGAGGGAGGCCCGCAAAGCTGCTCTGTGGAGGCAATAGGCAGCTCTATCCAACTGCCCTCACATGAAGCGGGCCAGGTAATGAAAGGGAGAGACACAGATGAGTGATCTGCCTGAGGGATTCACCATCCCTGATTAACTTGTGTGTGTGTGTGTGTGTGTGTGTGTGTGTGTGTGGACCACATTCCCTCCTTGGCATCGGCCCAATATGTTCCCAATGACCATTTGGTTCCACCATGTCCATCTCCGTCATCTTGTTCACATGAGGCCCTCATACTATGCAAGCGCATTGTGTCCTATGCAAATTTGTGCACATTTTCACAGCATGATCAAGAAACAAATCATACATTGTCTCTGTATCTTTCTGACATCATGATCTTACTGACATTGCCCATGTCACGTTGCAATTTAGATCCACACTGGCCATATTTATTCCCCCTTAGAAAATCTATGGTATGGAATTATTATTCTGTATCTGCTTATTATCATAGCTGTTTAGCATGAGCATGTGTGTGTAATGGCATGAGAATAAATGGGTGTGTGTTGTGTGTCTCTTATTGTGGTTGTCTCTCTAATACCCCGTTGACACCAGACTAGTGACCTGGGAAATATGTTGGTCGACTGTCGGCGTGAAAGAGTTGACCCCGCAAAATGACCCTGGTCAAATTCTACTCCGCTTGGTGTGAAAGTTCAGTGCTTAATTGATGTAATGGCTACATGTCCTTGGCTTGTTTTGGTCTGTGTGAATTGCCTTTGGACCCAGATCTGCATGCCGTAATATTCTCGGGGCATTATGCCCCAGACAAAAAGTGAGAGGCAGCATCTACTAACAGATAGAAACCACATACAGCCAGAACCCCTCAAAGGAGAAAGAGCTTTCATAGTTGTGTGCATATCTAAATAACCAACCAACACCCACCCTCTGACTACCTATCAAAATAAGACAAGAAACAGAACACCCCCCTCACTGCTATCTCCTATCTCTTTATCCTCTTGTCATTTACTCCTGATCCCTGATTTCTTTTGTAAGCCGACTTTGCTTGGATAACCCTGTAAATGCTTTGAGATTTGTTGAGGTTATCACTCCTGAATATGCTTAATTAAAACATGGCTGGAAATCACGTGCTAACATAGATGTGTTTACCGTCAAGCGGGCAAAAAAACACAGACAGAAAAACAACAAGGATATAGGGAAAGAACAGATGACTCAGGTTGGCCCTCAGATGTTTTCTATTCATCACTCAAAAACAAATGTGTTCTAATTGTTTGCAAATTTACTCATCTTTGCAAATCAGTAATGTACGCGGTTCTACCCAATAATGATGGAATCTACCGTATGTCTTTCACTTGTGGTGTGTGTTGGTTAACACACTGTCTGTTTGACTGACTGAGACTGGTGACTGAAACTGTGATGGCAATTGTGATAACTGTTACCTATTGAAACACAATCAACTGGAAATACAATTCCAATAAAACGATACAGCCCATTTCCTTTTCATTCTGCGCCACGGACAAGCAACTCACTTCTGAGCTCAGCTGCATCTAGCAGACACAAAGCTATCTGTCCACAGGAGACCCAGCTTTTCATTCAAAGTAAGCATTTTACCTACAGTACAAGCTATTTTACTCCGGTGGACCTACTGACTCTCACTTTTACAACAGAAGCTCTGGCATATGGAGCTGTGCTGGGGAGAACTAACAGAAAGTTAATCTGCCCCTGATTCCCATGGCTTGGCCAAACTCCCCCCCTTTTAATAAACTAGGTCACAACTAAGCAGAGCCAATCTAGGAGAAGAAAAAGCCCCACCATCTAAAAATAAAAAATCGGGTAAAAAAAAAAAAAAAGAGGAAAAAACAACAACAACAAAGAATCAAAATTAGATCTCTTTGTTCTGACTTTGGATCAGTCACAACTAAATTCTTCCACTCTGGTGCGAAGGGGTGGAATCATCTCGCAGGCCAAGAGCACCATTGTCTTTGGAATAGACAATATAAGAAGAAAGCCCTGCATAGCCTACAAACACAAGTCAACCCACTGCCTTACACATGAACACAGAGCTGGTGTAATCCACCCAAGACATAAGCTGCAGGATGTAATTGAAGCAGTGCTGACAGCAGTGCAAAAAAATGAAACACAGACACAATTGAAGGAGGGTGAAAACGGCAGCAGATGGTACTTTTCTTGTGTTTTGTGATGCAGTGAGAAGCTCGCGTTGAGCTTTCCTGGGTCACCTGTTCTGTCGCAGATACGGTGGACAAATTTTCTCCGTCATCTCTGATAACACAATAGTTAGGCTTGTGTCTTTCTTTCTCAGACTGCTGGCCACCTCTCCTCTCCACTTCTATCCTCTCCTCTCCTCTCCCAGGTCTCCCCTGCACTTTGTCGTGGCAACCCTGCAGGCATGCTGTCTCTCCTCCTGCGCTCAAAGATTCCACAGCACCTTGGATGTGCCTCTCGTGGGAAAGGAGACGAAAAGAGAGCCTAAGAGCAAGAGAAAAAAGTGGTGGAGGAAAGGAGAAAGAGGGGATGGATGGGGGGAAATGAGTTGTGTTTTCATGTTCACAGCCTGTCCTTTTGATGTACACACCAAAACAACCTGAGGCCCACAGCAGCCAATCCCAATGGCTAACATGACAGTCGGCTTGGCAGCCACTCTGCACGCTAGAGACTCCACTCCGCCTCTATTCCCGCCCTGTCCTCGCTCGCTCACTGCCATCCCCTCCCTATTCCCTACCTTCATGGCGTCCCCCACTTCCCCCTACCCCACCCGCCATCCCACATGCCAAAGCTCAGTTGGCATCCCAGGATCAAACCTTCCGTTTCTGCCAACCAGTCTCCCTACGATGCCAATGGTTTGGCATCAACTCCACACTGTGAAACTGGCACACCATAAGCAACAGCAACTGCTGCCCACTTACACTCAACTTTATAAAAAAAAAAAAAACACGATAGGAGGGGAGAATCCTCTCTTTGTATGCAAGATCTCCATTGGATTACTCCAAAAATGACTGAGAGAACAGGGAACGATGTAGGGCGCAGGCCCACATTCAGTAGACACACACACACACAGAGTAAATCTCATTCACTTTCATGAGGGAATTCATAAGAATAATAAGGCAAGTGCCAAATAATAATAATTATGACAAAGGAAAGAATACTAATTAAGATATGTATAATCATTATATGCATACATGGCCAGCAGTGTTGTTGTGATCATCACTGTTATTGTTCTTTATTGTCTTTCATCGCCATTAAGAGGCGATGAAAATCAATGGCAGACTCTCCCTGCGGCTTGGCAACCCACTGCAACACACTGAAGAGGATGGAGATGGCTCTGTGTAGTGGCTCTCTCCTTCAACACACATGCACACACAGACGCACAGACGCACACACACACACGCACATCCACATGTGTACTCACATACTGTACACACGCACACACACACACACACACACACACACACAGACACACACTTCACCCTCCATTGGCTGCTGTGAAGGGAGATTGCTATCGGGGCGAGGCAGGGTTTTAATTGATCTTGGTCACAGTTTAATGTGAGGCAAGGATTAGCTGTTATCGGTGTGGAGAGGGAAGGGTTTGGGGAGGGAGATCACAGTCCCTGACGTTAAAACCCACCGCCCTTGATGACAGGAATTCTGTGGTGTGACCCACAAAGATGTGAGAGTGCTGCTGGGAAAGTGCTAGTGGAAAGCTGGGCAGCAGAGACACGGGCGACATCAAGCTGAACTTAATCCCAATTTCCCTGTGACGTTTTGGGCCAGATATTGGCTATTTCTGGTCCTGTGTGGAGCTGGGGATGGAGCTGGTGTCGGGGTTAGGCCTGTGCTATTTAAATCCACAACTTCCTCTGTTATTAAGCTTTATTGGATGGCACAACACATGAAAGTGAGGCTTGTTTGATTATTGGCAGGTGAATCATCAGAGAGCCAAAGGGCATGGAGGAACGGCCTGGGAAGAGGTGTGGGACTCCCTGTGCATCATATTCGCACACTGCTGGCATCCGGAGTCTGAGCATCTGCAGTCTTTGCGATTCCCTATGGTTCAATAAAACAGGAGATAAATAAGGTATAGGGCAGACAGGGTCAACATTAATCGCCAAATTACACAGGTTCAAAACATGGTGGTGTATATTATGTGTGTCCTGTGACCGCCACACATCAGTGGGGACGGATATAACTTTTTTTTTTTGAGCCACAGATTTCAAAGAGCTCTTTCGCTGTAGCTTAAATGCCAGGGCAACATGAAAAAAGCAGTAGAGTGCGCCAGTTGGTGAAGCTTCAAACTGAATGAGGGAGAAAAATATCACAGCTGAATAGGGATGGCCGCATCGTTGTTTCTCTGTACACAGAGTCCTTTAACAAAGAGAACATTGGGAAATTCCTAATCAAACAAATAGAAACAGGGAACTTAGGAACAGAGAGTCTGAAACAACACAAAGAGCAGGACAGCTACATTATGGCTAGTGGTAAAGCTGCTTTAACTTTCCATCCCAGGGCTTTGTACATGGCAGGGAGCTCTGCTTGGGTTTGCTCAAATGTGGTTCATTGATAGTGGAGTCTGGCAGCTTCAGGGGGTGTAGACAAGCAAAACAAATCATCCTAGCCATGAGTCTGTTGCTTCTTGCGCTTCTCTTTTCTCCTCTTGGAGGGTTTTCTCATTCAGCACTCTCCACTGACAGTAGACTATAGTTCAAGAGCCTCTTAACAGCCTCCCTCACCCCACCCCATCTCCAACCGCCTGCTTTTTTCTGAGTTCCCAAGACAACACTTAACCCACAGGATGGATGAAAAATCAGGGGCAGCAGACTGTTCCATTTTTTCCACAGAGGATCCAGTAAACGAAAGGGTTTTTGATTTGAGGGCGGTGTGTGGCATGAGATTAATTTGTAACTTTATTGTGCAAGTGGTCAATACATAGATAGTAATAGCATCCTCTGCATAACGGGCTGAAAAACAAGAGAGTACGAGCAATCAAGCCCTGTTCTTACAATGAATCCCTCATTTCTGATGTATAGCACACTACATAATGATTGACATGCTATTGATCTTCAGATTGTATAAGCTAATTAAATTAGGAATGTTTTATGACCACCGGTATGAAGCATTAGGGCTTACGGTCTAACACACACGCCTTTATGAGTACACACCAAACGTCTCTCTGCCCCCAACTCACACAGGGCCATAAAAACATATTTATGAGAGCATCAGGCCATTGAGCCACGGCAATGTTTGCCATTTTCTCTGCGCTCTATGATTCCATCCAAGCATCAAGATTGATTCTGAGAGCTCCTACTGTGTCACCCTCCATAAGGAATATGTATAATTCAACAGCGTGTTTTTTCATAAACATACACTCATACTATTACCAGCCCTCAGCAACAAAATCATCCAAGAAAGAAGAGGATTGTCTGCTTGGGGGACAGAGCAGAGGGGTGGGGGAGATGGTGATGTTGGTGGATTGGTGCAGCTTTTTATTCCCCTCAATGCCCAGAGTGCTGCAAACACAAGTCCCATGTTGTTCCTCATGCAGAGACACTAACAGACTGTCACATGGTAGGACACTGCCAACTGAACAATCACCAACACCAATCCTGCCTGGCAATTGTCAACCTGTCATTTCTAATGGCCATGGTGGGCCAGATGCTCACAGAATATGCAGGGCAGTCAAACACACACAGCAGCCCAGGCTTTGTACCTGAGCCCAGTGGGGAAGTCTGTCTGTTCCACTGCTGCGGTGTTATGTGCATATGTGTGTAGACACTGGTGTGAGCTGTATGCTTCTAACATATTATTATAGGGGGAACAGCCTGCGTGTGTGTGTGTGTGTGTGTGTGTGTCTTTGTCTTTGTGTCCATGTGAGTGTCTGTGTTTCTGTGTGCATGCCTGTGAACATTATATGTTGTGTACATGCATGTTTTGTGTGTGTGTGTGTGTGTGTGTGTGTGTGTGTGTCTGTGACTTTGTGGGCCCAGTAAGTGTGGGTTTCTGTCAAGCCCCTTCCCAGCGATGGAGGTCTCGCTGGGCTAGGCAGGACTACAGTCATTACATCCACGCTCTCGCACAAGCAGATGGCAAAACAGATGATCCTCGCTCATCTCACTCATGACCATCCATATTTATTTCATGGTTGCTGGCCCACAGACTCCCCATGCCTATTGCTTCTCCATGAGTGCCTTGGCAGGGGGAGGGCTACCGACGCACACAAGTGTTTGGAAAACAAAATAGGCATGAAAAAGGAAGCAAGTGAGAAAGAAAACAAGAGAGAGTGAACACAAGAAAAAGCTGTGAAAAGCAAAAAGGAAAACAATGGTACTCGCCGATGGTCGCCCATCAAAGCTGTTAAATAACTTCACATTGATCAAAGACAGCAGCAAATCCATGTGTTGTTGTGAGCTACTGCTCATGACTAAGGCTCTGGTCGATGCTGGTTGACGTGATTTATACTGCTTCTTGGAGTGCCAATAAATGAAAGGTCTGATTGGCCCAGTGTAGAACTGGACAGAATGGCTCTTCACTCACTGCCTTTGATCTCCTGCTACTTACTGGGGAAATGAGCAACCTAGCCTGAGACAAACTCACAGAGAGCCCCATACATTACCATCCTATCCCCCTGGAGCAAGGCCAGAGCTAAAAAGCCCAAATTGGTCCGCACCAATGCTATTTAATGGAACTCGGTATGACAAGAGGCCATTTTTAAATCCACTTGACCAGCTCAATACAGATTGTGCGACATCAATGCAGCATAGCTTTTGCTGAGGCAGGAGTGTTGAACCTTTTGCCTGGTATCCTAATTATCTTCATCCTCACTTCTCTGTTTTATGTACAGATGTGAACATTAGTGGGCAGATTTATTTTGCCACCATCATCAAATCTTACCTTGGCCTTCTCCTCACCCCTTTCCTTTTCCTCTCCTTGCTCTTTTTATTGTGGATGTCTCAACACATACTTCTTGGCCTTACCAGATCTGGCAGCAGTCCTGGACGATGGATGAAATTTAGGTTAATCATAGGAAGTGACACAGAGGTGTCCCCCAGGGCCAGTGGCTGAGTGAGCAACTCAATTAAGAGCAAACCGCCTCAGACAGGGCCACCCATGCAGGCTTGATCTCTGAGAGCTCCAGGGGAGAGGGAGGGGAGATCTCAGCAAAGTCTTGCCCTCCCACTCCTTACTCTCCCTGGGCAGGCGATGGATTCAGCACTGGCCCTGGCAAGGCTCAGCCAGGGGGCCGAGTGACCGTGTGCTCCAGTTACTCTGTCGCAGATGATTCACCATATCTAAGGGGGGGCTTCGAGCAGGACATGTGACACACACAGATGAGTGGACGGCAGCTTTGTTCCATTATCAGTCAGCCATGGGATTCAGGGGTGGAGGGGTGGAGAGTAGGGAAGGGCAAGAGGCAAGAGTGGGAATCATGAACATCATCCCAACTAGCATTGCCCTTCCCTCCCTCTCTTCCCCTAGAGCCAGGCCCAGAGAGGGGACCATGGTGGGGTTAGTGTTAAGGGCAGATTATGGCCATACAGTTAGAAGGGGTATAGATATGGCCAAGAGGCTCAGAATAGATAGCTAGCTTTATCAAGGCCTGAGAAAGGGCCCTTGAGTCTAAGTGCCATCACTTCCAATAGCAACAAGCAGATAAAACAGCTGGTGCCCATGGCAGAAGTCTGCTACTGATTTGTTAAACCCAAGGACAGAAGACAGGTGGAATTCAAAAAAGCTATGTTACCAGAGAAACACAAAGATAAAGTGCTCATTTTTCACCAAAGAAGAAATGTTCTGTTTTATTCACAATATATTGTCAAAATAATTTCTGGTACCATCAGACAAGAATAATATATGTGTTGCTTTTGCAAATTAAACTGTTCAATCCTTAAATGTCATTTATTTATCTGTCAAAATTAATTATACGTTAAATATTAGTAAATTAGAGTAATTACAATTTTATTACATGGTGAAAGGAGAACATTGTCTCATACATCAATCACAATTTGCCCTGGTAAGCCACTATTGCAACTGATTGAATTTCTTATAGTCTGTGTAGCTGGAGGACAACCAACCAAGTCAGGACCTGCAAGGGCAAAACCTTTAAGAACAATAGGACTAGTGACGCAGATGTCCCCAAACAGACTGCATTACCACCATCAATCACCCAGCCTCATACTGACTGGCGGCTGTCACCTCTTCTCATCTCAGTCCTCTCATCTCCTCTTGGCTCGCTGACTGACTAGCAAATAAGATAACAGCAAAAGACCCTAATGTGCCGTCCTAACGTCACCTCTGAGTTCTGCGGGTCCTGTTGCTGTGGCGATTGCAGAGGGCAGGTTGTGATGCCCTGACCTGTAGTCTCTCCAAAAGGATAATGAGCCTCATGGCTCCCCAAATGAATGGCGTGGGTGGCCAAGGTTCAGCCCGTTCCACCATAATGAGCTCCCTTCCTCTCAACAGAAAACCACAAGGCTTTTTTAGCCTTTTTAATTCTTTCCTCAGCCCAACTAATTCTATAAGAAATAACTATGGACAAAAAGCAGAGTTCAAATATGCAAAGAGCCTTAAGCATGATCATGCCCACCAGTGAGTGGAATAGTGAGAGTAAACAATAAGAAATGCAACACCAGCTGACATTTTGAGGTCAGCGTCATTCTGTTCTTCATCTCTGGCTCTTCAGCATTCCTGATTAGCTGTAGTGGCTTTGAGGGGGCACATACTAACTGTATGTCCATGGAGCTAATTAAGAGCGACATACAAAGCAACAAACAAAACAACATATCAGCTACATTAAATCTCTTCTGAAGGCGCTGAGCAGTACAAACATGCCACTCACTCAAACCCCCACTACCCCCTACCTCCGCCACCCCCCCACCCCCCCCGGCCCTGGTGTGCTGGCTGCTGAGGAGACAGAGAAGGTAGACAGAGCAAGGATTTTGGCCATCAAACGCATGTCATCTTCCCTGAGTGGGCAGGGAACAGAGGTGGCCGAGGGAGACAGTTGTTGCCGCAGACTATTGTGTGATGGGTGAAGAAAAGTGTGTGTGCGTGTGGTGTGTGTGTGTGTGTGTGTGTTTGTGTGTGTGTGTGTGTGTGGCAGGGGCTGAGGGGGGCAGATAAGGGGTAGACAGGAGAGAGAGGACAGTCGCTCACAGCACAGGGACTTGTCAAGAGCAAGCTCTGTCAAGCATGGACTCCTGTGACAGCCACATCGCACTCCTGGTGAGCTACTATTTCCCCTACCATGGTCAAGATTACAATGATTGTCCTCACTGCATAGGCCACCCATGGAGCCGCAGACACAGATGTTTAGACAGACGGGCCGGGTGTGGCTGAAATTCAGTGCGGTATAATGTGGACTGGAAGTCTCGGGAAGCAGCATGTGAAGCTGTGTGACACCGGACTCTCCTGTGGTGATTTATGCAAGCATGTTTTTGTGACTTAAGATTTCAAGTCCATTCATCCGTGCACAACTCACTGGCATATACCTGCAGGGAGAGAGTGATAGTTCACCTGAGGCCATCCACTTAAGTCTGAAGTACAAAGTTTAAAGTAATACCTTTATGGGAATTGTATATTGTACTTTTCTTTTTGTGTGAGAAATCGTAACGGTGCCCCGCTGAGCAGAGAAAATAAAAGGGCTAATGCCAGTTTCATTATAGAGATAAAGGCACCTGTGGAGAGTGAGTAGCGATTTAAATAACCTCTTTGATACCATCGTGAATTCAAAAGGCCTCCCATCCTCACCTTATTGTTCGCTAATTAGCTCCAGAAGCAGGTATGAACCTGGCCTAGTGGCATGAATACTGAACTGCAGTTGCCGCCGCGGAGGCACCGGTCCCCACGGAGCGCTGTGGGATCAGGCGAGATCTGGAACCTGGCCCCGCAGACTCTCAAACAGCCCGATAATGACAGCTCTCAGCAAGACTCTGATTTCATTGAGGCTTTGATGTGACCGCTAATGGCTGCTGACAGATAGGGCCAGCGACGGAGGCTCTCACCCCGCTCATCACACAGCCTCTCATTGTGTTTCCCAGCCTCACCAGGACCCGGCTCCGGCTTTACCAAGGATTGATTTAATCTGACCCTTGCCTTGAGTTCTGTTAAATCCACATTAGCCGGTCCAGGATTAATGAGAGAGAAGGATAGTGCCTAAATTTGTTAAGGTGATCCGCCAAAGATGACTGAAGCTGGTGACACTATGAGCTTTGAATGTAATATCTCCCCATGTACTGTACATTCCCCCGCTGCGCATACTCTCACTTCAGTAATCCTCAGGATATAGCTGTGTGTCCCTTTGGTCAAAATAACACCATGCCATGTTCGTTTTAAAACGTGCAAACAGATGTTAAGGAACACTCAGCATCTGTCATGTCGTATTATGTTTCTTGTCAACCATGAAAACATACAGCACACTGTCATTCCACACGTGCATCCATACAGACACAGACGCATGATGCACACATACACTGCCAAACATGGACATACACAGACTCAAACACACACACGCGCACGCAAACATACTCCCACCCCTCGTGGACTGATAGTTTATATCTCTCCTACCCTACTTGAGCTGTGGCCTGGTCAGCCAACCATAATATTTGCCATGTGGCAGTCACAACAGGTTTGACTCTTCATCCGGCCCAGTCTGTGCGCATTGAGTTAACAGGTTTCAGCTGCAACGAGGGCATGTCAACCCAAGAATGCACTAATCAATCATATTTCACTTCAAGCACGCATGGGCTAAACCACAACCTACCATCATCGCTCCCTCCCTCCTACAATCCCTCCTTTCTCCGCTTTCTCCACGTCTCTGGAGCACAAAGTGCGGGAAACGCTTAATGAATCAGACAAGCTGTTCACACGGACAATAATGAGCACGTTTTGGTTGAGGGGAACCACAAATTCTAGTTTCCACCAAGGTACTTGAGCTAGTGTTAGAACAATAATGAATAGTACCATAGGGATCTCTGTTAAATAAATTCTTATTAAAAGGTCAATACTGCACCAGACTTATAGAGGAAAGTGTTAGGCAAATGCATATTAAATTTTATGTCGGTAATCTGACTAAGTTTAATGGTGAGCTAAAACTCTGTTTAGGAATTCTTTTCAGACACCCTAAATTAGGTTATACAATGTAAACAATGAAATAGCATATCTGTAGCAATAAGCCACTTTAAAAGGCTTTGATGTATTCATGGATAAATCCCTCCACCCTCCGCCCCCCACCCCCACTCCCCTGCAGTGGCCCTCAGGATATCATCTTAACTGATATAAATCAGCTTTACTGCAACTGGTCAAAATTTACTTATTCACATCACAGAGCTTTCAAGTGATCATCTATCAGCAAAACTAATCTATTTTCCTCTCAAAAGGGGCTCTTTTTCATTTCAATTCATGGGTCCACTTAATTTGAGCACGACCCGTTTTAATACAACACGTATTATGTGGAACGGTTGTACCCTTGAGCAATGTACTTTACCTGCATTTCTCTGGTGCAAAGCTCAGCTTTGCAAATGGGTTCCAGAATTTGTGAGTCACTTGGGATGAAAGCCTGTGCCAAGCCATGAAATAATAACACTAATATTTACATAAGGTCTGAATTCCTCCTACCTCTTTTATTTTCTACCAGGTATAATAATGTGGGAACATCGATTGGGGAAGGATGCTAGTAATCCATGTGTTGTTAGCTGTGCTTTTGACAGACACTGGAGCACAGACCTCTCTAGCTACCACTGGTGTAAAATATAATTAAGTCACAGAGGTAATTGGGGCGTGTCCCAGCGGAGTTTTGGGGCATGTTGCCTTGGTGTGGCAAGGGCACAGCAAACTTCCTCTCAGACCCTATTTTCTAAAAACAGTCCCAATCATGCCGAGGACGCGGCCCTTCAGAGGAACTGCCAGGGAAAGTACACAGCAGACAAGAATTAGGGAGGTGGTTGAGACGGGGATGAAAAATGCAATCAGGAAACAGTGGAAGGAAGGCAACTGCAGAGAAAAAGTGTCCAGCTAATAATAGAGTTGATAACAGAGCTGTGTAACCTAAACAATATGCAGACTAACCGCTTCAAATCGGGTCTCATAGGAAAATTAGCTCATCATTTGTGCTGCTCCAGCACTCCTCATACTATGATGTGCAGATGCGAAAGCAAAATTTAATTTTCCAGATTTTTTATTTGAATGACCTACAACAAGATTGCAGAATTTACGTAACGACTAACACAATTGCACATAATTAAAATCATTATGGGCACATTTTGGAATGTTTAGTGTTATTTATTTTAGATGCTGCAGAATTTAAATAAATATGAAGACATAAAAAAAAAACTGACTAATATCCTCCAAAGCAATCTGCACTGAAAATCATAATCTCCTCCACTAGGCGAGGTCAGGAGACGAACAGGAAGCCGACGCGGTGCATCACACCTCCTATTTGAATCAAAACAACCTTTTCCTCATCCTCAAACACAATCTGTTAGGCTGCCCTATCTCCCAAGACATACCAAATAACAGATGCTTATCCGGGGCCTATCAAGAAGAGATGAGGGAATGAGTCAAAGGGAACCAATCCTCCAGATGTGTAAAAATAAAACAAGGGCAATGTTTTCAAGGGCTGGGGTCTAGCTCTTTCCCCACCCTGTCTTTTTTTTTTTTTTTTTTTAAATGTTGCTGTTTCCTATTCAGCCCTTGGCTTAAAGCAGGAAACAACAAACTCTGAACTGGTGTCTGTTGTCAAATTGTTGAGGTTATGACAGCCATCTTCAAAGAGATATAGCTGGAGTCGAAAAATGGTTTACTCGGTGTTGTCTTTCAAAACAACATTGGTTTGCCAATGCTGACCTGTTTATGGCAGAGCAGTGGGGGCTGTGGGCTTGTTTAGTGGGATGGAAAGGATCTATTGACCCTTGAGACAGCTGAGGTACACTAGTAGATCTTTAACTCCCTTTCTTGGCCAGTCTTTAGCCCCTTGCACACACAAGGGACCTTTGTGTCTCTCTCTCCTTTGGCTGGCAGCTGTGGGCTAAGCAGTCATCCATAGATCTACACATTTGCCATTTTTAAGAGGTAGAAGCAACACCACTCTATCTTTTTTCTTTCTTTTTCTTTCTAATCTTGGAATTGTTATAAATCTGGTGCACTGGCCTCTGCCAGGGGGAGCTGATTGTTCTAGTTGTGCATTGTTCTTCTATTATTCAAAGATACTGCTTTTTCTTTTCACCAAATTAGCAAAGGGACAGAAAGGAGGGGAATGATGGACTGTAACAGTCAGTCAAAGAATCTACAGAAACCTAATGGGTTTACTTCACATTACAGTATGTCTACATATTCATCCTTATTCCTAAAATGGAGGAGCGCCATCAGATGATTGCCGCAAATGTGAGTGGTTATGATAATCATAGGAAAAGTAAGATACATATTTATGCTTACACTGAAAGGAATGTGGTATTGATTTGGAGCATATGGGCATTAGCTTACAGGCTTTTTAGATTTAAGTAGGGGATATAAGTATGCTGCAGGATTGTTTATATCTATGCTATATGCATGTAAGACTACAGAGGTATGTTGAATAAGTATTCCTAAGCCATTCCAGATGTTACAGTTAAAATCATGTCATCTCCACTTAGTTTAATAGTCTAGGAATTCCATTTGGAGTAAATGCCCCTTTAACAGGGTAGTTTTGCAGGGCATTTGGTGGGATCAGCAGTCTTTGATCCACTCTCTCCTTTCCTGACTGTTGGCTCCCTTGACCTTTTGAAAACCCAATGTGACATCCACCTTTTGAGCTAAGAAGATTTGACAAATAAGTGATGACCGTTCACATTTTTAATTTAGTAGTCTGATAAAAAATTTACTATGGCCAACGCAAGACCTTGATTTAAAACAAGCTACCCGCAGCCCAACCCACCTTTCCCACCCTCCGTTACCTCTCTCCACCATCTCTTTCACTCACTCTCAGTCCCTACTCCTATACCTCTCCTGATCTTTTACTCCATTCCCCCTCTCCTCTGCTCCCTCTCACCTCCTGCCCCAATTGTTATTATGCCTCTCACATAAACACTGGGTCTGGCACCGGGCTGCCTGGATTAACCGGCTAAGAGGAATAGGGTGAGAGAGGAGCTGCAAGGAGGTTCCCTAAGTTGTTACAGGCCAAGTGGCACAAAAGATGCTCCACAGACCCTGTTTCCACCCCTCGTTTGGGACTTATATTCCTCTGTCATCCCCTACTCAGCATAATAACTCCTGAAAGGTAGATAACTATTAATAGAGTTCGCACAGCACTGCAGTCATATGGATTGCCCCGCAGCGCTGTGACTAAGTAGAACTGATGTCTCCTGTGACAAGCGCTCGTGTCGCTGTCATCCAGGACGTGCAGACACTCTGCATACATTACTGACTGCTGGCTTCCCCCCTCTCCGTCCCCCCTTTTGGATGGCACCACAGCTGTCCCAAAGTGAATCCCAAATGAGAGGATCTGTCAGGGTTTGTTTGCTGCAGGCCTTGATTTGATGCTATTACTCTGCAGATGGAGAGACTGGCTCAGTCTGTGGGAGCAGAGAGCTGCTGGTGGACAACACTTGCCTCGGGCCTGGCGGTACTGATGCACAGTTAGAACAAACAGAGAGCTGAAACTGATAAGGGAAAAAAACAGTTTTCACTCCCAGTGTCTCCCCTAAAAACAACATCCTTCTCTGATTCCTCAACACACCCTCTTGTTTTTGCTGCAGAGGCCAAATGACAAAACCTCTCTCATATCCTACTCTCATATCCCCCCTTCAGCCAGATGTTCCTCATTCATTTTTCTCAAGCGCAGCTGCATATGTAAATAATCCATGATTTCTCCTGTTGGATGGGTGGATCAGGGCATATTGTGTGTCTGTTTAAGTAAGCACTCTCTTCTCTTGTGCCAAGGGTGTAGACCTGTTTCCCACTTTAAAGCACCGTTGTTAGTTTTTCATTAGATCTGTGGGCGACAAGAAGTCTGCCTGAAGATGAGGTCAACCCCTAAGTCATAGCAGTGGCAGCACCTCAGCTCAGGTTATCTAACACAAGCAGAAGGATGACATCTTAGCTGAAAGTGCTTAGCTACCTGTTCCAAGTCAAGGCAGATTTTCTGCTGTTGTTATTCTAGCAGAGGCTAGCTGTATCACCCAGCTTGTTTCAGGCCCCCAAAGCATCTCTTTCTTCTCCGTGGCAACCATCAACTCCACCAACCCAGAGAAAGACTGACAGCCGACCCGCCACGGAGGTGTGCAGGCAAGTCGACCAGAACAATAACAAAACTGGAGTCAGAGGCAGAAAGGGGAAGAGGAGAGACCCTAATAATGGCCAGGCCGTGGCTTGACATGCTATGAAAAGTGACAGTGGACGAGTCATCCATTATTTATAGCAGTGCAGAGCTGGGTTATTTATTTTTTCAGCAGCGTGAGCAGCAAGGGATCGTGGCACAAAACAAGCAGCCAGTCGTGGCCCATTCATGTGATTGTCAGCAGGCAGGGAGGCAAGCCCAGTGGTGAAGGGAGCCGTGACTGCAGCTGTGGCCTGGTCTGGACACTGCACCCAGGACAGGATTCACCTTGACTCCCTCTGACTCTCTGACTCTCTCTGACTCTCTCTCTCTCTCTCTCTCTCTCTCTCTCTCTCTGACTGTCTCTCTCCCTCTCTCTCTCTCTCTCTCTGACTGTCTCTCCCCCTCTCTCTCTCTCTCTCTCTCTCTCTCTCTCTCTGACTGTCTCTCTCCCTCTCTCTCTGACTGTCTCTCTCCCTCTCTCTCTCTCTCTCTATCTCTCTCTGACTCTCTCTCTCTGACTCTCTCTGACTCTCTGACTCTCTCTCTCTCTCTCTCTCTCTCTGACTCTCTCTCTCTCTCTCTCTGACTCTCTCTCTCTCTCTGACTCGCTGACTCTCTCTCTCTCTCTCTCTCTCTCTCTCTCTGACTCTGACTCTCTCTCTCTCTCTCTCTCTCTCTCTCTCTCTCTCTCTCTCTCTCTCTCTTATTCTCTCAAGTCACAAGCCACTGTCAGGGGTCAAGACCTATATGGGTTCTCACTGCAAACGTGCCTTTTTAAAAGACTGAGTAATGAAGCTCTGGCTGCTGTAGACCTTTTTATCACACTGTTGTGGAACTAACCGTATTATGTGCGTTGGCAGTATAAATTAAACTAAGTATTTTGCAGTCACATATCATCAGAGTGTGCTACATTATATTAGTAAGGAGTGTAGGTGGAATATTCACCATGATAATCATGAACTGTTGATAGAGCCAACAATCAATTGACACATTCATCAGTGAGTGGCAGAAATGCTGATCGTAGTGTGAGACTGCAGTGGCTAATCTATGTATATGGATTAGCAGAAGTGTTCAATAGTTCTGTCCAGGCGACAGGATCACTGTCATTGTCTCTGATATTTATTGGAGCTGAGAGGAGCAGTGTGTGTCTGGACATGGCTTAGTACTGCAGAGATGCCACGGACGCCATCAGGGCATTTCTGGCACACAGTAGTGTGCATGACATCAGGAACAGATGTTGCACATGGTGAGGCCCATCAAGGGACAACAACTCTGCATCACTGCATGAATATTTCAGACAGCTTACTGCTGTACTTATCAAGGAAGACCCAGCTAGTCTATGATGGCCGTAGACCCAATGCAGGTATCAATCAGATCCTAAATTTTGGGGATGTTGTAATCACTTTAACACCATGTGAGCGGCAAATATCTGAGAGTCACTCGTTGCAACAGTATAGGTCCACTGGGGCGACCAAGACCAAGAATATGACATCAGACTAGAGAATTTTTCCCTATATCTGGAGAAACCGAGTTCACCACAGTCACGTTCCTGTAATCCACACCCTTTCCTAAGCGCAGCTTGAACCAGAATCCTCAACCTATCCTTGACCCCTGAGGAAACAAATCCCTCAACCAGATCCCCAGAGAGACTTTCATTACAGACAAAAACAGAATCCATGGGTGGCCAGAGTCATATTCTGATATTAGGGCAGAGGACATGGACTTGATATGCAGCTAGAAATAGTCCTATAGACTGCAGACGGAGCCCCAGGACCATGTTGAGCTTTAATGGCCCTCCTTCTGCTCGTCAATCACACATAAAGAAAATGCTTAATCGCAAATTTCAAACCAGTGCAGTGGACTGACGTCATGTTATTGGAATGGGAGAGAGGAGACAGGTTTTGAATTGCTTGCATGCTGGGCAGATGGATACCACCACAGCAAGCCGTGCCTAGCAAAGGTATATGTCCTCATGAGTTATGAGCTCGTAGCGGCATTTAGAGTTATGGTTGACACAGATCAGCACTACATTCAATATCACAATTACAGTAAAAGCTGTTGTAATGTTTCTCGTATGGAGAAGCAGCGTAAACCCTAGACCTTTACAGGAACCCAAATACTGCAGCTCGGACAGATAAGAGCAGGATGTTCATATTCATAAATTTCGCAGGCTGTATTTCAAATCCCCAGACCCAGCTTATTATCATAGATTAATATTGATACAGATTCAACTAAGAAAAGGATTAGTGTGTGGTATCACAACAAAACCCTATGATTTTATATGCAAAAAGTATCTTTTAATGAAAAAATATGCGCAGTTTTGCCATAACACTGGTAGGTTTTGAAACAAAATAAAACTCACATTCCTCAACTAGTTCTACAGAGTTTACTTTTGAGGGGAAAAATGTCTTCTTTTCCTTTGGTAGATAATGAGGTCGATTTTATTCAGTTTAATATTCATTCAAACTAAACACATGGTTTGTGTCAGTATGAATACATTTCCTTCCACTTGAATGTTAGATCTGCTTTCCAACCAGACAAAAGAGAAAGCAGTGATTGTAATTTTAAAGCCCAGCATGCCGTTCACCGCCACTGACATCTCTTTTTTAATTGACCCCAGGTCAAATAGGGACTGGGATAATATTTTGTTAAATTATTCTCATTTCCCCGTGAATCACATTTCCATATATCTTCACTTCATGCTTTATTTATTACCTCCTTACAATTACCATGCAAACGACGTCTTAACTGTCACCCCTTTCTCCCTCTGAACAGTTTAGTAAATATCAAACTGTATTTATTATTAATAAACCCACAGCTGAAAACCCCCTTTTTTATATATAAATTATTCACACACTCAAAAGCTTGGGGAGTATGGGCGCCCTCCATTCGATGCCACAGAGCCCAGCATAATTAAGACTATTGGCTAGGACTGATTCTAGTGCGTGTATCATCTATTTTGCTCTCATCTCTCTCTCCATCTGTCTGAGCCATAGGGGATCACACATTTCAATCACAACATGACACCTGGTGACAGACTTTACACAATGGATGTTGATTTTATTATCACAGCACAACTGGTGTAAGCACCCTACTGTTTTAGTGCTCACCCAAGCCCCCACCTTCACTCACTCATTCATGGTTTCACACACACACACACACGCACACACACACACACACACACACACACACACACACACGAACGCACGTACACACACACACACACACGCACACATACACGCACAAAACAATCACTTTTGATTACTCTGACTTACACTCAGTCACCCACACACATTCTCAATCCCACTCTAACTGAAAATCACATAAAAACACAGGAGCACTCACAGCGCACAACAAGCAAGTATGTATTCATGCGCACATACACACCCACACATGTACGTGTGCACACACACACATTCACAAACACACGTTCATTTACCCATGCGCTGCACTCACACTAACCTGGGTTGGCTTCCCAGCTGTGCAAGCTGTTTCTTCCATCAACATGTGTTTACTGGCAGGGGACCCTTATGTTTGCATTACAGGGAGGCAATAAACAGGGAGGCCAGCCCCAGGGTTTGTAAACTACTGTTTGGGGGAACCCTCGAGAGGACTGAGCCCTAATCATTGTGTGGTTGAGCCTCCAATTAAATGCTGCGCGAAATGTCAAAAAAAAAATAAAAAATACCCTTGTTTGTGTGGATGATATTTTTTTCTATAATCCGCACATGTTGGAGCCCTCAGTGTCAAAATCTACACTCTTTGATGAATTTTTCACACTCATATGGAGTGCTAACCACCTGGAGGAGCTAACAGAATGTGTGTGTGTGTGTGTGTGTGTGTGTGTTGTGTGTGTGTGTGTGTGTGTGTGTGTGTGTGTGTGTGTGTGTGTGTGTGTGTATTGGGGAAGGGTGGGGCGGGAGGGGGGGGTATGTGTTAACTTTAAATTGAGTGGTTGCTCGGGCCAATATACAAGTGAACGACTGATTAACCAGTTGACTGCGTAGCCTATTATTTTGGTTAATCAATAGATCATTGAATAACTGATGAGCAGCATCAAAGGACCGGCTTACCAACGGAGGTAAGCCGGTGATAGACTGCACTTTGTTTAAATCTCCTTATTAACCCCTTTGCTTTTGTTGTAGTATGATAATGACTCTATTCTATTTGGTTAACTTTAACGCCCATTGTATGACAATGAATCGGCGATGGCAGCGTTTAAGATCAAACTAAACCACTTTTTGTCGCCTGAAAACAATCACAATGTTTTGACTCAACCCCAATGAAAAATCAGCATAATATTCCTATAATAATCCTGCACGAACTTGTAGTGCGTCTGTGAAGTGACCTAACTGTACTATTTTTTGTTTATTTATTTATTTTTTATCTCCAACGTTATCACTATAATATTTCTATAACATTCCTATAGGAACTTGTAGTTTTGCTGTGGCATGTGTATCTTTATAAAATTTATTATAGGATTACAAAAGTGTATTTTTGTCAGAGAAAATTCTGGATTTGGATGTATCAACACAACATAAACCATATCGCGACTGTTAATGGTCTTGCTCATTATTCACCATGTGGACTATTCCACCCAAAAAATATTTGGTACGGCAGTCATTTAACTCCGAGTTAAGTGTTTTAAATGCCCTCCCCGCAGCGCCCGTTCAGCCAATAGCGGGCCCCTGGGGGCGGGGGCCGCTGGGCCCCCTGGCAAGGATCTGAGGCGTTTCTGACTGGGAGAGGGGCTCCTCACACTCAGCTCCTGCCAGGTTTGGTGTACCCCGAACAGATGACTGTCAGTGCGCATTTCCCATTGGCAAGCAGGAGCGAGAAGTAAACCAGAGGAGACCGAGAGGGGAAGAGTGTGTGAGAGAGAACGAGTGAGTGTGTTACAGTGGAGACAGAGTGAGAGACTCCAGTGGAGGGGGCGAGAGGCAACTTCGCCGGAGCTTATCACTGTGCACTGCCGAGGAGGAGAGGGGAGATCGCTTTCCAGCGCAGCATGCACCAGCAGGTTAAAAAGTGGACCGTGGACGAACCTACCGAGTCGGACGCCTGATTCACTTATGGACTGATAGAGAGCACAGCGAGAATTAAAAGCTGTGCCAGCGTGAGTGGGAAAGGACACTGGAAAGGAAGCTGATGCAGTGGGGAAAGTTACCAACTATGGAGATTCACTGTTAACTGAGAGTTTACGAAGTGTGGGGGCCATTCTGAAACATTGCTTTGGAAACTGGATGATTTTATAGACGTATCCCAGTGCGCTTGTACTGCCCGTCCGGTGGTATTCCTGTGCCGCGGTGGACCATAACCAGCTCCACCACAGTCGCATTGACGGAGCGATTGAATTCTTCCCCGCAACACTATCAGCGGTCCAGGCGAATAAAATGACTGCATTTTACCTCCTCGTTTGCCTTATGGTAACAGGTAAGACAGGCTTTTGTTTGTTATCCTCTTGCATGCAGCTCTGTATTGATGGAGAGGATGGACCGCGCTCCATACGGGCGCGCTGCGTCAAGCCATCCAGTGCGCTGGTACAGACAGGCAACTGATATGCTGCAGTGCTACAATTCAGTGCTGTAATTCACAAGAAATGTTTAATTAAATTTGAGCCAATATTTAAAGCAGGAGGTTTCACTGTCCGCAAGCAGACCTGGGGCAGCGGTTAAATGGCACTGCGCAAATCGGTGATGCTGTGATTTTTTTTTTGTTCTTGTTAAGCTTTGTGCTGTGTGACAGAGACGTTCATTCGCATCTGTTTTAGCAGATGACTAGAAAGTTTAACTTCTAAGGTTTTTGAACCCGAGGGTGTATATCCATAGACTGCAAAGTGTGTGCGTGTGTGTGCGTGTGCATTCATTTTGGATTCCCTCATGTTTTAATGTGAGGATGAAATTGCTCGGGTATTAGAGCTGCTGAGGATAATACAACTAATGTGCAACTGCTGCGAAAATATACCGCCGCCGTGCCGAGCTGCGCATCTTCCTCTCCCCGAAGTTAGTCAACGGTCTCTATATTGATTTCCATTAAATAAAACATTACACCGATGGGGTTGTGCCTAATGAAACCATGTGGAAATGAGGTTTAGCCTACTGAGCTGTTATGACAAGGTGGATGAACTAAGTTTTTTCGGTGAGTGGCAATCCAGCAGAGCCGTAGGTGTTCGGTTATGAGCAGATAGGGGGAATGGCATGAGCACAATAGTTCATAAACAGAAATGATAAAGGGATGCATGGTCTATCATAGGGGGCGCACACTCTCGCGTGTGTGCGTGCGTGATAGAGCGAGATAGATAGATAGATGGAGAGAGAGAGAGAGAGAGAGAGCGCGTTTGTGTTTTTGCCCCCCTTTATATAGTATAGTATATAGAATAGAATAGAATATAGAATAGTTTACCCACTTTAGCCCGACATGAATCTTCATGACATAATTTCGTAGTAGCCTGTACATCATATAGTAATCTCAAATTGATGTAAATCAGGAAGATAGAGAGTTTTAAGGAAAACAACACAAATTAATGGTTTTCTGAAATTATATTAATTGGTGTTTATGTTGATTGTTGTTTGCCTTGTGATCACCGACTGGTGGTCATAGCACCCGCACCTTTTTATTCAGGCTACCACATCACTGGGTGCAGGGTGATTAAAAGTAATCTGGTAATAGGATTAAGTTTTGCAGAAATGAGACAGAAAGACAGAGAACATTGTGTATATGCATAAACAGTAGGAAAACATTTATATTTTCCAGTATATTCTAAGCATAATCATTGTGAATGTGAAGGCTCTCTGAATGGCTGGTAGCCTATAATTTGCTCTCTATTAATTTAGTGCTGTACATGTCCTGATACAAAAAAAGCTTGCAAAAAGCTGAGCAACTATTGACTTTTAATAGTGTGTTTTTGTATGGTATTGACACTTGAAAAGTATAATTAAATTTAAATGTATCAGAATACACAACAGCATCGCACTGACACCCATTCTCTCAGGCAAGGACAAAAGGGGGAGTAATGAAATGTGTTCTGAAACACAATCCTTTCAGGCCTTTTATTCCTTTGCTTTGAAAGTACACAGAAAATTCACCATAGGCAGTGTCTGTGGTGTGCAGACAGAATCACATGCAATTTCACCAGTGTAGCGGATGCTTTCGAGATCACAAATGGTGAAGCCTGAATAAATGCCATTTGTTGTGAGTATGTCTTTACCTTCGGCCCCAGTTCCACATGGTTTTGTCATTATTCAGGGCTCGGGGGAGGGATGGCCACTGCTCCCTGACAGACTAGCAACAGCTGGATGAGGAGGGGCGGTAGCCAGACAGTAGCATAGTTCACAGACCCCCCCCCCCTCCACACACACACACACACACACACACTTTCTCTCTCTCCCTCTCTCACACACACAAATAATGAAAAGGCTAGAATCTGCCCTAATTAGAACCTAAGAGACCCTGGTTTCTAATTCGTGAGTCACCGATGCTCAACATGGGTACACACAGAAACATAAATGTATGTAGCATAAGAATTTGGCTACAGCACATGACTTTACTTTGAAATTCGTGTATAGCACATAGCATGCATCTATACGTATATGTAGCCTTCTACAACACCGATAATTTACTTTCTCGGAAAGTCCCCTGGGCTCCCAGAGGAATTGGATTCCACACTGCATCAGTATTCTGAGTAATCTTCAGTGAGCTCTTTTTTGGAACCTTTTGCTTTGGGTCGCTTGCGTCTCCTAGGGCTAAGTTCAAAGGCTGTGAGCCGAGATTACAAGTTTCTCCCTTCTTCTTAAGTCATGTTGCCACTCATGTCTCACTACAGTGTAACGCCGTGGAAATTTTCCACCTTCCTCCTTCTCACAAATCCTTTGCCTGATTGGAGAATGTGTGAATATGGGGCATGCAAGTCTGTCTGCTTAATGGGCCGGAGGTGGCTGACAGACTTTCACCATGGATTGAAAGTCTGTCCACACGATTGCATATACAAGCGCACACATACACAACCAGAGGACTAGTGAAAGAGATAGACCTTGACCAAGCCCTGTCCGCCCCACCCCATCATCCCCTCCCCTTCCCCATTAGCAGAGATTTGTCTTCTCCTTGTGCAGCACGGATATGTTTCTGGACGCAGTGGCAGCGTGGCCCAAGAGGTTTGTTTTAGGGAACTGTGCATATTTCATGAACTGCCGCTCTGCCGCTCTTTGAATTCTTGTAGAGGGAGTCAGGCTGGGCGGAGAGAAACCGAGTCGTAGAGGAGGAGGGGGATGGAGGAAGGGGGAGGGGAGGCCTGTTGCCGGGATTGGACTCTGATGTGTCACCAGCGTCTTGATGATTAAGTTGACAAGCAGCGGGAAAACACTGGGGAATACCATCGAGCATCATTAACCTTTTCTCCCTCTTATTTCTCTTTCTCTCTCTCTCACACACACACACACACACACACACACACTCACGCACATACACACACACACACACACACACACTCACACAAATACTCTCTATTTCTCATAACTTTTATTGTTTTCTCCCTCTTCTCTCCCTCTATGAATTTCTTTCCTTTTTCTTACCTTCTGTATGCCTCTGTGATAAAAAGAGATTGAGGAGAGAGTAGGTAAGTGGGAGAGAGAAAGTTTGGAGGCGAGAGCCCCAGCCAGCCGATGAGGAGTGTTAGACACGGGGTGCACAATAGTGCAGACACAGCAGAATCTGAACACAGCTGAGTCTTGAATAGAAGTGTCTTGCATTATTTAGGAGACATACTCATGGCAAAGATATAGATGAATTTTGGCCTACTTTGATTCCCTGTCGGTGTGAGCTCTGTGTAATGGATGTGCTGCTGGGGAATTGTGTTGAATGTATCTCTGGATTTTCTCGATTCACTTGTGGCCACAAATCAAACTTAAAGGTCAGTTTTTTATGGCAGAAAGCTATATACTGTATAACAATCCCCGGGATTTGTTCAGTTAAAGATATTGTAGACCTTTAGCCAAGTATATTTTAGTTCTCCTTTAGTTCTCTTAAGCGTTCCAACCAAACAAATTCAGTGAAACCCAGTTTTATTGTTTGTTTGTTTTTTGTCTTTTTGTAGAAAGTTTCTACATTTTTGCTTTCGCAAATCATCTGGTGATAAAGTCAGGCAGACACACAAACAAACAGACAGACAGTAATGGATGATCAAGATCTTTAACAATGGGCTACTGTTTCTTCTAATCCCCAAGACATGTCATGCACACATGCTGTTGTCGTCCTTGCCTCCTTCATAAACAGACAACCACCCCCCACCCACACACCCCCACCCCACACACACACACTTGCTACGTGTATGGAAGGAGAAACTGGAGGGAGAAAGGAAACAATGGGGCTTCATAATGTTGCCTCTCTCTAATCAGCTTTGCCATGCGAGTAAACACAGATAAAGAACTTGGCATTGTGTCCTGAGGCTTTGTTATCAGCTGTTAGCAACTTAACTGGATGTGTGCGATGGCACGGCTCAACACAGGAAGGCCAAGTATGGCCAGGTAGCAAACTGTGTAAACTTCCAGTATTATCTTTACCCCCCACCCCACCTCCCTTTCTCTCCCCGGCCCACCTATCCTCTTTTGGCCTTCCCTTTCTCCTTGTGTCTGTCTCTGCACATCCTCACCTTGTCTTCCTCTGGGGCGGTCGGAGGATCCGGCGAGGAAATGACAAGGAATAGGACAATGGAGGGGCCGTGTCAGCTTCCTGCCATTGCCTGGAATCCTCTTCCCCAGTTACATGACTTCAGGCTGTATCATCAGCATGCAGACTGGTGGGGACAGCACAAACTTGTTTACTCTTTTATTCTTCTCCTCTACAAACACTGTGAATGGAAAGAATAGAGAGAGAGAAACTGGGATTAATTCTGTGCAAATCATTAAAACAGCACCCCAAGGGAAAGAGTCACGTTTATACAGTAGCAGCTATTTTAAGAAAGACTGGGATTGCAATTTTCTCTCCCCAAAATGCAAGTGTCACATCCTTCTAGAGAGATGTATCACCATTTCAAAAGACCCTAAGCCAAGAAACCAACATAGAACAGAAAAATCGCCGACATACTAGACCACACATTCATTTTTATTTTCCAATCAATTCTTGCCCTGCAAGACAAGAATTTCATATCTCCTGCCGAGACACAGAAACCAACAGCAAATTGAAATTTATCTTCTGCGTTGCAGCAATATCTGTTCCTGTGTTATCTTCACCAGCCGTGTTCCTTAACCTTGTATTAAAGATAGCTCTGTTGGAGGAGGATTCTGGCAGCTAAGAAGGGACTCAGGAAAAAAAACATGAATACAATCAGACAACATTTATTCAACTGTAGATGTTTATTTATTTTACTGCTCTTTTTACTCTAACAAGATGAAATGTAATTGTCAATGGCCCTTACTGAATGGAAGATCTGAAATATTAAGCGGTCATATTTGGGGGTTATGGCATATGCACATCTTCCAGACGTGACTCATGAGGAGCACAACAAAGCAACGCCCTTAACTAGTGTTGCTCACACACTCACACACACACACACACACACACACACACACACACAGAGGTCAAGGGCACACACTGGGGCAGAGGATGATAAGCTGAGATGAGTGTTTGGCATCTTCAGGGCTATGTGCCCTTTCTGGAGCGATTAGTCAAAGTCCAACTGTCTAATTAATGATGCTCCAGCTCTTAGGACATGCCATCTCCTTAACCAACTAGGGGTAAAATGCACTCAAGGAAACAAGGGATTGCCTGCCTGCTGCCCACTTGATTAGCGGTGGGATCAGCACATGCTGTTGAGAGAGGAAATACTCCAATACCCCCCTGAGGTCCAGATCCCCTCCTTATTCTTTCTTTTCATCTTTCTCCTTTCTGTCAGTTCAAACTGCCTGGAACGCCAGGGCTAATATTGTGTTAGTGACTCAACCATTAACCAAAATAGTGGGTTGGCTGCGGGGAAGCCGTGGCTCAGTCTCTTCCTCCTCCTCACAGTGAAAGACTGCTCTGTGTTATTGTAGGAGGCTGGGTGAAGGGTTGGAGAAAGTGTAGCAACGTCTATTATTTCAATTCTTCCTGCAGGGAGTTTTGCACAGGGCTTAGAAACTCGCCATGGGAGACTGCGAGAAAAGGCAGCCAATTTGCTATCAACTGAGGGGTGTCAGTCAAAGCTTATCGATCCAGCTTTTAACTGTGGCTCCCTCAATGGCAAAACATGTTAATGTTATTGAGCTGTGTGGAGACGTGCGGAACAGTGAGGCGTGGGGGTGGTAAAGGTGGGTGGTGGTTGAACCAGTAGGAGGGTAAGGTGTGTCTCTCTCCCGCCGTCTGTTTGGCAAAAGAAAGCCGATGCAGAGACCGCAATGGGCTCAGTGTGAGGAGGAAGGGGGAGGGAGAGAGCCAAAGAGAAAGAAAGAAAGGGAAGGGAGAGGGGTCAAAGAGATTTACTGCCAGGAGCCTAGCATTACAGGTAATGGATATGCTTGTATTGGTGTAAACCAAACCTGCTGTTTTTCTTCCAGCATGGCAGAGGTGAGAAAATAACAAAGGCGTAACTGACTGAAAGTCTGAGGAGGATTAATAGACGGGGGATATTTCAGAACCTCAGGCTAAACATTAGACCTCAGGTGTACATTTTGGACACACAGAAAGTGGTTGTGTTGGGGGAGGGGGGGTTGCGCATGAAGGTGAGGTAAGGAAGGTGTAGGAGGAGGTTTTGGTGGGTATGGGATCCTCTTCCCAAAGCTTCTACATGATGGTAATGTATCTATAGTCAACACCTTAGGCCTTTCCTGATCCTGCCACATTCCTCTGAAGCTGCAGCAAGGAGGGCAGGAGCACATGGCTAAGTGCTTCCCAAGCTGGCTGGGGTGAACCTAACACCCCTCCTGGAGGAAGCAGTCCAGCCATTGTTCCAGCACATTGCACCCGTCTGACTGAGGCATCCTAGCGCTGTGCAGATCCCAGGGGGCTGGAAAGAGAACGAGGCGGAGGAGGAGAGGGACTGATTGTTCCCTGCTCAGACTATCCACAGATGGGGCTACGGCACAGGATGCTGGCTGTTTGCTTTAGAAAGTCCCAGGCGTTTGCTTTGCAGTCGTGGTGTATAGAATGCTCTGGGGGATAGAGGAGAAGAGAGAGTGCCAGTGGAGACAACAGCAGGGGGAGAGAAAGAGAGAGAGAGAGAAAGAGAGGGAGAGAGAGAGAAAGAGAAAGAGAGGGAAGAGAGAGAGAGAGAGAGAGAGATGGAAAGAGGACCTTGCCTAATATGATGTCAGTGTGAATATAGTGTCAGTGCCAAGAAGGGAAGACAGATGATACAGCCATACAATGATAGGGTAGTTGGGCTAGAGACTCCTCAAGTCCTCCCCAGTTTCCAAACAGAGACATATAGAGCAGGAGATAATGGAGAAGGGAGGGAGAGCAAAGAGAGCAAGCGAGGGAGGGAAAAAAGGAAGGGATGAGATGCAGGGTACCCAGGCTGCATCCATCATGTGGTTTGGTGCAGAAGCCATTTGTACCTATTGTTCTCCATAATTTGTTTTCTCAGTGCCTGCAAAGGGAGGGGGAATGGGGGGAGAGACAAAGCTAAGGCAGCCATTTATTTTTGCGCTAATTACATAAGTGAGACAGCATAATTAGACGTATAGCTAAATAGACAATAGACCGAGAGAGAGATGCACAGGGGGAGATAGACAGGGAGGTGTAGATGAATTCAAATAGATGAGAGACATGGCCCTCTCCATTTCACATTCAAGACTGCGAGGGAACATGTTAAAAAGAGTAAAGAGGACAGAGAGATCGAGGGATAAATGGAAAGGAAAAGAGAGAGTAAAGGAGATGGTGCGATGGAAGGGATAAAAGATAAGAGAGAAGTAGAGAAAAGCCCTCTTCACAGACTGCACTTTGAGGTGCGGCCCGATGCTGCCGGAATAGTCACCTCATTTAATACACCTGCTCAGCAGGAGGGGAAAGAGAGATATAGGGAGATGTCGGGGAGAAAAAGAGAAAAGGGCGAATGGGGGGAGATAGAAAAAGGAGACAGATCTCATCTCTGCTCTTCCAGATCAAAGGCAGAGAGTGGCTCCGCAAGGCTGTTTGTTGTGGCTTGTTTGGGAGGGTTTCTGTGTATGTGAGGTCATGGGTTGACCTGGCCTGCTATTTCTATCAGGCGACATTACACTTCAACACAGCCACATGCCAAACCCTCAAAGGAATCACGGGTAACAGGTCCAGGACAGGTAGCACAGTTTGCTAGAGAGAACTGGTGCCATTCTGAGACAGTGGAGCTGCAGTGAAGCTGAGAGGGAACTGTATGCTGTCTGGTCAAAGAGGGAGAATAGCTGAGAAATTAGTTGAAACCAAAACAAAACAAAAACACATGGAGTATGGGAGATATGTTGATATGTTGGATGTTATATCTTTTCAAATTACTGAAAAGGACCATGTTCCACGTTATTCTATCTGGCATTACTTTGTGATCTGTGTGTTGGCTATGCGGTTGTGCATGTGCGCACATTCATGTGTAGGCTATGTGTGGGCGTGTTGAGTGTGTCACCAGGCTTTCAGGGTTGTGATACAGGGGGAAGATAAATGGGCCCTTAATGAAGCCACTCAATCACAGGCTAGTTAAAACAGCTGACCAAAGGCTGGGGGGCAGTCAGGTCTGCTCCGAGGCCCATTCAGGCTGGCCGAGGGAAGCTCTTGAGCCGTCACACTTTAGATTAGCCATTCACTGCACTATAGACCACCGCCTAACTGCCCCTCTTCCTCTGACCAGTCCTCTGACACACTATAGTGGCTCAAGTCAACTCCCTGATTGTCTCGGGGAGTTCTTTAAAAGCCAATTTAAACTCAGTCCTTTGTCTCACTCCCCAGGAACTCAAAGCGGGACATATTGTATAGGCCGTGTGTGTGTGTGTGTGTGTGTGTGTGTGTGTACGTGTCTGACTTTTTTTGGGCTGAGGTTAAAGTTTTGTGTGCAGGGTCTTTGAGCGTGTGATGTTTTGTTAAAAGAACTGGGTGTATCTCAGAACTGGCACAGACTGGGGTTTTTTTGGGGTGAAAGAGAGGGTGCATGAGAGAAATCAATGGCCCAATTCAGCCCATTACAGCCATGACTGTTGCTGTAATGGTGTGGAAATGGACGGTGGTCATGTGGATCCCTTTTATACCTCCAGGCTCGGATCACAACTGAGGGTCCGATTCATTTCCTCCAGCTTTGATTAAAAAAAGAAGACTCTGAGGATTTCAAAGACTCTCACATGATGGTGACGAGTGAAGAGAACCCCCCGTTTTGTGAAATAGATGAAACCTCTATTCTGCCAGGTTTGCCGAAGGACAAACATAACACTGGCCTCCAATTTTCCTCTACAAATAACGACTTCTCTGGTCCTCTCCTCTTCCCTCTCTCCTTCCAGCCTTTACCTCTTTGATCCTGGGTAATGTGTTAACAAGCAACGGGTTCTTGGAATACCCATAACATTAGCATGTGTATTTGTGTTGAGGTGTGAGAGTGTGTGCGTCTGTGTTGGTGTATGTGCTTGTGTGTACGTGAGCGTGTGTGTGTGTGTGTTTTCACACCAATTAATGAATTGCTTTATGTGCCCGCTGAGGTGACGATGGCTTGTCTCTAGCGGGGCAGTGCTTTTTTTCCCTCCTGTGTCAGCCGCACCCCATGATGGCCGGGGTCCACTCTCACACTAACACATTAATGAGACCAGTCTAATTAGTGCTTGTGGTTCCATACAGGGGAACCAGGAAACCACAGCACCATTGTGAGCTGGCCTAATCAGGGGACCACTCATGGACAAGTGGGCCCACTACACCAGTGAGAAAGTTCACACTTATGCAGAGCTGCTTGGACTCACAGTTCTCACACTCAAATTAGTGCAGTGGTTAATTGGGGGAAAGAGTACGGTCTAAAAGGACTGGGTGTATTTTGAGTTTGGTGACCATTAATGCTCGGCTCGGCTCCTCGCTCCTTTTCCGTGCTCCCTCTGGTAGCGCTGCTCCCGAGGGCGATGCAGAAAAATGATTTTGCTCTCCTCCATCCCTCTCCCTCACTCCAGATAATTCAATCTGTTCAATATCAAATAATCTCACCCAATTTTTCAGCCTATTTTAACCTTATCGCTCAAACAGCTGCCTCTGGGGGATGAGTCTCGTTCCACCTTGTTAAAAAAGAAGGGGAGAGAAAGAGAGATAGCCCAGGAAAGAGGGATGACAAATAGCTCTCTGAGGAGTGCTTTCAGAAGCCTCTGTTTGCCATTCTCATGGGCCATATGTGAAAGAGCAGGCAAACAGATTGAAAGAGAGAGGAATAGCAAAGGATAGAGAGATAAAGAGAGAGATAGAGGGAGGCAGAGACAATTTAAGAGAAAGGAGGGGGAGAGTGTAGGTGATGTGAGTTGTGGTACTTGAGCTCCGGGGCTCTAACTTGTGTCCCACAGCACTGTTTAACATGCCCCTAGCCGTCTCTCCTGGCAGTTAATTAGAATCCAATAAGGTTGCCGCCTGTTGGTCATTGTTCCTCCAGTGTGTTTACCCTTTCCAGAGGCTCCATTCGCTGCTTAATCTGCCGAGAAGCTGAATGTCAATAGGTCAGGCCAAGACTCCAGAGCTGTGAGACAGAGGGAAAGACAGAGGGAAGGGGGAAGGAGGGAGGATCAGGGGGATGGAGGAGAAGGGTCATTTCTCTCTCCTCTCAATATTTTTCTCTGCCATTCCATTCTGGTGGTTGTTTTTTTTTCCCCTCCCTCCCTCTCGCTTCCCCCTCTCCTCTTCTTTTCTTCTCACTTCTAATCCGTCCTCTTGATTGTTCTAAGCTGCTTTCAGCCAGCCCTTGGGAGGGTGGGGGTTTTGGAGTCTGTTTTAATTAAGATTTAAAAGAAGACTCCCTCAAGAAGGGAGATTTAAGAGTAGGATGGTCTGAGCAAAGTAAACGAGTGGAGGTAGGACAGATTGTACATAGGGCTCAACAAATATCAGAAATCGGTAAAATGAGAAAATAAAAAAAGATATTTTCTGACGCACATAGGCGCACACACCCCATACGCCCCACACACCCACACACTCACACAAACACAGACAGACTCTGAGGCATTGGGGTGGCTAAGCCAAATGGGATTTTTTTTCCATTTGTAATCAAGCGGCACAATCTATATAGATTGATCTCAACTTCCTGTGATTCATACCATATCCTGCGAGGGTGATATGGGATCAGTGGTAGCCAGCAGGCAAGCTGAGGGAGTTATCTCCACACTCTGTCTAATGATCGATCATCTCACCAGATGGGCTTAAGAGCCTGTAACGCTCCACTTGTTTATCGGAGCCCCAAACCTGAGGCTTCTCAGTAGATGTGACCTGCAAAGAAAGTCCTTGTTTGCAGAGAGAGAGATGGAGAGCAAGAGAGAGAGTATGAAAGAGAGAGAATGAGAATGAGAGAAAGAGAAAGAAAGAGAGGAAGAGGAGAGGAGAGAAAGTTAAAAGTTTGCTCTTGTTGTCTTTGTTGTATGGCCAGACGTGTGGATAGATAGTGAATCCATTTCCCTGCTTAATGCGGTTATACTTGGGTGGCAATGTCACCATATTGGACACTCTGGACGTTCCTGTTAGACACTTAATTAACAGGCTTATCACAGTAGGACAAAAGGAGATTTCTCTATAGAAGTCTGGCCATCAAAGATACAGGCACCGTTACCATCCATCTTTCCATTACTGCCGCAAAGCAGATATGTTGTGTGTCACAGACAATGTGTGTGTCCGTCTGTGTGTGTTCGTCCTTGCAGTGCAGCCCGAGAAAGGGCGCGCGCGCTACTATGTTTAGTAAAACAGTCACACATGACACATCTGTCCCTGCCGCAAACCTTACATCCTTCCCCACAAGTAAAACCCCAAAGAAAACACCCCCAGAACAGAGTGCACAATGAAGTGTTTAAGTTCATCAAGCCGCAGACTTCGGTGCAGCCGGTAAGGTGTTAAAGGCCAGGCAGGGGTCAAGAGCCCAACCCACGGCATTCTCTACCAGGCTACATCCCAGCACACAGCAACCATATGTCCAGAGTTTCACAGTCAATGAGCCAACCTACCCAGCGGGACAAAGACCTATTCACACCCAGTTGACTCTGAGGAAATCTGCAATTCCATGCTGTGATTAGGACAGAATACAGCACTAGTCCAGCCAGCGGCCGTTAGAGAAAAAACAAAAGACTAGAAGATATGGAGGAGAAGGAGGGAAAGGCAAAAGGGGACAGACAAAGAACTTTACAAAGCACTTTGGGCGGATAAGCGTTAGCGCGATCTTGCCCTCAGCTTGCCGGCCCGTCTCTGCAGTTCCAGCGCCTGCCTCCATCAAAGCCCCCCCGAGACTCTCCCAGCACACTCTGCCTCTGTCACTCACAACTCTGTTAATAAGGCCAGCAGTAAACGCCAGGAAAGATATGCAGGGATGAAAGATACTTCTCTCATGTTCTCGCTTTGAGGATGTGTTTCCGGGTGTCAGGGGGAGGTGGGAAAAATGCAGCTTTATAGAGTAATGCTGCATTTTAATAGACACAATAAACCCTTCCTCTTATAAAATAATATTTTGTGTCCCATATCCTGTTGTGTAGCAGCTCTGGGGACTTTTGCCAGGCATGAAAAAGCCCCCCCCCCCACCCCCACCCTTAGCTAAAGGTATAGCGAGAGCCTATGCCAGAGAATAAAGTGTGCAGGGATCCTGGGGGAGGAATAGATCACACATATATTCTTTCACTGCAGCGATTAATATCCGGGAAAAAAGGTCAAACCTGACTTGAAACGGTCCAGTATATCACAGTTACATTCGGAGCCCACATTTCATACATCAAGCCCCGCTGTGATGTCTCATCAGCCTGGTCACACAGGAGAGACCCACGCTGCACATTATCAAAGATTGATGGGGTGTCCTAGTTAAAGACAGGGGGAGGAGAGAACATTGGAGAGAGAAGGGGAACTTTGTGTTATCCGCAGACACGGGAGAGTGTTTGGGTGAGAGGTGCTGATCGCGGGTCGTGCAGCCTCTGACGGCCCTCTACCAGCGACATCATCACCGGGGGTAGCCAAATGTTATGCCAGGCCACGCCATTGCATAACCCGAGGACCTGACCCCGAGATATGCAGGAGAACGTGCAAATGCAGCACTTTGAGATCAATGCGCGCAAGACGGTGCCGGCTGACTCAGGAAGTCGAAGACAAGGGTTGAGTCTTCCATCTCCTCCTCCCATCCGCCCACTTCCTCATCCAGGCCTGTAACGGAAGACAAAACAAACTGACAGAACAAACAGGCAGACTATGCTAAATCCTTCTTTCTCTAACACACACCCTAACCGTCTCTTATATCCACTGTTCGCTGCAGTCCTTCCCTTTTCTTGTTCAGTGCTTGCTTAATAATTAATTGATTAATTAGTTCGCTCATTAATCATTTATTCATTAATCATGGCCTGATTTTTCTAGAGGAAGCGGTGCAATCTGAAAAAACCCTGACTTCACATTTCACTCTAATTATGCTCCTTTACTAATCAACGCTTAAGAAATGGAGTTTCAGGAAATTAGTTTTTCCACTTCCCTTCTTTTTCTCAACACAAAGCAGGATGTATTGAGGTCGGCAGGTAACATTTTTTCCCTCCCTTTCTTGTGTTCTGGAAGCTCTTAGTCATCAGTAATTTTAAAGGAATGTTTCAAACTAGTGGTAATCTGATGAACAGAATAAAATTTTGATGTTTAATTAAAACTTGCCTTTTCTCCACCTCTAGAAAAAAGGGGAATAGAAATTCTGATGGCGAGGTAACCACAGACATTGATTTATAAACAGCAATTTGAAGGCCGTTTGTAAGAACAGACAAGTGGCAGGATTGTGAAGTAGATACACTTATTGTTTTCGCTGGATCCATGGCTCTCCTGGGAGAGGAGGTAATTTGTTTAATCGCCAGGAGTTATGTGCTCTGGACACAGAGATGAGGAGATGGGTATGTTCAGAAAAACCTCCTGTAATGCAGAGTGAAGATGAGAAGGAAAGTGAGGAGAAACATTTAAAACAGGTTTAATTAGAGCTGTTTTTGTCCCTTTGTGTTCCTGGTGGATGCAGAGTTCATAACGTGGCTCAGTTGCTTTCTCTGAAGAGGCTCTTGTCAGCTGCTGACAAAAAAGAATTATGCATCAAATTAAAGAGAGCTCCAGTGAAATGGAGGCAAGTCGGGCATTAACCTCTAAGCTTTAAAAAGCACACATATTAAGCAACACTAATGAGACTCTCATTGAACTAGCCGTGTTTTATATTCAAACACACACAAAAGCACAGCTTTGCCTTCAATATGCCATTGCCTCTGCTGACTGAGGTTGTCTCTCTAATTCATCTCACCAGCAGCAAGCACTGCAGCAGTGAACAATAGCATAGATGGCCCTTTTACTCTAATGAGATGCATACATTTACAACATTACCACCCTCATTAAAAAATAATAAAAAATAAAGGAGAAAAAAAGTATTAATTATGAAACGCACTACTTCCTATCGCGAAGAGCCAAGGGGGCCTCCACTGGGCTCAATTAGGAAGAGTAGGCCGCAAATCCCTAGACTAAATTAATTGACACCCCAGGGCATTAGGCCCAGAGTCCCAGTACAGAATCTAAGAAGAGAATTCCTTTGTTTTCATTTCCACCGCCTTTTAGAAAAAGCAAGAGGGGGAGGCAATTTTAACATTATCTTTTCATTGTTTTATGGATTTTTAATCTATTATTTATTTATTTGTTTTGTTTACTCGTCACATCTGCGGCTGGGGAGTGATCTGCGGGGATGGAAGAGGCGGAAGATTTACTGTTTTATTTTTTTTGTTCCTGTCCCATCTTTAAGCAGCCTTTCCGTCACATGTTGAGTACCAGTGCTGTTTTATCCCGCATGTCAGCTGTTGTGCACACACTAAACTGGGGCTTTTGCAAACAGCACAAGAAGTTAATGATTTAAAAGCACAGTAAATTATACTGAAAGCCCTTCCAAACGCTGGTGAAATAGAGTCAGGGAGCCAGAGAGGGAAATTGAGAGAGAGAGACAGAGAAAGAGAGAGAGAGAGAGAGAGAGAGAGGCGGGGGGCAGGGGGGGGACAGAGAAGGGCTGGGATTGTGACACAGATCCAGCCAACAGCCGTCTTGTACTGAAAACACCAGGGGGTAAGCAGGAACGAAATGACAAGACTGGCTCAATCAACATCTTGTCAACACTGCTGGCTGATGTGTACAGACAATTTCATACCGCCACCACTGCCTCCCTCCCCTTTTCTCTCTTTTTTATATGGCTTTTTATTTCCTGTCCTCCTGCCAGCCAGCCAGTCACTTGCTATCTGTCTACATGGAGTCAGCTCTCAGCTCTTTGGCTCTTGGCTTCAGAGTGGAGGAGAGCTTTAAAAGCTGTGCTAGAATTATACTCAGAGAGATTCTTCTGCCCACTAGAAACCCTAAAGATACAGGGCTGTGACAGTGTGTGTGTCTGTTGTGTGTGTGTGTGAGAGTGTGTGTGTGTGTGTGTGTGTGTGTGCGTGCGCGGTGTGTGTACGGCATTTGTGAGAAGACAGTACAGAAATGGGTGTATTTATGGCACATTGTCGGCCACTGCAGCACTGTGACTGCTAGAGCCATTCACATACGCTCACACACCGACTGTGTCACATCAGCACTCTTGGTCCCCCCCCCCCCCCATCTCTCCTCCCGTTTCCTTCCCTCCCTCCCTCCCTCCCTCCATCCATACCTCTCTATTACTCTATCCACTGCATCTGTTGTAGCAGGTACCCAGGGAGAAACTCAGCCGCTGCTCGCCCATGCGATCAGCCCCTCCGCTGGCCTGATGTGAGCAGCCCCCTGTTCCAGCAGAGAGAAACCTCATGGTGACAGCCTTAGAGACAGACTGATTACAGCGTTCCATCAATCCCCTCTCAAGCCCTCTCCTTTGCAATTGGAAGCTGACAGGAGCCCACTTTTTCCATTTTTACCTTACCTCCGTTTTTCCGGTCCTTCTACAATGTGGTGTCTCTTTTTTTGTTGTGGTTGTTGTTGTTGTTGTTCCCCCTGCCCTGGTTTCTTGAGTGTTGTGTTGACAGGCTGACACAAACCCCTGTGATTTTCACACCAGGGATGGAGAAAGGGAGAAAAACGGACAGGGGGATAGAGGATAGAGAGGAAGAGAGGGAGAGACAGAGAGCAAGGGAGGGGCTGGCAAGAGAGGACAGCTGACGGGGAGTCTGGAAAAGCAGAGTGATGGCAGAAAGAGCCATGGAGAAAGCAAATCAACAATTAGTAACACCTTATATAACTCTGAAAGGGGGCCTGCAAGGCATTGATTTCAGGGATCATGGCTCACCGACTGTAGAAGTATGAGTGATAAACAGAGGAATGGGGGGATGGGGCTAGCAAATGGTGGCTTGTAGAGGGATGCCGGAGTGGAAGAGAATTCTCTGGGTGGGGGAATCAGCAGAGGGGCAGGAGGGGCTGGGTGGATGAGCCGGTCCATTCTGTAAAAGGGGTCTTGGTCTGAGCCAAGATTCTCACAATGGAATAAAGGCTGAAAAGGGAGGCTAGGAGGATTAAACTCCAGCAAAACAGCTCTTAAAAAGCTGTTAGACTGCAATTTAGGCACAAAAACGCAGAAAGGGAGAAAAGATAGTGAGGGTGGGTGGGAGTGCAGCTGGAATGCGACGTGGGAGAGAAAGTATTGAGAAAGGCAAGGCCATATGAAGGTATCTTCAGAGACTCAAGCAGAAGCTACTCATTGAGCTCCTAGTCTAGGGAAAACACACAGGTGCTCACGCATGTAGTACCTGTATTTTGGGACGCTGCTGCTATGAGTTTGTGGGTGGTATCTGTTGTTAGCGCCCCTTCAAACCCTCAGAACTTCTGTAGGAGTCATGGTAATGAGCTTAGTGCGAGACCAGCCAAATCAAACATGAGATGGGTGCAGGGTCCCCTTTGGGACATACTCTGTGGCTCAGCTACCTCAGCACTAGTGTCTCACACACACACACACACACAAACACACACACATACACAGGAAGAGGAAGACAAAAGAGCCTGACTCAAAACAAAGGGATAATAATTCCATACAGAGAGAAATGGAGCTTGCATTTTCCAGCCCGATTTAGAAGCCTTATCTAGACAAGGCACAATGGATGGCATTTGGGGAGAGGGGTTGTTTATTCCAAGCTTGACACTTTTTCGCCAATTGCCTTGTTTTGTGTGGGGGTTTTTGTCTATTTTTCCTCCTCATTTTCTCTTCTCTGGCTCTTATTGTGGAAAACTCACACCAGCGGGGGCATAGAACTCTGCCTCTGCCAGTGGGGCAAAAATACAAGTAGATATCGGGTGTTATTTTTTAACATTTTGAATTATTACTGCATGGAGCAAATTGTCCAGTCAAGTTGAGAGCACTCATATTTATAGACCCCACAGGACTGGATGTTGCACTCCAGAGTTGCCCTGCACTGGATGGGAATGAGGGCATGGAATAAAATGAGGCCTAAAATAGGGACTCTCCCTTCTGCGAACGCAGCTCGGAACCTCTTACAGTGAATGAGCATACACAGTTAAGTGTCATTGTAAAACCACGGCAAAATGGCCAGAGTGCATACATAGGAGAGTGTAAGGCATAGCTGATGTTTTATTAGAGGGAAACCTTATTTTTGGAACGCTTGGTTAAATGGGTTGATGTTTTATAAGCCTGGTTTTGTCAGATTACTAAAATGGCATAACAGATTATGATGGCAGTGATTTGATAGTGAATTTACTGTAGTTAGCCAAAGAACTACAGTGCACTCAAAGGTCATGTAGTGCCATTATCTTTCCCAATCTTCAGCATCATGGCTGGCTCTTCTAATAATGCAGGACACACACACACACACACACACTGAGCCTAGTTCAATCTAATTCCATCAAGGCAGATGTCCAGTAGCGGATCATTTGTGACATCTGTCCATCCCCTCCTGATCCATGTGAATGTATCCCTATCAGTTCAGATGAAGGAGAGAGAGTGCAGGCAGTGCCAGCGTAGACGCAAAGCTCTTTAATAGGTTGTGTTCAAGTCAGCCCGGCGGTTTTGCACTTAACTGTGACCGTGTGACAGAAAAAGCAAAGTCACTGTGTCAAAGTAACTGCTAAATGTGCCCTGCAGTCCCTGACAAGTTGCTTGCCCTATTAACACTGCCCCACCCGCCACAAACACTCATTCACACATTTAGATGCACACACACACAGACATACACAACACACATTCAAGCGCACAAACATGCAGACACACACACATACAGTCAGGCAGAAAAGCACACACACACACACACACACACACACACACAGCCCCGTGTGCATCCAGCGGCGTGAAATGATATTCCATTTTGAGAAATCCGGATTAAAATGTATCAGGCCAAATGTGTTTTGACCTTGTTACTAGGGGATGGAAAAAGCACATATGCACAAACACACACACACACACACACACACACATACACATACACACACATAAAGCAAGGGAAGGGAAGAGGGTAAATGTTGGTCTTTTTTATAAAGAGCACCGGCCAATCAATATTTTAACTGCTTTAAACATTGAACGCACCACATGAGCTACACTCAACCTATACTGCACATACAGTATATACCTGCATGTACATTCAGACAAGTGTTGAAATATCAATATAACCCAGGAACTCAGACCTTTCTTTTCGAATGTGTTTCAATGGCAGCCAATAGACAAGCACCTCACTCTTAGTGTAGTGAAAGACTGAAAGGTGAAAGCATGTGTGTGTGTGTGTGTGTGTATGTGTGTGTGTGTGTTTGTGTGCGTGCATGTGTGTATGTGACACTGCAGCACACCAAGAACAAGCCTCTTCACACCCACAGCTCCTACTTCTACTGACTGCTTCCCTTCCTCTCCTCCACTCTTTCTTTGTCTGGTTCTTTCCCTCCCTCTCTCCCCGTCAGAAATGTATTCATGTAATTAAGCTGCTAATACACCGTCAAAGAATTGTCTAATTCAGCAAGGAGGAATTAAAGGAATCTGGCATGAGTCATTAGCCAGTCGAGATGTTCTGTTGAGCATTTTCAATAAGGGATCTGGAGAGCAATGAATCACTCATATGGTGTGAAGACATTCGCTACAGCACATACTCTGTACTCTATATTTATACGGCTGCATGTGTGTGTGCGTGTGTGTGTGCGTGTGTGTGCGTTAATTGCCATATGTGAGCATGTGAAATTGTATGTGGGTGAGGGAGAGAGAGAAACAATTCAATGCATGTAATCCATCTGAACAATCAAGGAATGCAGTGAATTATTACCCATTGTAAACATTTAGATACTCTGGGCAAGATACTTAATTGCAATCAATGTTTGTACTGTTGCAAGCACAAAGAGGAAAATCCCTAACGCGCCGTGCAAGGGGAGGCATACGAAAACGCTCAATAGCTCATAAAAGCAGAACGTTAGGACAGGCAGGCAGACTGTAAAAACAGCATTTTTGAAGGTATGACGGGAAAATGCCAGCCTTCGCTAAATGCCTAATAGCCTGAGCTCGAAGACGTTTCACTTCTCATTGACGCTCTCAAATTGGCTTCTTTTGATCCATAGTGCGTGACACACATACAGTACAGTCTACCTGTAAGCATCTATAGCTCGATAGGCTTTTCAAACACTGAAATAACGTACACAGGAGACGTTACTGGTGAGCTACTGAAACATGCATGGATCTCTAATGGTTTCTCTACTCAACTCTGTATTAACATCTTATTAGCCCAGATGGAGACTAAGGGAGAAGAATGGGCACATGTGAAAAAGAGAGCGGGGTTTTAAGGCAGTTGAGAACCGCAACGGTCAGAGCCATGGAGAACTCACGTTCCTGATGAGCTCACTGTTTGGCGGCTTTGATTGTACTGATGGGTGACAGAGGCAGGAGGGGGGAGCGAGGGAGAGGGGAGGAGGAGGGCAGGGTTCAGTCCATGGTGCACCCCCAGATGAAGTGGATAATTGAGTGGGGAATAAACACTGCCAACAACCTCGGAAGCCCCCTTTCAAAAACAGAAAGAAAAACTAGAGAGAATGGAGTGAGAAAGAGTGGGGAGAGGGAGAGAGAAAAGGGTGAGAGAGAGAGAGAGAGAAAATCCTAGCTACCCTCTGGGGGGAAAAGCTGCTATTGAAAAGCTATTAAACTTGCATTTAGCAGGATTGATTGGAAATGAAGAGGCCTATTAAAAGAGAGGGACAAGGGGACAATAGCGCGTCTCTGGCCGCCGTATGTTGCCCTCCTTTCAGCGGCTTTCTTCCACGGGAGGGGTGGAAGGGGGGGGGGGGGGGGACAACCCTGTCTGTTTAAGCACTCCCACCAAGAGAAGCATTTCAGGGGGGCTTAGCACTGACTGAATAGAACCCTCTTTATCTTCCTCTGTCCCCCTTCCCTTCCATTCTCCACTGAGCCACAAAGAAGGAGAGAGGGAGAATGAGGGAAGGTTCTTTTTTTAAGTCCCCCCCCCCCACTACACACACACACACACACACACACACACACCACCTATCCAACCAACCAACTACTCTCTCTCCCTCTCCTCCTACCTTCCCCAATGGATTAGTTACCTCTGGAGTGTTGCCATCTTCCCCTGCCAGTAGGGTTTGTAATACTCAATCTTCAGCATCATGGCACAAACAGTTGGAACCGCAGATCCGTACTCACGCTGTGTGTGTGTGTGTGTGTGTGTGTGTGTGTGTGTGTGTGTGTGTGAAGACGGGCCAGCCAATCCGGTGAGAGTCTGTGCCATGCTTAAACACAGCAGTGGAACGGCGGCAGGTGTCTCCACTGACTTTCAGCAGGCTCAAACGGATGGCTCCCCTGGGAACTTTAATGGAGTTTTGATTGTTTAACATCCATTTTTACAAAAAGCACACCAAAAGAGTGGCAGATTTTTTCTCCCCAGAAGTGTGGTTGCTTCGTGTCAGCGAGCATGTAACCATATGGTCTTGGGAAAGAGTTAAATAAGTCATGAGGCAGCTGACACTTCCTCTTAGAAACCATGTTGAGGAAAAAATAAATATTTCCAAACATGTCAGCCTCCTCCATCCTCGCAGCAAGCGCCATGAAAACAAGACAGAAAGAGCAGGCCAGTCCATGAAAGGGTGTAGGCTCTCTTTCACACTTCTTCTACTACCTCTTTTTTTTTCACACCTCTTACCATGCAACGTCCATTTTTTTTCAAGCTTCATACTCTGCTGGCACTGCAGAAACGTATTGCCATTACATTCACTGAAATGCCATTGGCAGTATTCTGAATAGCTATATAGTTTATGGCCATTTTGTGAATTTTAATATATTTTATGAATACCGGCGCGGACAATGTGAGTTCTATGTGATGTGATATTCATGTCATGCTCTCCCTCTTCTCTCCCAACAGCCACCCAAGCAGCCTACTTCTCCCAGCAGCCCCAGGACCAGGTGGTTGTGTCCGGCCAATCAGTGACTCTGCCCTGTGTCATTGTGGGTTACCGGGGAATGGTGCAGTGGACCAAAGATGGCCTGGCACTGGGTGGAGAGAGAGACCTACCAGGTAAATACCTGACCACCCCAAGCTCTCTCTCTTAGTTCTCTGTCTGTCTGTCTCTCTGTCTGTCTCCCTTTCATTCTCTACTGCTTTCTGTGGTTGTTTGTCGCTCTCTCTCTCTGTCTCTCTCTTTCTCTCTTGTTCTCTCTACTGCTTGCTGTGGTAAATCACTCTCTCTGTCTGTCTCTCTTTCTCTCTTTCGTTCTCTACTGCTTTCTGTGGTCGTTTGTCTCTCTCTCCGTCTTGTCTGTCTCTTTCTCTCTCTGTCTCTGTCACTCTTTCTCTTTCTCTCTCTTTCTCTCTACTGCTGTCTGTCTCTCTCTGTCTGTCTGTCTGTCTGTCTGTCTGTCTGTGTCTCTTTCTCTCTTTCGTTCTCTACTGCTTTCTGTGGCTGTTTGTCGCTCTCTCTCTCTTTCTCTCTCTGTCTGTCTTGCCACAATCAATGCCAGGTCTCATTAGAAACCAAGTCTCTCTCTGTCAACTGTTGGGGTTTTACACAAATGAATGGTGAGAGAACAAATGTACTGCAGACAGGTCGGCTGCTGCTGCAGACACCCAGCTTTAATTTGTTGTTTAGCATTTTGAGGGTCTTGTAGAAAGGTGGATAATCAATTGACTTTTGTCACGCATTGACATTTAAATGTGTGGCAGACTAGCGAGAAGGTGGAGAGGCTTCCTCCTGACCTTAGCCACTCCATCTTTATTGTGTCTGTGTTTAAAGGACAGCCTCCTCATGCAGCAGCCCTCTCACGTGTTGCATCTCCAGCCTCACACTGCTCTGCTAACACAGCGGCTCAGTGCCTGGCCCAGGGAGTTGCTGCTTGCTTTCATTTGTGTCTTAAAGAGCCTTGCCACGTTTCTCCCGCCTTTGTTCGAGGCACAAGTCTGTTCATTTTATAGTCCTTTCATTATGTGTTTGTTGTTGGTTTGTTTTTCTCTGACTATTCTCTGTGCTGGCTTCACGCAGGCTGGACGCGCTATTCCTTAATGGGCGACCCGCTATCAGGCGAGCACAGCTTGCTGATCGATTCGGCAGAGCTGGCGGATGACGCGGTGTATGAGTGTCAGGCTACACAGGCGGCGCTGCGCTCCCACCGTGCCAAGCTCACTGTACTAGGTAAGATACACAGCTCACCCATGATCCTCACAGCAGCCCTCGCGCCAAGGCCTGCAGGCTGGCAGTGCTTGGGAACAATCAGGGGAGTGTCTTCATCACAACACACACACACACACACACACACATACACACACATATATACACATACTCAAAGAATGAAACCCACAAAACACACATACACCTAAACACGGATGTATATATCCACACATTCAAATATACATCAGAATACTCAGTTTCAGTTTCTGTTCCTGTTCATAAAATAATCTGTTGTATCACCACTCAAGGATAATCCCACTGAAAATGTTGTTTCAGGGTGTAAATCATATCCTGAAAGTATATTTGAAACCCAGCAAAGCTGAGCCCAGAGATCCAGCTAGGAAAAAAAAAGGAAACCCTTCTCCTCTCAGTAGCGATAATCAAGACTGTGGACGTCTAGGATAATGTGATTGCTGCAGTCACAAATGACTTGCATAGTCGCTTAAAAGTCAAGGTCTGCACAGTTAGCACATTTTACAGTGAGCCACAAAATTTGTCAACCGCGTGGCGGTTTTTACATTAACGTGATGTGAGTGATCTACATATTCACATAGACGTTCAGAGGTGGAGGGAGGTGAGGCTGGGGGGGAGGAGGAGAAGGAGGAACAGGTCTTGTGGGAATTGGATTCAGCAAAGCACTGCTGGCACCTGGTGGCATGCAATGGAACATCACTATATTCATTAGTCCTGTCAATAGCCCACTTATTTACTTGCTAACAAATACAGAAAGTGGGGAAAATCACAGAGGGAACAGTTACACACGGGTGATGCTGCAGCTTATGCCACAACACAACACTAACGCTTCCACCAGCCAGCCTGTTGTCCTTGAATCTGCCTGTTAAGCCAGTAAGGTGAAATGGTTGTGTATTCTGAGTTCATTAAGGCAGGGTGGTGACGGATATACAGTATATAGGGTTGCCAAGGAAATTCATGGCAGTTTAAAGTCGCATGAGGTATTGAGGAACATATTTCTAATTGGACAGTTTCAGAGAACTCATCCGCGCTCATCGCCCTGCCTCTCCGCGCCAAGCGTCACTTTCAAAGCAGCACAGAGCAGTGTGGTCAGAGATCACACACGCCCACACAGCCGCAAAGATGCCCATGATGAAACTGTCACTTCTATAGTAAATGCCCTTTACGAAACCAAGGATGGAGGTTCATGAACATTATATGCATTTCATAAACAAGAGTGAATCAAATCAGGCGCAGTGCACAGGAACCTGGTGTTTATGTGTATGCATGAACACTAGGATTTTCAAAGAGAGAAGGGGTTTTAGTATGTGTGTGTGTGTGCGTGTGTGTGTGTGTGTGCATGCGCGCGCGTGTGTGTGTGTGTAAATCAATGTGGCCAGATGAGACCAAAGCAATCCTGCACAGTCAAAGGAGTCAACGGCGGGAGTGCAGTCAGGGGAATCGGCATGGAAATTAAAATCACCTAGCACTCGGATTCCATTAGTGTCCGTGCCGCGGCAGCGGAAGGACCTCTGACAATTCAGATACACACAGAGAAATTGGTTCGGTGGAGGGAGCGAGAAAGGCCAGCACAAGCCCCATGTTTACGCCTTCTCTTATTGGTTGGGGAGATAGACGCCTTCATCAGGGGTGGCACGCTTGGCTTGCCAGTGGCGCGTGCGAAACCATGCAAATAAATGAACAAATAAGCAATTCAGATGAAACATCACTCTGCAACAGTAAGAGCAAATAGAGTAATAATGCTAGAGTCCCAAGAAAGGAAATAAAATCGGTTGAGTCTGTTTTTTTCCAAATGACAACTGTTCTTGCTCTTTTCCCCAGTCTGAAACTACACCTTGTTAAACAAACACATGATGATAAAAAGATATTGTTTGCCTCTTTTGCTGTTGGATGTATTGATGTTGAGCTAAGAGTAATAGCAAACTCAATATCAGTCTGACTTCTTTGGAGGCCTTGCACTGGCCTGGAGCCATAATGAGTTTTTTTTTTGACGTGTATGTTTGTTTTTGCTTTTCAGTTCCTCCCTCAGACCCAGTGGTGGAGGGGGGCCCTGTTGTGCGTCTTAAGGCCCACGCACCACACAACCTCACCTGCAGAGCCTCAGGAGCCAAACCTGCTGCTGAAATCACCTGGTACAGAGATGGAGAGGTCATGGAGTCTGCAATTTATTCCAAGGTACAGTGAGAACAGATCTATGCACAGCATCATTCAATCACTAACACCCACACAATATTACAAAACACAACAGCGGAGCAGAAATAAATAAATGCAAAGCTATTCAAAACAGAGATACTTTCTCTTAGGGTACACTGCTCCCTCTCTCCTGTTTCTATCTTTTTTCTCTCGTTTTTTTTCTTCCTCCTCTCACCACCCTTCCCTCACAGGACTTGTTCGTTTTCTCTCTACCTCTCTCTGCAGTCCCCCTCCCATTTTCACTCATGCCTGACCCCCCACCCCCACCCCCTCCCACTCCCCCTACCACACCTCCTCCTCTGCCTCCCTCCCTTGCTTACGACCCCCCCCACCCCACCCCTTGCTCTCTAATGCAGCGACACTACAGCATAACTGGAGCATGCCAAAGCTCAGACAGGCATGAGCGTTTCATACAGTAGGGTTTCTGCAGAGAAGAAATCACCCACAACAATGCAGAAACACAATGGGGATGCGCCAGAGCGTGAGCCAGCCACGGCTGGGAAAGTGTCACATTTGTCATGCTCCCTGACCACGCTAAACGACGCTAAACGCCACATTTAAGGAGGCGAGAGCCTGCAGTGGGAAGGGAGGGAAGAGGATAGCAGGGGGAGGAGGGAGGAGGATAGTAGAGGGAAGGAAGGAAAACAGGGAAAAGAGGGAACTGTTGAGATGCCGTTGTGAGAAAGAGAGAGGGTTTCCAACGTTAAGAAGTGGCAGGTGGGGGTGGAGAACGCTTGGTCGGAGTGAGGGGTGGTGACAGGGAGTGATGTGATTCGATCTAGCATAAAAATGCTTTTTGTGTGTCTGGCTGAGGAAGTGAAAGGCCTGGTCCATTGATTTGGCTGTCCGGGGAATGGGCTCAGCTTGCCCTTGCTCTTTTCCAGAGATGTGTGACACTTCCTCCTCACTGTCACCACCCAGAAATACAGATACAGCCACCTTGGCCATCACCATATACTCTCTTTCCTTGTAGTTGTGTGTGTGTGTGTGTGTGTGTGTGTGTCAGAGAGAGAGAGAGCACTCAGCCATATCTTCAGAATCTACACCTTTCCTCACTTAGGCGTATTGATTTCTGTGAGCAGTAAATAGATTTAAAAGATGATGACAAACAAGGAGCGCTGACGGGGAACACTCTCAGAAATGTGGGAACAGCACAATATCCCCTGCTGCATCATAAAATATATGATTTAACTGCCAGGCCAACGAACATGATGGCAATTTTAATGCCTCACACATGAAAAAAAAATAAGACCTGTGGTGTCATAGAGATATACCTACAGTAAATGGTGCTATCACAGACAGCAGTGACTTGCTTGTGCCACACTGAGCCGACTTTCAGTTCTACTCGTCTGTGCAGGAGTCTGTAACATTTCTCTAAACATACGGTGTGTACACTCGGTGATTTTCCAGGTTGGACCTCCACCAACATCTAACAATTACTCTCTGTTGTTGTCCACCTCCACAGACGCTGATGGAGGACGGGAAGAGGGAACAAGCTGTCAGTATGCTTCCAATCATCCCTGAGGACAGGGACTCTGGACGCACCTACACCTGCAGGGTCCTTAACCCAGCCGCCCCTGCTGGACGACAGACATCCGTCACCATCAACGTCCAGCGTGAGTGTCCCCAACATCAGCTTGCCTCCAAAGACCACCAGAATATCACAGCACAGCATGCACTGTAGCACAGCACAGCCTATATACAGTTACCTGTAAAGCACATTTACTATTAAATATAATGAAAAATTGAGCTATGTAGAAAGCAAATAAATAGCATAATTCTATTGTACTATTAAAAGGCGAATGGTACCAATTAGAGCACTAAGTACTTAAATCCAGTATAGTACATGGCATCACTTAAGAGCTTCAGCTGAATATATACTGTAAATAAGATTCCTTCAGTACCACTTAGAGGTTAATGGAAGTGTGGTCTGCTCTTCCAGCCTATATATGCCCTTTTTCACCAGTGAATCACACTGGTGTCTGCTAGACTTCTCTCAGAAAAGTAAAAGTAAAACTCTTCCTTCCCCCAGACCCCCCTTCAGTGACTCTGTCAGTCCAGCCTCAGACTGTGACCGAGGGAGCCAAGGTTCTCTTCATCTGCTCCGCCTCAGCCAATCCTGAAATCACTGGATACAGGTATACACCAGCGTCTCCATCCCTCATTTCCCTGAAGCTCAGCTGTTCATTCTGATCGTGACACCCCGCCTCCATGGGTACACACAGAACAAGTAGACACAAATCTCTCTGACGATGATACAATCATATAACTGTCACAAGACATGATAAGTCAGAGCAGAGGGGATCTTTAGATATTGTAATAAAACCAGTGCTGGTGCAGGGAAGCTTCGCCAACACCAAGCAAAGCAGCGATATCAGCAAAATCAAGGATGAGTTTTAAGCAGTGTTGAGGCTTAAATAGGCTGCTTGATTGGCGGTATTTGATTGTGATTGGCGCAAGATATGAATCAGCTAATAGCCACTGTGGCACGCATGACTAGGTATCCTCCTTGAACTAATGCAAGCTCCATATGATATGATTATTTGCCTGTCCCAGGTGGTCTAAAGGAGGAGTTCCCATCTCGGAAGCTAACGGCGACAGCCTTGAGGTGACGGTGGACCATTCCTACTTCACAGACCCGGTCTCCTGTGAGGTGTCCAACTCTGTGGGCAGCACCAATGTCAGCACCTTGGTCGATGTACAATGTGAGTGTAACTGTCGACAAAAATTGTATGCCATGTGGTTTAGCTGTATGTGTTGATAGAGATTTCTTAGCGGTGTACTTTATTTTAAAAGGGGTCTGTTAGTGATTGTGACTGGCTGCCTGTGTTGCTCCTCCCTAGTTGGCCCCAGACTGCTATCAGAGCCTAAGCCCATGACAGTGGATATAGGGATGGATGCAGCCTTTACCTGTGCGTGGACAGGAAACCCACCCCTGACCCTGGCCTGGACCAAGCAGGGCTCTAGCGTGGTAAGGCAGCAAACACTATTCAACACCTCCTCTTGATGGTAGAGCGTCAACACCCACCACCCCTCAACACTAACCCTCCAGAGGGAAGCATTCACACATGGCCTTGAGGCATAAATCCCTCGCACTTTCCCTCCACACATTCTCTTTCAGACTGAATCTTCATCACCTCCCCTCAACATGCCTCCCGAGGGCTAAAGCCTCTGCCAGAATCTGTCTGTCCACTGACAGATTCATACAGCAGCATCGGGGCAGCTGACATTCTGTCATAACAATGTGACCACTAAATCAATCAATCAATCAATCAATCAATGAGCCAAGACATGGTTCAAACCAAGAGAATTACAGCTTGTGCCGTGTCTTGTAGAGCAGCATCTCTGCTTCTCAGACATTAAGAAGACGTGACTGCACTTGAGTATCAATTTCCTCAAAGCCAATTTCATGGGAGGAACAAATGTGACATTTCCACCTTTACTTTGCATCATCCTGGTAAAAGTCTTCCACTTCAGCACACAGCATCAGTGGTGACATCTCTTGGGAGCTTCTCTCCTGGCAGCTAATATGATTTCTGAGGCGGTGTTGGGGAAAACACCACCAGTAAAGAACACCGCGGGATGGCGTAAGGGATGCTGTCATCTTAAAGAGTGAACGCTTTCAGCCCCTCTCAGGGAAATGCTCAGGCATTTTTCTAATCCACCCGCTGCCACTGTGCCTCACATAGCCACGAGTAATGGATTAATTGGGTTACTCCATAAGTGTGTTGAAATAAAAAAATGGAGAGAGTGAGAGGGGGGAGGAGGGAAGAGGAGGGAGTGGGGGTAAATGGATTAATCACAGCTTGATGGAATGGCAGGATCAATGAGCTAAGGAACGAGTGAGTGTAGCAGCTCCAAAGGCTAAGGCCCACTCACACCACAGTACACTCAGTTCTGTCCCCACTGTTTAATTACAACAATCTCCCCAGCAGCATGGTCACTCAGCGGTGGCTGGAGTGCTTAATGCTGTGATTAAAGCTCTTCACAATGAAATTAAACTCAAACCACCAGCGTTTGTTACAATGGTCAGCCCACCTCTGTGCTGCCTCCGCACTGAGTGGGCAACTGATAAAGGTCTCAGTCTCCTCCTCTCACAGTCTCTCTCTCTCTCTCTCTCCCCCTAGGTACTCAGTAATGGTAACACCTTGCAGCTGAAGGCTGTTACCCAGGAGGATGCTGGAACATACACCTGCAAAGCCATCGTCCCCCGTATTGGGGTTGCAGAAAGGGACGTCACTCTGACTGTAAATGGTGAGTGGCATCCTTTCATAGCGTAGCGCTCTCGTGTACAGACTTACTGGTAATCTTTTAGATCGATCTGTAGAATAAGTGGCGTAATGGCATCCATATCTGACAATTTGGTATATGTCAATATTTCAAAACATCCTCTTCTTTCTCTTTTCTCTCTATCTCCTTTCTTTTTCCGTCACACCAGGCCCACCTATCATCACAGCGGAGGCCTCGCAGCATGCTGTCAAGCACTCCAAGGGCAAGCTGGAGTGCCTGGTGGGAAGCAGCCCCCCTCCTGATAAGATTGTAAGTGAGCCTCTTGTCTTTGCTGTCTGCCATTCATTTGTGTGCTTACATACACTGAGCTATCCACCTTCCAACCCACCCATATGAGAATGATCACTCGGTGTGTGCTTTACCCCTGCCCTCACCTTCACACCTTCACGCCTTCGCACCAACACACCTCCACCCTACACACTAACAAATGCATGTGCGCGCACACACACACATACCCACAATTATAACTGCACACACATTCACTGGGGGTAAGAGAGATAGTAGAGTTGGGGGAGCTGTGGGAGATCGGCTTCCTGCAAGTTTCAGCCAAACCGCCTTCAATTAGCGGCCCATGAGGCATCAGTCGGCTGACCCTGTTGAACTGCCGAACGTAGGCTGGGCTGAGAGAGGATAATTAGGGTGTGAGGAGGAGTGAGAGACAGGTGCCCTGCTGGCCTTGCACTAGAGACAGCAGAGAAGAGCCTTATTTTATAGTGCAGCTACCTAGCCCTCCTTAGGCCTCACCTGCAGGGCAGACGTGGGAGGCAGCTTAAACATGAGCCTGTGAGCTGTGTCAGCCAGGGAGCGCCTTCGAGGTCGACAGAGAGAAAGCAGAACAGAGAGAAACTGGTGTTCAGTCAGAGGCTAGCATGGATCTAAGGATAAACAGCCTGGGTAGCCTCTGCTTTGCTCACCGCTGAGGGCTTCTTCATAGAAAAGTGACTCACTCCCCTGTTGCCTGTTCTCCTGCTCCTCTCCCTAGGTGTGGACCTTTGGAGACATGAGCCTGTCCTCTGGTTCCTCCGGTCGGTTTTCTGTGCAGACGGTGGCCAGCGACCACGGAGTCCTGTCTTCTCTGGTGCTGTCTGAGACTCTGGCACAGGACTTCCAGCTGCGCTACAACTGTACTGCCTGGAACCGCTTCGGCACTGGCACGGCCCTGGTCACGCTGAAGGAGCAAGGTACGGACTGACAGGCGTACTTATCTCTGCTAGTGCCCTCCGGGGGGGGGGGGGTGAAGTGATACACCATCTCAATCCTTGTTGTGAAGGGGGGCAGATTAGGTGAAAGCAGTGCTCCTGTCTTGTGCTTATCTTAATTATACTCTTCTAATCTATATGATTTAATCAGCAGATGGTCCCTTTAATGAATATGTTTGCCCCATAACATAGATATTGATTGGGGACAAAAGTCAATTAGAAGAAGCCACATGTATCTGGGGCTGGGCACGTACTCTCTATCTTTGTCCGAGAGCCAAACGCAACATCTCAAGCTGCAACCCCTTTAAGTGATCTTAAAATTAGGTAGTAGTACTACTACAGTGGTGCTAGCGGAAGCCTTTGTTGCAGCAGACACCAAAAATAAGGTCCTCGCCAGTAATTTACATCAACGTAGCAGAGTAGGGTCTCCAGAGAAATGGGCAGCGGTATCTCCTGGAATCTCTAATTAGATTACTGTCTATTGCTTCATTGCATGTCAGGCCTTGTTACCCTTCTTTCAGAGAGATTATAGACAATAGCCAGGCTGTGGGACGCTGGGCTGCCCGCATGAGCATACGCTGGCTGTGAGCAGGCCAGGGCTTACTGCAGATGAATTTATATAGGCACTGGTGTTTCTGGGATTAGTGGGACAAATGAATGGATCTCTTTCTTTTTTTTTGCTCTGATCTGTAGGATCTTGACACTGACACTTATTCTCTACTACCTCTCATTTTATTCCTCCCTTCCTCTCGACAACCACTATCCCATCCCCCACCCCCAATACACACACACACACACACTTTTCTTCCACTACTATTCTTGTTACAGAGGCCCTGCCTATGTTGATCATAGTTGGTGCGGCAGTAGGTGGAGGCTGTGTTCTCCTCATCTGTGTCATCACTCTGGTCTCCCTCTGCTGCAGGCACACTGGCAAAGGTGAGCTCAACGGTTAGTATGGGCGAGGGGGTCAACAGGCAATTCTTCAAATCAGACTGATGAAATTGTATTTCATTTGTGATTTGAAAATTGTGCACTTTGTGCAATTTCGTACACCATCTTGAATTTAAATGGAATGTACACTATGTCAAATAACACACAAAATTTGTCTGGTAGTCTCCAGAAATAATTCAACAATTAATAATTCACTCTTTTATATCCCCATAGGTAAGAAGTGCACCCGTCTTTCCAAGAGTGATATCAGAGTTCAGATTGTTCACAGTGATCACAACGCTACGCGTGGCAATGATGATGAGGAGGATGTCAAAGAGCCCATGGTAAATTCCTTTCTTGACAGTCTCTGGATAACAGATATCTCTATTCATGTTTAGGGAAAATGCATAATGACACTGTGATGTTATGCACAGCCTTTTTGTTTTGTTCTCGATCAAGTGAGGTCTTGTTCAACCTAGTAATTCTGTTTGGTCTTTCCTCAGGCTCCTAACAGCAGCGAGTCTCCTGGGACCTCACGCACAGAGCACAGCGACCTCCTGGAGGAGGAGGAGGATGAGAGATCGGACATCAAGGTAAAACCCTACTGAAAACATTCACTTGAAGAAGCACTCTTCAATAGCAAGCATTCATCATTTTTGTCCTTGACACATATTATTCTTTTATGTAACTTTTATGACACAGTTTTCTCTGTATCCCTCATAGGACCCCACCAATGGCTACTACAACGTCCGTGCCCATGAGGACCGCCATATCCGCAGCAGTGGATTCTCTGAATATGTGCCCAACTCTCGGCCGGTCTACACTCCATCGCAGCTGCCCTCCCCCAGCCCCCTGTATGGTCAGCACAGCACCCAGCCCCGAGTCTATGACTTCTCCCACCGATACGCTACCACTACAGGGACCCGATCCACTTACGAACAGCAGCAGGCTGCCCAGCAGCAGGCCGCCCAGCCAGCCAGTATCTACCCCACTGACCCCCTGTACAGTGGCTCTGCTTACCTACCTGCTACCTATGGTCGCGCCTTCACCAGTTATGTTAAGCCTGCCTCCTATGAAAAGGTGGATGCGTACGACCAATCAGATCAGGCCAGCAAGGTGTCCAGCTCATCCCGCTTCTCCTATGCCTCCTCACAAGTGTCCTCCCAGCAGTCTGATTATGGCCGGCCCTCACAACGTATGCAGACTCATGTCTGATTGGACAAAGAGTGGAGAAGAGAAGAGTACAGGAGCAGTGAGTAGGTAACCATTGTCACCTCCACATGAGTGTGGCTGGACTAACATGAGCAGAGACTTTCTTTAATTGGATGGTCCTTCGAGGACATGTTTGGACACATTTGGAGGGAGCTGTATGATTTAGGTTATGGGATAACCATCCTTAATTTATTTGTTGTCAAGGAAGGTGGGATCTACAGTAATGGTACCTGTAGAGTTCCTGAGCTGGTGAATTCAGCAGATTGTGTTGTTCCACTCAAACTTATAATAACTACAGTGTGATACCTCACCAGGTTGTCTTTACATGATGACCACCCGAACCTGTGGAGACATTCTCTCAGTGGACTTGGGATGCAAGGGCAAACTAGAAAACAAATCAAATGCATCTCCCGACATTGAGTGGCCAAAACAACTGGGGTAGCTGTTTACCTGGATTCCAGAGCCTACTTTGTGTCAACACAAATAAAATCTCAAACATGACCTCTAAAAGAAATTGAGAGAAGATGAAAATACAAGACGTATTTGAGGAAAAAAAGAGTTATAAACAACCTATTGTCGTCCGTCATTTGGTGTTTGTTGGCATGCGAAAGGAATTCTAAGCACATTTGTGTCTCTATCATCAACAACAGACTGAGCTACACAGAGACAGTTCATAAACCATCTTGCACAACAGGCTAGCTCTACTGAACGACACATGCTACAGGCACTGTATGGACAGTCTAATCAGCAGGGGAATCCTTTTGGCCTGAGCTGCATTCCTGGAGCTTTGTGGAACGTCTTCTGATAATGAGCATGCTGGAGTAGTCCTTGTTGCTTATAGGTGGAGAAAAAAGGAGGAGATATGAAGAGAATGTGTATTGTAGCCTTCATTTTAATGGGAGACTATACGTTAACTATGTGTGTTGTACCATGTTGGACAAGGTAAGGTCATGAAAACCCAAAGATGGTGATAATTGTATTGGGGGAAAAGGAGGGCTGAGGCTGAGCACTACTGTCCTACCCTTGGTACTGCTTTTCTACTGTGTTTTCTGATTGTGAAACTAAGAGTAGGCTATTACCAGAACAATCATAGGTGGTGGTTTGGAAAATGGTGGCAATCTTGAACTTGAAATAAGCTTGAATGCAGTGTCAACTTCAGCAGGCGCAGATGTGTAAGGCAGTCCCAATTTGGACCATACACTCCAGTTTTACAGCTCAATCAAGTAGTCTCAATATGTTTACAAGAAACAGTACTACCCTGAAATACTAAGTATCTGTACAAATGGCTGAGCCCATACTTTCTCTCTCTGTTGCATGCAAATGATGTGTCTAGTGAAACTCTTCAGCGTTTATTTTCATGTCCATTCCATGTTTGAGACATTGGTTTCTGCACCTGGCCCAGTTGCATTCCACTTCCAGAGGCCTGGAAGATTCAGTATGGAAGCCTGTAACATTGGCCTGAAAAGCTGTTACAAGGCAGCCTGATTAGAGAACAAAAAGTCACTAAAAGTGAGGAAGTAAAGATCATCGCTTGTCTTTATTTTTATATTTTATATAAGCCTTAATGTACAGCGTGTAAGCTGCTCTATTGTAAAGTATCTTTATATTATATACATATGTATCTATCTTGGTTGATTTTAAGTGGGTCTACAGATTTTCTTCTCTAAGTTGTTCATCAATCACTGAATGCAGTTACTATGCTTTTTTGGAACACAACTAATTGCCATTTGTTTGTTTATTCTTTTTAATAATGTATTAAGAATTTTATTTGCTAAAAATGAGCTATCGTTGCTTGTACCTTTGTACACATATTTATATTTAAATAAAACCATTTCCGATAAAGAACTGGCTGGTTTGGGTCCTGTGAGTGAGTCAGCCCTGGGAGGAGGTTCATTGTGTGGATTGGGGAACAGTGACAAACAAAGCTTCCTATGTAGGCAAGATGATGAATACATAAATTAGCAGCGCTGTCTATGTTGATTTTCCTATTCCCCCAGTGGAGCGCTGCTTTTAATGAAGACAGATGAGATACTAGAACCCCCACTGTATGTGTCTCCACCTCCCAAAGCTGACATGCCCATCTCCTAGGGTAATAGGATAGGACTGTGACAAAGGTAGGCATTATTTGACAATATGAGTTTGTCTTGTCACCTCTGTTCCCCAGGTAGGCATGCTAGTCACGACAGGGAGGAGAGCTACATGCTCATTACAATTCTACAGTGAGAAGGGACAAGGTCTCACAAGACACACATTTATTATGCACAACATAATACAAAATGGGACCTAGTCAAAGACAAATAATACAGGTAATGTAATTAGGTACTGAGGAATCAGTGAAAGGATGTTTATTATCATAAATCTTTCATATAAAAACACACAAACAAGCACATTGTAGAAAGGATATATATCCATAATCCAAATCACAGTCACAGTGTACATTAATTGCTCATGAAAATATCTTCTTCTATCTAGAATGTCTGGCCCCTCAACCTACTTTCTGAAAAATACACATTTACACTTGCATAGTTTCATTGTAAAGCTCTATGTAATCAATAAAAAGGTCCATTGAGCAATGTCCCCTCATCAATATTTTCTCCTTAATCTATTCTCTTCAATATACAATACTTCTGCTAAATCTTTGGTTTGCTTATCCAGGATATTATTTCCAGGATTACTCGGAGATAAAGACAAATGGTGTAAAAGAACCAACCAATCAAATTCTAGGTTAAAAAAAAAACAGGAGTCAGGCTTGACCAATGAGAAGAAACTCTCATAGGGATAAGAACTCATTGCATTGCTCTGGCAACCGGTGAAACCCCATTGATTTGCTTGAGCTGTCAGGTGCGTGGGACTGAAGACCCCATCACCCTGAGCTCAACTGGCAAACAGGGAGCTGTGCAAAAGCCTATTGGATCTAATCCTCCATCTAAGCTTCTCTGAATATGGAGTTCTGTCAGATCATTCCAGTGTGGTCACAGACCAGGCAAGGGCAGTAAGCAAGTATATAACAGGAATACTGATGTAGGACCTGTTTAGATCATATAATCGCATAAAATTTGCAACAACTTAAGCATCATTCTAGTCTCAGATCAGCACTCCTATTCTAAGATACTTGATATATTCGAGCCCAAATCTATAGATATCTACAGTATGAGCCCACTGGCAAAGTGCACCATGAGAGGATGAAGGCATCTCACCCGTTTATAAATAGATAAAATATTTAATTTGTTAAGGCCTAAAAACGTAATTGGATTTTCAGGGAGCGAAATAGTATTCAGAAACATGACCTTAAAAAAAACACAATATAAAATGTTCAGATTCTGTCCCCCAGTCATCTAGCATGTAATTACTGCACTTTAAGACAGCATGAAGTCACGTTGGACAAATATGGGGAAAACAACTTAGGAGAGTCGGAATATACATATTTCATTATTTACACTCAGTGGATATTCACCAGTGAGACATGACTGATAGGGGCACAAGTGTCTGCTTTGAACCAATAAAAAGTGGTTTAAAACTGTACAACATGTGTGTCTGGGTGGTTGTGTGTGTGCGTGTATGTATGTATGTATGTATGTATGTATGTATGTATGTATGTATGTATGTATATATGTGTGTGTGTGTGTGTGTGTGTGTGGCAGCAACCAAATCAAGTGTTTTAAGTCATTCATGTGAAAAGCTGGGTCCATGCAGCAGCGTCCCCAGTGTGAGTCTGTGGCTAAATGAATGGGTGGTGGAGGGACTTGTCCTCAATCAGACTCAAATGTTCCGTCTCCAGTATTTTTAGCACCGTGACGTCGGTCCCCCGCTCCGCATCCCTCCCTGTCCTCCCAAACATCATCAAATCCCTGTTTCCTTGCGGATCCAGTCTCTCAGTTTGGTAACGCGCGAGTAGACGCCGGGCTTGTTCCGACGAGCGCAGCCTTCGCCCCAGCTCACGATGCCGGCCTGGAACCACTTCCCAGTCTCCTCGAAACACACCAGGGGGCCTCCGGAGTCTCCCTGGTGAGCACGACCGGAGAACAACAGTTATTAGATTGGGTCTGGATGTGAGAGCGTGATAATTATACGGGTGTGAAAACCTACCTATATATACCCCTATGCGCTTTTATTCTTTCCTGGAGATATTCTTCCTGTTCTACACATGTGTTGCAGTGTCTCACCTGGCATGCGTCGACTCCTCCAGCCAGGAAGCCGCTGCAGAGCATCCTGGAGGTGACCTGGCCCTCCGTCACCACGTTGCACACCGTGTCGTTGATGATCTTCACCTCCGCCTTCTGCAGCAGCCGCGCCGTGCGACCTGCCAGCGCAGGAGAAAGGGGTCAGCACTCTGTCACAAGACCTCTGTGTTCGCCACTAACATCAAAGGTGTTAATAGGCTGGATTAGTGTTGGCTAATGAAGGTTTAAGAGGCTTCCCAGGAGAGGCAACGTCTGCCTTGATATATGGATATGGAAAAAAGGCTTAATGGAATAGAGCAGATTAGAAAAAGATGAGAGAAAAGGGAGGGAGGGTTGAGCGGAAGAGGAAAGAGAAGGATGTCACGATGGGAGAGAGATGAAGGAATGGGAGGGACATTAGAGAAAAGAAAGAAGACAGGATAAAATGAGGGAGAGATGAAGGGAGGAGAAGGAAGCGGTGAGGGAAGGAAGATGAAGGGGAGAGATGAATACCACGTTGAGAGAAGGAAGGGGGAGGAACGGGAAGTCATATTTTTGATGTGAGGTGGATATGCAAAGCGGAAAAACACTTTTGTAGATTGGGTCAGCCATAATTGAGGAATATCAGTGTGCATATTCAAAATCAGTGTAACAATCAGTTACAGTAAAAAAAAAAAAAAAAAAAAGACCACAGTTCTGCCAGAAATCAGCAATCCGTGCACATTACCTCCTTCTCGGAGCGTGCCCCAGCCTGTGACCCAGCAGGACATGCCTGCAGGGAAGACGTGGGAGGGGGCGGGAAGGCAGATGGGGTGGATGGTGTTGGTGAACTCCAGCGGCTGGCTGAGCTCCAGCAGTGCAATGTCGTAGTCAAAGGTCATCTGGTTGTAATCTGGGTGGGTGATGATGGTCTTCAGTGGACGGCGCTGTACGTCATCGTGCTTGTACTGGTCCTGCATGCCGCTGTAGGTTTGCCAGTTGGATGACACATGGTTCCTGAAATAGTACATACAGGGTAATTTATTATTTTTGTTTGCACACATGCATCAAGCTACAGTGATATATATAATATGCAAATTATTTGCTACAAAATGAATATATGATAGTGAGGAAAACCTATAAAGTGAGTGTCACTAGCCTATAAATGAAATAACTGCATTGTACAGTAAATATCATTACTGAGTCTCTGAAGGATTCTCTGCTCTAACACAATGGAAGTGAATCAGGTCAAACAGCATGGCTAGTGCTCCACCTACAGGGTGCTCTGATAAATGCAGCACTCTGCTATCAATGGATGAGATGCAAATTTAGCCCCCCCCAAGGTTTTTCTGAATTAACTGTATCATCAGGGGCTAATTTCCAGACTACGTAATTTGTACATAAATGGCTCTCTGTTGAGCAAAATACTATTTTTTCCATCAGAATGCATTTAAATGTATGAGAAAGAATATTGCATAATCAGATCTAAGAAAATGAAAAACAATGTAATGAATAATAAAAAAAATAAGAGAACAATAACAATTTAATCATAAAATACATAAGAGGGAAATCGTTCCAGATCACATTTGGGAAAAGTATACCATCTTATTGCGGTGCTTGGTACAGATGAGTGTCTTACAGCTGTAACTCACTGAGGGTTGCTGGTCTGAAAGCAGTGGGCAGCAGAAAGGAGCCACTTTTCAGAGAGGATTGAGGCACCACACACATGCCCTTGGGTCAAGAAGTGAAGGCTGACCTGCCAGGGCCACTCCCCCAGCTCTGCGTTCTCCCCGCCCACAATGCGGTTCAGCTTATAGGGCCTGATGCCACAGTCTGTAGGGACATGGATGGGATGAGAGAGGAAGGAGGTTGGATGGTGAGTGAGAGAAAGATAGCAGATGAGACTGGCATAAATGATCAGAGGGAAAATCTGAAGACGAGGAGGAAGTCGACTTGAAGCCGTCATGACGCCGGCCTTGGCTGTGAACTGCATGGCTCTTTGGAATTCTAATAAGGCACACAGGCATATTAGCTGATCAAAAAAAAACAGTCAGACCCTGAGGCTTGAATGGAGGGAAAAACAAAAACTTCAGAGATGTCAAGAGCTGCTTTCAAAGAAGAATCAAATAAATAAAGCAGTCAAGGCCTGGGGCTCTTTTCTAGCAGACAGCCCAACGCGCAGCTCAACCCGGCTCTTCTATAAACTATTTTGAATGACACTGAGGAGATTAGCTCCACTTTCATGCTGTAGTTCACATTTTGTATCAAATCACATTCCTTAGATACAATGCTAAGAGGAAGTAGCCTGGAGATGATAGTGAAAAATCTTTTAAAAAATGTGGAAATTCGTAAGGAGGGGGAAGAGATTAAAAGGTTTCTTACCACAGTTAGCCTCGTCTGAGCCATCGCTGCAGTCTTTGGCACGGTCACATTCAGCGTTCACCTTATTGACACAGTCATTGTTCTTGCACTTGTAGCTATAGTCAGAGCAGATACCCGGAGCTAAGTGGGGTAGAGACGGGTCCCAAAATCAAAACACATATTTTAATCAAACCATTAGAGCTTTGCTAAGTTTAACCAGAAAAACACTATGCAATCAGTGAGGCTTCAAAGTGAGGCTTGAATGCACAATGCATAGTGATTGAGGAGCAGATTACATTGATTGGGCGTATTGATTGGGGTTGAGGTCTAATATCCCTCTTTATTCACAGAAATGAATGAGTGAGAAAGTGAGTGAGATAGAGTAGGACAAAGTGAGTGAGACGGGAAATTAAAGAAAGCGCAAAATAGTGTGTACTGGGACAAGAAGAGTGACTGTTGAATGAAGAATGAAATTTGCATCTTTATAATAGCTACACTTTTACTCTGCTGTGGATCGAGTTTTTAATGGTTCATGTTAAATGCTTAATATTGCGGCGCTGGTATGGATTTTTAAATGTGTGAATGGGTGGAAAGTGTGTGTGTGGTGCCACTTACAGACTTTACAAGAGGCCTCGTCGCTCCCGTCGCCACAGTCCTTCTTAGTGTCACACACAACATCCTGAGGCACACAAGTCCCGTCCCCACAGCGCCACTCGTTCTCATCACAACCTGCAGCAAAGGACAGAAGAAACAGAGGGATGATGAAATAATGATCAAATGAAGAAGAGAAACAGTGATGAGAGAATACAAGCCATGCTTCAGAAGGACATCAGTGCTGTGGCCACAACGGACATTACCTTCTTCTCTCTCCATCCTGCTTACATGTATTACACATGATTAAGTGTCTAGACAGACGATGAGCAAATTGGGCAAGGCTTCAAACAAGCTCCATTACTGATAAAGTAATGACTGCACACAGCCCAGGAGTCAGTGACCAGAGCATTAGCGGTGATGTGCCTTTAATGTTAGCACAATTAGCATAGCATTAGATAGGGCTTGTATCCCCCGAAGACCGCTTTAAGAGAGACAGAAATACTCACTGCACTGTTTCTCGTCGCTCTCGTCCCCACAGTCGTTGACGCGATCACACACCCAGTACTTGGGCTTGCACATGCCATTGTCACATGCAAACTGGTCCTTCTCACACTCTGGGATAACAGAAAAATGGCATGTTCAGTAAAAAAATACAGCTGAGGGAGAAACAAATATTAGAGATCTGAAGAGGATCTCTGGGTCACTGGATGTGTTTCAGCAGGCCAAAGAAAAACTAAGGGAGGGTACAGGTTGGAGCCTGGGGGAGTTGGGAGAAGGGGCTGATGGCTGGACAGGAGGATAAGAAAGGAGGAGAAGAAGAAAGAGAGGACAGCGAGGTCGGGTCAGGGGGGACTTACTGCACTTCATCTCATCGCTCATATCGCCGCAGTCATTCCAGCCATCACAGTGCAGGTCTTTGGCGATGCAGATCCCAGAGGCACAGGCAAACTGGTTGGGACAAGCTGCTCATAAAAAGACAAAAGGGGAAGGGAGCAAAGACGGGGGAGACAGAGATGGCGACCGAATGAGCGGGAGGGAGTGACAGCGTATATTCACCACATCCGTCATGTTGCCATTTGCTTGTCCCTGTTGATCAGAGCAATTATAAATCCATTTAGGTCAAACTGGGAGGCAACATAAAGGGTGGAGGGGATTGAAAGTGAAGTGCTCCTGACTGACAGTGGCAAATAAAATGGACCCAATAAACAAGCTCTCTGGTGATTAGTCCAGCTCTGAAGTGTCATCGCCACAGTCTCTAAGCCTCTATCACTGAACAGCTCCATTTGACTGTCAGCCTGCCACCGTCTTTAGTCTCTCAGACTAAACAGCTATTCTCCCTCTCCCGCTCCGTAATGGCAGCCTGCGAGTGTCACTGTCACATCGTAACAGTTCACCCATCTCGCATGTGTGGTAAATAGGGGCACGAGACAGGGTCTTAACTCACGGTTGGCGGGATCGTAGGCATTGTACTCGGCCCTGAAGCCTTTGTCGGTGAAGGACTCGTCGGAGTGGAATTTCACCTCCAGGACGTTGGACTGGCTGGTCAGGGCCAAAGAGGACAACTCCCCACAGTACCTGGGGCACAAGACCGCTGTTTAATGCACAGACTCACAGACATGCAGACAAACACAAAGCGCAATATGAACTTCTGCAATTTCCAAATCGCAGAGGCTGCAATTAATCGTTTAAGAGAGAGGTGTTTTAGAGCTCCAGGTAATGATTCCATGAGTCAAGTACAGTGTTGGTGAAAATCTTCCATCATACTCAAACTCAGTCAATCCTGCACACTGACAGCTATTTTTTTTAAACAAAATCACTTTACAATTTTGAAGGGACAAGAAAAAGTTGTGATGATATGAATAGCAGTTTAAATCACAATTGCTTAGATTTTTTGTCAACATCGTTCAGCCCTAACATATACTCAAGGGAAAAGTCGTCAATGAATGTCACTTAAATGTGTCAAAGTCTTACTTGGTGCCCATAACCTCCACATAGTCTTTGTGACACACACGGACGTCCACCCCAGGCTCCTTCATACGGAACATGGTGAACTTCACCCGCACCTTCTTCCCAGCAGGAACCTATAGCACAGAGGAGGAGCTGATCGGTTTATCACGGCCTTATTTAACATGCATGTCACTCCACTCCACTCCACCTACACACACACGCAAGCACATACACACAAACACAAAGAAACATACATGTACACACAAACGCATGCACACTAAAACACAAGCAGCACAGACACACACGCATGTGTACACACACACACACACACACACACACACACACATACATACAACACACTGGCAAACAAAACCAACACACAAAACACTGCAGCCCAGCTATAGCTGCGGCAGCAACAGCAGTCTGACAGATGAAGATAGAAGAGGTACTGAACAGCTTGGCTTCTAGAGTGCTGCCTCAGCATTCCTCTCATGGCAGGCTAAGGATGGTAAAGGAGGAGGTGGGTGGGGGGCGGCTTTGAGGTAGAGGAGGGGCACCAGGAAGAGCAGCAGTGTTGCAAACCTTGATGGTCCACTTGCAGTCCAGGGCAGGGGGATAGAAGCTGGGATGATGTGGGGAACTGAACACACCTTTGGCGTCAGTGAGGTCGCCTCCACAAGTTTTAGCTGAAACGAATGACACTTAATAGATTTATATCCCAGTATAGCACATTTTATCATTTATAATGGGATTTGGCATAAATACAGCCATAAAAGTCTATGTGATTTGTTATAGTGCAGAATGCAGTTGGCAAATGAATGATGGGGAGTGCCGGCAATGTCGACTCAGTTACCTGTAGATATAGGGATGACTTTATACTCAGCCCTGAAGCCAGGCCTCTGGACGGCACTGTCTGTGATCAAGTTGATCAGCATGATGTTGCTGGACGACACGACCTCCAGAGGGTTGGTGGGAGGCCGCTGACCGCACTTTCTGTCAGAAGAGCATTAATGGTCATATCAAAGACAGAGCGATAAAACAGAAAGATGTGTTTTATGGAACTCTGTGTATGTGCGTGTGTGTGTGTGTGTGTGTGTGTGTGCTCACTTGTGTGTTATAGCAAATAACACTGTGAAGCCTAAGATGATGGTCTGCTGCAATTACTGAATGGAATTTTACACTTCCAATAAAACACTAAAGGATGTGAAACACAGAGGGAGCTCAAATACAGCTGTAATTCTTCTTAGTCAGAAGCACTGAAACATCAATGCAGCAAACAAGTTTAAAAAGCTTAAAGAAAAAAAAATCATGTGAAAAGAAATCAATAGATAAACAGAGATAGAGAGAAATAAAGAGAGATGTGCCAATACCACTGACAGAAAGTGCTTAGATGGAGTTTCAAAGTCAAACATTAGGTACATTAGCAAAAAGTTCCAGCACTGCTGGCGGTATAGCCATGGAGGTGTGAATGACGCTGCAAGAGCAGCAATACATCTACCTGCAGTAGAATAATGTCATTATAGAGTATTATATTATGGCTCTCATAAACCCCATGTCACCTTGGATAAAGCTGATCGCTCAATAGCATTATAAAAATTTTATGCATCGCCTGGTAACGCATATTTGTTTGGCAAAGGTTTCTGAGCTTGAAATTGCCTGCAGCTACAACTGATGTTGCATTCAAGCCTGTAGTTTGAGAATCAAAACCCCCCATAGACAAAGCGCAATTACACACAGTGGTGTAGCAGCAGGTTGGCACCCTTCATAGATTTGAAAAGAGAGGTCCTTTTGAGCCAACTCAATCTCACTGAGGTCTCAAAAGTTAACAATAAAATGGGACATACAGCGCTAAAGGCACCAGGCCCAAAAAAAAAGTTGTAATCACAAATGCAGTGAAAGGAATGAAGTGGAACACGTTTTCCACCCACATCAAAATAGCTTTTTCTCCTAAATCCCTCAATGCAACATTTCAGTCAAATACAAAGTGATTCTTAGTGGCTGTCCTCTGGGAATCATGTAGGACCATATTTCCCCTCTCTCTGATCATCAAGGCTAAATAAATGAGACATATGTTGGTTGAGCCCTATCAAACAAACCCAGAGAGCAAGGTTTAAGGCAAAATAAGATAATGTGATTTGCGTGACAATTTGATGGGAGAGCAAAAAAGAGCTTGCTTTTGCTGGTTTTCTTTTAAATAAAATTCCTCTGGGGGGAAAAACAAATAAGTGCATGTAAAATCTGTCTACTTCTAGCAAATAATATTATGGTAAAACTTGAATTAACCAAAATTGTATTTAAAAATAGCACCAATATAACCATGGTTAACATGATCTCAGCCCTCCCTGTTTTTCTAAGAGTGCCCCGAAACCCTTTGGACATCCCCAGCTCTGTGTCTTACTCTGTGATGGCCTGTGACTCATCCGGACTCAAGGAGTCGTAGATGAAGACAAAGTCGTTGCTGCAGTCGTCCTCGACGTGGAAGTGAGAGAACCTGACGGAGATGGCGTTCTTCTCTGGGGCTCGGATTTGCCACTGGCAGCGGGACCTGGGGGGATACTTGACGGGGAACCCTGGGGACTGGAATGTCTGCAAGGTTTTTTCAGCCTCCAGACGGAAGAAACACTCCTCTGGGGATAACAATATTGGTCGGATTATATGCATGGACATGTACCGTACAGCACTGTAGATCATGTGTCACTCTGAGCAGCTGCCGGTTGTGACTTACAACTGATAAAGTAAAATCTGATTAATCATAACTGCTGTCAGAGATATTGACATCAAGAATTGTATCTTTTCTGTTTTCCCTCTGTATCACCTATCCTATGACCTTTCATCATGCAATTTAATGAATGCAATATTAGCTGTCAGCTAGAATAAAGTTGAACACATGTAATCATCAGCTCTTCTGTCCTTTAAGTTATGCTAGTATAGATGTATGTATAAATATGTGTATGGATGGATGTATAGCTGGCATACAAATTCCTAATTTTAAGATAATAAAGGTCTAATAAAGGTCTTCTAATCTAATGTAATGTAGTGTAATCATCCCAGGGACATAAATCACCAAGGCAGAGTCAAAGAGAAGAGTAGGGCGTGCCGACCGTCTAGCCCTGGCCTGCTACAGGACTCTCAATCTCTGACTAGAGCAGCACATGTACAGTATAGGGCAGGCCAGCCATTCGTTACAGACTGGCAGGAGGGTGAGCATCTACCCAGCTGGAAAATTACAGCTGCGAGTGATTGAAATGGGACACGCTGTACTCACTGGCTCTGGGGTTCCTGGCCATCCGAGGGTCTGTGACTGGAGACAGAAAGAGAGGGAGAGAGAGTGGTAGGGAAACAGGAGGGAAGGTAAGAACGTGTCACCAAACTAGGGAGGCTGATAGAATTTGATGCATGGGCCTAAAATATTTGGGTTGCACTTTTTCTGTTCCATTTCCCTGCTGTTAAGGGAACTGGTGATGGTGTGTAGCTCTTTCTGCTCCATCTCACCTTGCCCTACAGCAGCAACCCATACATCTCTGTCTAACTATCTGGGACAGCAACATCAAATCATACCCACAGAAATCATTTTAAAGAGGCCCAAAACCACTGAGTCACAGGGCCAGCTCTTGGCTGGTGGCCAGGATGTGGACAAATGCAATGTGAATGCTGAGAAGACAGAAGTAAGAAAAATGGCTGCCTTGAGCCAGGCCAGGGCCCAGCTAATATCATTAGAGGATCCAAATAGCATAAAATGTGCAATCTCAGATGCAGCACAAGCAGAGAGGTCTGGCTTATTTGTTATCATCTTATCAGCACATCTCAGACCAAGCTCCTATAATACAAATAGAAGGCATACAGAATACCAATGCTGATAGGAGATGACAATGACCTTATTCGGATCTGTATTCACAATGCTCTATCTCTGTTGACCACCATAATGCTAAATGCCATAATCTGCAGCCAGCACTAGCGAAGACCCAATTGACTCCCTCTATCCGCCCCTTGGTCTGACCCCAGCAGGTCCTGGTGGTACTAACGTGAGGCAGTCACTTCGCTGATGCTGATATCCTGGCGGCTCTGCTTGCCCTGGTCCCTGATGCCTTTCCACAGCATCTCCATGACCCGCTCCTCAGAGAACTCCGGCAGGATCTCCAGGTCGCTGGCTGGAATATCAAACTGGGTCCAGTGGTAGGCTATGACACCCTCACTGGAGTATACAGAGAGATGGGAGAGAGATGGAGGGAGGGAGGAAGAAAGAGGGAGAAAGAGAGCATCCAGTAACAAGCATTTAGTTTTTAATTGGTGGAACACTGAGCATTAATTTCTAAATTATACAACTCACACTGAATCTACAAAAAATTTACATATTACAAGCATTACGGCTGATTATATACAGCAGTGCAACAAATCAGATAATCTCAAGATCCCAGCAGTATATACCTGAATGCGGTGACCACGGACTGCTTGTAGTATTTTGCAAGGAATTGATCTTTCTTGTAGTTTTTCTCCAACTGTGTAGAAAAGATGTGTATTTACTGTACGGTAAGAGGACACTTCATCACGTACACCATCACTTCTGTGTCTGCCTTAAGCCTTGAAAGTGCAAATTAGCATGTTAACATAAAAACGGCATACCATGCAAAGCAGACATGACAATGAGATTCCCAATTATCTGACTTGCCCTCAGCTGCAGTGAGCAGCAGACTGTATCAAACATGGTTGTTAATAGTTACATGCTGCTACTAATCTTCATGGGCTTAAATACAGGTCACCATCACATATCATGCATGCATAGGCTTAGTTAATTTCAGAGTGACTGCTCTTTGAGGAAAACGAAAAGAAACTGCCGAGGCTATAGTACAAGGACTGTACGCCAATGGTTCAATACAGAGTCAGAGCACCTGAGTATTATCTGTATCTCCCTCAAGGTAACAGTAAAAGAGGGAGTCAGCCAGGTCCAGAAAATGAATAGGTTTCATTTGTATGGTCAGTGATAATACCACCGAGAGCGATGAGGAGGAGGAGGAGGAGGAGGAGAATTGTTCACAGGATAAAATGGTCAATTATCCATCAACATAAAATATCAAGATAGGCCCAAAAAAGCCATTTCTAAAGTTGAAGTCAGCAACATGAAATGCGATCCCATTGCCATTTTCCTAGCTCATCTAGGAGATAGGGGAGGAGATGAAATACAATTAGACATTTTTCAAGGACTCCACAGACAGGCGGTGCTAAGGCCAGCCTGGCAGGAGTGAATTACTTCCAAGAGCTGTGTCAAGGTAAAGCTGTGGGACAACTATGGTTAAGCAAGATGACTTTATCTCTAAGGTGACAGCTTTAGTCCAGTATTCTTTAACTGAAGTAACATTCCTCAAGCCATAGTCGTTATGTAAACAGTAACCGAATGAGACATGTTTTGATAGCTTTATTATTTTATTAATGGACAAATCATTGATGGCATTTCAGTTGTGCAACTGCAATTATTCTTTAAAAGCTGTTATTGTGTGAGAGCGCACGGCATGTATAAAGCTTTTTCCTCAGCGGACTAGTCATCTAATATTCCAGTCAGACCACCTCCACTCTCATCCCCACCTAACACTCTCACTCCTGCAGCTTTTCACTGAGAAAGTGTACTCTTGATGGGGTTTAAGCAAGACTTTTCTGCCATCAACATGCTCCTAAGTGGTGCTACAAACATTTCCACTGCCTTCAATAATAGGAGATGCTGTTGAGGGGAATGACTGAGAGAATGTACACCGTTTTATTCCACCCACGCAAATGTGCCTTCAGCAGTTTCTGTGCACCGGGAGGGACCTATTTAAAAAGCATTTCCACTGTGCCAAACAACATTCACAACTAATCCTTAGAGGGAGAAGGGAACTGCGTGTAATACTTTGCTCAAAATGGTGAACTTAACAATAAACAATGTAGGCCATTGAAAGGAAACAAAATGGGCCGAGCATCTCTTGACCAGAACTTATTTAGATGTCAAACTCACAATTTCTTCCAGGTCATCGGCCAGCACCTGGAACTCCTTGCTGGTGGGGTCCTCCAGCTTCTGGTTATATGGTATGTCAACCAGCTTCATATGCCCACTGAACACCTGCACTTCTGGGCCTTGCCGCATACTGACAGTGGTCTCTGAATCAGCATCTTTGACTTGGAGAAGAGAGACAGAGGAGAGTAGTATTTGATAAACAAAGAGGCAATAAGTTAACTGTCTCTGATGAAAGAGGAGAGACTGAGGGTCTTGAAACAGCTCTCAAAGCACTATGTTAAAGCCTTACTCTGTGATCTTATAGTGGGGTGACAGCTTGGCTCTCAGAGCAATTAAAACACACAGCCAGCAGAATCAGGAGGCTGTTTATCAAGACTTCAGAGGCCTTTTTATCAGACCCTATATGTGTGTTTGACTGTTCCATTGACTCTGTGACACTTTCTCCATTGCATTATTAACAGAGAAATTCAGGCCTGTCAAATAGGCTAACATTAATGGGAAATTACAAAGTCCAAACAAGCTACTCTTATACTCTTAAATCAAAGAACTGTGCCTTCAAAGCAAGCAGTAAATGATCCACTTTAGAGCTTCTGACGTGTCTGTCCTGCCAGCAGTTGATGTTGACAATGTGACATAGGGAGGAGCAGGCACCAGGATTTCTCATTAAATAAGAACAACCTTGATTTATGCACAAAATTGCTTAGAGAGTGATTTTTTTTTAAATTCATTGCCCATATAAGAGAGCAGGACTCTCTATGCCCACTTTACTATTCCAGCGCTCTATAGCCAACAGATGTACATGTGTTTTCAATAGAAGAGCGGGTGAATTTAAAACTTTAAACTGCACTCACAGACAAACAGCCAAACGAGGAAGGCTGCTACAGCTGCCAGGACTAAAAGCCCCACAAGAACCCCGACCACAATCCCAGTCTTCCGCTTTGACGGCATCTTCTCTTTATTGGTTAAAAAGTCGACCCGCTCATGCTGCCCATTCCGGCCCTGGTGAGGAAAGAGAGCGAAAGAGAGAGTCAACAAACATACAGCAAGCACGTCATGTTCTTGATGCCGAGTGTGGAGGAAATTACACTATTATATTATTCTATATGTCTTTAATATCTGTACTGTACTCTCTTTGTATTATTTTGAGAGCTGTGTGGAAATTTACAAACTGCTGTTCAGCACATCTCTCATGCCTTTGACCTGACCTGAGACAGATAAAACAGTGGCTAGTTGAATTGGTCCTTGTCTGCACTGGAAATCTTTTATCTCCGGAACCTGGCCATTCTATTCATCATGTATCAAGCATGATACCATTTCTCAGTTGAATGCTGTCTCTGTCTTCAGTAATTTTCCATTCTCCACCAGTTTGAGATAAACAAAGGTTCTGACCAGAGAAGGCCTTGAGTGTCCGGTTGGAACTGGATTTTGTCTTGCACAGATGCACCCTAATCGTAGACTGTTTCAAGTATAAGAATGTCCCGGACTTCTCATGACTCAGCTGTTTCTACTACATGATTATAAGAAGGGTGGACAAAGCTCATGGTTTCGCTCTTTGTCTCACACACTCGTTGGGTGGGCATTGCGCCTTGCTTGCAAGCAATAAAGACGACAGAAAGACAACTTTTCATCTCCAAGTCTCTTTTATTACAGAAAACTTCCACCACACAGAGATTGAAACATTTATGATTACATTCTGAGTAACAGGAAGGGATGTGCTCCTGCATCTTAAGCTGTGAATATCCAATACATATCCAACACAAATCTCCAGTTTTACCCAAATCCTAAAATACTGTTGTTTTTTTTACTGCTAAAAAACTGTTTTTTTTGACTGAACAATTCCAATTTTCTTCCCCAGTACCTGCAATGTTAAGAAGGCTGAATAAAACACTGCAGACTAATTGGTTAGGAGCCTGGATATATTTGCCTGGATATATTTGGATATATTAATCTACAGAATACACTCTAAAATCTGTTTGCTTTGAACAGCATGATAACGATGACAGACACATGCTATTGGCCTCTCTATAACCAGATAAGATCCCAACTGAGCATTTATAGGAGATTTTGCAGCCATAACCTGTAAATATATTGACCACAGAGTTGCAGAGTTGGTAAATGCTTCAGTGTCCTTCATACTGAGAATCTTGACAATGTCTAGACTTGTTAAAAATGTATTAGGCAAAAATCCTTGATCCGTTACCATGGAGAGGATACCAATAGAAACTGACTCAGTGTATTCGTCAATGCAGTTGTCAGGTTGGGGTGGTTTTGACTAGTGGAATAGATGACTTGTATACATACTGTATATGTGTAGAGCCGGGGGGAAAGTAAATAAGTAGGTTTTTTTGTGCTCATTAAAATGACCAAACTTTATGACAACTGGAAATACAATAACTGTTTTATACAATATGCAAAAACATTTTGTCATTTGACAGGCCTACAAGTGACTTCAACCAGTGACAAGTTCAAACAAGCTGCTGTTAAGTGTTGGCAAAACTGGCAAAACCCGTTCAGTGACCTGAAAGAGCTCCCAAAATTGTGTATTAGTGTACACATACACACATTCAGGCCTAGCATGGGAACTGGGGGATATCTGTAGGTAGAGATTATGGGCACGGAGCCCTGGGTCGTGTGTGTGTCTGCAGGTACTGAACGTATGAGTGTGTTGTTGAGCGTTCTCCAGTGAGTGGACTGAGAGAAAGATTTCAGGCCAGTTAGTAATCAACACACAATGAATTCAATGCCTGTGGCCCATGAGTGGAGCAGCCCCAGTGCCATTAGGGATGGAGAATCACTTTGGTATTAAATCAATTTGTCAGATGTGCTGCCCCTTAAGATGGGGGCTCAATTACATGAGTCTAGATGATAACTCATGGCAATTAAGGCCTATTCTTACCCAGCGCTGGCTTCCACACATGCTTCCTAATTGGAATCTCTAACAGCAATCATGGGCCAGAATGAGGGGAATCATTAGAGATGGGGTCAGTAAGCGCTCCAGGGTCTCTCTCTATCAGTCACCCTGATCACAGCCTAATAAAACCATTACATGCTCTTCATCATATCCCATTCTCCACTCCCAGAAAGAAATACTATCCCATTTTTTAAGTATGTATAGCATTTTTTTAAAACACCAGCTCAGTGCGCCGTTTTAATGCTACGATTAAAACGGGAAGTTGCAGTACAGGATTAAAAGCTTTGTTTCTGAACATTGAACCCTGAAAAAAGCACAACATACTGGGGCAAAAAAAAGTGTTAATGTCTGACTAGAAAACACTCTGGGCTGCAAACAGGCCTCGGGTGTGGAGCAGACAGACCTCTGGTAAACAAAAAGAGTAAGTGGGACTCCTGAAGTCAGTTGCCACAGAGTATCTCTACGTGATCAAACCAGTTTGACAGGTGGGGAACTGGCTAACTGCTGTGAGGCGTGGTTCAGAGAAACAGCTCACTCACAAGCTGAGTACTCATGCTACTTAATATCTTCAGTTCTGGTCCTCATTAAGAACATTTAGTCATCCTTAAACATACAAAATGTATTGCATCTATTTTATGTTGACCAAAAGTTGCAGTGTTGAATAAATCAAACATCAGTGCACATTGCTGAAGAGCACAGAGCCTCAAAAAGTTAAAAGGCCTGAGGCCCAAACAATGTTAGTCATCTGGATTATTTAGTTTCAGCCCTCAGTCACACCGCATGATTAGAGGAAGATACAAGAGACAGTGAGCGAATGAGAAAGAACTGAAAAAACAATTGAATCACTGCTCAAATCATAATTTAAATCAAACTGGTGTAAAATTTTATCTTCTCTAGGCCAACACATAAACAGACCGCAACAATGTATAATTCAGTCATGCAATATTTCATGTCATGAAGTGCAGAGTAAAAGTTCCCTTTTTATAATCCTCAACATTTTACTAAACCTATAATGGATCATACTGACTCACTGAAAGTAAGGCAAGAATACTCCATAGTTGGCAATGTTATTAGAGCCTGGCGCCATATTATAACAGCTTTTCAGGCATCAATAAAATACTCCTTTGGCGCTCTGATAGTAAATAATCCTGATTTCCCCCCATCTTGTATAGATAACGGGTTTCAAATATGGAGTAAATTAGGTATTTGGAAAAATTATTGATCTCTTCCATGATGAAGTCCTCCTATCTTTTGAGCAACTTCAAAGTATGCGGGGACGTCCAAGATCACAGTGCTTTCGTTCCCTTCAGATCAGGAATTTTATTAACTCAGTACCTCACTACAAAGGAGCCTTGGGATTTACTAGTCTGGAGAAGGTTCTCATTAAAGTATGTACAATTAAAAGAAAACAAGTAAGCTATTAATAATCTATTTTCCATTTCCAAGATAAATGATGAGAGAGATGAGAGATGTAGACTATTGTGGAAACAAGACCTGAAAGTTGACCTTGATAATAACGTGGAAATCTGCTTTTCTTAACATTACCTGTTCTTATAAATCCCACAAACTGCAATATAAAATAATCCAAAGGTTACACACAACCCCAAGGAATAAATACGACCCCAGTTGTCCAGGAATATGCCTTAAATGTCAAAAACAAAGAGGTTCTTATATTCATTTAATTTGGTCTTGCCCAGTGATACAAAGGTTTTGGAAAGACATTGAGAAATATATTACAGATATGATTTGTCAGTCTGTGGGGCTTATTTTAGGCTTATTCCCCCCTTCCCCAACCTTACATTGTTATAAAGAAATCCTGAGACTTATGTGGTACTCAGCTTGTTTGTCAATATTACAAGTATGGATAGGGAAAGAAAAACCAGCCATATCCCAATGGTTTAAAACGACTTCTACTTGATCTTTTTCCCTTTGAGAGATTGATTTTATGTTATATAAGGAGATTTACATGGTTTTCTATCAATATGGGATCCTGTGATATCATATCTGAGGAAAGGTCAGTGCAACACGCTGCTACGCGGCCTGGCCAGTTCTGGTCCAAAATAGAAAGAAAAAGAAAGAAAGAAAGAAAAAGGAAAAAAAGGAACTCTGGTCTGAGCTCCAGAATGTTCTCTCGAGTTCAGATCATAATGGTCTATTGTACATCGTATAAGAGGTGCTTTGTGGTATATTAATGGTGGGAATGATTGATTTCTGAGGGTGAACTTCCTGCCTCCCTGGTTTCTTACTCCTATGTGGGTTGTTTGTTTTATGTTAATAATTTGCTTATTCATTTATCTTTTTATTTTTGTTGTTGTTGCTTCAGGTTTGTTCTGTCTTGTTTTTGTAGTTTGGTAACTGGTTTTGTTGATTGTCCTTTTGTGTCTGTATGACTTTAGTACCTATGTCTGTAAAATATAAATAAAATGATTGAAAGACATTTGACAGAACTATGAAGTTGATTTCACAGTAGTTTATATTTAGCTCCACCAACATAGGTATTCTTCCTTAATAACTCCTGCTGAACTGAAATGACTTTCCTAAACAGGCACAGCTGTCACACTGGTCATCAGATGATGGTTATCAGATATGATATGACTGCAGGAGCGGTCAGTGTCACAGTGATAACTTGTGTGCACTTGGACCTTTCAGCTGCTGATTGTGCCACTGTGAGTGTCCCTGTATAGTTATAGTTATATAGTCTGAGGAGACACTGACCCTAGTTTCAACTCAACAATAAGCACTGAGAAATGGAAATACCCCAAATATTGATTTCTGAGAGGTTTTACATTGTTTGGGGATCAGTCTTGTCTATAGTTTTGGCAAATGTCTATCTGAATGTATAGTTCACTGGAGTCAATAACAATAACAGTGAATTTAATATTACATTAATTTCTTCTGCTGATCAGTTTCCACATGACTTCCCTTGAAGTGCAAGCTGAGGAAAAAAAGGTAGCTCTAATGAAATATAAAAGAAACATGAGAAAAAGAAGCCTGAAGAATTATTTACTGACTACAGGTCCATTGAGTCACTCCACAGAGAACCAAATCCACTACATTAATCATAATATCTAGATGTGATCTAATATCTACAACTGATCTCATTGCCTGTGAGTAATCTAATATTAGCGGAGGAAGAAATGTTCTGTGAAATTATCATTTAGCAACGGTTTCACTGATGTCACTAATGTGATTTACAAAGAGAATCTGTCTCAGCTTGCAGTTTCAAAGAAATCAAGGTGTGGCAGTACTTTTAGTTGAATGACTCTTAAACTTTACTACAGATTGCAGTGGTTTGATGGCAGTTTAATTACACTGAAATCTTAGTAGTTTTATGTAGTTCATTTTTTGTCAGTGTATGTTGAAGTCCTACTTTTGCATTAATGTCTGTTTCCAACATTTCTTTTATTCCACCTTATCTTCTCTCTAGTCTTTTGCTCTCACTAAGAAAAAAACCAACAGACACGCCCTGTTGTTGTTATCTTACAGTATGTCTAGCTGTCAGTAAGTTGTTTCATGCAGCAATGTAGGTTGGATACAGTTTATCAAAGTATTTGAGGGCAACAAAGGGTGGAAAAAGTAACAGCAATCTCATTTCTATAGGTATATTTCTATTCAAACTGTTTTCCCCAACACAAAGTGGAGGCAATACACTTTGGTAGATTCAGTGGAGATGAGACAGAAAAGTTGGAGCTACTTTCTGTACAGCAATGAATTAATTTCTCATAAGACAGACATACAAATCCTGATTTGACATATCATCACTAAAGATATGTCATACATGTCTAACCTAATTCAATGCATATACTGTAAGTTTGACATTCACAACACCTTTTAGGTTTGTATTCTGTCCAGATACACTACATGTCAGAAGATCTAGTTAAAACAACTATAAAGCACTACTTAGCTTCAGCACCACAAAGCTGGACAAATGGTGAATGCATTCCAGAACATGAACTGTGCTTGCAAGAGTCTAAGGTCACCACCTACATCAACTTCCTACGCAGAAGAAGAGAGGACTTCTAACTGGATCGTATCTAATGCCAATATCCCCTTCACCAGTTCCCTAGGAAATCTCATCCCTCCTCAGAAATAAGCTAATAATGTAGGAAAAAGGCACTATGGTCTAGGAACCTACCTTCCGTCTTGTCTAAAAATCCCTTGTGTGCAGCTCTTGAGTTTTTTTGATATGTCTTATCCTCTGCGGGCTGACAGAAGCAAGGGGATCAAGTCAGAACAAGCCTGGTGATTCCATGGTGTCAAAATACCTTGAAGTTTGGGCAGCCCATCTCTGAGCTGGGAGAGGGCACTTGCAGTATATGGATAGCATGCAAATGTATTCAAAAATCTTTAAGTCCTTGATAAAGTGATACTACACCAAGATAGAAAAATTGTTGTCTTTTTGCCTGACTCCTGCCATTGTTTGGTCACGTGTTTATTTCTGATGAGGTACACTGCAGTGTTTATTTCCCCAGGGGTCATTTATGCTTTCATGAAGCTGCCAAATATAAGTTCTACAGAGCTGGTGATTTTGAGCAGCCCTGCCCAAAGCCTTGTAACCATTAATAAATCCCTTTGCCAGAGGGATTCACCTTTGGCCGCCTGTCACGATTTGCTGCCTTCATCCTGTATTGGTTTTTCATGGGGTTGTGTACTGCTAACATGGGCGTCCAGAGTGCTAAAGCCCCAATCAAAGTTTAATTATTTGGCCATACAAACGTTATTCACACAGATTCCAGGAGAGTCGACTTATATGAAAAATAAGCCTTTGGTAGCTTTCAAAACTTGTCATAACTTAAAATACAGGTCTGCTTAAGTGTTAAGCCGTGAGAAGCCATGGTTTACTGTGATTTTAGAACAGCTAAGAGGCGATGTTAGATATGACAAAGTATGAAACCCACCAAACAAAATGACCAAGCAATATAGATCTTGAACAGTATGTACACAAAGTGGCTGCTAAGCAACAAAAGTAGTAATATGAAGGCAGATTTTTTTAGTTTGTGCATTAATATTTTAAATGAACTGTTATGGGATCACAGGTGTGTGTTTAGTGAAGCTAGAGTGTTTCAACATGGGGCACCATGACAGCTAGAGCTGGGCGATATGGTTGAAATCAATATTATGATAATCATAAGGATTTTTTTCAATATCGATATATCTCACAATTATGGCTCACATATGCAAAATCACATTAAATAATCAAATTAATGTTCATCCCTTTGAACCAAACAGAAATGTTAGGTGTGTTGTCAAACAAAACAGAATTTTTTGTCCGTTTTTAAATAAAGTTTGCTTGTTATCTTCAGTTTAGACAACAGAACTGTGTGTCACGATATCACAAAATCACCATATCATGACGATATGATCCCACTGAATGACGATAAACAACAATATTAAATTATCGCCCAGCCCTAATGACAGCTACAGACTGTGTTTTTAAACTGGAATAAAATTAATTTGTATTAAATAAGTTCATCATATGGCCTTAGATAGCCCAAGAATGTCTCTATCCAAAGTTTAGGCACCAGAGAACCAAAAGCCTAATCTGTGATGTCAAATTAATGTGAAGCTTGAATCGTCTGTATTGACAAAGACACTGACTTTGTCTGTGCTCTGCACTGTGTAATGTATCACTTATTGTTTCAGTAATGAAGGAATTTCACACTGCGGGATCAATAAAGTAATAGTACAATGATTACTAGCACTGCTACTGACATAGCACCTGTCTAAGCCTTTATAAGCCTAACTCCCTCTGCCAAGAAAGACTCTCCCTTTAGCAACAGGTGGATGTTGGTTTCCTGCATGAGAGACCAGAGTTCAGCTGGTGAGGGAGCCGAGGATCTGTTGTAAAAACTTAAGTTATTGTGGACAAGTTAGTGATTAGTACTAGGACTGGGGCAGGCTTTCTGCATAGTTCCCCTTTAGTCTTTGAATCAAGAGATCCAACTAAAAACTGACTATTTCCACCAGTAAATATTGTTTAAAAAATAAAAGTTAGCATGAAATAGCAATGACTCGACTTGCTTTGACTTCTTACAACTTAATTTCTGTGTTCATTTCATAATAATATTAGACATTCTCTTTTGCCTACCAGTGATAAGCTTCACATCATCGATTTTCTGAACTGACTGACTGAAAAATATGTCAACTGTTTAGTAAAGAATGATGAAAGGAAACATGAAATAAACGAAGCATAACATTGAATTTAGCTCTGAAATGAAAAGTAAACATTTCGCAAAGTGTATTTATATTTCATTACAAAACTATTTCAAACTTATATTTAATAATTAAACGGTTTTATATTATTAATTGAAAAACTAATTCCCTTTGTGAGCGCAATGTAGGCCTACATTTAAACAACATTAACTTTTAGATGTCCCAGTTTTCATAACAGGGTTCCCACACTCACTGACACCAAATTCAAGAACCTTTCAATGACTTTCAAGGTCTTGTTTAGTGAATTTCAAGGACTCAAAATTGTCATGTTTTGGGGCAAGACGTGACATTGGTCAAAATGAGACATGCGAGGCCTCATTTCTTTACTCGTGATCTTGTCAATTCAAGAAATCACAGTGAAATCACTGAATTTAAAACTGCTGTTATATCGGCGCAAACATCCATCATAGTTTTTTCCTCAGAATGTGAAGTGTTGATCCTAGGATCGACAGAGGTCCAGAGGCATATTGATGAATTTGGGTGTTAAATATTTTCATAATGAATCGAGTAGCCTACTGTCAAGGCCATCAGTCATTTTCAAAAACCTTTTATTTAACCTTTAAAATGATTTTATTTTTTCTCAAACCCACAAACTTTCAAGGATTTTCAAGACCCGTGGGAACCCTGTCATAGGCCTAAGGCACGAAAAACAAGTTGTTGTTTTCACGGTTACAATATAGAGAGGCTATATGTGTACAGAGAGAGAGAGAGAGAGAGAGAGAGAGAGAGAGAGAGAGAGAGAGAGAGAGAGAGAACAGATCTAGGCCTAAACACTGAAACGATCATCAGATCAACTCAACATTGTGACACGCTTTACAAAGTGAAGAAACGCGAACGCTGCAGTGAGAAATGTGACGAAACTTACATCGTATTCATATCTGGCGGAATGCATCTTCCTCAAATGCGTAGAGTCCACCTGGATCCCAGGTAATTGGTCTAGTCCTCTTTGAACTCCGCGGGATCGAACTCTATCGGCCTGAGCAGCAAGCTCAGGTCAATCCTCAATCCTGAATGAAACTTTCAAAAACACACGAAGAAAGTGGATTGGTACTTGCTGAAATCAAATCCCAGGCAAAGTGACAGTGTCTGTTCCTGTGTCGTCGTGGCCTGAGAATGCTGCAACACCTGAAACTGACCTTTCCCTCCCACACCTACCTACAAACCACGCCCCTACCTGCTGCAGCTGTAGGGCGAAGCTGTCAGCATGCTTTCCATACAGGAAGTGTGTTTCAGTGCTGTGAGAAAGATCAGCCAATCTGAGAGTCAGTAGCTGGCCATGTATCCTCATTAATATGTAGTGTTGTGTTCGGGGGGGGTCTCTTATATCGGCCACCTGCATCAGGTAGGCTGCACAACAGGCTGCTATTTCATTTTCAAAACATGTGTTCCCCCTGCTGGCCAAATGGAGATATTGCTGGCAAGCACGCTGAATAACCCTGCATCTCATATCATGCATTACAGCCTGAAATGAAAAGTGTAACATGAGCATTTAGAAATTAACTGCTCGACTGCATGTTGCATAAGTTTCAAAACACAGCCCATTTTGAGCAGTCTGTATAATCTACATTTATAGATTATATTAGCTATTGGCATAAATAGCAAAGCATTAAAAAATATACACAGTAAATTCTGTTTCTTCCGTTTTTAATGTAGCCATGTTATCTGTTTTTATTGTATTGCCTATAAAATTATACTCTGTTGCGCTCTATATAGGCCTATTTACATGTAAACCTTCTGGTCTTTTTTTATTTTTGTGTAGGCTATTAATCGTGACACGCTCTGTATCTTTTTAGTTGCATTTCATGTTTTGCATTAAAAATAATATTCATCTGGACCATGGCCACTGTTGAAGCTGACGCATGAAATCAGCTGGCAGGCCTGGCCTGGTATTTCCGACCCACTGCCACCAGATGTCTCTCTTCACTAAGCCACACGTGAGGACGCCCTGAGTAAAGTCCATAATAAATCCCCGCAGACGGGGCGTTGAAACAGGGCTTGGTTCTGTCAGACTCCATCCATGTAAAAGCCAACGCTGCCATTGGAGAACCCAGGAGAAAGTGCGTAGCTGCAGGACGCAGACGCAGGAGATATCGGAGGAAGGCGCCGACGAGTGCAGTGTCCATCACTTTAGCTGATGTAACTAGATAGCGTATGTTGTTATCAATTATATTATTATAACACATTTTGTCATATAGAGAAACGAAAGAAGGCGTGAAAATGGGACATACCGCAATACCTATATTGATGGCCGTATTGTCCTATTGCGTGTGGGAAAACGTCGAGGTAAGAGCAAGACAATTTTAATAATCTGTAGTCTAATGATGGCGCATTGCAATTTTGCTGTATGTCAACGTGACTTAATGACAGAATGCTTTATCTCGTTCATATCGATATGAGGCATGCCATGGACGCAGTTTTTCCCATCTCCTTATTGCTGACACGCACCCTTATCTAGGGCAGATTTAATTTGTAAATGCATGCGCTAGCACCGTCTACTGATACATTGAATGTCAACAAGAGTAATGGCACATTACGTCGACAAAAATGCAGTGATAGTGGCGGATTGGAAATGCAAATACGGTAATAAGAAATGAATGGAAGTCCACACTAAGGACATGCAATAGGCTCCATGGTTGTATGGCTTTGTGTTTGGCTGTCTGAGCCGATACTGGGCCTTTTATTTGACATGAAAATTATTCTATTGCCCCTTCCTGTATCGAAGGATGGAGAGAGTCCCATCCCATCTGGGACCTGGCCTTGCCAAATGGAGAAATCGGCATGCATCCATCCTTTAGGAGGGGTCCTCTGGTGCAGCTCTTTAGAGGGATGTAGTCAAGGATGTAGTCATGCATATTCGATCAGTGTTCTATATTACATTTGATCTTCATAAAAGCCTGCTGGAAAGAACACAAAATTCACAATTGAATCTTATAGAGTCTTGCATTCAGTTAGAAATGTAAGGCACAATGGCAGGTGAAGCATGTTGGGAGGATTATCTTCTTCCGAATCCTAATATCATTCATTTTTTGGCCTCACAAATGCATGGGAATTGGACTGTTCCCATGACAAAAGGAAAGACAAAGGAGATTTTGGACGTAAATGTTGTCCTTGGGCATTTGTGAAGCGTGTCCAACAAAGGATGACTTTGGCATATCATTGTGCATGGGTGAATGTGATACAAAGTATACTAATGAGCGATATGGGGCTCATTCTATTAGCATCAGTCTCCATCAGTGGCTAGATAAGAGAGAGTGAAAGCCTCCTGTGCAGAGCGACAGATCAATGGGCCAACCAGCACATCACAGTCGCTCCCACCCCCCTCCACACTCATCAGGGCTGACAGCAGGCCCACAGTTTGATAAGCTCCACCTTTTTTTTTTTTTTTCTCAATGACTCTTGAGTCACCCATCATCTTCCTTGGAAAAAGTTGAGGCATGCAAGTGTGGGCGTAGGAGTGTGTATGTGTGTGTGTGGGGTGGGGGGAGGAGAGGGTGGATGAGTCACGATGTCTTAGCTGGAGCTCTGGTTCAGGTCAAGCACACTTCTCCCTGGAGATGAAGAGTGAATGAATTCGCTCTTGAAAACTGTTAGATAGAACAGATAGAAAACCCCGAGTATCATGGCTGTTGGTTTTAAGTGCCCCCAAGTTACTAAGAGGATTTGTGAGATGTTTATTTATTAGCCATCTTCCACAGCGAGTCTGTATTAGTCATAAACCTCTCTTTTCATTCTGTAATAATTTCACTGCTGTAAGAGCCTTAGCAGGATTACTGCTATGCTGAGGAACAGGGTTTAGCTTCACACAAGGAGACCTGCCCATGAAGGTTTACACTGAAGATTACACTGTGAGAGGGCTGGCTGGCTGGATTACACTCTGGTATTAGTCCTAATAAAACTGTCTGCTTCCCTTAATTTAGTTGACATTCATTCATCGGAGGTTTGAATTGGGCAATTTTGTTTTGATGTCTCATTTATAATGTAATATTTGTGTATCAGTGGCTTGAGCTAACTTCTAATCAGAGTATAATCACATTTGTAAATTTAATTTGCAGACAGTATTCCAAACCAAGTGTTAGTATATGCAAGTAAAGGCCCCATATCCTTCAAAAGGCATACCTCCATTAGAAATATACCTTCAAGATCCTGTGCTGTTATGATGGGAGTGACACACTGTTATCAGGCTGTCACATATGTCAAGTACAGTAATGGATTACATCCCCTCAGCTTTGATGGCACTTACCTGTCACAGCACTGAAAGCATTTAGCTAATTGACAAACAGTGCAGTGCACATCCTGACTCCTACATGAAAGGTCGTCTTTGAAAAGATGACCAAAATGGGCACCTTGATGGGCGGCCTGTTCTTCAATAGCAGTGCAAAGTGTAGTCTGGCACTAGGAGGCGTGAATATGGGGAGCAGAAGAAGGTAAAGATTTATCGATGTCTAAGTGAAATCTGTTCATTTGGTGGTTTGTGTGTTGGTAGCCATCAGGTGGAAGCTCTTTGAATTCTACTCTCTCTTTGAGATCACAGATATTAAAGCACCACACAGGTATTACACATTTTCATTCATCAACAAAACTGCAATATGGGAAAACCTCAACCTCATACTCAAAGAAAGCAGTCGTTCAATGATTGTGTTGCGTTGCGTAGCTGTATTTCCATGAATTAGCATGTGCTCGGCCATATCTGAAAAGAGAGGGGATGTTAGAATGCAGATAAACAAACAAGTTCGCCAGCCAAGAGAGAATTGTATGCTCAGCTTTAGTCAACCAGCTCTGTATTTATCAAGATAAATGACTGCAGTGCGAACCTGAGCCTGAGCACTCCAATCCAGAGAGGCTGCGGAAGCACTAAGGCTGTGGTGGAAGACCCAGAAACGAAGCCATCTACAGGTTTCAGAGAATGCACTTCAGACTATCAGGGAAAGCACAGAGGGAGGAAAGAGGGAGAGAATAGCGAGTTCATGTAGAGAGGGAAAGAGGAGAGGGATAGAAGGCACATTTAGAAAGGATGGTTGAAGATTAAAGAGAAATAGTGAGTCGCTAAATTGCTGTGCTTGTCCCCCCCCCCGGCAATTTAAGGCCTTATGCTGGAACACAACCACACAGACTCATGCACCTCCCACCCCCATCTGCCTTTGAATGCAGTAGCACAAGGGGGATTTGTAAAAAAAAGAAAAAAGATAAGGACAACCACATTTCTCTCTCGCTTTCTCTTTCTCTCTCTCTCCCTCACACACACACACTCACCCCCCCCCCCCCCCCCCCCCCCCCCACACACACACACACACACACACACACACACACACACTCACTCTGCCCTACACTCACTTAATTAATTTTAGAGCCAACAGATAATCGGGTTCCACTAATGGTTTCCCGTGTGCTTGCTATTCTCTACCAAACGCGTGTGCCAGTGGGCATAAAATGTACCATTTTATTGTATCACATGTTTTTCCGTTCCCGTTCTCTGTATCTCGCTTCCTCTCCAAGCTTTTGAAGTGAAACACACAGGACCTGGATTAAATCCTGCAGAGTCATTGTGAAATGAGAGCTACACACGTTGAAAGAGGCACTGTACCATTGGAAAGGAATGCTGTAAATGTGCCTCAGCAGTGGAGCCATTACCAGAGGTGACAACTGAATGAAAGACATCTTGTGAGCATTTAATGCGTCCTTCAGGCCATTCCTGCAACGTTGAAACAGTGCCTGGTGTTGTGTGGTACAGAGGGCTATCAGGGGTTTCATTGCTAATGTCACTGCTAGTCGTTTAGAGAGTTTAGAGGATCTGAGGGGTGCTGGAAATGAGGAAAGTACGCATTTGTGTTTCGGTGTGTGTCGAGGGGATTTCTGCAGAAAATAAGTTGACATTATTTGCACATTTGCGCAGCACCCTTTCTTTTCTTTCTTTTCCCTCTTTCCCTGGTTAAGATGATTCAATCTTGTCTGTTGGCTTTCTTGAAAATATTTCAAATTATGAGTCTCAGTTGGAAAGGGAGTAATTCCCTCAGCCTAGGAGCTTAATAATGTTTGCTTGTGAGGCGCATCACTTTTTATCATCTCTATAGCCTATCATGCATAAACTGATCCAGTGCGTTTGATGAGTTTATTTCTCTGACTCCCCAGGTTGTATGGAATGTGATAGGCTGTTTGTAGGTCACACATGTCAGGGCAAAACATTTTAAAATCCTCTGATTTAGGCTACTTATAATTTCTCATGGATTACTAGGAATGGGGCGATATATATATCAAAATGTAATATATTGTAATACAAAAATGTGACAATACGTATTGTGGGGCAGAAAAATGAATCATCATATTAGCTCCATTTTATTCTGCTGTAGTAATCACAAATGAGATGGCTTGCCCATCACAATTTCACAAGCTCTCCATCCAAATTATATTATTTGCGCTTTGTAATGACATTTTAAAATTGTTGTTTACATCCTAGCAAGCCGATGCAATTGCTAGAAATATTTGTGGCTCAGAAATAAGCATAATTCTGCACAGTCATACCTTGTTGTCACTGAACTTTTATTTATGACATTGTATCGTGATTGTATTGAATCGCGCACCCCATTTTGCATATGGAATCGTATCATGAGATAAGCATATCGTCCCATCCCTACAGATTACTTTTCCCTTCATAGTCCGCTCACTCACTCACTATGTAAGATATATAGGTTGGGGGGAGGCATTGCAAGCCTTGAGTATTGGTAGATCTATTATAATTGCTTGCAGCTATATACGCAAAGGCTAAGCTCACCCCTGCTGTGACTGCATGCTGTGGGTGTGTGCATGTGTGTTCTGTGTGTGTTCGCACATGTCACAAGTTTGCCCAGTGTCACCTAGAGGGAGCGAGATGCCGGCATAGCCATCCCGATCACGTCCAGCCCCCGCTCCTCTCAGGAGCCTGGCAGGGCAGAGATATCACTGCAACCCAAGGTCTTCATACCCCACATGACTGCCTCAGTAAGCCTAATGGGCTGGATTTCTGCAGAAAGTTTAAAGCCAGGGCGAAGCGAGCTGTTTAGTCCTGCCGCAGCCAGTGGGAGGTTTCAGAGGAGCCCCCATGAAACATCTGCAGTGTGGTGATAACACTTGTCCTCCATGTTCAGGAGGAAAAACAGGGAGAGAGAGAGAGAGAGAGAGGGAGCAGTGGAAGAGATTGAGGGGCGGTGGAGAGAGGGGACGGCCCCAGCACAGTAGATGTTTTGAGAAACAGAGAGCGAGAGGCTGAAGGAGCAGAAGGGAGTAAGTGATGTAGAGCATGTAGAATGCTACAGGGGTTGCAGGGAGGAGCGCATGTTAATGGAGGAGCCAAACCCTATGGCTCCTTAGCCTGAGTGGCTGGGAAGGCGGAGAGATCCATCCCTGTCATGTACATGTACTCACAGGTGGCCTTGGGATGAGAGGAAGGAGGGACACAGACAGGAAAAACCCTGTGGCCACAGCACCGAGCCTAATTCATATGAGTCTCAGCCCATACTGAAGCAGAAGAGCAACATCCCATTTCCTTAATGGCCCCAGCTGCAAGGCCTGAGAGGGTGTGGGGTTGTTGGTTCCACTGAAACTGACCAAATTAGACCAAAGGAGAAGGGGAAAATTAATGTTGAATGTATTTTTTTCTCAGTTCCTTTTCTCTCTGCCATCATTTGCTCATTTCTAGCCACAGTGGCGGCTAGAAAACACACAGTTGCTTAAGACTAGGAGTGCTGATCCATTCAGTAGGATTACCGACTCATTTCCTGTGGCACGCGCGCACACACACACAGACACACACACACACACACAAATACAAACGTATTAAAGCTACAATGACATTGACGGGTACAAATGCACAACAAAGACAAGCATGCAGGTGTACACACTCACATACACCCACTTAGGTCACACACTCTACTCACAGATAATTCAGAAGTACACAGATACTATTGAAACACACACACAGACCCATTCACCACACACTCGCTGCTTTATAAAGATGGCACGCTGCAGAAGGTGCATCAATTATTGAACGCCATGGAAAGGTCTGCGCTCTCGCTTGTCGGCTGGGCTTTAGCACTTGTCACGCAGCCCCTCCAGCGCTCCGGTGCCGGCGCTCTCTTCATGCTACCTGGTCTTGATGTTCCTCCCCTCCCGGACCCAGCCCCAGCCCCAGCCCCAGCCCCAGCCCCAGCCCCAGCCCCAGTCCCAGTCCAAGTCCAAGTCCCAACCCCAGCCCCAGCCCAAGTCCCAGTCCCAGCCCCAGCCCCAGTCCAAGTCCAAGTCCCAACCCCAGCCCCAGCCCAAGTCCCAGTCCCAGCCCCAGCCCCAGCCCAAGCCCCATTCAAGCAACACAAAAGAAATTCCCCAAGCCTGCCTCTCCCTCCGTCTCCTCCCTGCTTCTGCCCCCTCATCCATCCACCCTCTCCCCCCTCCTCTGTCTCTGCCTCAGCCTCCTCCATTCTCCCCCGCCACACCCCAGAGGCACTCCTTACCCCTCCCCTCCCCTCCTTACCCCTCTCTTCTAGACACTGCTCCCCCATCTGCCTCAGCTCTTTTCAGTGGATCCTATGTGGCCAGTGTCATCTTTTCCCTTTCCCCATGTATACTTTGATTGCTCTTGAATTATTCATGCTCCAAACCCACTCCATTTTATCATCCTTTCTACCCTTTTCTACTCTTGCTGTTTTTTCTTTCATACTTCATATTTACAGACGTCTGTCTGTCTCCATCCGCATCTGCTGCGGTTGTCCATCCTCACCATGTCTTGCTGATGCACTTAAAGGAAAAGTCCGCCCTTGGATGCTCTTATGCTGTTATGTATCATCAGTCTGTGATGTCCAATGCATTCCAGGAGTTATTTTGTGAGGAAGTGATGTAATTTCCTTTTTTTGGTGTATCCACTTTCCCTCAACCTGCCTTGTCTACTTCAGTTAGTGATTTCCTACGTTTCCCAGAATGCCTTTCGACAACCCCCAGAGAACGGCCATGAACTTGTTGCTGTGTTCAGCTGTGGGTTGTGATCAGAATAAATCTAGCTTGATATTAGATATTTGGTTGGTATTTGTTTCTCCGCTTTCACTAACTTGTAAAGTAAACAAGTAAAAGCACATTAATGAATATATTTGTGATTACTGGAGGAGGAAATTTACAAAAAAAAAAACAAGGGGAAACGATGGGAAACAAGCTAGTGAGAAATATTTTCTCAAATATTGAAACCAAAAACATCGCCAGTAGCTGTTTTTTTGTTTTTTTTTGTTAAAGTGTTTTAGGTCTGGATTTTTCCTTTAGGAGAGGGTACATTTCAAAGCAAAACACTGCAGGAGTCTCTCTCCTACCGTCCCTTGAGAGAGAATGTTCTCACAGCATTTGACTCAATGTTCACATCCTATTCTGCAGTCAGTATTCAGCAACAGCAGCATAGATTCTCCTGAGGCTGCACAGAGATGACTCTGCTTATCTTTTACACAGTATGTACAGGTGACCTGCCTACTATAGAGAACTGGGTTGGTGTTGTAAACAGCTGTAGATGATGAAAAGACTCAGGTGCTCCTGTGGCTGTGTTCAATCATCAACAGAAAGATTCAGCCAGAGATAGGGAGTGACAGAATAGTATTTCATTCTTTTTTCAGCTGAGGGTCATCACACTCACCAAGGCCAAGCTGTGTCAGTTAACAGTCAATATTCACCCAAGCTCGGCTGACAAATTGGATATTTCACATGAGTCAAGCTGTGGCTTGGAATAAGAACGTAATAAAAGTACAAAGCAGGACTGGAGGTTCCAGGCCCTGGTGAGGGGTCTTTTTACAGATTGTCTCAATGATTAAACCATTTTCCCTTCGGTTGGATAGTCTACGGAGACTTTATGGCCTGAGGAAATGAGATAATACTAATATTTAATCTACTGAGTGATTCTGCAGCACAGACTGGCAGACTGCACAGCCAGCACACATTATCTCACCAGAGTGGCCCGGACTAAAATAACACTCAGAGGGCCAAGACAAGACAGGACATGTCAGCCTGGCATTATCTCAATTTTTTTTTTTTTTCAGTGGATTTATCAAACTGTGCCATCTATTGTTACCGGAAAATGCCAGCCTCCCACCCAGTCCTTACATATAAATGTGCAGTTGAGCTGGAATATGATGCATACAGAGACTTAAGCAGGCAAATGTTTGACAAATCACTTTTTCTTGTTCAAGAGCAACTTTACAGTAGATTTTCAATATTTCACATGTAGCATCTTTATTACATTTCTGTAATCCAACCATTTGATTGCTTGGAACAGCCATATACCAGTTATACCACTTTGCCACTTACACCACTCAGTTTACTTTAAGTAAACTGATACTTTAAGTATAGAGTTCTATGATAATGAGATTATTAATATGAAAAATTGTCCATTTCCTTTGTAATAGTAGGTGTGGGCGGTTATGTACTGAGCAAATTCAGAGTCTTGAGGTTGCAAGGAAAGACAGTGGGCGAAGTTGATTAAAACGAAATGGAAAGATAAACAGTTGTGTTATAACATGCTGGCTGTGTAGCCCTGAAGCAGAGGGAACAGAAGGGATATGTGACGCATCATTAAGTCAGCTACTGATTCACCATGAGGAGCTTTGCCCATGGCAGCCAGTGAACAAGAATGGGATCATTGGAAGTAAATACAACCGTACACTGTCACTGATGGTGTCATAATAATAATCATAATGTACATTATAAAAACATATTTTGTACGTAAACAAATATTGCTTTGTGGTAATTATGGCTTAATACCACTGCCTCACATGTGTACCCTTGCTGACCAAGGATCAAATGCCACCAGAGCCTTTATTGTCGTTGTTGTTGTTATCCATGACAATAATTATTATTCATTTAATTTTCATTGTCACTAATTTCTATATTTTATTATTACAGCAGATAAGATAACAATAATATGAAAAATTAAAAACAGTAAATCACAGCAAATGGACACAATTAACACAGTTGAAACATTTAAATGAATGCAAATACAGTTCACTATATACTAACTGAGCAAAAAGAGTATTTCTTAAATCTGGTGACAGATATTCACTTCACTTTTTTTTCTCCCAAGGAATTATTATTATTATAAGGAAAGTAATTTTTCCTCATCCTAAATTTGTACTGGTGGGGAAAAAAATAAGCAAAACTCAGCAGTACCCAGCATTGCATGAGTAATTTAAGTGGCTTGTAAACAACCAACAGGCAGTGACAAAGAAACCTAACCAGCCATTAAGACAGTGATCATTGACCTGCTGAGGCTCCATCGCTGAACCAAACATATGGAGACGCTTTCATGTGAGAAAGAGAGAGAGAGAGAGACACAGGCAGGGAGTGAGAGAGAGACTGAGTGACATGCTTGAAATTCTGTAGGGAACCAGTTGCTACGGTAACAGGGAAGGTAGCGGCTCCTGTGGGTGGTGTTACCACGGCAACCAGCCTCAGCGGCCAAGTGATGCTGCTGAGAGGGAGAACGTAGAGGAAGGAGAGAGAGAGAAGAGTGAGAGAGCGGGCTGAAAAATGTATGCATAAGAGTATGAGAGGAGCGGGTGAGACAGATGAGAGGAAGCTGATGTAAAACGTGGGAGCGCTGGCGTCACCAGGCGTGATGCGAGGCACCGTTTCATCAAGTAGCCCTCTAGCAGAACCTCTGTTTCCTTGCCTTGTATGGGTAGGAAGCCGGCCCCAGCAGACCCAGCATCAGCTGCTTAGCCTGCTGTTCATTAAAACAGCACCTCATTACCAGGAACAGTATGCCAAAGATGCTACGCAGGGCAGCATATTTGGAGAGAGACCAGGGGGAGAGGTTGTCCCCCCACCAATATGTCTTTGCAGTTGGCTGGGGTCAAACTGGCCATGCTGGGCTTTTCGAATAGCTACAGTGCCCCCTCTAACCTCTCACTGGGAGTTCATGACCAATATGTTCCCACTGTGAAGATACCACATGCCAGTGAGTTAAAGCAATGAACCGACTTTGGCATGTTGTGAGAACTAGAGTTACACGTTATATATATGCTATTATATTGAATCTGGTACCTGGAGTAAATGGTTCCTGGGTCTGGATCTGGTGCCTTGGCCAGTAATAAATGGTTCAATTATTAAGTGCCCCCACACACCCCACCACTCTGCCTTTGTCTCTCTTTCCGTCTCTCTCTCTCTTTAAGGGGCTCAAACAACACATACATAACCTCAAAGCCTCATTTCCATATGATACATCTGCTAGACAGGCTGCCAGGGGGGCTGGTGGGATGTGATCAGAATTGTATATGAATAAATGAGAGGCAGTAGGAAAGAGATATATGCATGCTTTTACCCTCATTCCCTCTCTATTTTACTCTTCCTCTCTGTACTGCAGGATATCACTCCATCTTAAACTACTTGTGCTGGAAGTTTGTGGCTCTGCTGGGCTGGAGATCAAGCACTGACTTATTGCTCTGCCACTGTTAGATATATGCACATTCAATTCAATTCAGTACAACTTTATTTATCCCACAGGGTGCAATTTAAAGGACGCAATTAAAGGTACAAATGATCAGGAAAAAACAAGGCATAGAATACACATATAACAAAAAGAGACAGGATAAGACAGACTGCCAGATTAATAGTTGCCCATTTGCATATTTGTGCTATTAAAGTGCAGAGTGCGGGCAGAGGTCAGCCGTCAAATGCATATAGCTAGTCCCAAAGGACTCAAGATACACTGCAAAATATACCCATCTTGACAAGCAATTTAGTACTGAAAGTACTTAAGTCTTAAATTTGTATTTTTCTTAAAACAAGTGAAAATATCTACCAATAGGATGAGATTTAACTTGTTCCCGCTGCAAATCAACATGTTTCAAGAATTTACTTGAATCAAGTAACATCTTGATACTGGTGAATTGATCCTCCTTATTTCAAGATATTTCAAATTGTTGAAGCAGTTGACACTGAACATGAAGGTTATCTCACCCTACTGGCAGATTTCTTCACTTGTTTTGAGGAACACACGTACACACTAGGATGTGCAATACTCATGAAGTACATGAAGTGATGAGGAGGTAAAAGTAGAGTGGGAGAGAACATGACATGCAGATCCATTTTAAGAGAGAGTAGAATATACCCAGGGAGAACAGATCGGCTTCAGTACAGATCGGCTGCAAAGACAGCAAAGTCAAAGGCAGAGTGAGGGGCTTGAGAGGCAGCAAAGGCCCAGAGCATGAGATAAGAGAGAGGCAAGAAACATAAGAGAGGCGTCAGATCATATTGATGCCGGCTGCCTGCTGTTTGTTAGGGAGACCGTAAAAAGGCTGTCAGCCCTTAACTGGATCAATTATTTCAGTCATTTAACCTAAACATGCCCTCATTTAGGCTTTGAAATTCCCTTAATCTACTTAAAACATGCTCAAGGGCATTATAATGTTGCTTAAAGACCTCCAATCCCCCCCCTGCACAAAATAGCCACTATTCAGACACCTGTTTTAGAATAATAACTGTCAAAAACAAAAAGGTATCATCTCCATCCTTCCTTCTCAAATCCAAACTCATGTAATTTCCTAATCTCCGATAACCTGCTAAATTCAGGATCTGGTTCCAGAGGTGGATTACCAATTTCACACTGGTAAACAGATCCAGCTCAATGCCTGTCTGTTAGTCAGTTAAATGGGGGCAGCTGATTCGTAATGCTCAGATGCAGAATAATGGGAACACCGTTGCTTTCCTGTTGTGCCCTCAGGATCATAATCATCTGCTGTGTTGTTATATATTTTATCATTATGTTATTATGCTGCCTTACCTGGAATGTTTTCATCAGAGGCAAGAGGTACTGAACCGTGTGGCACAACAAACAACAAGATAAGAAATCATTTTGTGTTTGTGTAAATTTTAGCAGCACAGATTAGTGACGGTGCACAAAACATACTGATGCCTGGAAATGTTTGTTAATAGAAATTGGGAAATTAGACTTTGAACCTTTGAATGTTTAATATTGACTCAGCCTCTTGAGTGTGTTTACTGTATAAATACTGATTTGGAGGGCTTGTTTGCATTGTGTCAGTCTCTATCTGACTGCTGAAAATCCCTGATTCAGTGGCAATTGTGTTGACATTAGGGTGTTTCAGATGGATCTGCAGAGCTCAAATCTCAGCTAAGCCTTTGATTCCTTCAATCCCCTGAGGTAGCTCTTCAGCTTGAAATCACATCTGCAGGCTCACAGTGCTCGGCATTAACATGATGGCATCTCCATGTTGTGATGCTTAACTGTCAAGGAGATTCACCACTGTTATGCAACAGGAGAAATTCATCAACATCACCATTCCAGAAAGCAGGTTCAACAAACTCTGAGTCTGAGCTGATTAACCCCGAGATAGGAAACTCTGAGTTTTCGGTTCCAGAACAGCTGATCTGAGTTAGTTCAATCAACTCTGAGTATGTTCACCCTGAGTTAAGCGTGTGCGTGACGACAATAAAAAGCCATCATCAATAGAGCTCCGATACTAGGATTCACCATGGCAACAGGTAAATAAAAGGTAGAGCCTCCATTTTAATCCAGTGGACGTAGAGATATTAATGCATGTGTATGCGGACGGTGCACATTTATCTTTAAAAAAAGAGCCTGAGTCAGAGTGTCAATAAGTTAACACAATAAAGTTGTATTCAGTGTTGTCCATTAATTCATTTTTTACCAGACTTACATTTCCTTAATGGATGATAAAGTGGTGGAATCTGACTGTGTATTAGGCTATAGCCTACATTACATTTTAAATATATTTGTTCAGCTTTAATCTGACAGGGACAAAACACAGGGGTCAGCAACTGAAGATGAAAAATATAGTTAAAGATTTTAAAAATATATAGATCAAAGACATAGAGACATGATTGTAAGCTCACAATCTGATCCAGTAATAATGTGTTTGGTGATTTGCACTTGAAAAGGCGTCGAGGTTAAAATACAGTAGATTAAAAATTTTTAGACATCTATTTGTGTCTTGGCTCAACAGCATTCAGTGACTTTATTTCAGCTACTTCAACAAATGTAGTAAATTTAAACATTGTCACTGAAATGCTGTTAAAACACGTTAAGACTATGCACCCTATTTAAAAAACTCACTTTCAAACTACATTCTGCAGCTGCACCACGATCCTGCTCACTCAGAAATATTAACATATAATCTCCAATATTATAGGAATGATGTTCCATCAGTGCGACCAATCACATCATGAGTGATAGAGATAATTATTCATTGATCCTACGTGTCTAAAGCTTCATACCGGTTTTGTAAATTTAAACTGAGATTACACATCAGGGCTGGTTTTAGCCTGCTATATTAGGGTGGGCTGGTAGAAATAATAGGTGGGCAACATGGGCGGTAGGTAGCCCAGAGGTTAGAGAAGCAGCCTAGTAGTCCGAAGGTTGCCAGTTCGAATCCCTGGCCAGATGGCACAAAAATCTGGCAAAATGACAGCTGGCAACCGGAGGGTTGTCAGAGTCAAGATCAGATGCAAGCTCCTGCCATTGTGCCCTCAGGCCTCTCCAGTTTATGGCTGTGTGTTTGTGTATGGGGTGTTTGGATGGGTTAAATGCAGAAGATTAATTTCCCCATGGGGATTAATAAGGTAGTATTTTATTCTAATTTAAAAAGAAGTCAGTGGAGGGCAGATTGATTTACCCTAAAATAAAAAAAATTCCTTCATCCAGATTTTAACATAATCAACTCCATAAAATGTGTTTTCATTGGATGAGCCTAGTTGTCAAATAAAATTAAAACCTAATCAAGTGAGACTTCTCACCATAGCCAATATTTACAAAACTAGAAGGTAGTCTTATTCAAACTCAAACTGAAAAGTTTGAGAAAGAAAACAACTAAATCAACAAACTCTCTCTCTCTCTCTCTCTCTCTATATATATATATATATATATATATATATATGTATATACATAATCCAACAGGGCAAAATCAGCATTTGCCCTGTTGGAAAACAACATTTTATAAAACTTTTTTTTCTCTTTTTTTTCACTTTGTTAGGTACATCCAACAGCAACCTGAAAATCCATATGTACAGTATATCAGTCATATATCCATTTCTTTTTATCTATCTATCTATCTATCTATCTATCTATCTATCTATCTACAACATCAGTCTCCTGTTTCCCTTGGCAAAAATTCTAACAAATTCATCCATGTCTAAGGTATTTGTTATTGATTTCTCATGGGCCAAGATCACTAAATTCCTCTTTCTTTCATTTCAAATTCACTAGTAGCTAAATCTGGTGCAAAGCATCTCCTCTCTCTGAGATTACTGTTTTTGTACATGATCCCTTACTTATATATGTTATTTTATTTATTTATTTCATTATCTATTTTATTCTATTAACTAATATTGTTATTCACATTATTTTTTGTTAATTTCATTCCTTAACATTGTCTTTCATAATCGTAATTGTGCTTTGGCAACACATGTCAAATGTCAGAGAGAGAGAGAGAGAATTAAAACATTTTCTGATTGTTTCACAGCGGTTACGTTCTAAAGCACAAATAAACACGGCCACACCTCCGCACAACCCTGCGGGAAGTGCCGCAAAGCCTGATTTGTTGTGAATAGGCCACACTCTGTGCAGCGGACGGGTCTGCCTCAGAGCTCTGTGTGTTTGTGGCTGAACACGACTTTGGAGGCGGGCTGTAGGCTGCCCACCCAATCAGAAGTTAGAAACAGTACTGGTATTTTCTGTGCTATTTTTCCATTGGCTGAACAAAAAAAACAAAAAAATGTCTTAACTTTTGATTGGGTGGGCAAGATGCACGTGTGGGTGGGCTGAGCCCACCCCTGCCCATAGCTACCGCCCGGCCTTGTTACACATTATGTGCAATAAACATTTCAGTGCAGGAACTGAAACTGACAGCTGTCAGTTACCGTGGTAACTGACCCAGAGTTTAAGTTACCTCTCTTTCTGGAACTGAAAACCCAGAGTTTCCCTCATCTCAGGGTTAACAAACTCAGAGTTTTCACTAAACCCGCTTTCTGGAATACCACCCAGAAGGCCGGCCATTTCAGTTTGTTTGTGTGTTGAAAAGCCTCATTTACACAGGCATGTAGCCTACTGCTTCCAGACTCTACGTTCGGCAGGCTGAATTTCTGAAACGTTATTACATTACTCAGTTGAGGTGTTTTCTGTGGGAGTTGTTGGCACTGAGAGGATTGCGAATCGGCCAACATCCCTTGTATTTTTGTCTTTTCACTACAGGACAGAACACGCACACAGCGTGGCGTGATGATGGTCCATGACTCAGAAGAGGCATTTGTTGACATGTGGGTGGAACAGAGAGGCAGACATGACTATATGACCAACATACCCAATGCAATTCCAAAGAAAAAAAGTCAATTCCCGGACATACTTATCACCTCTGCATTGATTTATTAAAAAGAGTCGACGTTTCGGTCACAAGGACCTTTCTCAAGACATATCAATCATAAAGTGACATAGTGCTTAAATACAGCCCATGATTGCATAATAGTCCACAGCTGTGTTGGAGGTGTGTCCATGATCCCACACAACAGCTCACTCATTCAAGATTCCCTCAACTGTCAAAACATACAATATCTATAATCGTACACATTCAAAATCCTTTTGATATTACTAACAAGCAAAACATTTTTTTCAGGTTAGTGGTATATATAAGACAGCTCAAGTCTACAGTATACAAATGCCCCATGGGGTCCTATAACTTCAAATTCATCCATGTACAAATATATAAAATATATATTTACCAAAACACATTTTCGGGAGGACATGCCCACCCAAAAAAAGGGAAACAGAAAAACAAAAACACCAAAACAAAACAACAAAAGGCGAAAGAAGTCCATCAATATGTAAAATAGTTTATACCGTGGTAGAAAAACTTTTTGACCTGTGTGTTTTATATATAAAAAGTTTTTTCTACGTATAAACTATTTTACATATTGATGGACTTCTTTCACCTTTTGTTGTTTTGTTTTGGTGTTTTTGTTTTTCTGTTTTCCTTTTTTTTGGGGTGGGCATGTCCTCCCGAAAATGTGTTTTGGTATATATATATTTTGTATATTTGTACATGGATGAATTTGAAGTTATAGGACCCCATGGGGCATTTGTATACTGTAGACTTGGGCTATGTCTTATATATATACCACTAACCTGAAAAAAATGTTTTGCTTGTTAGTAATATCAAAAGGATTTTGAATGTGTACGATTATAGATATTGTATGTTTTGACAGTTGAGGGAATCTTGAATGAGTGAGCTGTTGTGTGGGATCATGGACACACCTCCAACACAGCTGTGGACTATTATGCAATCATGGGCTGTATTTAAGCACTATGTCACTTTATGATTGATATGTCTTGAGAAAGGTCCTTGTGACCGAAACGTCGACTCTTTTTAATACGTCAATGCAGAGGTGATAAGTGTGTGCGGGAATTGACTTTTTTTCTTTGGAATTGTATTTTTCGGGGTAATTGATTCCCTGCACCACAAAAGAGACAAAGCAAGTGGTGTGCGTGTTGCCTTCTACTCATCAACATACCCAATGCAACAAAACTTCATAATTGGCCTGAGTACGAAATGCTGCTCAGTGGAGGCTTTCCGTGGTGCTGGGAGAGCGACGCATGAAACCACGCTTCAGTATCTGTGGGAGTCTCCTATGTTGTTCTTATAGTAATGGAAATCTTTTAATGAGTCTTAGCAGTGACACATGTCCTACCTTTCTGTTCAATTGTTTCATTAGTGTGAACAAGCACACAGGAAACAGGTAACAATATAACTTGTACATAGGAAATAATTAAGGTGTGTGGACCCCCAGAAGACTGAGCAGATGAAATTCCAGGTGTGTGTGTGTGTACACGCACATGAGTGTGACAGAGAGAGATAAAGACAGAGAGAGAGAGAGACAGGGAGGGAGGATATCTGTAACCTTGGTATTGTGACCCATCTGTGTGTTCCCATGTGTGAATGTAGGAGTCTTGGGAAGGTGAAGCGTCCATTCATGTGGGTAAGGAGCCTCCGGCCCAGCCTCATGGTGCCATACATCGGGGAAGTCTGGCGTCCAACTAAGGTCTTGTGACTCCAGGAGGAGACAAAGACCTTTAGAGAAGAGAGATAATTCAGTCTTGACTTCTTTGCTATTCCCCAGCTGCAGCAGCCTGCAGAGTGATACTTGGGAAGATAAGCTTAGACCTTGAGAATGGATCTGCAACTCTGGGGCTGTATAAACAGACCTCAGTGAGCACAGCTCTGAATAAACATGCTCCTATATAAACACAGCCATCAGATGGCTAGCACTGCCAGCCCGGAAATCTCTGGACTCTCTCTGGCTATGATGCCAGACATGTCCCGTATTTTAAGCCATACTTGAAATGAAATCAAATATCGGGAGCTGGGTTTTGGCTGCTGTTTCAGACCTAGATGACCCCTGGGGGTTCATGGTGATTATGGGGCCATCTGCTCCCAGTGTGCCCAGCTGGAGGTTGGACTGCAGTAATCTGGATTGATGAAGCCAGACTTAGTGAAGGCCATGATGTTAGCACATCTTCACAACCAAAAGCCTCCATTGTAATGGTTGATGCTCAATATTAAAATGAAATAGCGTTCAGTTGCTTTATAGCTGTGTGTGCTTTACAGGATGTCTGCCATAGCACAATACATAAAACACAGTATTGTCTAATATTTTCCATTCTGCCCATCAGTCTCCTCAGAATAGCAACTAAATGGCCTCAACGATTAGTCAGGCAAGTGTAATGATGAGTGTCAATGTGCAGAGCTAACCTGCTCCATCCTCCTTTGTCCCTTCTGCACCCTGAGCCTCTGGCAGACTGATGTTGCTACTCTCTAATAACTACATGCCACACCAGGAAGAGCCCTGATGGAGCCTATGAATAATTAACAAACATGATTACCATGATGAATGCTCCCAAATCTATCTGACCATTTAGCACCAGCCTAGGGAGGGAGGAACAACAGAGGAGTGTCAGGCATTGTGTGAAAGCTGTTAGGGAGGGAGAGGGGAGACTGGAGGGATGGCAAGGATAGGGTGGCTGGGGAAAATGAGCGGGGGGGGGGGGGGGGGGGGGGGGCTCAGCCGTGAGGGGAGGGAGAGAGAGATTAGAGAGGGAATGTAGAGAAAGAGTGAGGGAGTGGCTCCTAGCAGGCAGCCACCCACTATTCAGCCATCTGTGCTGCAGAGAGCCACAAAGACATGGACAGGAAGGCACAACACAGCCTGTGTGCGTGTGTGTGTGTGTGTGTGTGTGTGTGTGTCTTTCTGTCTGTCTGTGTCTATGTTTGTGTGTGAGTGTGTGTGGAAGCCTACACATGCGCTAGAGTGTTGTGTGTGCATGGGTGTGCACATGTTCGTTGCACATGCATGCGTAAGGCCCATTTGTGAGTGGGGTGTGTGTTCACCTCTCTTGTGATACAGTTGGCCAGTCCACGATGTTGTAAATAATCAGGTAAACACATTTTGTACTAATGATATAACCTATTGGGATTTTTGCACTAATTTCATGACTTAACAACTGATGATGTTGTGGCTGTGTTCCATTGTATCACTATTATTTCCATTCCCCATTTCAGACTTCAGCAAGTTACATTCAACACGTTGTAGCTAGGAGCTATGATAGTAAATACTTAAGGTTGCCAGTTGGCCATCAAATAAGACTAGGTGTCCAGGTTAGCTACAAATAATGAACAAACCAAATGAACAACATCTTTGTATAATAGTATCAATTTCCTGCTATATTCCTGATTTACTAACCTACTGTAAATGAAGATACAAATCAAGATCATTTTAATCTCCCAGTTAAAAATGTGTAGCCGCATGTTTAGTTTATTATTGGGATTATTATTAGTATTGTGGTGAGCCTGCAAGGCAGGGTTAGATTCTTGGTTAACTGAACTAACTGTACTAGTGTCAAGCCAGCTAGAATGAAAGAAATATGACACAGTTGTCAAAATAAAACCTTTATTGATGAATGGATCCTGGAATTTCACAAGTTGTTGCATCTCTATGATGTGTCTTTGGTTGTCTTATTACAAGGGACATCATGGTGATGTAATTTGGTGAGCTGGGATCTCCCAGATCCCTGCTGCTAGGTGGGGATTAACCCCTCAGGGGTCTGATGTCTCCAATTCATCATCAGGTGTCAAGAACACTCACTGGCATCCATCTCTGACTAGAGAGTCTATGTTTATCTTTTAGCTACTGTATATAGCTACATAGCTACATAACTGGCTACATAACTGTTCCTAGCACAGCAGTACCAGAGGACTTGCTGTCTACTGTAAACCTCTGATACATTTAGGCACGGCTATCCAATGTATGGTCTGGCAGCAGCTTGTAAAAGGTGACAAATGATGAGCGGGCTCCTCCCCTCCCCTCCACTGCTCTGCTCTGGCTTGCCTGGCAGGGCCAGGAGATTGCATCATTACACGGGATGAAGTCATCCTGCAACATAAGGGTGGAACAGGTGCTGAAAATTTAATTAGGACAGGGTGGATGATGTTGGAGGAATATGTAAATGTACTGCCCTGGCTCAAGCTCAGCTCTGACTGGCAGGTGTATTCACACTGCAAGATTCTAGTTGTTGGAGTCTCTTATTCTCCCTCACACTGACATTGGGGTCATCACTATACAGTATATCCTCCACACTGCAGCATAATGTCCTCTACCAGAGGGAGATCTGTGAAAATGATGAGTAGCTATTATCACATCTGCACCAGTTGCCCCACAGCTTCTGTTCCAGTATGCTCTGTGCTCTCCACTGTGTGGGAGCACTCACTGTTTCACTGTGATGCTATCTGCTATGGAGACCATGGCGGCACACAGGTGATTACTGAGTTGAGCAGCAGCTCAGTATACAGTAGATGTTGAGAAGTAGAGAAAAATAGAATATCAAGGGAGCTAGCAGAGGGAAGGAACCAGGCGAAAAGGCAGAAAGCCAATCGATGTCTCCGGGTTTATGTCACCCAGCCGTTATTAATGATGCAGCTTTCTCTGCAGTGGGGAGCTGTCAGGGTTCTGGGCTGTCTGCCTGTTCAGCCTCCTCAGCACTAGGCCATGATATGTGGGACTCAAGATCAAGCTGGGGGTGGGGCAGCACTACCTAACACGCCCCAACCGCCCCACACACAGCAACACAGATACACACACGCACACTTCAGCACACCACAGTTCTTCTCACTGAGACATCGAGTTTTAACTGTCCAATTAAGGCAGTCCACGGGGGAAAGGAGAGCGGCTCTGCAGCCTATCCTCTCCTGGAGAAGAAGCATAATTGTTGACAGATCGTGAAGCATTATTGTGAAGCCAACTGGATCAGGGTTTTCTCAGCCAGCCTCTGATGGAGACTGGGAGTGTTTGGAGAGACTTACACTGCTGTGGTCACACCAGAACAGTCCTAACACTCTATAGTCTAATTGGCTTCAAATACAATAAAAGCAAACCACTAAGACATAGAAAATCTCGGACTGCGTATTTGTCAGTCCAAAGGACAGGCAATTACAGCTATAATTGTGTGGTATAAAACATGGCCAAAACAGCTTAATTGAGGCACAAGCATCTGATTCACAACATGAACTATAGAAAAAAGGTATTTTTAGCTGTGAATGAAAGCTTAATGCTTTGCAACAAAGGACCACTGTCTGTAGCTTGTAGTCTGTAGCCATTTAATTTGACAATGTGTCTGTATTGTAAGAACCCAAAGCACTGTGGGAATAGTACATTTTACTCATGTATTTCTGTAAACATTACCAAGTCACTTTTCCTGCCCTGTCCTCTCTCATCCACAACCTTTAGCCAGAGCTTGTTTTCCACTTGACTGCCTTTATTAGGTAGATGCTACACTTGGTTCACTGATTGATTTATCACTGAAAATTTAGCATCTTGGCACATCCCATACACTGCCCTATGACATGTGAACGAAGGCAACAACACACACCCTGACCAATAAATCTGTATAAATAGTTCTGTCCTGCCCTCAAAATGATTAAACCAATTAATGAGGAGAAATTACCTTGCTTTAACTGAACAACTATAGAAACACACAATTGGACTGGCTGAGGCTTTCATTTTACAGTTGAGTTTACAGAAATATCAATAATATGTGATCTAGTACTTGGTAATAACAATAATAAATATGATGCAATTTATATAAAAGTACATATATGTATTGTAGCATTAACATATAGCCTAATTTTAAAGGCTATACTGTCCATTATCATTTACTATTGGCATTCCCAGGTTAAAGCACAGTCATGTCAGATGTCTCTCAAGATCCTCAGTATTAGATTAACTGATTGTACAAATTAGTTATTTTTTTTGTTTTTGTTTTTTTTTTCTTTCAAAAATGAGATCCACAAAATGTACAGACCTGATTGTTGAGATTTGGGATATACTGGACAATGAACTTAATGTAGTGATTTTTATGGATATGTAGCATTTTGTAAATAAAGTCTTAAAATACAAAAACATAAATTTCTATCCAGCAATTAGCCTACTCAAAATGCAAGTGGCATCCTAAAAGTATTTTTGATCTCACTATTTTGGGTATGAATATAAAGGGATGGCAGGCATGATGTTTTTTCTGTGGTCATGGTTGTCGGTGGTGGTTTTGGTGGTGACCAGCCGAATGAGGAAGGAGAGATTATTCTCCAAACTGGGTCAAAGACAGGCAGGAGTTTTTCTGCTGCCAGGACATAGGAGGAGGAGACAAAGGAAGAGGAGAAGCAACAGACATATAGAAGTGTACTTCTCAAAACGATATTTCTTATTAGTGGTTATCACGGGAGGCAGATCTAATCTGGTCCCAGATCAGAGTGGAGATTGGGTGTGCGGCCACGCCACGCCGGAGGTCAGGGCCTCAGGCTCCTGATGGACTCCTATTGATTGGGGGGAGCGTGGCGATACAGTTGCAGTCGCGCAGCATTGATTTTCTGCAAGTGCAGTAGTGGAGAGCAGGCAGGGGGAAGAGGCTGGACCAGGGGGAGCTGCCAGGTTATCTTCTCAAATATCCGGAAGTATTTTTTTGTGGCACTGACCTTCCCCGAGTCAAAGAGATATATCTATTTAGCCATTAGCTCAGCAGCTACACTGGATTGACTGTTTCAGCAGCTTAAGCAAGCGTTTTCCTCTGCCTATCCACCAACCACGCAAACACTTTGCTTTACCGATAAAAAGATCCAATTCAGCATAGTCAATATCTAACACGGTCATTCAGTTTTTGCAGGAGAATCTAACATCACACACTGTGAAACTAGAATGAATAAAGTTTAGGTCAAAGCATGGGTTGCCTGTGAACTTTGAACCCAATCAGAGAATTCTACAATATTCTGAGGCTGCAAATCCATTTGTCAAGGTTGTAGCTACATTTGAGGGTTTATTTTTAATCCCACACACTCATTATCATAGATTCCCCTCCTATCTTAAGCCCAATTATAATGCATAGACTGCACTGGGCCTATTATATTTATTGTATATTTACTCATGGGTTTTTATATATTTATTTTTCTGTATGAATTTTAATTAGAACTTCAAACACTTTAGCTGCAGTCGGCCAAGGCAGGGCTTCCCTTTGATCAGGCGTCACTCGCCCACATTTTTTCTCCTCTCCTTCTTCCCTTTGGGCATCTTCCTTCTAATTGGCTCAGCATTGCTCGTCTCATCTGTCAGTCAGTTGGTCTATCTCTCTGTCTGTCAGCACAGATAAAAGGATATGAGCCATTCATAGGCTTGGGGTCTGCAGGTTGCCATTTTGAAGAGTTTCAGGGTCGGATGGCAAACATTAACTCTTGTTCTCTGCCGTGAATCTTACTGTCAAATGATGCCCTAAGAAACACATTACATTACATTATTCTGCATTGCTTAAGTCATGCAACCTGCATGAGACAAAAATAAGGACTGTGTGCTTGTCTTTGTTAGATAGTCTAGGGCCATTTCACTTTTGCACTAGCGATGAGTCATCCATCCAGAGAGGATATACTTTTGTACTTCTCCTTGATTCTTGAGGAATAATGCTAGAGGCTCACTGATGTCAAGATTTCTATTTTTTCCTCCGGAAAATACAGTTTAGTCTGTTTACGTCAGGGTAGATCATGTCCTTGTTTGTGCTGTTTATGGAGCTTTGTCCTCTCTACCTAGTCCCTCCCCACCCTCCCTTACTCCCCTCTCTTCTTCATCCCTGGGCTCTCTCTGTGCTGTGTTAATGTAGTGAAGTGGCCCAGCGGTCAATGAGCTTGTATTAACACGTGACTCCCAGCCCCAGCTGCTGTTTGTTCCTCTATGTGGGCTCCCCTGGGCCCTCCCCCAGGCAGAGGCAACATATCCCACGATCAATAACAACATCCTAGAAGGCCGCTGGAAGAGAAGGCGAGGGGGGGCAAAGGGAGCAATCTTTTACATACTGTTGTATATCTTTGCCTATACACCTTCTTCATCCACCCTTTCCTTCTTCTCTCAGCTCTCAGTGCTGTCAACAAACAGGGGGCGTAGGCCATCGGTCGATAAGTCAGGCTTTTTATTGGCTCTTGCTGTCACTCACTTCAGGGTTACAGCAACAAGGAGTCTGGTATGGATCTTTCCTGAACTTTTAGGTTTGCCAATATTCTCTTAAAGCATGCAGTGTGCGCTTGATTGGTCTATGCATTAGCTTCCTCGTCCTTCCTCCACACTCTCGGTTTCGATCCTTCACACACTCTCCCTAGCACACAAACACTCTTGCCTACACCCTTGGTCTAATAGAGGATAGTACTGGAGTGCATTTGGGAATGATCCATCGTCTGGCCTCCCTGGTTCAGCCTCAAACGCTATAATATCCGCCACTGTGTTTGTATCGACTCCTCTTCAGCTCTCTCAGGAAAACATCTAAACCTCCCTCCCCTCTCTCTCTCTCTCTCTCTCTCTCTCTCTCTCTCTCTCTCTCTCTCCCCCTCTCTCCCTCTCTCCCTCTCAAGGCCCTGGCCATGGCCGAGGTGAATGGGCCAGGCCCCCTGGTGGCTGAGCCGCAGATTGCCATGTTCTGCGGCCGTCAGCTACTGCATATGAACCCAGAGACTGGCCAGTGGGAGCCGGACCCTCAGGGCCGCCAGGGCTGCTTCACCGAGCCCAACCAGATCCTGTCCTACTGTCAGGAGGTAGGGATCTAAGCACCACATCAAACGTTGCAAGGGAAATAACATAAACCTAAACGACTGTAATGAACACGTCTACATCAATGCTACTAACATCAGCATAATCCGAATCAGGATCACCCATAATGGCTGAGTACTCAGTTGTATCAGGAGCTGGTTCTGGGAGAATGTAGCATCTAGTCAGCAAGACATTGTAGAAGACATAGCAATCAGAATAAAACAGCAAATTCAATTTCCTGTTCTTTTTTCTCTAATTTGGTTTGTCTAACACCTGTCCTATCAAATCTATATATTTGACCATATATAGTGGAGTGATGGTGGTCTATTGGAATATTGCAATATTTCATTTGTGCCACCATCCACCTCTCTTCCTCTTGTTACCTGATGTGTGTACTCTGTAAAGTCTACTGTAAAGTAAGCAATGGCACACACACTGTCTACACATTCCTGCTTCAAAAATACATTTGTTATGATCTAGTGCAAGTGTAAAGTGCAACCATGCGCCATCTGGAGGCAAAACAAGGCACAGCTGCTATAGAAAGCAGCAGTCGTGCCTGAATTGACTGTAATGTGATTAGCTGGCACATTATGCATCTGTGATTGCTTTTTCACAAAAGCCTTCCCTTTTTCCTTGACATTTGTGAAGAAAGCATTTTAGCACGCATTCAGACTCTGAGCCAACTACATTTCTTACACCATTAAACCTCATTATGAATTTGTGCTTCAAATTATTGGCCTAGATTTTAATTGAAAGTAGTCAAATGTGAAATTGGAAATATTGAAAGACAAGAATGTTCAATGAAATTATAACTTCAGTTTGCCGTGTCACACCATGGCTTCAGACAAAAGCCTTACACTGCCGTATATAAGTAGTAGGTGAACCAGAGAATATGTTGCATGACTCTTTCCCTTGTTAGTCTTCTCCCCACTGACTGTGCTCTCCCTCTTCCTCCTCCCTGATCCTACTACCTTTATTCTTCTCTGACCAATCTGTCCCTATCCACTGCACCTCTCGTCTTCTATCCCTCTGTTCTGTCCATCCGCCTATCTGTCTGTTTCTGTGTCTCTGCCCTTCTGCGCATGTGTCCGTATGTCCAGATGTACCCAGCTCTTCAGATCTCCCATGTAGAGGAGTCATTCAGACCCGTCACCATCCCTGCCTGGTGTAAGAAAGGCTGGGGCCACTGCCAGACGCACCCCTTCATTGTCCTGCCCTACCGCTGTCTAGGTAAGAGCAACACACCTCTCTGCCGTTAGGTAATTATCAATACCAACAATACGCAGGTCGATACTTGTGTCCTTGTGGAGAACGTTCTTCCCAAGTTGCCTGGGAGAGAAAACATCCTTTACAGTTTGAGATGGACTGTGCATGAGGACACCCCATCAATTAAGACGCACAGGTGTTCACATCCCCAGCTGTTTAAACCATCTCTGTATTATAGACTATAGACTACTGTACTCAAGACTGTAGCAGTGTTTATTTATGGCAGCTAGTTTGGACATGATGCGTTGTTCTTGCAATGAATCTTGGGGCTTCCCATTCATTCTTGTCAGCCAAATCAGCATCCGGTGCATCCTTGATTTTTTGTGGTTTGCAAGTAAACCTCTGATTTCATTATCTGTCCTCTGTCCTGTTTTGGAAATGCCATTTCGAAATGACAGTTCAATATTATGCAAAACACATCATGGAGGACAGAAAGACTCCTGTCTCACTATTTGTACTTATTCTTACAAATATCCTCCTGCACAGTATAATTAACTACAATTTTAACTTAAGCTTTAACTTGATTTGATTTGATAGAGTTGATTAAGAGTTGTGCACCGACATTTAAAAAGTGAATTAGCTTTATTGGCTTATTGGCATTAAACACAGTGGTCCAAAATGATTTAAAAGTGGATAGACATATATGGCTTCCGTAATGAATATTGTATGTTCACTTCAAGCAAAGCACCCCTTTCACTTTGGTATGTCCTTGACTTGCTGGCTGCATTTTGTCTGTTCAAAGTGGTTGCACAGTACACATTTACATTTTGTGTCAGTCTCACCTATGTACCCTATCCACAGCTCAGTAATACTAGCTCACTATCATACTTCTGTTGTATGTATTTTATGTATTCTAAAGCTCATGCGCCACTAGTTTTCTCTTAATTTATATTCTCTCTCTCTCTCTCTCTCTCTCTCTCTCTCTCTCTCTCTCTCTCTCTCATTCCTTATTAAAGCACATTTATGTTTGATATTCTGTTTTCAAACGCAGCAGTGAAGTGTAGTTAAATCTCTTACGCTCCCCCGTCTTTCTCTCATCCATGCTGCAGAGGGGGAGTACGTGAGTGAGGCCCTGCTGGTTCCTGACCGATGCCGTTTTCTCCATCAGGAGCAGATGGATGCCTGTGAGAGTTATGTGTACTGGCACAACATTGCTAAGGAGGTGAGAGGGGCAGCTATATGGCAGATGTTTTCCTAAGGAGAGTTTAATTTTAAACACATAGACATATCGGCATATTCGTGAATAAGGAAAAGAAAGGTTTTTAGCCCATTTGAAGCTAGTAAGCTGTGAAAAAATTTCCACTCATGCATTTTGCAAATGCTTAACTATTCACTTTTCACAATTTACTATTCAGTGCATGTTTAACATCCCTTGTACAGCCAGTCCTACCAACAGTAGCAGACTAGACCCAACAAGTCTCCACAGTGGTGTATTGTGTATCACATCATACTTCATCAGTACACCTGCCTGAGGTGTTTATTGCAGAGCAGAGAGGTGACAGAGTTCAAGCTGTATCTCGGCTTCATATCACCTCCAGTCAACTTCTTATGTTCAGAGAGAGGCCGCCCTATGGATTTTTCATTGTTTTGTCTTGTTATAGAATGCATTTCCTGTCATTGTTTAAAATACGAAAATATTCTTATTTATGTGTTCCTTTTTTTACTCCCAAGTTTTTGTACCTAATTTAGAGATTTATATAGTTTATGTGTAACATTAGAGACTTCTTTTTTATATCCTTATTATATTTAAATGTTTTTGGTATGCATTCTATTTTTTGCTCTCATTTTGGTCCCATAGTGCCTCCACAGGACTTCTTCAGCCTCAGCTGTCTCTAATTAACCTTAACTAAGGAATATAGTCTGTCTAGTCCAACCACATTTTACATGCTGACGAAGACCTCTGTGGGCCAAAACAATGTTTTTAACTTTGTGGATTAAATAAATATATTGTTACATTGTGAGCAAGAGTGGTTCCTTTTCACTGGCATTATTCAACTTAGCTTTTGGTTGCACCTTGGTAGGAGCGCTGCCTTCAGTTTGTTGTTTGATTATATGTTAAATCCTATCCGCACCCCTCATATCCTTTTGTCTGTCCCAGGCATGTACAGCAGACAGTCTGGAGCTCCACAGCTATGGGATGCTTTTGCGATGTGGAGACCGTTTCCGGGGGGTGGAGTATGTGTGCTGCCCAGGAAGGGGGAGTTCCAGCGGCAAGGGGGAGGCAGAGGGAGGAGATGCTGTCCCTGCTCAGACACTCACATCTCAGACCAGCGGAAAACTCAATTCTGTGTAAGGCACTAAAACATTTAGCCTCAGTACATATAAATGTCATAGCATGATGGGTCGTTCATTTAATACGACGACGGCAATCAGATTAACGACTGACCCTCATGCCCTCTCATACCGCAGTGTCAAAGTGACGCCGCCCACTCCGAGCCCCTCTCCTGACGCAGACGTGGACGAGGCAGATATGGAAGAGGAGGATGACGAGGTGGTGGAGGAGGAGGAGGAGGAAGAGGAGGAGGAAGAGGTCGATGAGGAGGAGGAAGAGGAAGAGGAGGAGGGGGAAGAGGCAGGAGCGGTGAAAGAACCAGAGGAGTACGAATACCCCATCGACTCAGGTCCCTACCAGGCCTCTGACTATCTGGACTCCTTCTACTACGAGAAAAGCCAGCACCGCAAGCCCAGCACCTCCCCACCTCTAACAAAGGGAGACAGCTGTGAGTGTCCCTCCCTCCTGCTCTTTAGGTTTGGTCTGTAAAGAGCTTTGCCTTCAGCCAGTGAACTCTGTGTCCTGTTTTCTAACGGTGGCTAACAGTGCAGTAAAGGGACCGAGTAAATGCTGACAGTATCACTCCCCCTTTCTTTCACTCTTCCTTTCTGGGGAATGAAGTGTAGTGCATCTCCTGCACTCTCTTTCACTCCATCGCCCTGTATTGTGAAGAGGAGGATTACGCTCTCTCTCTCTCTCTCTCTCTCTCTCTCTCTCTCTCTCTCCCCCCTCTCCTCCCTCTCTCTAATTCAAATTCAAATATGCTTTACTGGCATAACAAAAAAAACAAAAAAAACTGTATTTCCAAAGCAGTACAGTATTTCAAATGGGGTGAGATTGCAACATTGACTAAAAATTAATAATGAATAAACAGTAATCTAATGCATATCAACAATCATATCAACAACGGTATACTCAAAAGCAGTTCAGTAACTAGTTCAATTTTGCAATTCAATTGAGTTCATAGCTGTCTTTCTCTTGCTGTCTCTCTGTGTCACACACACACACACACATACACACACACACACACCACATGCATGCATCTACACAGACATGCACATACATTTCTGTGTCTGAATATAGGAGTTACATATGGGTGCCTAGCTGATGCATTTGGTGCACTACTCATCTCCAGCTCGGTCTCCAATTCAATAACACTGACCACTGGCCTGCCATCTGGATCAATAGCCTGTTATCCACAGTCACGCTCAAGACCTGAGTGTCAGAGCGTACTGGTGCTTATCACAGACCCGCAGCTACCCCCAGGCCTCAGTAGGGTTCATGTTAGTGCTATAAATGGAGTAGTCGGTCACATTACACATCAACTTGAATAAGCCAAATCAAGGATGGTAAATCATGGTAGCGTTAATAAAAAATATTACAAAACAATTAACCTCCTTAGTCTACATGGAATTTTATGTCTGAGGTGATGTAAGAACTTATTGATTGATACTTAAAAGTGGTTGGGATATACTTTGGGTGTGTGATGCTGTAGTTTGTTTTCCTTGAAAGTATTAAGTCCGACAGTAGAACTAAAAAATCCCTTGCTGGTTCCTCAGCCCACTTAGAAACCTTTGGCCAATGCTGTGCTTTTAATAAGAGGATAATAGCTGCCTGGCTCTTGCAGCCTGTGTGATGGTAATGACCTCTCTTTCTACCCCTCCCTTCTAGTGACCACACCTCGCCCCACAGATGGTGTTGATGTTTATTTTGAGATGCCAGGGGATGACAGTGAGCATGCCAACTTCCTGCGTGCCAAAACAGACCTGGAGGAGCGGAGAATGAAGCGCATCAATGAGGTGAATTTCTCAGGGCTGAGAACAGGCTAATGCTTTGTTGGTCGGCAGGCAGGAGGTTTCAGACAGTCAGTTAAATAATCTGGGATGAGATTTGCTGTTCCGTTCCTCTTACTCCCCAAACTAATTCTCAGACTGGCAGGGGCACAGTAGACCGCAGTGGCATGTAGATTGTTTACCTGCATGCAGGATGTCTGCAGAGTAGAGCAGCCAAAGAAAAATTCAATATATGCCTCAAAAAAAGTGTGAAACTATGATCATGTGTCGTACTGTGTGTCCGTCCCTTAGATCATGAAGGAATGGGCAGAGGCAGACATCCAGTCAAAGAATCTGCCAAAGTCGGAGCGGCAGGCCCTCAACGAGGTAAGCTGAGATGTGCCATGGAAATCTGCTTTCAGGCCTTGATACAGTACTTAAAATACTCATGTGTACATTTAATAGTATGTGATATAATTAGTCATCATTTGACTATAATCTCCAGTTTTCCCTTTCCCCTCTCTCCTCTCTCCTGCACCAGCACTTCCAGTCTGTGCTGCAGACGCTGGAGGAGCAGGTAGCAGGAGAGAGGCAGAGGCTGGTGGAGACTCATCTAGCCCGGGTGGAGGCCACACTCAACAACAACCGCCGCCTGGCCCTGGAGAGCTACCTGACCGCCGTACAGACTGAGCCCCCACAGGTGAAGTCGCTATGGAGTACAGAGAAAAGAATGCAGAAATACAACGTTAAACCTGACCTCAATCGGAGATCTGCTTTAGATTATTTTGCTGTGCAAGGGAGATGAGTTCTCGCTCTCTGGTATTCCCTGACTCTCCCTCCCTTCACTTCCAGCCAGAGCGTGTGCTGCAGGCTCTGAAGCGATACATGGCTGCAGAGCAGAAGGACCGCAGACACACACTTCGACATTACCAGCATATTGAGGCTGTGGACCCCCAGAAGGCTGAGCAGATGAAATTCCAGGTGTGTGTGTGTGTGTGTGTGTGTGTGTGTGTGTGTGTGTGTGTGTGTGTGTGTGTGAGAGTGAATGTGTGTAAGAGAGACAGAGGTGGAAAGTAACAAAATACATTTACTCAAATAGGGTACAGTTTTGATGTACTTGCACTTTACTTGAGTATTTCCATTTTGTGAGACTTTACACTTTTACTCCACTACATTTCAGAGGGAAATATTGTACTCTTTACTCCACTACATTTATTTGAGTTACTAGTTACTTTGCAGAATAAGGTTTTACATGCAAAACATACAATAAGCTCATAATATATGATGTATAGTTAGAGTTTAAACTACACAGCAGTATATTGATTAGTTAGACCTAGTGTTACTTAGACCACCTACAACATTAAAATACTTCTTACAGGTTAATGCATCAATAATTTAACACTCTGAAAGGGACCGTTCTTCAGAATGAGTAGTTTTACTTTTGATACTTAAGTACATTTTACTGCTAATACTTCTATACTTTTACTTAAGTAAAATTTTGAATGCAGGACTTTTACGTTTACTGGACTATTTGTCCATTATGGTATTACTACTCAAACACTGTGCGCATACTGTAATGCTTTTGAGATTCTAAGCTAGCTCAAGCTTACCACTAAACTTACAGTACGTAGCATGCTCACATTTTAGCATGTATACTAGATATACTGTATACTGGACTCACAGAGGTGAAGCAGCTACCAATCTTCTTGTCGTTACACTAAGATCAAAGCCAGGCTTTGCTGACTTGAAAAGCAGTTTTAGACAGATGAATCTATAAATAGAATATCTATCCGAAATTTCATTTTTTTCTCAGGAGAAGGAACTAATTCTCACTCTTCTGAGTGCGTGCACCAACTCGTTGTTCTTGCTCTGTTGGTCCTCTCTTGGTAATACGCCTAAACAGAACGGGTGTTGTCTTATTTTGCAGGTGTACACACATCTCCATGTGATTGAGGAGAGGATGAACCAGAGTCTGGCATTGCTGTATAAGGTCCCTGCCTTGGCTGAGGAGCTGCACAATGATATCCGTATGCTAAACTGCTGTTGCCTATCATTTGAACAGTTGTCAAAGTTGTGTTAGTTAAGTTTAATTCAAGTTTTTTAGATATGACTCACATTAAGGGCACTCATCAGCCCTTGTGACCTCTGTTTTTTTTTCTGTGCCCCCCTCCCTGTAGAAGAGCTGGTGAAGGCAGAGCGAGGAGACATCAGTGAGCTCATGACCACCTCCTTCTCTGAGACCCGCACTACCGAGGAACTTCTGCCGGCTGAGAGCGAGGAGGAAAAAGACGATGAAGAGGAGGAGGAGAGAGCCTTCCAGAATAGGCCCTACCCTCCCCGCATTGGTACATATCCACACACACACACACACACACACACACACACACGTCCTACATCCTCAAGCCCATCCATATTGTGTAAGTGACTTTTAAAATCATAAAATGGTTCTCACAGGCTGTTATAGTTAATGTTCTTCCTTCTCTCTGTTCTTTCCAAAGAGCCACAGCCTAATAAGAAAGGTGAGCTGGATATACAATACCATTAAAGCATGGAATTGCACTGTTTGCCATGTGATATGATGCTCTCTGAAATTATATTAGTCTAAAACATTTTTGTCTGCTTTCTTACTGTTGGTTATAGCTAAACTTTGTTGCTTTTCTGTCTCCGTCCTAAGTGTCTGCAATAGATGAATATGATTATACCACATCTGAGAGAGGTCCTACTTATGAATATGAGGAAAAGGTAAGAAAATGATTATTGGTCAATATACTGTAAATGGGTAGTGATATTTCAAACAGACCCCACCCCTACTTGTATATATGTTCAACCTTTTTTATGTTGTCTTGTTTCTTTATCATAATATTTCCCCCTCTCTCTTTACACACACACACCGTCTTGTGCTCAGATCAACACCTCTGTGGAGCTCAAGCAGGTAGTCTACAAGTCTCCTGAGATCCAGAGAGATGAACTGGTAAGGGTCCTGTATAAATATTTCAGTTCTTTTGAATGATAAGTATTGTTTGACGAAATGAACATGAATTGAAAGGAAAATGATCAATTTAATTTTGTCCCTTTGTTGTCTCCTCGTTTTTTGAAAGTCTCAATGCACATTTGTTTCTATCGACCTTCAGCAACCTGATGCCTTGGAGACGTTCAACCGTGGTGCCATGGTGGGGTTGCTGGTGGTGGCCGTGGCGATTGCCATGGTGATGGTAATCAGCCTGCTGCTGGTGCGCAGGAAGCCATACGGCACTATCAGTCATGGCATCGTAGAGGTACGACCCCAAGCAGGGGATTCATTTTACCTCATTTATCCCAAATGCAGTCTCAAGTCAAGAAGCTGTGGATGATTTTGTACCCAAGTTGGAACGGTGTATTTGCTGTCCATTAAAGGTCCAGTGCAATGAGATTTGCATTTCTCAATTTCATAGTATGATTTAACAAAGGACCTGTGAATGTAAAGTTAGCCAAATTATTATAACTGTCAGCACTGTGGAAATTTGACTAACGCCCTGTGAAACTCCCTCTGGCTGTCAGCAGAACCAAACAGGTTTGATAGGTTTTAATGAATGCTCTGATTGGTCGACAGTATGCATAGTTAATGAGGTGTACCATACTCTGTCAGACAATAGCCAGACAGCTACTTGCCAAACTAGCCAAATTCTGCGCCTCCTTTGTTGCTGGGTGCTGAAGTTCCAACACTGGATATTTGTTCCTCAAAGATAGAAACACTGGCCTGCAGTGAATGGCACAATCATAGGGAAGGTTAGGCTCTCACTCAGTCCTACAAGCTAATTGTGTCAGAAATCAACATCAAACTTTTCCTGATTGAGTTGAAATCATTGCACTGCATCTTTAACTCATTAACTGGTCTGTTTAGCGCGTAATAATCCTGGCCCCTCTGTGTCTCGCAGCAGGTCGACCCCATGCTGACCCCAGAGGAACGCCAGCTCAACAAAATGCAAAACCACGGCTATGAAAACCCCACTTACAAATTCTTTGAACAAATGAACTGAGGTGCTGGGCGTGGCCTACGGGTCATGCCCAACCACTTGTTTTGCCCCCCCCGCCCTCCACCTCCCCTCCCTTCCTTAAGGTGGAGTCCCAGCCACACTTCCTATGATGGATTTATGATGTATTGTGACCATAAAGTAACTAAACAAATACGGGGTACATCCCAAACCCATTGTAAATGACCAACAACGACCTATCATCATTACCAGAGTGTGAACAATGAGATATGATACCAACTCACGTCACCTATTGTAATCCCTTACTCCTCTGGGTTAGAGTCAGAGGATTGCTCTTTCCATTACCAGTGCCACAGCATTTCGTAATCTTGGAGACATTCACTTGTCTATACTCACCTCATAGACAGGAATACCATCTCAGTGGCGTGAATTGACCCATTACTCCTCAATAGAAATTGACTCAATGTTGAACGGTGCATAATGCTTTATAGTACTTATTTTTCATTAGTATACTCTTTGTTAAAATCGTACCACAGTCGGATATATGTCTCTGTGTAGATGAGTGTGAATGAAAACCTAGATAAATAATAGTATAATTCTCAATTTAAACCCCACTCAATGATAGCAGGTAAATTATTACCAAGGTAAATGTCACATTAACCATACCTCCGTAAGCTAAAGTTCGACAATGACTCGAATATTGAGACATTACCATTAAGTAAGGATGTGTTTACTTTGAGTGTGTGAGGTATTTTAGTTTCGCCGACTTTAATTAAACACGCAAAAGGCCAAAAAGACCACACTAGTCCATACAGAACAAAGTGCTGGTGATATAAAAAACATTGGGCTCATCATGTTTTTGACTTCTGAAGATCTGCCCTTAGATTATTCGGCAAAATGTACCAAATATACCATTCAACTAATTTAGTCAGTGAATGAGTTTATTTTCCTTGTATTGCTACCTAAAGAACTGTAAAACAAAATAATCAGAAGTCCATTATTTTAATGAAAGCATGACAACTCGGTGTATGATGCTGCTGTATTTATTTGTGTTGTTCCTGTTATTGCTTTTGAGAAGTTGGAAATGTCACCGTTCAAAATGGACAGTGTAAATAACTTAAGAAATACATACTACTAGATAGACATTTCTATGATTAATTTGCATTGATGTAATGGAATAATACATTAAAAAAATAGTACATTGTGCTGTTATGAGAAGGAGAAACATTTTCCTAACATGGCTGATTGAAAACGGACTGTTGTAAAAACCAGCACAAGACAACGACACAGTATCTTCTGACTGAATGTATTTAAGGTAGACGTTGAGATTCCATCTTCTTTTCAGTAGTGCATCATTCCCCCTGTAGACCTCATAGGAGTAGTCAAGTTCAACATACCCAGTAGACAAACCACATGCCTGATGCCCCTCTCATCACTCCCTGTAGTAGCCAGATTATTTTCACATTTGGCGGGTGTGTATATCCGAGCGGTGGAATTTAAAGCATAAGTGCGTTATATAGACCAGTTGAGTGCTGAGTGCAAAGAGAGGCCACAGCTATAGTAATGTGAAGTGTCCGTGTGTGTATCAAGTCATAAACACAGACCACACTCAGGCATGATTATAGTAAAACATACTGTATGTCTTTAAATCTATTGCTTCAGTATGCTGCCAATTTGACATCTTAGACTCAACAACATTGAATGTTAGTACTCTATTGATGCTACATTTAAGTTACTCTACTCATAGATAGCTTTTCACTGAATGACTCATTCTAGACAATGTAGTACCCTGTATATGTAGGTAAAAAAGGGATTGTCCCTTTTTACTCTCTGGTTGTTAACTGCTTAGTGGGTCAGGTGGATTTCCTTCAGCCACCTGCTAATACTATCAAACCATCTTGGTTGAGGAAGGTCACATAGTGGGAAGTTGCTTTGTATTCATCAATCTTTATCTATAGGCCTAGTACAGATAGTCCATACCAAAACCAGTTAACGCTTAATGGTTTATTTGCTGTTCACTGGTGGAAGTTTGCTTCATATAATTGCATTTGTCCATTCAGAAGAGAGATGTCTTTCACTCATAAACTGTGCTTTTTTTTCTTTTTGTAAAAATTGCTTTGAAACAAACAAAAAGGAGTTTGACTATCTGAGTTATAATTCAAAATTTATCCTCTGTTGCTTTTGTTAGCCAGAATAATCGCAGGTTGCGGTTGCGTTATGACTGGTGAAGAGAAGACATAGCCCTTGTATAATTTGTACAGCTACGTTAGTGAATGAAAATGTTGTATGTTCACAGTTTAAGTCAGTTGATCTTGTAATGATACTACTGAAACCATAGATGAGAATAAGCTTGCCTATGTTCCCCTAACCACTGAAGGTTTCCTACCAGCATTTAGCAGACTTAGAATGGTGTATACTGTAGTTACTCAACTCACATTTGTACGTATGTCCTCTGTCGAATTCTAGACTTCTTTGTTGGTCTGTCCCCTTACTTCCCAATGAAATATAAACAATGTTATTGAGATTTTAATTGCTGCATTATTGCCTTTTACAATGCTGTGTTTTGGATGTAATTATTATGTATTTTTTATTTATATGTAATAATCAGTTGGATCAAGGGTCATGCTTTTCACCTGTAATGTAATTTTAGAAGCTTGTATAAGAATACATTGACACCTATAATAAGTTCAGAAATGTGAAATATAGACAGGCGTACGGCCTATACCTAATTGACAAGGTGTGGCACTAAGCACAACTACAACCAAATTATTCCATTCATATACAGGTTGCTTTAGGGAAGACATGTAACTGAATGTTAGCTATTGATACTGTCTGTCTGGTTTCAATTATATTGCATTGATTTTAGGGATGTTCATAGCATCATTGAGAGAGCTGTTCTTCATTTTCATTCAGGACTTGACCAAAGACATGCTCGAGAAAAGATCAGACAGATATTCTAATTTGGCAAATTGTCCTCTGTTGTGTAACTGTATTTGCAAGCAATCTGAGAAATTAAAAATCTGATCAAGCTAATTAATAGTGTAATAAAATAAATGACCCATAAAACACTGGATCTGTGCCTCTTCATTTCCACACCAAATGGGGCTATTCCTCATTCTATGAAGACTGACAAGTTCACATGTTCACAAGTTCACAAAAAATATATATATATAAGTATATCATTCAGTTCATGGAGGCAACCAAACAAAATGACAGACACGCTGGAGATTGAAAACTGACCATGTAACCTGTGTAATTCAACCTATGATGTAAAAGCCACAACCGAGTTGGGGAAACCTTGTGGTTCACCCACACAGGAAAAATGATTTATTTCTTTGAATTTCCTCAATTAGATTTCTTTGGAAATAGAAACCTAAAGTTACCACTAGAAGGCATACTTCTGTGCCGAATGTAAGTCAACATTAAAAGTGGTTGCCTAATGAAATGCCTAAATCATGTGAGATTAATGCCCATATTGAGTTAAGTATTGAGGCTACATCGGCTGAAACTTGGAATTTAGATAAGAATTGCATCTAGTACTAAAGGAAATGTATCAGTGGTACAACCTGCCAAGTTAGGTGACATTCTTGGAAGTTCCCATGATCACAACCTCCAACCCATAATAACAAATTCTCTGTAATTGAGGATTAAGTGCCTTTGAGCATAATGTGATATCACAAATAATGATGTAGCTGTGGCAGTATCAGCACAATGAACCTCAAACGCCAAATTGAAATTCACTTTTTTTTTTTTTTACAAGTAAATTGTTTTTCTTTATATTTCATACAATGTTATCATGCTTAAGTAAATGATTGCTTTAAATCCAGTCAGTGCTAAACTTTTTATTGTAGTAGGATTAATAAGCATTAGACCCTGGCTGAAACCAATTGATAAGAGGCAGTGACACAGTTCCCAAGCTCTAATTTACTTGACTAGTGTATGTAGGCTTCACACTTCCTTCACCCACAAATTACAGAGAACTCCGTCTCTGTCAAGCCCCAGCCCCCAGCCCTGCACAGGTTCACTTCTTCCAAACCACAACACTGAGTCGTCCTCTACTGACGGGTAGTCCTGCTTACACAGATTACTGTGAAAAGGCTCTGCGGCTGTACAGTGACAGTTTGCCATTGATGCCTCCAGTGCAGATCAGTCATCTTGGTAGTGGTTCCTCTGAAGTTCACTGCTTACACACCGCTGCTGTGGTAATGTAACAGGATTCACATTCAACCAGGCTTTTATCACCTCAGTTGCATTCTCAGTGATCATTTTGTTTAGTTCAGTAACACTTTGATTCATTCAACAAAAACAACAATGTGAAACTCGCTAGTGCAGAGCTCAAAACCAATTTGTATGTCAAGGTAGCTGGCACAAACATGTCAGATTAACGTCATCGACATCATATAAGATGTGTGGGTGCCTACAGACCCACTATCACAGAATGTGTGAGGACAGCAGCTCTTCAAGCACGCAACCCATTTACCTCACCTACACACACTCACAGTTAGACACCTCAGTGAGTCAGCGCTGATGCCGGGCAGGCAGACTGTCTCTGGTGGTGATCGCTCAACTGACAGTGAGGGGATAGCAGGTGCTGGGGAGTGTGGTGTGGGGGAATAGACAGTCTAGATATTACTGGTCGGTAAAGCCCTATGCACCAGCTCCTGCTGTCTCCTACCCATATAAGAGAAGGTGACATTTAAGTGGTGGGTATAATGCTAATTGCTCACAGAGGAATAGATGAGATCAGACTGTCCAGTGGTTTGAGCAGACGTCAACACTTCACACTCAAGTAAATACGGACACATACAAAGGCATATGCATAGTAGGCCCGCATGTCAGCATGCACGCACGCACGCAACCACCTATACACTCACACACACACATACTCACATAAACTTAGTACATACATTGTCAAACACATGTAAAGTAATATACTGAATACAGTTGGTAAAAAGGAATGCATCATATAGGTACTTATGGACTGCTAATATGTAAAGGTCATCTGGAAAAAAGTCAGTAAAGAACAAATAAGTCATTGTTTGCTCCTTGTTTATCACCTTCTTGAGACTGCGATCACAGGAAAGGCAAGGAAACAGCTTGTGGTTAACACTATATGTTCTATGAGAAGCCTACAGAGGTGATAGCATCTAATTTAAAATTTGACATTTTAGGCATTTGGCTGATGCTTTTAACCAGAGTAGCTTACAATGGGTCCATCTAGTAGTATTTCCTAATAGATGTGTACTTTAAATGATCTTTAAATGATATCTAAATTCAGCCACACACTAAATTTGACTAAGATTTCTTTGGTTTGTCTGTGTATGAGCTCTAATAAATGCAACATAAAAGCATTTTTTTGTTTGTTTTTTTGTTTTGTGTAAAATTTCATATAGTTTATATCTGTATCCCATTATGCACAAAAAACACAAAAAATGAAACATTCCATTGTGTCATTTTTCCCTTATATATTTCACAGATGAGAAATCTTCAACTCTGAAGTAGCGCAAAACTTCAAGTTTATAACTGAAAGACCTGGATTTTAAACAATGGATCTAAGGATTATGATTTGAATACATTTACAGTACCAACCAAGTTATGACTGGCACCATCAGATATTCAAATTAGTAGATTATCTCTTTTAATTCCATTTATTCATTAATTTGTTTCCACAAGTCTATGAAAAGGTTTGAATAGCCATACCACCTTACCAGCAGCCCTTTTGAAACATGTGCTTCCTATGAGGAATATGTTTGCTGAGGCCAATCAGTCACATTGTTCAGTTTACTTGGACAAAATGTGGACAAAATGTTACACTTTGTATCATATAAAGTGTCAAAATCTGGGGATATCCAAACAAGCATTCAAGAAGAGGATCGTTAGTTTGTTGGAAACTATCGGTCCATCAAGTTAACTGCTCCCATATTCACCAAGTCAGTGATGTTCAAACCAATCATATGGAATAAATATCATAGTAACTTGACTGCAATTGGATCTACACATACTGCTATAAATCTAGCCAGTAACTCTGGTAGTAGTGAGCATCTGAAGATTGGCCTCATTAATATTCCATCACTCTCAACTAAAGCAATGCTGATGAATGACCTGATTAAGGAGCATAGTCTTGACATGATGGGTCTATGTGAAACCGGGCTAAAGCCTAACATTTTTGTACGTCTTAACGAAGCCTCTTCGTCAAACTACGTTAGTTCAAACAGTAATTTTGCATCATTTGAGGTCCTTGATTTGTGACTATAGTCATGCTAATATTTTATTTATCTGGCCTGTGGCATTGCTGTCTCTCCTCCTACATGCCAGCCTTATCTGACCGTTACTTATTTTCATTGTAATGATAATCCTGGTGATACCTATTGCAATCACCAATGGGGACTTTGGTGTACCACAAGGCTTTGTTCTGGGCCCGTTGCTATTCTCAATCTACATGCTTCCTGTCTATGAAATCATCTGTAAATTTGGCATTACCTTTCACTGCTACGCTGACGACACTCAGCTCTATATACTCGTTAAACTGAATGACCACTCCAACTTCGTGAAGTTAGAGGTGTGCTTTTCCTAAGTCCTGGATGCCCCTAAACTTCCTGTTCCTCAGGGACTGAGTGATTTCCCAGTGTCCTAGTATCAAACTATTGGCATTAGCCTACATTCTATCATACTCTCTCATGTGAGTCAAATAAAAATGACGTTAAAACTGCATTTTACGATCTTTTCAATATCATAAAAATCTGACCTAAATTAACAATAGCAGCGGCGGAAACCACAGGCAGCAGAGCTTTTTCTTACTGCACTCCTTTAATTTGGAGTCCCTGCTGCAATTAGAGTGGTAAATTCTATTAATGTCTTTGAATTCAGTCTTAAAAAACCTATTTATTTTCACTATCATTTGGCCAGCCTTATAGCTTTGCACAATTACTGGGAGTGATTCAATCTCTTCATAGAGTAAGGTTAGACTAGTTAGTTAGCACTAGTTCAGGTTCCTCTCAATGGGAATTTAGCTTGTGTGTCCTGTTCATTCATGTTTCATTGAAAATCAGGTAACTTTTACATAAATTGACTCATATCTTTGCTTTAACCAAACAATCGTAGTTATGCATGATCTGGAAACAGGAAGCATCTATTTTTTTTTATTTTAAAAAGGGTACTACAATTTGATAAACAACGCTGTAAAAATGAATACTTACATAATGCAGAGTCTTTAAATTCAGTAGTAGAACAAAACTTATTCCATTTGTATGCTAAATCAAGGTTAATTTAAAAAGATGTAGTATATTAGTATATACTGCTTGATTATTAATTAAACATTAAAAGCAAACAAAGGTATTAGACAATGTTAATGTTGTGTGTGTGGCCAAAGGTTTAGTTCATAAACAGGGGACTAGTAGTCACCCATCAAATTCTGTCATATTGACCTAAGCATTTGTGTAAGTGGTGATGCAGATACTGCTATTTCAGGTGTGCAGGTTTCATCTGAGGCCTAGCCCTACATATCGGTCCCACTGGCCTCTCGCCTGCTACGTTTCCTGTCACAGAGCAATTTGTTTAAAGTGGTTTTGTCTCAGCACTGAACCTCTGCCTATTTATGCAGTGACCAGCAAGTGAGGCTGGAGGGGAGGAAGTAGTGTGGATCATTTACAGGTTTACTGCATCTGTAGGGCATATGGACATAAATATGCCTCTAACCACTGGCCCCCCACCTCTCTCTCTTTCTCACACACACACACACACACACACACACACACACACACACACACATATGCATAGTTTGGTAGTTTGGTCAAATAAAATCTGTATTTGTTTCAGAAAAGGCACTATTTAATTTTTATCAGTATAAAATCAGTAGATCAGTATATATCAATATACATATGCCTTGATATTTCTTATCTCACCATGTACCATTATAATTTTGTCACACTAATGTTGAAACCGCTTTTTCAGAATGTGAAGTGAAGAATAAAAAAAATCAAAAATCATCTAAAAAGTATTTAACTCAGGAGAAATGACAAATTCCCCAAGGTCATCATTGTATCTCTATACACCAGCCTTTCAGCACCATAATCAATGAGCCAATGAGGGAGAGATGAGTTGAAGAGGAGGGACTGAGAAGACAGAAGAGGAAACTACCCTGTCCCTTACCTAAAACAGTACCCAGACAGAAATGTCACTTCACAGCCATGATGCAAGTTAGCTCATCACTCCAGGGAGGATATTCACAAATCAACCGGTGAGTGTCTCATTCACTCAGCTTGCACCTCTGCTTCTTAAGCCTTTGAGATTGTCAACCACAAGCAGATGTACTCCAACATTGCTCACGCTCTGTCTCTTTTTTTTGTATTTTCTGTCACCTGCTGTAGAGGCAAGCTAGTTCTCCACTATTGATCTTGTGATGCTAGTGTGCTTGTGGCTTTTAGACCGGGCTTGTCACTTGCAACTCCAGTCCTTTAAATGTGAGCTGTGGCAAGGCTCACTGTTAGTTCATGTGCTGTCAGAGGATGTGTAAATCTGACATTGCAAGGTTTTCCCCTCAGTAAGCAGTTGAGCGTATGTAGATAAGTGCTGTGACTGCAGCCAGCTTGAAGCGAGATCTGGTAATCATGTCACAGTTGTTACAACATTAGTGGAAAGTTTGATAATTTCACAAGGCAGATCATGTTCCAGATGAAAGGAACTTTGTAAGGTAAGGGTAAGGGTTGAGACAATGTTCGCAAACTGACAGTTTTTTTGGTCAAAAATGTTTATTGATTTAAAGTAGAAACATAGAATAGAATAGAATGGAATAGAATAGATGATTATAATGATTTATAGCCCTGCAGCCTGAGGAGAGCACTATATGCATTTCTTCAGTGCAGACTTGAATGTAGGACTGCATACATCTCAGGAGCATCACATCAACATGAATTGGAAAACAGTCACAATACTTCCAAGTAGTGTGAGAACCAGTTGAAACTGGACTGTATATATTGGCTCTCTAATAGTCATCCAAATGACAGCAAAATTTCTGAAATCCCTCTGGAAGGACAGCAAGTGAAAAGAGAATTTTCCCATGGAGATCAAAAAAATATCGTTAACATATTAAAGAATAACAGAAGTAAATGCCACAGGTTTCAAATTTTGTGCAAAAATCCCCCTGATTCATCATAAAACAAATTGCTGTTGATTTAAGTTGCTTTATTACTTATTCACCAAGAAACATATTGCCCTATTAACCCTCCAACTGATACTTAATACTAAAATTACTACTAGGAGTAGTTGTACTAGTACTATTACTACTAATACTATTAATAATAATAATAATGATAATGATAACGGTAATAAGATACCCAAGCCATGACTAGATTACAATCCGCTTTTGATGTCCTTCAGGCATCTTTCATCAGTCTCAAACTTGTTCTAAATGCTGAAAAGGTGTGTTTTCTCCTTATTTCTCCATATTCCTCTTCCTGCTATCACTTAACACCTATCACCTACACTTAATGGTACCAAAACTGAACTTGCACAATCTTATAAATACCGGGGAATTTGGCTAGACAGCAGTTTGTCTTTCAAAACTTATCTGAAGCTGACTCAGAAACTATGTTTCAACATAAAGCATATTTTTCTCTCTTGTACAATCGACTGTCATTAGTCATTTGATTATGGAGATATCCCGTACTCACATGCTGCCCATTCTACCCTAAAACAACTTGATGCAGTTTACCATTGTGCCTTGCGTTTTATTATCAGAGACACATTTCGCACTCATCGCTGTGAGTTGTATGAGAAAGTAGGAAGGACCCCGTTAACAATAACAAGAGAATTACATTCTATTATTTTCATCTATAAGGCTCTTCTCCTAAAACTTCCCCAGTACATCTCATCTCTCCTTGCTTTTAAAACCACTAACTACTGGACCAGATCTCAGGACTGGCTAACCTTAGATATTCTGCGTGCATATACTGAATTCGGAAAGACTGCTATCCAGTACTATGTACCTTATAAATGGAACAAATTACAAAGGACTTTGAAACTAAACCTCTCTTATTCCATTAGATGATTTAAAATTCTTAATTGACTTATTTAATTATGTTTGTGATTGTCTCTGATGATCTGTCTATGTACAGTATGTTCACTGAAGGCTGACTCTGTAACGTGTGATTGGATTGTGTCTGGTCTCTCTTGAAAAATAGATCATGATCTCAATGAGACTACCTGAATAAATAAAGGTTCAATCAATTGTAGTCAATGTAAAAATTACATACTTTAAATCACAATCAATCACAATGACACCTGTACAGTATGTAGTTCCGCTTTCAAAGCGGGTTTCTAAGGGTTGATAAGGCACTTGAACTGGAGCTTAAAAAGTTGAATTTAGGTTGCTTCAGTAAATACATTTCTGACAAATGCACAAAGTTATGTCAAGTCAAGTCAAATCAGGTTTATTAATATAGCCCTTTATCACAAAAGCACACCTCAAAGGACTTTACAAAGAACAAGCCTACCTAAATCTAACTAATCACAAAACACACTGGTGGAATACAGTGTACAAACCAAATAAAACACAAGGAAACAAAACAAAAGCTCAAGAAAATAACAACAATCTTCAAACAAACAGCATGTTGGAAGATATAACAGGCCGCTGCCAACCTAACCTATCTAACCTAGCATAATCTACCCGGCAACACCAAACAGGAAAAACTCCCAAGAAAACCTTACTAGGAAAAAATATGGAAGAAACCTTGAGCAGGCCCATTATGTGATGCATTCCATGTACTATAACAACTAGCACATTCACATATTTTCAGATATCTAGGCTTCACTGAGTTAATATTTTTTCTAAAAGCCTACAGAGTGTACTCCGCTGTTATCATTTCCATCCCGAAACAATCATTTGTGGAGATTATCAATGGGGAAAACTTGCTGTCAACGTGTCATTCCAAATCTGTTCGGATAAAAATTTCAGTTTTTTATTCATATTTTATCAATAAGCAAATATTAGTTTGTGGCAATTAAAGACCAATAGCTGTTTCCAAATATAAATTTAATTGTATGAAACCTGAATCCTGACTCTTATCAAATATTAAAAAAAAATTAATAAAGTGTTAATCTGAGTTACCTTGTTCCAGTAATGATAAACTAGGATAACCATTGTACAATCGCTTTCACTCTCACAGATACTTGCTGTACCATTTACATATAATACATAGCCTTGGATTTATGGGCCATAGTTCACTTTTATGTTGTCATCATGGCGTTCATAAATAATGTGAATTGAATTGCCCAAAAAGACAATAACATACATTTATGGGCTGTCCAATAAACTGACAAATACATTTGAGTTATATGCAATAATTTTTTTTTCTGAATTCTTTGAATTATTAAAATACATATTTTCAAATATGATCTTGAATTATTACTAATTCGGTGCAAGATTTTCTATAATATGAATAGTAACTTGAAAAACTTCAGAGAGAAAGAGACAGAGAGAGAGAGCGATCATGCAAAAGTGCATTCATTTTTCACACAATTCCAGTAACAATGACGGCAAAATGTCATTACGCACATCTACTTTCCATTTCCAGTCACCATCAGAGGACAGAATGGAGTTGCAATTGTGCAAAAGAAACAACTCTAGTAATAGCTCATGGTATACTGCAATCAATAGATAAACGCCGCTGCGCAGCCGACCACACACTGTACAATCGTAAAGGTTCATTAGACTTCAAACTGTGCAAAGATGACTGCTTCTCATGCATCCTGTAGTTTCAACATACAGCAACAGCTAACTGTTTCTCTTTGTTTTCATCCTTGCAATCTCAATTTCAGATGTCACTTCCACATATGTCAGTGAAAAGCACTATGTATTCCACCCCCTGTGCACTGTTGCGTTTGCAGATGTTTATCTTACCAAATTACGGTCTTATTGTTGTTGACGATCAGACAAACTTCACTCATGTTGATGCAACTCGTGTGTACAGTCATTAGTCATGGTTTCATATACTGTTAGGGCTTTGTGGCTTTAGAGCGTGTACATGAGTGCTGAATATCAAAGCTTTCACAAAACAGAGTACATTTCCACACATCAACCAGACATTCAGACAAGATATCTGGGACAGCCGTGATTGATGACGGTATTTTTACAGAATTTAAAGACTTGCAAAAACATAGCGAATGAGCTGCTGTACAATGTAGGGGAATGCATGGGGGGGTAAATAGCCTCGAAACAAAAATCTATAGTTGCTTTAAAATGTGTTGCTAAAGCTATTTTGTAATCTAGTTGGAAATCAAAATCACTGTTGGAGATACGATACCAACTCACCCCTACATCGACATAATATAATCACCTTCGTACCTCCTGCCCCCTCAACTCTCACCACAGCTGCTTGAAAACATATTGTCTGGCAAGGATGGAAAAAAGAACCACAGAGGGACACGTTATCTGTTCATCAAAAACCAATCCACCAAGTGATTTTCCTATTTACAATTCAGCATTTCTATCATTGTCAGTTTTTGCAAGATCATACCATACATGGAGCATAATCTGATGTGATCCATCCTGAACGTTTTCTGTTGTTCTTTTGATCTCCTGTCCCCAGGCCTTCGTTAACTTCGCTGTAGACCTCAGAAATGATCCGTATAAACAACACCCAATACTTCCACTTCCTGCAGCATGCAGACGCTCTACGTCGCTCAGGCTCACTCTGTGACGCCATCATCTCAGTAGAGAGTGAGACTTTCAGGGCCCATCGGCTAGTGCTGGCCTGTGCTAGCAGGAGACTGGCACAGCAGCTCGCCCAGGGAGACGCAGACAGCCCGGTCCACTGCACTCTGGAGCTTTTCTCCCCCCACACCTTCCAGCAGGTTTTGGACTTCACCTACACCCAGACCCTGGAGGTGCCTGTGGATGACCTGCGCCTGCTGCTGAGGGCCGCACAGCTGTTGGAGATGCAGCCTCTGGAGGACCAATGTCGGAAGCAGCTGGACACCCTAGACTACAGAGCGAAAGAAGAGGAGGAAACAAGAGATATTACAGAGCTAAAAGAAACAAGAGAGGCCACAGATGGGATGGATCAGAAGCACAGAGGAAGTCCAGTAACAGAGGTGAAGCTCCAAGGCAATTCCTCTCCAGCGGAGGAGGCGGACAACAGCCTTGTCACGCAAAATCTTCTTCCCTCTGATCCTGTCGAGGGCCCCACCAGCCCGCCGTCGCCAAGAAAGAAACCGAGAATGTCATCCATGTCAGCGACACCCTACAACAGAGACAGTGTTATTACCCGGCCTGCCACCAGCCATTCTTCTTTCTCTTCTCCTTGGGCTTTCCCTAAGAACATGTGGCACCCTGTGAACGCCCTGAAGCGGATGGCAGAGAACTACTCAACCTTAATCGCAGCTCACCCCCTCCAACCCTCTCCACAAGCAGTAGCATACCCGTTCCCCTTCTCTACTCCACACATGTTCCCCCTGCTAGCCTCCTCTTTTCCCTCCCAAGTTCACAGCTCTGTAATGGGCTACTCCGGCGTCCATCACCCTTATACGCAAAACCTTTACGCTGGATCTCCAGGGATGGTGGACATAGTGAAGCAAGGCCTGCTAAAAAGAAAAAATCCCAGCCATAAAGCATTCATTGGGACCATTCAAACCAGTGAACCAAGGTAAATCAACACTCTGACATCATTCTGGAAATTTCAGTTTTTACTTTCAATCATTGTCTCCCTATTTACCTTTCACAAAGTAAGTCAGAATCCCCTAATTTGCTCAGTTGTTCCCTTGCGACAGCTACCCAGTACCTGACTCACTGGTGTTTGGGTAGATGTGCGTGACTGAGCCTCCTGCGCTTTCCAGCGAGAAGAGTTTCCCCTGTTAACCCTTCCCTGCCAGTCCTAGACATTCAAAGACTCTCTTTTACACATCATCATCATTGTTAGGTTTTTTTTTGTTGTTTTTTTTTTTAAACTGTTTTTTTAATTAAACACAGCACAAGAGGGCACCTTGTAGATTTCATTTTCCAAAAATTCCAAATGAAAGTTTTAGCACTGTAAATTTTGGAAGTATCACAATGATTCAGTGTCTGTCTTGCATTCAAGTACAGTGACTAGATTGACAGTGACTAGACGCCCATGCATAACGGTCATGTTCCTCTATGTTGAATTCTCTTTTTACCATAATTGTCCTGTACACAACACGAAGAAAATACTTATGTACAGTGGCCCACTCTCCTTTAAAGTTGACTTAAATGACTTCATGTGAGTAGCTTACAATTACAACAACACTGTAATGGTAGTTATGATTATGCATATGCCTCCTTTTTTCAAGTCTAGGCAAATATTGTACAGTCTACCACGCAGTATAACTAACAGTATATAAAGGGGAGCCCCCTAAGTTTCTCCCCTCTCTTGCACACTTCAAGGTTTTCCACCCACTGATATAGCCTGTTTCACTGTTTAGACTGGCAGGTCTGTGCAACACATATGAAAGGGTTTACAAAGTTCATGTGTCAGTGTGGAAAATAAATATTAATTCATAAGTGTCACTTCGATATCCTGTTCCTTCCTCTCCAACATTATGTGAAAGTTAAATGAGCTTTTATGCTGAGCGAATGTTATAAACATCTTGTGGCTGAGGATGGAGAGGAAGGAAAGGGTGTTTAAGGATGTAATCTATGATGCCGTGATATGGACTGCAAACTGACTTGAGTATGTTGCATCTGATAGTAAACCTAACCCTAACCCTAAAACACAAAAAAACACAACTTCTCCTCTCTCTGCGTTTCTTCATTGATGCACCTCTTTGCAAGCTGAATAAAAGCAGCTCCTACATTTTTGTTTTAGGTATAATTTGTCCCTTTGTCACAACACTTGCCTCAGAAAATCTCTTTGCCACAGATACCCTGAGGCGTATAAAGCCCGAGCAGAGAGAGTTAAAGACTGCCAGCACTGCAGTGCAAGTCTCCTTGGTAATCCATTGCAGGAGTCAACCTCAACATCATCAGGTAACAATTTGATTATGTCAAACCTGAACAGAAAACAGAGCTCACTGTGTTTAATTGGTCACAATGCATTGGACATACTGCACAACAAGATGAACTGAGGGAAAAAAATCTATGTCGGAAAAAGTCAATAACAACGTTTAGCCCATGCAGGACCTGTTAATTTCGAGTGATAGTAAGATTTCTTGTGAAGCATGACCTCTAACCTCTGCAGGTTCCAGCTACGTAATGGAAAGTGATAAAGAGAGTTGTGGTTTTGAGAGCATGGTGCAGCAGGAGCAGTACTGTGGTTACTAGATACAGCAAACAGTACAGTATGTTCTGCAATGCAACAGTGGTTTGTCCTATGCAAAAAGAAAAAAAATGTATATATGGTATAAATTAGTACTTTTGGGGATTTTACTGTGTATGTGTGTGTGTGTGTGTGTGTGTGTGTGTGTGCGTGCGTGCACACATCTGACGGGGTTCACAGTGTACAGTCAAACTGATAAACATTTCTTATCTGATGTTTAATTGTCTGTACTCAATGGAACATTATGTTCATGCTTCTGGAGGTTAGAGTAACACTTTGCTTTACAATTGCCTTATTGCAGTGCATTAACCAGTGTATTAACTTATAAAGTTATTTAAGTACACAGTTATGAAGGGATAAAGTTAGGAAGTTTTGTAAGTATACAATAATACTCAAGTAGTTATTGAAAATCTCTCTAATACATTATCTACTTAAAACACTGTAACACAATGTGGACAAAAAGTGCATAAATGTAATGTATTGCAATAAGTACTTGCAAAAAAAGAGTTCAAGCACCTACTATTATGTTGTGTACGCTACGGTGATAAGACTATTATATACATAGTGATACATTTGATTTTTTCCAGCAGGAAATACATTTTACCGAGTGTTTCTATGTCGTTTTGTTCCCTGAGGTCTACTGGTATGTTTACATCATGATTCAGTTTTCTGCAGTAGCCAGCTGGTTTCCCACAAAATTACTCACAAATACCTTGTCAGCTGCTAGGACTCTAGTATTTTTGTCAGCTGCTAGGACTGCTAGTATTTATTTCAACACAATACATTTGTACACTTTGTAAAAACTGTGTTGTTACGCCCTTGTAAGAACATTATGTGTTTGGTAGATTTTCATGAAGTACTAACAATATTTTGGTGCACTTACAATACTTTTGTAAAGGTTAACATAAAGGTTAATGTGCTGGAAAAAGGCCACTGAAAATTAAAGCGTTACCAAGGTCAGATGTTAGGTCTAATGAAGTGAGAGAAGGAGAGAAATATTGGACAGGAAACATGCTAATGACAACAGGCCTTAGTAAGATGTGTTTAGAGTGGTGACTGTTCTATTGTTGTGGTTTAGTCTCTCAATTTCCCCTACTACATCCACCCCCTTATACTTCAGCATCCTGTCTATACTATGGGGCCCAAGTTTTCACTTGAGTGAACCAAAAAAAAAATGTGAGGTGCTGAAAGGCTACAGAGTTGCTACCTAAACCTCAAAATTGCACCTTTGTAATTTCAAAAGAATCACTATCACATACATTCGGGGAGTGGGGGGAGGGGGGGGGGGGGGGGGAGTACCAGTTCAGAGTAACAGGAAAATAGGCTTGCAACAGGATGCTCACCAGAAATAGACTTGCACCTCTGAATGGTGACTTCAATATACTGTATTCCACCAATATATGGTTGTAAAGTTCATGCAATAAGTGGTAGCTCCTCTGAATTTGGGTATCACGTTTATACAAACAGCTGATTGAATATAATCCTATGTGTGACCACAACCTGGTATTGTATCAGGCTTTGACTTACTGTGTCGCAATCTCTCCTGCAAGTAGCAGGTCATCTCAGTGGCCTGTAGATCTCAGGGTTTTCTATATGTGAAGGAAAATGGAAATGCACTCTTAATCTGATACCAGATATTTAAACCAGGTGTGCATTGATTTTCCAACGGTTATGCCTCTCTTTCAAGTTTGCATACGCAACCCTGAGCGCACGCACTCACGTTTATGTTCAAAAGCAGCATACATATTTATCCACAATGTCTTAAATTACGTAACATTTGACATTTTATGTATCCAGAGCAACATGCAATGAGTGAGCAGGTAGGGGTGCAGCAAGGACAGGACATGTCTGTTGGTGGACGCACTTGGCTGTTGCAGGGATTGAACCTCATTCTGTCAGCACAACATTAACACCCCCACCTGTTTCCTCTCTCTTGTTCTCTGCTCAGGTGAGGCCTGCATTGGGTGCAGGTTTTGTGGAAGAGGAGATGGGGTGCAGCATATGCTACGATCCCATCGACAAGAACACAGTGTGGAAAAGCCCTACCAATGCCAACACTGCCCCAAGAGGTTTAGTCTGAAACATCAGCTGGACACACACCATCGAGTTCACACTGGTAGGTAAACTGTCTATGCCGCCCTAAAAAAGCAACGGTATTGTTGATAGGGAAGTAAACTGTATATCATAATAGTGAAATAGCATTTATGGGTCTAACTTTTTGTGATATTAAATGTAATCCCCAGTCATGACCTTTGACCTTTGACATAGGGCAGTATTTGCAACTATGTATCTGTGAGTAGTAGTGTGTTTGAATGAGTGCACATACTAGCATCTAAGACTATACCTCCCCACCATGATGCCCAATAGCCTTTTTATTATTATTTTGTATTGAGGAACCTTTGGGCACAGAATACATAGATTCAAGTACCAATCAACAATAGAATTCCAATGTTCCATAATTTGTAATTTCATACAAAACAAAAACAAATAGTAAAAAGAAAGAAAGATAGATAGATAGATAAATAGGTAGATTGTGGTCATTTCCTATGATTTACACAGCGCCCCACATACACAATAAACAGTAATACAGAGTAATACCATCTAGTAAAAATCCTTTCGCTGCCCTGAACTCTACATATCTAAATGTCCAGTTACAAAGAATGCACTTCTTAGCCAAAACAAGTTCGAAAAAGCATGAGATTAGAGGGACTCATGGATAGATTCCTTTCTAGGAGACTGAGCAGGAATACACATGTATTCTTTCAAGCTTTGACAGAATGCTATTCAACTCTTAAGAGATCAGTGACCAAAATTTGCAAATGCTAGGACATTGCCAGAAGCAAGGGAATATAACCATTTCCATGCCTATAGTCTTACTTCCATCCAACATGTATGAGAGCCTCTCTTCTCCCTCCCTTGTCTCCTGCTGCCCCTTCCCTCTCCTCCAAGGGGAAAAGCCTTTTGAGTGTCGCCTGTGTGGTCAGCGCTCGCGGGACTACTCAGCCATGATCAAGCACCTGCGGACTCACGGCGGGGCGTCGCCCTACCGGTGCACGGTCTGCCTGGAGTCCTGCAGCAGCCTGGTCGCCATGCAGAGGCACGTGAAGAGCCACGCGGTCCAGGACTTCCCCCCCGACTGGAGCATCAGCAGCACCTACCTGTACACCTCACACATCTGAACCATGCCTCACACCTTGCAACCAAGCACTGAGGCCTCTGTCTACCCCAAACATCTCAAAGGCATAAAATAATTGAGACTGAGACTGCAGTTTATTTAAATTCACAGCTATTAGGCTATTTGATTAAGCTGATTCTCAGTGACATGTCAGAAAACAAACATGAGCGTTTAGCAGGTTAATTGGATTTATTTACCACTTCACAAGGTCATGTAAGTGCATTAAAATCACAGCAACATCTCGTCCCCCACGAATGATGCAGGCATCCCTTGGACCAATCAGCTAACAAGACGCATCATCCCCCTAAATTTCATCAAAATTGTAATCATCTGAGAGGTTGAAATGGGAATAATAAAGATTTAGAGGTTATGTAAGAGTGAATTACGACTGAAAGCAGTCCAGCATTGTTCTTAATATCAGTATTTATCTTCTGAGGAATTCTTAATGTTCTTACTTAATCTCATGGGATTCTCTACATTGTCAGGTATTGGTGCCAGGCACCCCAGCACCCATTCACTTTCCACTTGTGCTTTACACACTGGACCGCTCACTGGCTGTAGTTCACAGGCCTGGCAAAATTGTTACAGATCTGTCACAAAAATAAAGGAAAAGTGGAATATAGATATTTTCCACATGGGTAACTATACACAAAAGCAGAGCAGTGCATAAACCATACTTGTTCACACAGTATTCCAGTCACATAAATCTGAAATGAATGATGATTGAAGAGCTTTTGGTCTTCATGGTCACATCATTGTGTGAAGTTATCCCAGCAGTCCTCACATGTATGCAACAAAGTGTACTTTGATTCTTGATGCACATTACCTCCACTAGAGGGAGCCTCAGGCCTGTCTCACAAGAAACTAGTGTGTTAACTTGTACAGTAGCATTACTTTTTTGAGTTAAGATGTATGGCAGTTAAGATGAATAACATGCATGTGGCAGAAAATAAATGAATGTTCAGCCTACACAAGGGACCTGTCATTTAGTAGGCTTTTCTGGATCAACATATCTTGTTTTAGACTTGATGTGTCAAATAATCTTGAATAAACAAGCTTGTACACAACACTTTTGCAATGCTTTGTGACTTGCCAAGATAATACTGGTTAGATAATTAAGAATTTGTATAAATATACTGCATTGTTTCCAATTTTGGCTGATTTTGAGTATTTTTTTCTATAGTTCAATGTTAAACACATTGCAACATGCACATCTTTGAAAAAAAAAAAAGGCTGTTCCCTGTGTGTGTAGGTAGGTGTAGGTGTGTGTGTGTGTGTGTGTGTGTGAGGGGATGCATGTGAAGCTGGATATGAGTCCTCATGTATAAACATGATAAGTCAATTAAGTGGGATGAGGTTGGATCCCACTGTCTGCACATTTACATGACCTAATTCCACAAAGACCAATGCACAGATATTCCATTTTGGCTTACAGGCAGCGCCTTTGATGATTATATCCATAACTTCCATGTCATTAATTCAAGATTGACTCTATAAGATACTTTGAATAGATTACATTTTAACCTTACAAAGAAAGCCCAGTGTCAACCGTTGTTACGGAGAGCCTTGTTTTTGGCTCCCTTCATACTCATTCACCTCCAGGATGTTACTAATGATGAATCCTCCATGAGATGGTTGCTTGTCTTTATCCTCCTCTGCTGTTCCCTCCCCCCAGGTCCCCCAGTCTCTGCTGCCTCTGGGGTCATGGAGCTTACAGTCTGCCAGTAACTGGTGAGCCTGGCTGGCGCTGCAGTTAGGCAGCGACACCTGGTAGGTGGTGTGGAAGCGACGCAGGTCCACGCGGAAAGAGCCCTTTTCCAGGGTCATGCAGGGCTCAAAGCGTGCCCCCCACTCAATCTCCGTCTCAATATAGGACGTTTTGGCTTGACACATCATGCCTGAGTATAAAGCAAAAAATATATATCATCAGATGGTAGTGATATTCCACTTAGTTTTAACATGGGGGTTATTTGGCACTTGAAAACCATGAAAAGCAGAATATAAACTACTCACCAAGATCCGATGCAGCTGGACGAGTTTGTAGCGTTCTGATTTTTACTTCCCATTCATTTGAATGAGGCCATGAAAATAGCCTGAAAACATGACATGACATTTAACACGTTCGTGAACAGATTCAACAACAGATCCCGCTACTGTGATTTTCAATTGATGTTTGGTCCAACGTTTTAGAACATAATTTTGCCAAATAGAATTTTTATTGATAGAAGAGAACATAGCGGAGGGATACCATTTAGGAGAGATCCTCTCCTGTTTGGGAGACCGCATCTACTTTCATTTTTAAATACTAATTTTAGTGTAAACCAAGAATAGAATTGCAAAATGATGAAGGACCCAGGACTGCTTTATTGTCTTAAAAGCAGGATCTGTTGTCGAATCTGTTCATGAATGTGTTAAATGTCAGTTTTCAGGCTCATTCAAATGAATGGGAAGTGAAAATCCGAACGCTGCAAACTCATCCAGCTGCATCCTGTGCCATACCCCCATGTTAAAACTAAGTGGAATATTGCTTTGATGTTTACTCTGTCAAAGATGTAACATGAATCACTGTTTTGTTTAGGTGAATCACTGTTTTGTTTAGGTGGATTTTTATATCGTCTGCCACATGATGTCCCTATCCACAATTACCTGTGCTTGAATCTTCACAGACACCTGTTACTCATCTTCTGAATCATGGCTGAGCTGGCATAATAGCTGCTTATCTGCTGACCGTTAGGAACAGCCAAAACAGGATACAGAGATAAGTCTTATCAGCTGGAGGGAGAGCTTTTAATTTCCTGTCCGTTCAAAAAAACAAACTGTACCTTCTTCCTGGTTCAGTAGACTATTTTGCTTGCCAAGGAAATCTTGCAAACCTTGCTTTGTTGTCTACTGTCTGTACAATCATTCCTGTCTTTGACTGTAAAAATAACATTTTCTAAATATATTTCTAATTTTTTTTGATAAAGAACCACATAGATAGATAGATAGATAGATAGATAGATACATACATACATACATACAGATTCTGACAACTCACCAGTGGCCTCAACAATTCCTTCCAAGATGACGATGATCTCAAACTGTTGTCGTCTCAGCTGTTCAGGGCCCAGCTCCCAGAATGGACTGTTGGAGTCAATGGTGTGCTGAATGACTTGAGGCTCCACCAGGAAGAGGCGGTCTGAGCCACTTTCATAGCCTAGGTCAATCTCTGACTGCTCAAGTGGCAGGAACTCGCCCTCCACTGTTTGGCGGGACTTGATTAACTTGGCGCGGACCTTAGCGTCCACCATGTGGCTCTCTCTCAGGTCCCCCAGGCGGAACATCAAACATAGCTGGTCGTCACGGTTGGCAATAACACAGCTGCGGCTGAAGAGCAGTGTCTCAGCCCGCTTTTTAGGCCGGGATATTTTGACAAACATGCAACCCACCATGAGGGCATCAATCATGGATCCCACAATGCACTGCATCATGACCAGCAGCACACCCTCATAGCAGGTAGGGGAGACAGTGCGTGAGCCATAACCAATAGTGCGCTGCGTCTCCACAGAGAAGAGCAGAGCTGAGATGAAGCCATCTATGCCCAAGTAGCAGGGCCTCTGGTCTAGGAGACGGTCCTCAGTGCTGTTGAGGGCTTGCTCTAGTCCCAGGTCGCCTCGGAGGTAGGCATTCATGAAGTAGAGACCTGCAAACAAGAACCAGGTGGAGATGTAGCACATCATGAACACAAAGAGAAACCAGCGGTACTGGAGGTCCACAAAGGAGGTGAAGATGTCGGACAGAAAGCGGCCCCTCTCAGAAATGTGACACAGGTTGACACGGCACTTTCCGTCTTTGGAGACATAGCGGAGTTGCTCCCGGACTTCTGGAGGAATGGTGGGTGTTTGGGCACACTCACTCTCCAGGAGCTTACTACGGGCCTTGGCCAGCCTCTCCATCTCTCTACCAGGGCTGGACAGGGTGCTGTGTGCAGGCGACAATGGGGCGCTATGAAGAGAACTAGTGTTAATGCCCTGAAGAGGGCTGGTGTTGCCCATGTTAGGCACACTGAGGGCATGGCGGGTGTAGCGTGAAACCCTATTGGTCTCTATCAGAGAGCAGCGGCGGAAAAAGGCTAGCTCTGTATCTGTGGGACCTTGGTTGGCGGGTGGAAGCAACCAGGTATTCCCCCGGTAAGGACTGTAAGGAATATCTGTGGTGCTCTTGTGACGCCGTATGGCTGTTGCAAGCTGGGAGGAATCACTTGGCATGATGTCAGGAAGAGGAAGGGAGGGCTCTGTATCAGTCTGGAAAATGAAAAACACAGAGGAATGTCGTTCTCACTATCTATCCAAACAATGTTAAAAGCTTCAGTGGGAAACTGGTCAGTGTCATTGTCTTTACAGTAAATGACTACACTTCCATTCAGAAAAAGCAACGTGGTTTTCAGTGGAACTTGCTTGCAAAAGGACACTTGTGAAATTTTGGTTTGTGTGTTACTGTTACCCTGTCTCAGTGCCTCACATCCTTGGCAGACTACATAGGCAGTAGTAGCAAAAACAGTGAGATTTAACAAATTTGAATGTTGAAGGATATGATGAGAGACTACCGCTCTCAAAACATTTATCAATGCAACCACTAAACAAACAATCAAACAATATAATCAGAATAGGCATTCAACAAATATATACTCAACAAAAGGAAATAAACATTCCTCTAAAAACAATCTCATTCCCTTACGTTTATCAGGTGGCTCTCATACTGAATATTCCCCCCAGGAGGTGTGGACTGGATTACCACGATAGATTTTGGTTGACTGGGAATGGATGTTCGCCATCCCCTCGGCCCATCCTGTGTGGCTCCTATAGCCCCCATGGCTCCCATGCTCACTGCTGTCCCGGTGGATCCGGTGGACCCTCTGGTCTCAAAGTTATCATCTCTTCTGGTACCAGGGTACATTACTGAAGATGTAGCATCAGGAATGCAGAGAAAATACACAGCAGCAGCAGAGTATGGGCATGGTCATTCGAGATTCGAGGTGATCCAATCATTTAAGACCTGAGGACACAAAAGTCATGTTAAGCAAACAGACATCTAGTCACTCTTGAAAATGTATATATAATATATTCTGATGACCTCACTCACTCATGCCTATGTGAGCACACATACACACACTTGCGTGTGACACAAAATTGCCACACAGAATCTCTATCTGGGTTTGGTCTTGAAATAATCACACCACTGGATTCCAGGCATACAGTATTACATCCTAGCAGGAGATCATTAAAGCTCATTAAATGGACCACTCAAGCTTGTCAGAAACAGCTTAGACATTGCGCCATTGCAAATAACGAAAGAGCACACTGCTGTACTTGCAAACAATACAGTATGGTTCCCAGATTACTTTTATTTTTATATTTTAACCCAATAGAAACCCAATATAAATGTTGAGTTGACCTGACCTTGGGACCACGCTGACCTGCGGTAGAAACATTCCATTGCTGCATGAAGCATTGCACACCAGCCACAAGAATTCAAAGACTTGCTCTTAAAGCAGTATTAGTCTGCTCCACAATCTCTTCAGATTGTGGAGCAGCAACACTGAGGGAGGAAGCTTTAGGGAGTTATCCTATCCAGACTCGAGCTACAGTAAAGTACATGGAGCCTTTAGCTCTAAGCCCCATCATCCTGCTGCCTCAGCAGTACTAGCACTGTATCCTCCAGCGCAGGGCAGACTTAGCTGCTCTTGCCTTATAGAATATCTACATACAACAGAATGCTGAGGTTACATATTATAGACCTGCTAATGTGGACAATACACATTGCAATTAAACCTGATTTAAAACTCACAATCCAAAAGCAATCCCCTTACTGGAGAGATATATGGATGTAAAACATCACAGCCTGAAAAACTTGTAGGAAACATGTATTTGGGAGTAAAGTTATACAAAAGAGACAAATAATGTTTGTGCTATGTAATACTTAGCACTGAAACTCAAGGTCTTTGTTTAAGACTATGGTGATGTAAGCCATAGATAAGCAGCAGTCCCTATTTGTAAGCCCCTAGATGTTGTTTACCTCTTCTAAACTGGAGACGCCTACATTACTCATCACTGTCATGTGTTTTATATCAAACAGTTAGCTGTTCCTCTCTGTGAGAAGAGATCAGCTAGGGTTCTGTTTATTCATAAAGCTCTTCTCCTCATATCTCATATCTTATGTTGTTTATTGACTGGACAGTTGGAATTGACCTGCTATCAGGACTGGCTGCTGCAGGTTCCTTAGGTTAGCACTAACCTGGGAAATGAGATGTTGTACTCACATACATCCACACCTATCAGAGCTAAATTAACACTTTTGGATAGTTTGGAACAACAACCCAGATACATATGAGCTCTATGAGTGAACAAGCAACACTTGTCACCTCCAAATAATTGTCACTGAAACATCAACATTTACTAACACTGTAAAATTTGCTGTGTGGTAAAGAACCTGATTAACTGATTAACATTTTCACTACTACAACACTAAGGCAAAAACGCCACAAACCTCTTGCACAACAAAACACTGCATTCACAACTATGTTATCTCTTCTCAAAATGTAATTTTGCATCAAAATGACACACACAAGCCATCATATGAATACAACAACCAACTACACACTAATGTGCTCTATGGAAAACACTACTATGAATACCTTATCAGTAGGCTTATGCCTTTTGCATTTTCAGTTACACTTATGCACAGTAGCCTGTTGTAAAAAGACTGTTGCAGTAATTTTTATCCACGCAAATATAGTAGCCTAACACACAAATACAGGAACAAAATAGGCTGCATCCTGCCTCCTATTTGGGTCTGGCCACAGCACCTCATTTACATCACAAGCCATGTTCTCCCTGGCCAAATAGTGGGGGAAATAATTACCTGGAGTCACGTAACCAGGCCTGGAAATCCCCCCACAACCTATTTCGCCACGTCTCCTCCTTTGCCTTCTATTGGATTGAGAAACGGTGAATAAGATGGTGGGAGATACAGAACCAGTAATTGTTATTTAGTATAAGGAAAATTGAGCATCATTTCAGGAAATGTGTGTAAGTAGTTGTGAAAACCTATAAAGCCCACTGGTGGTTATATGACCCATCCATTGCTCCAGGCCATCATCACCCAGGGAGAGGGCAGTCATACACCCAAGGGCTCAAAAAATCCTCAGGGCCATCTGTAGTACATTTGGAATTTAATTGTAAATGTTGCCCTCTCACACAAATATGTATGCTATTTCAGCCATCTTCAATCATTGTACACAGTAATTGTCAGCATTTTTTGCCTCATCTGATGGGGTGGGGCTCTCCACATTTTCCCTCTCTACTCATTCTGTGCTCCATCTTGAAATAAAAGTATCCCCTCTACTTCTCTTCTGAGCTCTTATTTCTTATTTATTCATAAATCTTTTCGTTGATAATTTTAGGATCATGGGAACTGAAAACTGGTTGACTCAGGTTACATGGTTGGGTGGACAGCGGTAAGATGACTCAAAAGATGAGAGCAGCGCAGAAGATGGATCAAGTTTAACCACGGTATGTTTGCTCAAGGGCGGATATTTCCTTTCACTGTTGGGGGGGACAATAAACAGAAAAATTTCTCAAGAGCAATTCCTGAAGGGGACACCAAAGGTGCCGCCAAAAGTACTGTTGTATTAAATGTATATAGAGGTCCATTATGAAACATTTCCATAAGCACTTCATTCCTTTCTTATGAAGATTTTATCAAGTTGCCTTTGATATTACTGGGGTCTTTCTACTGAAAAATGATCGGATGTCTGTTTTTCTTTTTTCTGCCATTTTAACTGACCTGGCTGGCTGGCTGGCAGTAGTAGGAGAGAAGCAACACCCATTAACTTAACTAAAGCTAATATATGCCTAATTAGATTTAGTTTAAAAAAAGCAGATCTCTAATGTTTTGCTGTCAATGTGTAAAAGTCCAGAACGCTATGAAGCCTGCCAGAAACTTACTTAATATTTTAACATAGTGTTTGTTGTAATTATGTATTTTTTTATGAATTAAGTCTTCATTTATTTCCAAAATTATAAACAAAATTACATAGTGGCAGCCATTTTACATGCAGTAAGAAAAAAAGAATATACTTAGAACCTAATTACGTAGGGTAAGTTAATCTTAAATATTATATTATAGAAATATCACTGTTACCATCTACCAAAGATAATTTTGGTATGAAAACCCGCATTTTCATTTAACCAAGTATCCTGTATCATAAATACATGTCTGGCATTTGTAACAAACCAAACCGCTTGAAAATCGGTCGAAAATTCAGCGAGTTATGATGATTTTAATTGTGGACAGACCTCCTGCCTCCATACACATACATGCATTAGGAGACGCGGCTCCGTACCAACACGCTGACGCACAAGATTCAACCGCGAGGTAACGGAACAAAATGTAGTCTGGTTACATTGTGAATGTGTTTTATTCTATTGAGTGGTAGAAGTAAAGAAAAATGTCTGACACATCCTTTGTTTTAAGTTAACCTTTGCGAAGCAGCTTCTTACTGGAGGTCAGCCACCACTGACACACTTCCAGAGATCCTCCACACACACTCGTACCGAGGGCTGATGTGTGTGTGGGGGTTCGGGGAGGCAGGTAGGCAGTGGACCAAACCACTGTGAGGCGTATGAGAGGGGGGGGGGGGGGGGGGGGGGCAGTCTTTAGAAACTTAAAAACGCATCGTTTTGTGTCTATAATTAGCACAAGTGCTTTCAATGCATATTATTATATTATTTAAAATTATATAGTTATGTTTACAATGATATATTGAGGGGGACAACTCTCTGTTTTTCCCAGGAAGGGGGGGTCCGGACCCCCCTGTCCCCCCCGTAATTTCCGCCCATGTGTTTGCTGATGTTTTTTGTGCATCAAACAATGGAAAAGGAACGTAAACAGGAAGCACACAGCAAATTTTCCAATGTCTGTAAATCTAACTTTTCAGTGACAGCTGTTTGTAGTTGACAAGTATTGGTGGGAGTGTTGTTTGTTCACTCAGAGCTCATATTACTGTAAATGAAGTGTGTGGATGACCTCAGACCACTGACCACTGACGCGTGTGCCACGCCCCCCCTCACCTCCCCCTCACCCCCCCCTCATCGGAAGACGAAGCGGTCTTTTGCTCTGCTCCGCGTGCTGTCCTCAGGACGTCCTCCATGTCTGCGAAGTTAGATCCGCTAACCTTATGGCACACCAAGCCAGAGTAAGTTAGTAAGGTTAGCGGATGGGGGGCGCTCTCTCACAGCTACAAGTGAGTTTTGCAACACATCTATCGCAAGAAGTGTTGCAAAAGTCAAGGCGCGCAGATTCGTCACTTTGTGATGCAAGAGAGCACATTTGTGAAATTGCAGTGACCGATTCGATCACTGAGTTGTGGTTGTACTGGAAAATTGACTCAAATAAATATGAGTAAATGTTGGATTACAAGTTTGCAGCTGTCATTGTATTCATGTAAATATAAATCTACACATTCGTGAATATTTTTTCTGTGACTTCACATTCATTTTTGTTCTTCAAGTTCTCACATCGTATTTTACAAGTTCTCACATCAAGTCTACAAGCTCTCGCATTTTGCAACATATTTACCTTCATAATTAGATCCTGCATGGTAAAACGGTAGAGGTATTTTGAAAGTGGTGTTTGCATGTATGAAATACTTTGAAGCTTCTTATTTTGTTGATTCAATGTTGTAACGAAATCATGTTGAGATGATGAGATCACCTGTGTCTTTCCACACACCTGTGACAATCAAGTTTCCCTACATATAGAGGAAAAATATTAGTTAGCCTACTATTAGACACTGATGAAGGCCGGAGAGCCGAAAACGTTTTGTTATGAAATAAAATAAGTGCTTAACAAAGTAACTTTTCATCGTGTGCGACCCCATCCTTATCAACTTCAGAAGGTGTAGCGACTAGGCTTACTGGAAACAAAGTAAAGAGTCGCTGAGAGGCTGAGATAGGGCCTTTGCTAATTGTCTGACACGCTACCAAAAAAGATTTGCTGAGATCAAAATATACATTTTATAACTTTTATTAATGAAAAAGGATCAACTTAGTATAACGTGCAGAAAAATATACTCAAAATAATCACAGCGGTCAACAAAAAATACGGCGACCCACTCACCCTCTCTCTCTCTTTCTACCAGCTGCCATGCAGGTAAACAGGTGCTTATATTAACTATACGAATATCACCGCCCACATCCATGTGACCTGATTATATCAATCACCGTGATTGTGCAATAACATATAAATAACCAAAATATAAACCATCACAATAAATCCATTCATGGCTCCTACAGAAGGGTTTGGCAATCTTTACAGCAGAGCCAAAACAAAGTGGACCAACTTTGATCCACTGTGGTTTCCTAAATATATTTTGATAATGACATTGTTATCACATAGCCTAAATAGACAAATAAAAAGATACACTAGCCTACTAGGCTAAACCCCATATTCGGATTCGGCAAACTGTGTTTGCAAACTGTGTTTGCCGAATATGGTAATATTCAGGCTCTCTCTCTCTCTCTCTCTCTCTCTCTCTCTCTCTCTCTCTCTATCTATCTATCTCTCTCTCCCTCTCTGTGTGTGTGTGTGCGCGCGCGCGGGGGGTGTGTGGAAGGAGGAGCACGCAACAGATGCGGTATTGCAAACTTTCTTGAAGTCCTGTCCTGTGCAGATCTGTCTGAAGTGAGAGCAGTTCGCCAACATGAAGGGATACTCCGAGAAATGCAGCAATTTGGAAACCTATTTTGATAAGGGAAAGTGTGTGCAGTGTGATAAAAGATGGATAAAACCAGGTTATTATTATTATTATTATCATTATTATTATTATTATTAGCCTATTGCTGTTGTTGTTTTTGTTGTTGTTGCTGTTATTATTATCGTCATCATCAATAGGAACTGAATTTTCCCCTAACTGTGGCTTTACTGACGACGGCGGACGACGTGAGACACCCTTCAGAAACTGCGCTGCAGGCAAAACTTTTAACAATGGCAGCTTCACGAAGTGTCAAAAATGTACATCTTGTCAAGCTGGGTATCAGACTGTGAGCAACTGTACCGCAACTACTGACAGCCAGTGTCGTCAACAGGAGCCCGGGTAAGAGGATGTCCATTACATGAGACTTACAGGGCTTTTGGAAAATGGCATTGCTGTTCTGGTAGCCTAGACGTTTCCCCACATGATGGGAAACAATTTTACACAGCATACATACCAGGCAATGAATGACATTACAATGGAGGAATATTTTTCACAATTTAGGCCCAAATAGTTCGTGTTTTATCCAATAAAAAGTAAATGATGATTTGGGTTGTCGGAAAAGTGGACACTAGCGCCACCTACAGATGGGAAACATGTCTAATTTTTGGTTTTCTACTCAGAACAACAAACAACGAAGCTTCCAGTGTGACGGTGAGTTTGTTGTTTCTAAAGTTAACGTAGGTCTATTTGAATGTCATCTGTACAGGCAAGCAGTGGTTAAACAAAGAAAGATCCAGTAAATATTAGGAGGAGTGTTTGGCCTGCATTATCTCGTTTTTCTTTCTCTTCACAAGCCAAGTACAACATTCCCGGAGACCATGGTCGGTCTGCATAGTCCATCTATCCACTTTTTAGCGTTTCATTTTTGTTTTTTCATTGTGTAATATTAGGCTACTGTTGAGCATAGGCAAATATTATGTCAAGCCAGTCTTGTTTATTATTCATAATTTCCTAGAAACAGAAACCTATCCCTACTAGTTTTTTTCTTTTAGTTCTTTTTACAGTTATGCGTTCTTATGATCAGTGCCTAATTCTTATGTAATTGAATTGCATTGCCTGAGGTGGTTGAAAGAAAATGTTATGGACAGTCATGTTCATATTATCTATTCAACAAATACATTTTTCATATTTCTAAAAGTCATTGCCTACTGGTACAAGAATATGTCTGTAGCCTACATAAACTTTTCTTCTAGCAATCTCAACCATTGCAACCATATGTGATAGGATTGAATTTCCCGTCTGTAAAGGGATAATCTCCCAACCTTTAAGCGTTTACATGTTGAAATGCTGACCCTGTAAGGGCCCATGAGGGATTTCAGTATCACCATTATGGGTGTGCACATAAATTCTTAAATATATAGGAAATACAATCTTAGCAGCTTTCAGATTCAAATTTATCTTACCCGAATAAACAGATCTAGTCTAGTTTATTCAAATAAACATTCCTAATGTAGACAAACTGTATGGCTTCAGATGCTGTGTTTAACTGCCACATACTGTCAAGTCCTTAGTGGGAGCTTGTCAATCAAATGGGGAATGAGAAACACATACAGTTCAGTTTCTGTTTGGATTGAGAATGGGGCAGGTGGCTGTGCTGGTTCTGGATCAATGAGCTGAAAAGACTTTTTAGCTGTGAAAGTTCAACCATTGCAGCTTATACAGTCAAATAAAACTCCCTATGTTAGTTCATGTTGGTTTTATTTCATTTTCAGACAATACAAGCTTCCGGGTTTATATCCACTGCACTGACTACCTGTAACTTAGAATCTACACCTACTCCATGTAAGTTGCAGTCCACAGTTGCTGACACACCAACAGAACTATCTTTATATGCTAAAACGGAACTTCTTTTTCATTCTTTTGCAGGGGGAGTACCATTCATCATCATAACTTGTACCGTGGTTATCATGGCTGCATTATCTTGCTACTTCATCTACAGGAAGAGGAAAAGAGGTTTGAGTAATAAGCATAAAGGTCAGCACTTTAGGAGACATTATTTGACTGATATATGGGTATTTAGTCTGAAACATCTGTGAATCTAGTTCTACAGTATCTTTTCATTTGCTGCACATCTGGCTTTATGTTGACTTAAAAGCTTTTTCATTTCTACACTTGCTGATGTGACAAAGAAGTGACACCTGTGAACATGTATCATGCTGGATAATGATTTTGACATTCCTATCTTGTGTATGGAGGGCTGGGCGATATGGACAAAATGAATATCATGATAATCATTGGAAATTATTTTGATATTGATGTATAATAATATCTGCTAACATATCCAAAATCACGTTAAATAATCAAATTGATGGTCATCACATTAAGGATAAAACTGTAAAAACATTCAAAAAACATTCCCTGATTTGTGAGATTTTAATTAGTTTTTGCTTTTCTATTATTAATTTAGACAACAGAATTGTGTATCACGATAATTCAATATTATTTCATCACGCTATTTTATTTTCTGAAGAAAAGTTGTGTGCTTGCTTAATGTATTTGTATAGCGCTTTTCTAAATACTCAAAGATGCTTTACATACTAAACGACATACACAAAACACATAACAGACAATATCAATGAATAAGACAGAGAATAAAACATTTAAATAGTGAGAAAGACAAGAAAGTTAAAATTAAAAGACCAGGAGGCCGGAAGAAAGTTAGAGATCAAAAGCAGTTGTAAAAAGTGTGTGTTTTAAGGGATTTTTTTTTAACGTGGAGAGTGAGGAAGAGTCTCTGATGTCCTTTGGGAGAGAGTTCCAGAGGGAGGGAGCGGCAATCGAGAATCACCCCAGGTCCGGTGCTTGGTCCTGATGGGCGGGGACAGGGGGTTGCCGTCAGCAGACCGGAGGCTGCGGGTTGGGGGTGTGTCGGTGAAGGAGCTCGGTCAGATAGGGGGGAGCCAGGTTGTGGAGAGCTTTATAGGTGATGAGGAGGAGTTTGAAATGAATTTGTTGTGGGACACGGAGCCAGTGGAGGTTTTGCAGGACGGGGGTGATGTGGTCCCGGGTGCAGTGAGTGAGTGAGTGACGAGTCACGGAGTTCTGGATGTGTTGAAGTTTTCTGAGGATTTTGGAGGATGTACCATAAACGATGCTGTTGCAATAATCCAGTCTGGGGGTGATGAATGCATGGATGAGTGTTTCCGCTGCTGAGAAGGAGAGGGATGGACGGAGACGGGCAATGTTTTTGAGGTGAAAGAAGACTGTTTTGCTGACATGTTCAAAACACAGGGTTTGGTCAAAGATGATGCCAAGGTTGCGGATGTGAGGGGAAGTGAGCACAGTGGAGCTGTCAGTGGTGAGGGAGATGTGGGTGGATTTGATGAGGGTTGGGGTGATGATTTCAGATTTGTCACAGTTCAGTTTGAGGAAGTTGGTTGAGGAAGACTTTATTTCCATGATGCAGTTGGTCAGGGGTGAGTGAGTGGCAGTGGTGATTGCTTTGGCGGAGATGTGTTGTATTAAAATCTCACGTGTACGTCGGTTTGGATAAAAGCGTCTGCCAAATGGGAAATTGTAATTGTAATTGTAATGTAGAGCTGGGTGTCGTCAGCGTAGAAGTGGAACTGAAGCCCATGACGGCGGATTATGTGGGAAGGATGAAGAGGAGGGGGCCGAGCACTGAGCCTTGGGGAACACCTTGGGAGAGAGGAGCAGTGGAGGATTTGCAGTTGCTGATGCTGATGTTCTGGTGCCTGTCGGAGAGGTAGGATTTAAGCCAGGAGAGGGCAGTGCCGCTGATTTTGAAGGAGGTTTCAAGGCGGGTGAGGAGGATGGAGTGGTTGATGGTGTCAAATGCCGCACTGAGGTCAAGCTGGATGAGAATATTGAGGTAACCGGCATCAGAGGAGAGGAGAAGGACATTGGTGACTTTAAGGAGGACTGTTTCAGTGCTGTGTTTAGATCTAAATCCGGATTGGAATGGTTCATCCCGGTTATTGCAAGATAGGTGGGCTTTGAGTTGTGAAGCAACTGCACCTTCCAGTATTTTAGACAGGAAGGGGAGATTGGAGATAGGTCTGTAATTACTGGGGATCTCTGGGTTGAGCCCAGGTTTTTTAAGGATGGGGGTGACAGCAGCAAGTTTGAGGGCAAGAGGGTTGGAGCCAGTAGTCAGGGGGGAGTTTATCGTTGTGGTGATGAGCGGACATATAGTGGGAAGACAGGCCTTGACAAGACTAGAGGGGATGGAGTCCAGGGTGCAGGTGGCAGTTTTCATTCCCAGCATGAGGTCGGAAAGGTTCGTAGGGGAGTCTGGGGAGAACTGAGACGTGAGCTGCGTTTCATTAGTCATTTAACAAGCCCTCCTTCACTTCCCCTCGGCACTTGGTAATACGTAGCACCATACGTAACGCGACTGGCCACTTGCAGAGCAGGGGGGCAGGGTCCGAGGGGGAGCAGAATATTTGAAACGGAACGCACAAGCAGGCCTAATAATTAATAATACGAATAAATAATAAAAATTACACAGAACAATGAGTAATGCAATATTGCAGATGAGTTAATTTCATAAATATGTCTAAATCCTCTAAATATTGTTTGTTTACTTGCATTTTTATTTATCACCTGTTCGTGCATCCTGGGAAATATGCGCTTGTGAAGTCTACATCGTTGTTGACTCAATTCCTCGGCCCTTGAAGGGTCGATCTCAGGAAGTTCACTTCAGTTATAAGAGTAATGGAACGGCACTTAAGATGGCGACGGGGGTTCCCCCGAGGGGAAGTGTCGAGGGGAAGTCAACAAGGGCCGGTTGAAACGACTAATGATACGCACCGAGGGACTGCCTAGTTAGAGGGGGGAACTTGAGAGAAGGGGGGACAGACGTAGGAGTGGCCAAATTGTTATAGATCTGTCTCTATTTTTGTTGAATGACAGGAAGGAGTTACATTTGTTGACTGTGAAAGATTGGGAAACGTTGTCCATAGGTTTGAGGAGTTTGTTTATTGTGGAAAATAGGACTTTGGGGTTACCAGAACCAGACTGTATGAGTTGAGAGTAGTAGGTGGAGTGGGCGTTGGAGAGGGCATCTTTGTATTGTTGCAGATGATCTTTGTGGGCTTGGGTATGTGACGTTACTGTGAGACCTGGGGCTGTAGCCACAAACATTCTGAGAATCCTCTCAGAGAGCTCTTATCTTAGCCTAAAATTAGCCTAGCTTAGGAGTGATTTAGGAAAGTTCTCAGAGCAACTCTGAGCAAGGAATGGACAAGAACTTTTATCTTAGTGAGGAGATGTGGTCGACCCTGTTGCTAGGTGTGATGCTCTCTTTGGACGCTGTCATTGGTTGATCAAGAAAAATCAACACGCCTCTTTTTGTCATCCAGAATGAACACAAGGAATCACACAAGATAAAACACAATTTACTCGATATTAACGCGTGGTTTGCTTATATCAAAAATAAAATAAAAATAGAGCTCATTGGACAAAATCTTTGAAAACCATACGAACGGTACTTTTTAATACTTGTACGGTCCTCACAGGTTGACGCATTATGCCTTTATTTGGGCGAATGCAGTAATGTAATTATACTTTACTAATTTGATGTTAAGATTTGGTGAAAATGGCTCAAGACTCAGTAGTATTAGTATCATTTATAGACTATATTGGCAAGCCTATATGAATAGGATTTTTAACATGAGTATATTGCAGATGATGCGGACGTGTGTCCCATCAGTGACCAGACAATACAGAGAAAACTCGCTATATCCATAGCTGCTGTTTTGTTGGTGCACGGTGCGCATGTCCAGTGGGAATTAAATAGGTTGCGTCACAATATGAGTCTGTGAAGGAGCTGTGATTGTTTGTGTGATTGTTCTACTATGTGGTTGCATAAACCTAAATTATCACTGCTGCACTGTTTGCCTGTTGCTAAATATCTTAACATTGTGATGACTTTATAACAATAGCATTAATGCGTCTTTTCTGCGTCTTTCAGCCATTTCCTCCTCTCCTTAAGAAACTCCTAAGCTCCTAAAAGTCCTCCTCTCTACTCTTAACAGTTTACTTTTATCTTTACTACGATTTAGTCTTACTTTTAAGGGAAATTCTTAGAAAACGTCATCACTCTCAGAGTTTTCTTAGAATTTCACCACTAGTAGTAGGAAGCTTTGTGGATACGGCCCCTGTGTTTTCTTGCGGAGTCTTTCGAGTTGACGTCCACGGGTTTTCATCTGACGAAGTTCGGGAGTGTAGGAGCGTGTTTTGGTTTTGAGGGGAGACAGCTGGTCACGGCAGGAGGAGAGTGTGTGGTTGTAGTAGATGATGAGGTCAGTGGGGGTAGAAGACGATACAGTAGGCTAAATGTAATTGTTTAAATTGCTTGTGAATAAGTAAATAATACAGGCAAATACAATTATAGAATGATGTGTTAATTTAATTTCATCACTGTGCAATAATTTAATTTGATAGTGTTTTAATACTTCAATATTTTATTTAATTGCATTTTATTTAATGTAACATTTACTTTTATTGATTTTATTTGATGCAACATTTAATCTAGTATTTTATTCAATCCAGCATTTCATTTGATAGCTATTTAATCGATTCAGTGTTTAATTTATTATTTTTGTTATTTCCACCCCTCATATCTCTCTCCCTCTCATGGGGTCTAACACAGATCAATTCAAAACTTGGAGGGACACTGAAAAATTGTCACCCATCAATGAAGAGTTTGCTGTCTTTAGGCAACCTGAGAGCAAGGACCTGGAGGACATCCTGAGTGAGTTCAAATGACACCAAGTGTACAATGAACAGCCCAACTTTTGAGTCAGCGTTTGATTTCAGCTTTATCAGTATTTATGAATAAAACATGCCATGTGTCCTACGCCATTGTTAAAACCCCCAATCAAGATATGAGTGTTATCGATAATGGCTAGGTATGAGCTTTATACATAGCCTTGTTCATACTTGAAAAGCTCTGTCAAAATCTGTCAACTTTAGAGTAGAATACTTGCTTGCTCCCTGTGCTTTGGTTTATCTTTTGACTATTATCCTGTTCAAAGCAGTCTACTTTTCATTCTTAACCATACATTTCTTTAACTATCTTGATTCTCTCCTGTCCTATATTTTCATGCACTGCACTGGCACCCCTTACTCTTCTGATGGCTGTCAACCAGGCCGGTCCTCACCGCACAACACTCTCTACTTACCCTGAAGCTCCTCCTTTCCAATATTTTGCTTCTGTATGCTGTGGGATTTTGAACTGGGTTGCTCCAAGGCACATTACATGATCCATAGTCACAGAGGCAGCAGGGTGGCGTAGTGACCAGGGACTCAACTGGAGGACCTACAGTAGGTGCAAGCACCCAAGTTGGAAGGCATCCATCCTGCTGAAGTGCCTTTGAGCAAGTCACAAAATCTCAATTTGTGTCACGGGCGCTGTTCTGTAGCTGACTTTATGGAGGGGCAACTGAAAAGAAAATTTCCCTCTGGGCTTCAATAAAGTATTAGTACCACATTTTTATTACAATTTAACACCCCAACCATCTCTTTCTAAGGTCCAAAAGTCCAGTCAGCACCTTTGCAGACAGTGCTGGACAACCTGGATGTTTTGGATGAGCTGGTGATCCTGCTGGATCCAGAGGGCCATGGTGTGAAGAACACTAGACACCTGGCATCTCACTGCTCCTTCTCCTCCAGCTGGATCACGTACACCTACTCCATGAAGGACAGCAAGAGCCCGCTGAAAACCGTGCTGGAGGGGGTCTGCACCAAGCACCCTGACTGGACAGTAGGCCACCTGGCCAAAATGCTCCAAGAAATGGGACGCAATGACGCCATTGCAATTCTCACCAAACTCACGTTGAAAGGGTGGTGTAGCATCCCTTAAGGGGGTATGCAGTTACCAATTCATTATCAAAAGCTTCTTGCTTACTGTAATAGCTTCTGGCTAATGCTTACTGCTTCATATTACTACTTACAGTATTCCATTTTATACAACAGATTGATAATGTAAAATAAATTAGTGGATGATGAAAATTTCACAAATTTATTTTCATATGTGTTCTCTCACCATTTATAACTTGTCATTTAACCTATTCATTTGTTATAACCATTAAACTCATTTGGCTTTATTTGATGTCATACAAGAGTGATTTGATTTGTTCAAACATCTTAACATCTTTATTAAGCAAATAACATTATAAATAAAAAAGTGCATAGAAAATTAAACAGGTTTAGAAATATGTATACAACTATTTACAAACTCAGGGTTTATTTGTACATGGTAACAAAGACGTATATTTAAAGTTCACACATATTTTCTCATTTTTATGTCTTTTACACTTTTTATACTTTAAAATAACCCTACTATATATATGTATATATAACATACAGCTTTCTGAACAGATTCTGGGAGAGATGGTCATGGTAACTTCAGGTTTTGACTAGTGCTTTGCATCCTTCATTGCACACACACATGCGCTCACACTCACACACATCCACACACGCCAGCTCTGCAGGACATTAAAACCAAGCTACTCTTAAATTATCATCCTTTTTTTTTTGCATTAGTATTCCCAAACATCTGTCTAAACAACTGAGGTAGAATCCTTGCAAGGAGTTGGGAGTGACTCTGCTCTCGTTTTCAGCTAGATGATTGACACAAGTTAATCTGGGCTCCATCCCAGTGATTGGACATGCAGGAAGGTAAGGAGACTAACCTCTGGACAACACTTGATTCCTACTGGAAATTTGTTCTAAAGAGGTTGTTGGAGAAAACAAAAAAGAAAAAGAAAAAATCAAATGAAGAGCGTGGGCTTGGGAGGGCAAACAGTGCTCACTTTACTCCTGTGGCTGATTCTAAGACCATCAGTACTCTGTCCATGAAATCTACCATAACCAAAACATAACATAAAAAACAAATCATTTAAAAAGACCTGCTTTAGAATAATTTCTCTCATAAAGGCTTAAATGCGTCACACAACTGTCCCGAAAGAAGATTCAAGTAAAATAGTGAAAAAAAGGACATCAATTGTAAACAAAAACAGGAAACAAATGGGGAAGATCTCCCAATACGCTAGACCGCCACCATTTATACAAAGCACAAACAACTTTTACCATTCCAAAATTTGAATAGAAACATGAATAAATATAACTATTGATTTTAACAGTGTGTGGATTCAATTATCCTCATGAATGACAGCATTGAACATCGACTAAGAACAATATTAAACATTATTTTAAGGTGCTGAGTGCATTCTTTCCAGCTCGATTACAGACTGAAAAAGTAGTTCTCTTGTGAGAAATGCTGCAATAGCGACATTTAGACCTTCTGCACCATGTTCTCAGGACAAGAAGTCTGGTTGGTGGAGCTGAATGCACACACTCAGTGGCGATGCTTTTTAACAGTGCTCTCCCTGATATGAGTTGACTGCAGGGGAAGTTTCAGAGAATAAGCAGAATTTGTATGTTGTTGGTTGATTACACGTGCAACTACTACGGCAGCAAAAACTTATTGCAATAGGTAATCAGCATTTGCCATGAGAGTAATAAAATATATATTTAAAAAATAAAAAAAACTGATATATTCACCTCAACTCTTCACTCTTGGCTTGGGTAGTGTTTGCTACATACACTGTACATCAACAAAAAAAGTTAAAGACAAGTTTCTGTCTGTCTTTAAATATGACACTATTTGTTACTGATTGAAACCGTTACAATGAGATAACTATCCATTTCAATGCGAGACGGGAGACAAAGTGAAATTAGCAGACCTACAAGAGACACTTTAAGACACTTTCTAGCCACGTGACTTGCAAGTACTGCTTGAGTGCATCCATTAAATGTACATGGTCTCAGCAGGGTAAATTAACGGTAAATGACTTTTGATTTGCTGGACATCTTAGTCAAGCATAAAAGATTAAAGACCCTTTCAAATCTTAGCACCACGGTTGTCTTATTATTAAGGAAAAAAATATGTCTAAAAAGAAATATCCACCAAGTGAGAAATGTTAAATATAAGATAAAATACACAAATGATGAATCAGGTTAGGGTGGGCATATGGCTCAAGAATTGAGTTCACCACCATACGGGAAGGAGCTATATGATCCCATCACTGGAAGATGGAGCCATCATGATTACAAGTGTACTATAGACAGACATACCCTCCCCCCACCCCAAAATATGAATAAAACATATAAGGAATCTCTCAAAGCCTAGCTATAGGTTTTAGCAATGATTGAAACAGATAAGGCTTGATGTGTGTAAAGAAAACGTTGGTGCCATAAATATAGAACCAGGAAACCCCCAACTTTTGAATATCCTGTTCTCATGAACACCCACACCGCAATGGTAGCTACTTCCTCCATAATATTTGTCATCTAGTGATCCTGCTCAGCCAGCTCTATATTTAAACTGTTCACTAGCAGGTGTATCTAGGCTATAGGCCATTGTGAACAAAAAGCAGGCAAGAAACTTAACAGTTCTATTTTCTGTGCAGGTTCTTCTCCGTTTCTTATTTTCCAATCCATGCCTTCTCCATCTATCACTTCTGACCTACCAAAAGTTATTGGCCAACTCCTCTCCCAGTCTCATAGTGGCTAATTCCCCTGCTGTGCGGACTGCACTGCCACCCCAAGCCCAATCCAGTGACACCTTAATTTAAGGCTTAACTAGTAAACAGGATCCCCTTCTTTTCATACAAGGGATCTCTCAGTTGAGGAAGCGCCGACATCGCCGAGCCCCACAGTTACAGCCGAGTTTGTTGCTGGCGTCTTCAATGGGAAACTTGTAGTCATAGGTGAGTTCCTCTCCCCTATAGATCTTCCTAAGGGCAAAGATGACGATATGCTTCTGGCCTTCTACATTGATGACTCGTGAGTAGCAGTTAGGCTCACAGGAGTGGTTGATGAATCGTGCTGCATTGCCATGCATGGTTGCATCCACCACGTCAAAGTCATCAATGCGGAACATGTAACAGCCAATACCCTACAAAAGCAATAAAAAAAACATTGTGGCATGAATACATCCTCTGACTTTTGTCGAAAAATTAAACATTTTTGATAACTGAGTGATATTAGAAGGAAACAGTATGATCAAAGTCAAGGATAACTTTGGCAGAAACCTGAGAAGGCAGTAAACTACACTTTGCATAACTCTTAGGAATGGGAGGAGAGATGGATGACCAACCTTGCCATCGTAGTACTTTTCCCTCTTGTCCGTGAGCACTGAGCGAATGACAATGCCTGCATATTCAATAACCATTTCCCCTGCTTCAATATTCCTCTTGCAGAACAGCCCACGCCCATGGATAGCAGACCTAGAACAGGGAAATGAAAAGGTGAGAACTACACGGCAACTATCTGGGGTGCCAAGATCTTGTCTAATGGCTAAAGCCCCTGTGTCTGGGAGTACATACAGTATATCCCAGCTGCTTCAGGAAATCCAAAAATCCCCCAAAATTCCAGTGACACATCTGCTGTTTCACGTTTATTATGAGCCTCTCAGCCATCCTTAGGTTTCCAGTTTTTCCATTATGATCATAACACTTGTGAAGAGTGGACTGCCCACTCTACACCACAATAAGGAGTCAAATTCTTTAAGACAAAATGTAATTGCATCCCATACTCTTATATATTGTATATTGTTGTGTAGTATCAAGAAGAATAACAGCCAATCTATGGGGATTTTAAAAGTAAAAACAGTAAATACTATAACCTGGGATGATTTTTACTTTAACCACGGAAACTGAAAGCATATTTTTTTCATGAAGCAGATTTTCAAGAGATTGTGAGGTTTCATTCTCTCACCAATAATGACCGTTTGCTGTAAAATTATAATCTAAATGGCAGAGTTTTGGTGTGTTGTTTTTTTATTCAGATGAAGCTGCAAATGTAGTTCTGTGCTGACCTGTACACGCCTACAGCCTCCTTGGATGTCCTTTCTAGATGTCTGAAGCGCATGGCCATGGGCAGCTCCAAGCTAGTAGCCCGTCTAAAGGAAGAAAGCAGAGATGATTTCACCAAAAAAAAAAAAGAAGAAAAACAACCAGGAAGAATCATTTTGCCATTTTGTAAACACAAAATGGCCAAACCAAATAGATGAAATAAATACTAAACAGAAAACAAATATTTGGGTAAAAAGCCATGTTTGCAGTCTGTGGACAGCAATTGGCTCTTTAACTTAAAAGGTTATCATGCCGGTGACAATGCCAAAATACTGAATAAATCTCATCACTACAAATTCTGAGGAAAACAAATGTTCAAGAAAGGGAAACTTCGTCCTTTAAAACTCATAACTGAAAAGCACCTTTGAAACAGTGTTAGATATAGACTACATGTTTTGTTTTGACTCATGCAAATCTCCAACGAAATGAGTGAAGCCTGACCTTGTGGACTTGAGAAGGACCTCATCTTCCTCATCATCATAAGGCCCTATGTCAGGCAGCTGTCTGTGCTGAGAAGCCAGGAAGTTAAAGATGTCAAAGGTAGACTTTCTGTAAAGAAAGGGAAAAGGATATGAAGTCTGGATGGGCATGGATCAATCAATCTTCTAATTAAAAAAAGACAAAGACAAGTTCAAGACATTTAGCTTGAGCGTTGATACCACTGTTTTTTATATAATTTGTACCATGATAAACTGAATTGTTTGACTTTGCCAATTTCTCTCCTATTGAATTCTTGCCCAATTTGACCGAAGACTACAAAAAAAATGTCTGACTATGTTATAATATAGTGGTTCTCAACCTGGGGGTCAGGACCTTCCAAAGGGTCGCAAGATAATTTGGGGGGTAGTGAGATGATTTATGGGACAGAAAAAAACATTTCTACTATACAAGTTAATCATCATGTCTATTTTTTCAGATTTTTCTCTAATTTTTGCTTATTTCTTGTGAAATACTGATTAGTTTTCTTCCAATGATTAATCAAACGAAATAACTTTAAGAGGGACAATCATTAGCGGGTCACAAGCCAAAAAAGTTGAGAACCACTGTTACAATGGATGGTGAGAAAAGGGCAGCATGGAAGCAAAAGTTCTTAAGAAACAAGACATTACGTAGGCAGTGAAACCAGACCACTATCTGTTGTTTAATCTTTCAAATGGTTTCAAAATACCATGCCATGCAATCTAAAAAAAATGTTGAGTCACACAATCCATCTGGCTTGCAGCTTCAGTCCAGGAAATTAAATTTATCATCAACCAGCCTCATTGGTAAGTGGTTTCCACAATTCACTACCAGCCACTATCAGTATTTTACCAGCCAAATGTATTTTTTAGGAAAAAGGACCTCTGAACAAAGGCTGGTTACCTGCCCAAGTGGCTGGTTGAGCAGTCAAACTTACCAAAATTCTAAATCTTCCAACAATTTGCCAGTGACTAGTCTTAGTTTCCCCTGCTGCTTACATTTGAATTCTGACCTGTTTCTATATTGACTCACTTTCAGTATACGATGCATTTATGAAAGACAATTTTACTTTAATAAAGGCCAAAGTGGCATACAGACCTAAGGTAGAGCTCAGAGCGGGCACAGCCACTGGGATTGACAGGCAGGTCCTCCTCCTGGGTGAACTGTTTAAAGAAACGGAAGCTATGGCGTTGACAGCGGCGGGCCCCTTGGAGCTGCTCCACCAAGAACACCACTGCATCATGAACCAGACCCAGCATACGGGCACCAGTCATTCCAAGGAAAGTCAGCTGTCTCAGCCTAGCAATTGCCCGGGCCTCCTGCACCCCGTCTATCACTGCTCTCCAAGCCACTGAAGGGGAAGTTGAGAATCAAGCATTGCAAAGTGAATGTAATTAACATAACTGACAAGAAAAGTACCACCTGTCAGGAAACTCGGTTTACAATTTCACGTAAAAGTTGTGGAATTTGGGGGCTTTTGAGGGACAGATTTATTGTTCAGTGTCTGGTTAGTGATTTTAGACAGCCCCTCTTTTATTAATGGCCTTACCCTCGATGCTGTCTGCCTCTACACTGAAACCATCATCACTGGTTATCTGGAATCGTAGGTGCGGCTGATCTCTGTTAGCGGGGCACTCCTCATCCTCGTCAGACGGCAGCGGTTCATCATCTGATGTAGAAGCAGCGCCTAACAAGAAGACAAGAACAATGGTTTATATATATATTCTTTATTCTTGCAGCCATGTTTTTTTGCAAAGTTACAAAGACACAAAAGTAACATCCATTAGTTAGTGGCATACCCTACTAAGTGGCAGACATTGTTGAACTTAGTTGGATTTGTAACGTACAGGAGACCTGCACTCTGCTAAAATAACATTCACAGAGAAAGTCTCAGGCAAATTCTTTTCACGGAATGTATTTAACCATGCTCACTGGTGCAAAAAAAAAGTGCAGAAGTGCAAAGGTGCAGAGACAAACGTTCCGATATTACATCATCAGTGTCAGACAAGCATGTTGTTTGCCTGCGTGTCAGGATCAGACACTGATGATGGTGTGATATTGAAACATTTGTCCCTACACCTTTGCACTTCTGCGCTTTTTTTTGCCACCAAGCATGGTTAAATAAATTCCACCAAAAGAATTTGCCTCAGACTTTCTCTGTGAACCTATTTTTCTCTGTCTCTTAAACATTATGTCTTCAGTTTCTATTTTTGGGAGTTAACGCACCTGCTAATAAGTATTGTAAAGACTGAATCCAAGAGTGCAACAGTTATTCTAACTTTTTCGTTTGAACTTAGTTGGAAACATTATACTCTTAGTGATGCAGTGAAGCAGTTAAAATGAGGAATACCTGAGTACTTCTTCCAGTCAGTCAGGGTGCTGTGTCCCACTGCTTCCCAAGCATGTTGTTTGCCCATCTCCCCCCGAGACATCGACAGACAGTCCCAAGACTCTGACCTGTGTGAGACAACAGTGACTAAACTGCAATTGACAAGACAATGGCAGTATAACATAAGCAAAGCAACACAAAAACTGTCAAGGCTGGCTAAACACAAAACAAAATATACATTTCATGTGATATGTTTGTTTCTTGTCTTGTTACTTTAGGCCCACTGACATTTGAATTTGCTTCATGAGACAAAAAGACGTTCCATTTGTCATGCAAATCTGTGCTGTCAATGCTAGCATAGGCCTACTGTGTTACCTTTGTAAAAGCCCCCACTGGAAAAATTTATGTTTATTGGTCTAATAATTCCAGGAAGGTGACATTCATGGGTGTTGAGAGAGCAAGTTAAATATGAAGGCCAAATGGAAAATCAACATACCAGACTGCTGTATGATAAGCTGCACACATGCGACTCATATCTCTACTTTTGTAAATTATATTTTAATACGTTTATTGGCTAAAAGTTGTTGTATATTGTTTGTATTGTATTGTATTGTGGCATCTAAAAGTTAAAGCTACACTAAGCGATTTTCCGACCACTAGAGGGTGACAGAAACCGCAACACATTTGTAAACACACACGGCAAAACTGCTGAGGCTACAGAAGCCCCTTAGGACAAACCGTGCATAAAGGCTAACGGCTAAATTAAACGTACCTACGGAGAAATGTCGCCTGTTACCAGTCTCGCTTTGCCAGTTTTTTCTGAAGAGGTAGGCAGCAAGTTTACTACTTGAAAACGTTTACTCGCTCGCTTCATTGATTCCACCATTATTTTTTTCAGGGATGGGAGGGGGTGAGCGCCGCTTTCAAACAGAGAGGGAGGAGACGAGCTAGTTTTTTTTTAAAAAAGGAAAAGCTTCGATTTCGACCGACTTTGACAACAAGCTTTAGAAAAGAGGTGAAATCAACAATACAGCTGGCCCGCATGTGTGGCTATTTGTTTAGCCTACATCATTACGTCTCACGGGAATCTCCACATAGCACACGTTAGTTTCAGGATTGGTTATAGGGTCTGAAATCGCGTATTGCAGGTTTAAACAAAGAGTGAGAATGCCACATCTTGGGTATCATGAAAAAATCTATTTCCCTATTTGTAACGCTCGGATTATGCTGTTTTAAGTAATTTTTTACGGGCTCTTTTTTGTAACTCTAAAGAAACGGTCTTACTCCAGATGTTTTGGAGAAAGAAGAAACGAAGCTGCTTCAGCTACTTGCTATATGTTATAGTGATATACAAACTTCATCTGTGTTTCGACTGCCATGAGGGTGAGTAGATAGGACAAAATTTTCATTTTTAGTTGAACTATTCCTTTAATGCAGAGTTTTTGTACCCTGCCTGCCCTCTAGTGGACTATCAGGTGTACTGCCTAAAACTCATACACGAGTCACAGAATACGAATATTGCATGTTTTGTCCTTTAGTTTAAGTAATTACTGAAAAAAAACACCAAAAGAAGACGAAGGAGAACTCTGGTAGGTAGTTCTATAGCCTTATATACGTACTATACTATACGTACTACTATATATATATTCTACAAGCTAAAGGACTTTAATTTTATGCACACATATAGGCCCTAATTACAAATATACACTATCAAACACCCTTCATTTTAAAATTGTGTGCAATTTTTTATATCAAAATTTAATTGGGCACACAATGAGGCAACATGGATAGTTGTAAATATCCACTACCATAGTGAGGCTTGACACAGCCAGCGATGCATTTCATTTATCACTTTTATTATTAGAAACATCAAGGGTATTTACTATTCCTTAAATGGCACAAAAAAACAAGTAGTGTTGGATTCTTTTTTCTAAATGATTATATCATCAGTGAGTACTCGGTTACTCATTCACACGGGCTCACCCCTAATCCGAACTGTATAATGTTTGTTATAAAGAAATGTTACTCAGAATTTTTTTTTTAGCGGAAGCAGTGGGGTCCTTCAAATTTACAAGGATAGTTGTCAAACAGGTGGGTTAAAACCAAATAGATATGAGTAAATACTTACCCTGAACTGTCGGAGCCGCTGAGATGCTCCTCCTTCAACTTGTCCAGGTTCAACACTCCTTTCACTGTTGGAGTCTTGATGCGAACTCCTGAAGCTCTGTTGGAGATGCTTGGAAAGTTAGGTCTGTGATGCTCCTCATCATCACTGGGGAGCTCTGGTTCTAGGAAGTCAACTTTGGACTTCTTTGTGACAATGCGGTCTGAAAGCGAGGACACCCTCTTCATGCGGACATGGGTGCGAGGGCGGGCTGTAGGAGTTGGTGATGGGGATGGTGGTGACGCTGGAGGCTCGGATTCGATTAGCAGGCCAGGAGGCAAGACCAGGGTGGAAGGGCTAAGTGTTTTAAGCCCACTCCACTTGGGGGTGTAGTTACTGGCCATTGCTTGGTTGATAATAGCTTGGGCACTTTCAGCAGGAGTCATGGGAGGACTCTCGGTCCTCGGAGTAGGAAGCCCTAAAGCCTTGGCTGACTTGGATTTTCTGGATGCAGTGGGTTCCTTCTTCTTCTTTGGTTTCTTCATCTCTGGAATAGCATCATCTGTTGATGTTTTTGCATTTTTTCTTGGCTTCTTGACATTAACTGACGCCATTGCTCCATTGCTATTGTGAGTGAGCAGCTGTGTAATAGTGGTTGGATTCTGCACAACAGGCGTTACCGCCTGAGGAACTGCTGTTGCCAAGTTGGCCCCAGGAGCTGGAGCTGTCATGTTACCAGCTGCGGCCAGTGTGGCTGACAGAGCATTGCTTTGCAAAAGGCTGGCTATCTGAGTGACACAGTTATAAGAGGAGGAATTGGGAGTGGGCAGCTGGAAAGTGTTGCTTTCTGGGTTCTTCACAAAGATCTGGCCAAGGCGGTTCACCAATAGGACATGTGGTGTAGGATCTACGTTTGGGCCTCCCACCTCCTTCACAGTAAGGATGGCATGACCGGGTAAAGCCTGGGGTACCATTGGCTGTTGGGGTTCTAAAGCTGGCCTGGGTGTAGCAAAGTTGATGGAGATTGTGTGACCAGATGAAGCTTCCTTCTGCAAAGATGAGGAGCTGTATCCATTTAACATCACAGGGCCCGAGGTGGTCTGGATTGATGACGGAACAGATGGACCCTGTGTTGACAGTCCAGTAGGAGCAGATAATATTGAGGGGGATGAGGAAACAATGGTAATTGCTGTAGAACCTAATGGCTGTGTTTGTGTGGAGTACATAGGTACAGAGACAGCTCCATAAGTTCCTACCGGGTGACAGGTGCTGGATGTAGCTGACAACATTGGATCATTCTGAGAGGCTACATTCAATGGCGTTTGTGTCATGTCCCCAACTGGACTGAGGGTAGTAATTTTAGTACAAAAAGACTCCATAGGTGGCAAAGTTGAGTCTTGTGAGGATGTGACTGGCTGAAGTGTAATACTTGTCAGAGGGGGCTGGTTGAAACCTGGCAATGAGGGATTCATCTGCAAAGGGTCCACAAGAACTTGAGAAGGGTTATGCAGGTCTGTGGACATTAGAGACGAGGGCTGAAGAAGATCCAACAGGGAGCCCTGATTACTGTCAGCAGAATCTGCCAATGAGGGTTCCTTTGTATTAGCTGTTAAGTGGTTCATGTACACAGTAGACCCCTCAGTGGATGATACAAAGTGGCTGCTGTCATGCTCAGAGAAGAGAGGTTTAGGGACTTCAGACTGTTGGGCCTCAATGGGTGGGCCTTCTAGCAGAGGAACCAACTCAGTTAAACGGGTGCTGGGAGAGGGGGGATCACACCTTTCCAGGACAAGAGGTGTCCCAGAGGCCAATTCTAAACTGGAACCCTGGAATAACTCTTCTGCATATGAGGTTTCAGGCACCTTTGTATTGATCAAGTTAAGCTGAGCTTCTTGAACGGGAGCAGCAAGCGCAGTCTCCTGGAGGCACATCTGTCCTTCTAAAGGAGTTACAGAGCTTTGCTGTTGAGAAGCTGTGGAAATTTGCGGAGGGACAAAGCTCATATCAGCCTCATTTGATTGAGTGGTGTCATGGGCTGTAGGTGGATCTTGGAGTAAACTATCCATATGGGTTTGGCTGGCAGCTGAAACGGCAACTGATGAAGCCGCTGTGAGCTTGTCAGTGGACGATGCTTTAGGGATGGGACTCTGCACATCAACATTTCGCTTGTGGCTTGTAGTTTCTGATTCAGGGAGCTTATTATTAAGGTTTTTGGCCGGTATCTGAGCTTGACTAGAACCCTCAACTTTCTGAGTATCTTCGTTGGTAGCTATACTGGCATCACTCTCTGTACCATCATCTACACCATCCAGCTGAGTAATAGGCCGGGAGGAAGGGGAGGATGGAGACTTGGAATGATCTCTTGAGCCAGGACAGCTGACTATTGTCCGGGAAAAGTCAAAATAGTGCTCCATGTCATCATCAGAGGATGTGTTCTCCAAGTCATCCCTGGCCGAGGCTGCAGACCGCGGCAGGGAGGCAACAAGAGTCTTCCTCTTGTGTACCTCTCGTGCTCTTCCCCAAAATTCCTCCTGGTCATCACCCTCCACCACTATCTGCCCCCCACAGTTCATTGCCACTCCTTCATTTAGGAGTGTCTCTTCAATCTCCAGCTCCCTCTTCAGCTCAGAGCCCAGAGCCATGTCAGGGTCCTTGTGGAATGACCCATAGGGGAATTCTTGGTCCTTCTGTTGGCCTGAGTCCCTTAGGGGTGATGTACCATTTGTTGTAGAAACATCTTCAGGCTCTGGTGAAGCCAAGAAGTTGTGTGGCACCTCCACAGAGTCTGATTGGCTCAGGTCAAATGCTAATCGGGGTCTGGGTGAATGTTGTATAGTTGAAGAGAAAGACAGGCTTGAAGAGGGAAAGCTTCCCACACTCTCTTGCCATGGAGGATGAGGAAACAGGGTTGAGGTAGAATGGGTCATTGTATTTCCAGGGCATCGGACAGAAGAAGCACTTCTACCTCCAACTGGGCGGGGTGATGGAGAGGTTAGTAGGTTGTCAGTAGCACCAAGTGGGAAGAGTGGGGAAGTGGGCAGGGAGGATTTTCCAGCACGGAGGGTGATCGGTCCAGTGAGAGGGCCCAGGGGAGGTGGGGGTATGTGACTGCGGAGACCTGTTGTCTGTGAGTGTGGGCTGTGGCGACGAGGCCTTCGAGTCTCCTCCAGATCACTTATGGTTAATATGTGGTGGGGTTTTGACTGAATTACTCCTAAAAGAAGAAAACAGAGTTGATCAACATTGTGTGCTCTTGACTGAATAGACAACCAACGTATCTTTTGCTAGAGAATTCCAACCTTTTTTCTAAAAAGGAATACAATCATTAATTAATAATTTACCTGGTGATGGCAAAGGCCGGGACATTCCTCCAGCTGGCCTCCTGGTTTGGGGATAACTGGGAATCTTTGGCTTTGCTCCATGATCAGGTTTGGGGGGTGGACCTGGGTGGTTGAACGTTACCTCAGTTGGGGTTTGGGATTCTGCTATGTCATTCTCTTGGGCTTCAGATTCTGACAGAAAAGTAAGTTTGTAAAAGTATCAGTATCTGTAACCTTAATTTTACTGTGTTCACTCAATGCTGTCACAATTCCTAATGTTGCAATTGCATTTCCTAAGCAGCAAGACACTCACCAGGTGGGGGACAGGGGCTGTGAGCAATGGTGTGATTGTCTCCTTGGTCAGGCATCTCCTCAACAGGCTTCTCAGGGACAAGGGGTCGAACCTCCCGGACTGTGCATGTATATTTGCACCGGCGCAATGGGTTAACTGTACTCCAATACCACCGAGAACACCTCAAGAGGGAAAGACAAAATTTGAACTGTACTTCTCATTCAACATACCCAATACATGTTTTTTGTGGTAAAACTTGAAATGGTAAAATGCAACTTACTGAAAACCCACAGGAAACAGTTTTCCTTTGCCAGCTGAAAGCTCTGTGAGCACACCTAGCTTGTCAATCTGCAAGGAGCCTGTATAAGAGGGTCAAAATGAGATTGTGAACTATAAGCCAATTATCAGTCTAATAGAAGTTAATGTCAGTAAATGCTAAGTAGTGACGTAGGCAACAAACTAAACTAACAGCACTTACCAATCATCACATTGATGGATTCTGGCTCAAGTCCAGTCAAGAACTTTCTGCGGAGACTGATCCCCTCAAAATCCACATACACCCTCCGGTTTACCTCAAATCCTTGACCGCTTATCATCTATAGAACAAAGGAACAGACAGGAGTGATAACATTGATCAGGATCAAAAGTCAAACTTCTTAAATGTGTCAACATCCAGTAACAGGTTTGGCAGAACAGTATTTACCCTGCCACTGATGAGGTGTCTGTGTTTGTAGCAATAGACCTTCTTATCATCCTGGAACACACACTGGCGGGAGCGGGCACACATAAAGTGATAGTTGCTTTGACAAGAAGTGAGGCAGCAACCCACTGTGGCACCTGTTTGGTTGCAACGTTCACATCGCTGAAGGGAGAGGGGATAAATTATAATATTTAAGTAAAGACAGAACTAAAGGGAACCCATGAATTCAGCCATAAGGACATCACGTGTAGTTTGCCAATAAGAAAATGCATATTCATAATACAATTATAGATTATAGATGACTGAATGATGATAAAACTGGCAGTTAAGTTCATTTATAATGTGAACTAACAACTGACCATCAAGCGGCCCCTTGTGACAGCACTGTGTACATGTAGCAGAGAGCCATTGTCCTCTTCAAACACCTCAGCTGACCACAAACAGCAGTTGACATGGGCCCACTCATTCTGGCCCAGGTATAGCAATCTGCCTGCTTCCTATGGGGGAGACACAAAGGGCGAAACGTTGAGACCAAGCATAGTATGTATTTACGGGCAGTTTACTACCTCCACATTGGTTATTTACAATGGGCATTGCCCAGACCCTTGTTCATTTTAATGTTCAATGCTGTTACTTACATTAGGTTTGAGGTCTCCATATTTTTGGCACAAAGAGCACTGCCTCTCATCATCCTTGGACCATCCAGTGTCCAGATCAGCTTTTGAAAGCCGACCCCTTTTCCCTATGTGAATATATAAAAGCAAGGCCTTAATACAATAATAGGCTACAAGATAAAAGGCAACTGAACCAAAACAATCACCAGTAGCCCAATTTATTTACTTCTCTCGTCATTTTACTGCATTACCTTTGAATTTGAGTCTGACAGCCTTGCTGGTCTTGAAGTGGTTCCTACTAGTTGGTTCGCCAGACATTGGGGAGGCCACCTCTTCTTCCTTTACGTCTAAGCTTTGCACATTGTCCTCCTGCAGAACCCCTAGTGGAGCCCTGGACTGCTGCTCCTCCCTCTCCCGCCACTGGGCATAAAAATGCTCAGTTGTAGGAGGGTGAACAGCTTGGGATAGCATCCCCCTGTGACAGAACGTGAGCAGGTCAGTACTTTTTCATGAAGAAAGCCAATATCATTTCTTTTGAAAAATACAGCAGTGCTTATGCCTTTCGTACATATGTAGTCTGGACAGTAAAGCCGCTTTTCGACCGCATGGTTGACCGCAACTCAACTCGACTCTACTCGCCTTTTTTGGTTTTCCATTGGGCTGGTACCTGGTACTTTTTTTGGTAGCACCTCCGTCGAGGTTCCAAGCGAGCTGAGGCGATACCAAAAGGTGACGTGAAAACACTGCAGACTACTGATTGGTCAGAGAGAATCGTCATCATTGCGCGAACAAATGCTAACGTTAGCTACCGGGTTAGTTTACCCTCTTGCGTCGCCTTTGTAGGATTTCCCAAACTCTCCTGTTTTTTTCAGCAGTCTTTTGTCTTGCTGCATTCAGCCTCTTCTGAAATAAAATCTGTCTTCTTGCTGTGACTAACAGCCACATACCGAGAATCAAGAACACCATCCCTTCGATATCCTCTATTATTGCTGTGTGTGTCGCGTTGAAGATGACGTCACGGCAGTTTCATGCGGTGTCGCTATGACGACCAGTTGTGGGGGGGGGGCACATTGAGGGGGTACTATCTGCAGTGGAAAACCAAGTGGTACTACCAAAAGCGAGTAGAGTCGAGTCGATTTGAGCCGGTACTATGCGGTGGAAAAGCACCATAAGACACACGTATGACATGGTATGCAATATGTGATGCATCATTATGCTGCATGTCAGTTTTCACATTGTATCTTTAAATCATGCTGAAGATCAAACACGAAAGCGCGTAGTAGCATATTTTGTTTTTTTTGTTCTCCTCAGGATTGGTTCATTTTACCCTCACTTATGTCGCACAAAAGCCCAACAGATGTTATAATAACAGATAGATGCATGACAAGAGTAGATTAAGGTATTTTACATGCGAGTTAATTCAGACCCCTTTCCCCCAAACCCTGATGAACACAAACTGAATACAAACACACAAGCTTCATTCACACTAGTTCAAGCCTGTGAATCTGTAAAATTACTGGGGCAAAATATAATACCATTGAGGTCTATTTGTGCACACACAGTTTAGCTGAACATACTGCTGCACCATGTAAAAACACAGTATGATACATTTTTAGTACTCAATTATTCATGCTTCACAGGTGCCAAAAGTTATAAAATAGAAGTGTATCAGGTAGTACAAATGAACATAAAAGGCTTACAAAATACATGCAGCTATGTAACAGTTTCAAGCTTGTAAGATCTTTCTCAGGCAGGCTGTGTTTTGTGTGTCAGATATTCTGTTACTAAATATTTTTGAAAAGATATGTTAAGTTTACATTTCATTTAATAAGTAATTCTCAGTTATCAGTGATTTACTGTGGCATCGATGTGGTGTTGATATCGAGGTACCAAAGCTGGTATCAGTATCGAAGTCAAAATTTTGATATTGAAACAACCCTACTGCCTGGTAAAACAACAGAAGTCAGTTTCCTCTCTCAGTATCAAGCAAACAACTTGCCTAACATGAACAAGATCTATACCTATATGCCATAACGGGTGAAATATCTAACACCCATTTCTCCAATTTTTTTCTAACCTACAGTCTTCAACACAACATAAACCGAAACAGAAAAAAAATGCATGCAGATACACTGGAGGCCATTACTCACATGGGCAAGTCTTTGGTGCAAGGGTCCCACACTTTTGGGTCTTGGCTGTTGAACCAATTGAATACTTCTTCCAGAAGCTGAAAAATCAATGATGAATTCTTAGACAGCTGCATTCTACCCTTGTTACATGGAGTCCCTTCCAAGTTTCTCACAGACTCCCATCCACCACAAGCCCTGCCTCCCCCGTATGAAAATGTGCCATAACTGCCAAAGTTGACAACAGGGTGTGTGCAAATTCTATCCAGTCAAATTAAATTATTTTTTTTAAGACCATTTTAATGCCAGGTACTTTTTAAGCCATTTTTATGGCCAGGACCATATAAGACCATTCTCGCAATGGAAAAGAACGTGACAATGAAACTAACTGTAGACCTAGCAGAATACAGGTCTGATTTCTCACAAAGAAAAACAGCGCACCATGAAACCATAACATTTTGAGGACATCTAAAACTGAATTTAAGACGTAAATTGTTTTATTTAACTATATTCAAGACCTTTTAAGGCCTCAAGATTCAGATTATATGATTTAAGACAATGTAAGACTTTGTAAGGACCTGCAGGCACCTTGTACAAATAAGAACTCTGTACAATGAAATTAAATGAATCTTAATAATGTGGTATGTAATAAACATGAGGCAGGCAATCTAATATTTAGCACTAGTACGTCTTTCACATCATGGTTCCAATATTTCAGTCCTGAGTAGTTGTTGATAGTTATGTTTCTGCTCGTAGATAAATTATGCCTATGGAAACACAGGTATAAAAGAAAAAAGTAATGTTTCCTTGTTTGTTACACTGTACAACTTAACATTAAGTGGTGCTCAAAGAAAAGGCTTCTGTTGATCTCGTGTCCTGAGTTAGTACCTTCAAGTAGTAAGAGCGTGCCAGGGCAGTTGGTCTCTCCTCCTCTGGAAGATTCTCCTCCTGCTCAAGTCTCTTCCGCACCACTTGAACCACATCCTCATGGAATGTTTTCTATAAAGACAAATGGCAATTTTCAATTTTCAATACCCCATTGGGTTATATGTCCTACAAACCAGAATGCCAAAACTAGGTATTGAAGTCAAGTGCTACAAGCACACCGACATATGGAAGAACATTTATTCTTATGCCTGTACAGCATATCTAATTTCTTAGTGGAATCAATTTTTTTCAAAGTCCATACAGCCACATGAAATTACAATCACATTTGTTTTAGCACTGACTGAATAGTGTTTAAGAAACAGCGACAACTGCCCCCGTTCAGATATTAGATGACAAGTTGTGGACTGACCAACGTAGTGTAAAGGCCTTTGTCAAACTTCTTGCCCACAGCTCGGAGGTCACAGGCCGGCTGGCCTTCTATTCCACTGTCAGGGTCAACCAAGTTTTCACACTGCAGTACAAAGATATATTTAATACATTTGCAATTATAACAGTAGTACAACATAGGTTACATAAGGACAAGTAAGAGTAACATGTTCTAGTAACTGTGCTCAAGGTCTAATGATATGGCACAATTCAAGAAGTGATCCAATCAATGGATGTATCGTTAAAACAATATTTCTACAGTGACGTTCTGTAGGCATATTCTACACCATGTGACAAACTTATTTTCTAATTGCTGCCATAATTAAATATTTGAACCAAATTTCACAAAAACGAGGCAGAGTCTCCTACCTGTGAGCAGGAAACAAGGTGCTGGGTGAGTGTAGAGGAAAGCAAGCAAGCCAGCACCTTCTCCACCCCTGCCCTGAGCTCAATATAGAGGAGCTCTCTCCAGGCACTGGGCTGGGTCAGACTGCACGGCCGACACGAGTACACCACACTCTCTGGCAAGCTGGATAGTATCTCATACAGGTCATCTGAAATGATTTTACAGGAGAGAGGGCTTAGTGAACTGTAGAGTGGGAAATGGCACATGACTCAGCACTAGTTATGTCATGTGCTGGAACACTTTTGTAAGTACTTAGTTTAGTGCAGTATGTTTGTACAATTTGGAGTACTTTAGGTTTTAGAGATTTTCATCAAGTATCTACATCGTAATATTGTGTACTTAAAATAGTTCTCCATAGGTTAATACACCGGAATAAGTAAAGTGTTACCAGAACTTCCAACCTCAAAAAAATTACCTGTTAGATCCTCACACTTGGCATGCACCCAGTGGTTACAGGTGCCACACTGCATCATCTGACTGTCATAATCATTGTCCTCATAGCATTTGAAGCAGATTGGACAGTAGTTACCTTATGAGAGAGAGATAAAGGGAAAGAGCCAGTAAGAGAAAATCAGCCTCAACATAGACCTGTAATGTTAGATAGTCCAGGAGCCAACGAATCACAGAATGAAACCCAAATGCACTGTCATGGTAAGTACTCTCCTCACCCTGGTCATAGAGGTTTGAACAGTCTGGACAGAGTCCTTTATCGTGGTTCCAGTCAGTGTCCCAACTCTTCCCTGGTGTGACTCCACAACTTTTACACCGGATGCATGTCATACACACCTGCATGGAAACCATCATAGCAGCACCACCAATCAATGTATTGCAAACTCAACATGTCTAAAGTGAACTTCTACACCGTCGTGTTTTGATAAATTTGAACCTACCCAGGCCTTCCTCTTCTTGTTCTGTTTGGGATAGTTGGGTCCCAAACAGGAAGCATGATAACAGTTCTGGCAGCGCTCACACTCCAACAAAGGCTGAGGGAGAGATGAAATACGTAGCTTATTGACTGAACAACATTATTACTGAGAAGCGGGATAGTGTAAAATAATAAATAAAAAAATCAGTGTGTACCTTTGAGTGCTTGTTTTTCCTGCCACACACATGGCAAAACTTGCAGCGGCGACAGCACCAGTTTTCCTTGTTCTCCTCAGAGGGGCGCTCCGCTGGCTCAAGGCAAAACTGGTGGAAGGGTTCACAGCATACTTGGCAATACAGCATCTGCGAAAAGGGTTCCCAATAAGCATGCCGTTATCATTTAAAATTGGGTTCAAAATCAACCTTAGCTTTACAGGCTGCTATGAGACAGCTCCAAAAAAGTAAGTAAAAGCTCCTCCCACTGTATCCTGTAGGTTTAGATTTGTCCCTACTGTTTCTACCGGAAGAGCTAGAGAGGCTAGAGGTACACAATCATAAGAGATTTTTATTTGCCATTCGGACATGGGTTATGTTCTACACACTTAACGTCTAATTTGCACAATATCATAACAATCAAAATGTTATAAACGTGAATTGTCATGTTTGGCATATTGGGCCTGGTTTAGAACAGTTTTTTTTTTCTGCGAAAATGTGTTCTTTTAACAGCTGGGCTAGTTACTGTACGTTTTGTAGCTGACATGTTGATCAAAGTTTCACGTTTACGTATATTCATGGATGAAAGGAGTTGGAGGGGGGGGCTAACACTAGTGTACACAGGGGAATTAACTTTTGTTTAGTGCAATGTTTTGTTACATTTCTTTGATTTATTTTTTGTAAGAGATTTTGACTTATAGCAGCCTAGTTATGCCCATTTTTTGCAATACTGGTACACTGCTCTCCTTTCTTATTGTGGAAAATATGACGAGAGGGGATAATATTACTGCATTTGGGAATCTTTTTGTGCTTTTTTTCCATCTGCACTGCCTTAGTCCTTAGCCTTGGGTCAGATTTCATTCCGCAACGCAATTATAAAAGACCTTACTATTCACAAGAGTAAAAAGGATTTAAGGTGGTGGGAAAGGCAAAAACAACAGACAAACTATCTCAGGTGTCACAGGGCTAAGTTACCTCATGTTGTCCTTTACTGGCACAGAGAAGGCAGACACAAGGCGGTATGAGGGGCACAGAGGTCAGTATACTTAGGCCACCCATATTCCAGACATTCTCCAGAGTACAGTCCTCCTGCAAACAAGACACCATGTGCACAGCACAAACAACAGCTGAGAAAAGACTGCTCACACGAGTTATCATAACATTTTGCCTGCTGACCAATACCTACTAAACAAACAGGTCCCATTTACTTCAATAGTTTTGGAGAACATCGAGATGGAACTGTGGGTGTGACTATGTGGCTGGTGGTCATACAAACATCAATGGAGTTTCAATGGAGGAGAGTACATAGTGATAGAATTTTCAGTTTTGGGTGAACTGTTCCTTTAAGCTAAGGTCAAGTCCAAGATTTTTATACAGGTAAATAATTTGTACTCAGATTAAGATCAAGAGAGTGTCACTGAAAAGATCAGTTAAGGACACAGAGCCCAGGTACCACTACAACAGTCATATTGTTTTTAGAATCAAGAAATAAACACTGACCTCTAGTGGACAAAACATGACGATGTTATGTTAAGTGATGCATTAACAATACCCACAATTTTCCATGTTTGATATTTGGAATTATGGCCATATGAGATTAATATACATTCTGTAGAACAAATAATATTGTAAGAAAAACTGATTACCATATCTTTGTTACACAGTATGTTGAATAAAATGTGGTGGATAGGTTTAATCAAAACAGCGTACAGTACCAATATTTACATTTTTAGAAAAGGTGGCACCATGTAGGAATTTAACCCCTAAGCCTGACAGTGTCATTTCCAAGTTGTACCCACTGAACTTCGTGGGACAAGAACTTGATATTACAATATAGTAACAATGTAATGTAAATAGTGTCCAACCTTGAAGTCTACTCTGATCTTGTGAGTAGGTTCAGAAGACTCTGTGTCTCTCTCCTCAAACCCATGAGCCAAGGCAGCCAGGACACTGGGAGGAGTCTGCTCCAAAGGACCCTGAGAGAAAGAGAGACCCATGACTTGAATGTAGGCAGCAATAAACCCCCTTTAGTCTGGTTCACGCTTCATGCAGAAACAAACGTGGTGGAGTGCAAAGGGTCAAAAAGATGTAATTATGGCCGAAAACAACTGGGCACGCTAGCTGCATTTGAGAATCACAACGCAGACAGCACCAGTTATGCAGATGCAACTCAGTCGAGGATTGGCTGAACACAGCAGAACTGGAACCACTTGCCGATTCCAGCGCAGGATTTTTTTCCTGTTGGTGTGATTTGGATGGCTGAATTTTCCTATAGCGAAATTGGGAGCCCACTCCTGAAAAAGACAGCATGGCCCGGATTTTGCAAAAAAGGCACATGAAAGACTGAGACCGTCTCTCAGCCACACCTCGCTTTAGTCTCTGCCTGCGTGTCCTGCAGTCTATAAAACGTCACTCCCTTGCCAAGTAAAATGATAGGGCTTTATACAAAATTGTCAACATTTATATGTTTTTCAACTCACTGTGTTCTGTTTTATACAGCCAGCCACTGCAGTCATCTATAGTAATTACTGCTATACTGACCAGCAGCTGAGTGATCCATTTGGGATTCCAGCCAGAAACACCTCCAACACTTCCAGACAGGACAGGACATAATTTTTCTGCTTTCACCCAGACACTGCGACTCGCTGCCTTGATGACAATTGCCACAAACACACGTTGGATAGGCTGAACCGAGGCCTTGCCACTATTCAGAGTCATAATTACTCACCTTCTCAGTTTTACGCCGCCCAGGAGGAACACGGTGTGAGCTGGACCTTCGATGCCTGACTTCCTCATCTGAAATGTCTCCCAGGAATCCATCCAGTGACACAAAGTCTTTGGAGGGGAAAAAAGCAGGGATCATCATCATCATCATCATCATCATCATCATCATCATCACAAGACTAAGCACTTGGCTGATTGGGTCTTATATTTTTTAAACCAAGCCCAATATGAACTCCCACAAAAACAAAAGTTTTCAGAGATGTGTGAAAAACAAAAAACATACATAAATAGATGATTATTTTCTCAAGTAGTAAGGTTAAGAATATGAGACTAGGTAAACTGGCATTGTTGATGTCATTATGTTAATAAATCTAAATAAATAAATCTACCCACATTTGAGATTTATCAAAGGAATAGCAGTTACAGAAGTGTCTCCTCTTGTGTCTGCAAGACTGATAAATGAAGTGTCTCATCTACTCTTCAGCCATGTTCCTGAGTATTAATCTACCTTGACTGAAACGCGGTCCAGGGCCCCTTCTTCTGGCTGGGGAGGCTGAGCTTGAGACAGCTTTGACGTCTAGATCCGAGTCGTAGTCCACCAGGTCAAAGTAGACGCGGGGTTTCACAACACGCTTTGGCTGTTTCCTTACAGACGGACTCTGACTGTCACCCTGGAGACCAGATGGTGACTCCGCAGCACCCTCGTTCCCTTCCTCATTACTTGAATGGCCCCCACTGAGAGAAGACCGCCTACGCTTAGAGGGACCTTAAAGGAAAAAGGAGCAATGTAGCTGACACACTGAATGTTAAGCCAATATTATGGTAATATGAAGGTTACATATGTGAGGAATCACCTTTAGGGACTGTTCTGCCACTTAGGCGGCGCGCTTTCCTCTCTTCAATCTGATCACATCTCTTATACCTTCAGATTAAAAAAGGAAAGTAGAATTCATTTTCATTTTGGAGAAAACACATACATAAATCTAAAATCGGTATTGCGCCTGGCCCATCTACAATTAATGTGCTAAATATAGATTCTTGTTAAATTAACCAAACCAGACAATCAAAAGTGAACTTACACACAACACTGGCGTTTTGTATTGGGACCACCAAACTTGGGTTTGTCAAGGCAGTTCATGCACTTGCCACAATCGTCCTCATGGTTGCAGCCTTTGCACACTCCACACCTCCGAGACCGGTACCCAAATGGCCCGAGTCCCTTCCTTTTCACAAAACCAGTTGGCTTCTTGACCTTGGTGACCTTTTGATCCGACAGCCCAGGACTGTCTGACTCTGAGGGAGACCCAATGTCTGCAACATCAACAGATAACCAAGAAGAGAGGGAAATGAATACCAGCTAAATGCTGCTAAATTTTGGCTATGGCTAGTAAGCTTGTCTCCTCTACCGGTTACTTTAGCAGCTCATCAATCATCATCTTTTAGGATCATGTGTCATTTTGGCGTGGAGCCTAACTTATTCACGGGTGGCCATAGTAACACTAACATTGTTAGTTGGTGATACCAGCACATAATTTGGTGGCACTAATATTTTGGCTTCACACACAGTAATAAAAATGTTGTCTATTGAAATATGTTGCCCCTAGGAATTGATGTTGTTGTGCCTAAAATGTATCATTGTGCTGTATCAATTGGATAAACGTTAATAAAAATGCTACAGTAGATAATAAAGTAGGCAATATTTGACAGTTCTATTCATATCCTCTTTATACCAGATTTTGGTTTGTCGTTCATCATTCAAGTGAATTCTCATTTGTTTTTATCCAAAAGGTCAATCCCAGACAAACAAATCAAAGAGTTGGTCTTCCTTATGACAGACTGGAAAAAACGTATTTCACAGACAACCAAGTAAAATCACACCAACTAATGATGGGCTAAATCTCTGCAATAGTGTGATTAATAGGGAAGCAGGGTAGCAATAGGCCAACTGTAAATTTGAGTCACATCTCAGCAACATGGGTATCATAGAGAACTCCCACTTTCCCAGGCGCATTTACTACTTTAGGTCACTAATGTGCATCAACTGGTAATTACAATATGCCCTTGAATACAGCACTTGAATGCAGCATTTGATTCAGGTAATGTTTCTCCGCAAATCCCAAAGCAAACTCTCCATATCACCTCTGGCTGATTCTGAGACTTTTCAAATCTTTTCCCAAGTTTAGCTCATGGCCCAGAGAGATTATTATTGACCCAAAATAGATTATTATTTTCCCCCGAAAGCCGCCTACTTTGCGTTTATTGCTTTTGGCTACTGTTCGAACACTGACAAAGTGGAACGCGTTTAATTCAATCATTTTCTGCTTTGGGTTGTGTAGGTTAATACATCGGCTTTCTGTAATTTTAACTAGGGTTAGTCAATACTAATCTGAATGCATGACCTGGCCAAATTGCATTAATCAGTTTCCAAAGAACTTGAATACCTAACGACAGAAACCAGTGAGTGTCAGGCAAGGGAGTGGCAGCAGTTCTGAGCAGAGCCCGACCAGCTCTGCCTTTCTATGGACTAGCCTTTATCAGAAATTAGCTATAGGCTATTCTTCGATAGCCTTAGAATACACAATTCATTACTTTTGTGTTTTTAGGGAAAGGATCAAAAGTCAGTGGCACTATTGGAAAAAAATAGTTGCAAATGGGATTGGTCAAACTGGAGGCCTGGGAAGTTGACAATGAATTCAGGGATCTATCAGCCACTCGATCCAGTGGATGAAAACAAATACTTTCCTACCCTGTATCCAAGTCACAAGAACTTTTATAGGCATATTTCTATAGACAGAATGCAGTGGACAAGATTGCTATTCAGCTCGCATCTACCTTTAGTAATGGCTGAGGGGGAAATTCCAGTTCTTTCATGCAACGGCAGGGCGCTAAGTCTGGGGATGTCATCTGGTACTACGGCACGAGGCTGCCCCAGCACCACCGCTGCAGCGCGGCACACATGCTTTATACGTGGGCCCCCTGCTCTACGGAACTCCTGGCACAGGGGGGAGAGATGCTGCGGCTGAAAGAGAGAATTCAGAATATAGATAAAACTAATTTATGGTTGTTTCATAATATGAAACAAAAAAAAATATAAAAATAAAACTATAATATAGATAAAAAGGACTGAGGTATTGATTTGAAGAAGTTGGAATTAACAAGGGCCTCAATTCGATTCAAATAATAATGAATTAATAATTTAATATTAGCACCTTTCAGTGCATTACATTTGATAGGCTTCAATTTTTATAAATTTTGCAACTTTTGACTACGGCAAAACAGCAAATATACAATCATTACACATTTGTAAACACAACTACTATGGTTTTTCTTTTTTAAGAATGTGGAAAACATGATTAATATAATCATTTTCAAAGAATTAAAGGCTTCAAATAAATGCCATAACATATTAGTAAAACCAGGAGAGACAGAACCAGGATTTTTAGTTGATTTGCCCTCAGCCCTATTGATTTGTACTCTTACTTGTCCTTGAGGCGGTTCTGTCTTGAGTGGGACATTGGAATCAAGCTGCACCTTCTGTTTCCTCCTCTGTCTCTTAGAGGTCACATCTCTAGACCTGGTGCCAGGCGGGCCAGATAAAAGCTAAAGGATTTATGGACAAAACAAGGCATCACTATGAGCTTCAGCAAAATAGCAAAGCACACTGCAATATTCAAAACAATCGTGTTTATCAAATTTTGCCAGTATGACAGACAAGCTTATTCAATTAATAATAAACATGAAAGACTATAATGACTGAGTGACTGAGCATGGCCTTACCCCAGATGACTTGAGCTGTTTCTGCTGGTCAATTTTAATGAGCTGGACCTTGGCTTTCTTGAGGAGGTTGAACATTCTTTTATTTGCACCAGTGAGGCGTACTCTCTGTGAGGCTCCCTTCTCCACAGACTCAGGATGGTCACCTTCAACACTTGCGCCCCTCTCATGTCCTGACTGCAGCTTTCCTGTTAGATGTCAAGTTTATTTATATGGCCCTTTATCACAAGCACGTCTCAAAGGGCTTTACATACCATAGCATATACATGTCATATACCATAGTACACATATACATGCCATATACTTCTTTAAACACATTCACGCTCACATTCATGCCTTTGGCCAATTTAGAGTCCCCAATTCACCTGACCTGCATGTCTTTGGACTGTGGGAGGAAACTGTAGCACCCAGAGGAAAGCCACGCAAACATGGGGAGAACATGCAAACTCCACACAGAAAGGACCAGAGGCTGAGATTCAAACCCAGGACTTTCTTGCTGTGAGGCGACAGTGCTAATCACCGTACCGTCCATATTAAATAATAGAAAGTAATACATGCATGCCAATTTCATGTTCCATTTTATGTTCTTGCCATCAAGTTTGTGTAAATAATGCATGTACATACTGTGCTGGCTACAACATTAAATAACATGGTGATTCTGAATTATTTTGCTTACCTGAGAGTAATTTGGTAGCCTTTGTCTTCTCTTTCCCTGTTAAGTCCTCCTCTTCACCATATTGAAATGCAAGGAACTTGGAGTTCATAGTCCTGACACACACAGAAACTTTTCTCACCACTCCAGGGGTATCAAGGTCTTCTATCTTGAGCTTGGATTTGCCCTTCTCTGTGTTTGTATTCCGTTGCCTAAGGCTAATGCTCATAACCTCATCATCAAGCCCTTCTGCTAAATCAATGGGAGGCTGAATAGGTTTACTAACACTATCCATCTCTGTTGTCTTCCTGCTTCTGGGAAGTCCCGAGTGCAACTTCTTCAACCTTTCGTAAATCTTGAGGTGAGCCGTTTGTTTATTAAACTTGGAGGACTTTCTCTTTTTGTGAGCAATCTGGAGGTCAGTAGATGGGTCTGAGGGCATATCGAATGGTTTAGATAAAAATATATTCTCATACTTGTTCTCTGGAGTTTTGTCCAGTGTGTATACCTCTTCGCTAGACTCTCCTGGAACATGCCACTTGAAACTGGGGTTCCTCAGAAGAGACCTCCTCTTTTCAATTTTCCCACATTTTTTCTTGGAGAATAGGCTGTCAGTCATATCAGTGTTGTCATCTAGTTCCTGAGTTGAAAACAGATTGACATCCAATTGACCGTCACTCAATACATCCTCATCATCGCCTGGCAGGACAGGGGATATTGCTCTGCCAGCGCCATCATCTCGTCTCTTTCCTGGGCGTATTTGCAAGCCCAGTTGTAGACCCTTCTTTGGGGAGTTTCTTCGAGGCAAAACGGACATGCCAGCATCATCCATAAACCTTTGCGGGGTCTTGATCACGCGTGAGGACCTGGCACTTACAACAGGCATGATGAAGTGTTTGATGTTTTTGACAAACTTGGATTTACCAGGCTGGGCATCTAGCACGTCTCCTTGTGCTTCATCAACTAATGTGTCTGTTTCTTCCTGCTTCAAACACTCTTTGTCAAGCCCTATTCCTACCAGCTTAGATATGGTTTTAGATTGTGCTCTTGGTCTTTTAGAGGCAATGAATTGAAGGCCTGTCTTTCTTCTTTTGTACTTTTTATGTACTCCAATAAGTTTAGAGCTCTGGGCCGGTGTGGATGCTGCCACTGGGGTGGAAATTTCATTGTCCTCCTCAACACTTCGAGTCTTCTGACTTGCAGGTAATTTAGTTGAAGCAAACTTCCCATCTCTGGTCCTGTGCCTTTGTTTCTGTCGCTGTCCAATCAAACTTTTCCGCCTCTTTTTTCCATGTTTGAATCTCCTTTGTAAGCATGATTTTTTCTGATCACTTGCTTGATGTTCTGATACCAAAGACTCTTGACTATCTATTAACTGAATGTCTGTTTCCTCTTTAACCACTGGTTGAACGTCCTCCTCTCCCACTGATACAGTGTCCTCTTTTGCCTCTGGTTGGGTGCAATCTTTTGCTTCTGTCCGAATTACTTCTTTTACCACGGGCTGAGTGTCCTCATTTACCACAGATTGTGTGTCAGTAGGTTCAGCTGCAGCCAACTCTGTGTTCAGAGTAGATTCAGGAAAGACAACAGACTTCTTCCTTTGAACAGACCTCTTTTTCATTGAACGATTAGTTCTCAATCTTTTAGGTTTGGAAGGCACAGGCAATGGTTTGGCCTCTTTTGTCTGTGGTTCTACCTCACTCTTCTGCTTCTGTTGAGGAACTTTAGCAGGCACCAGTGAGGAATCGTCAGAAATCTGGGAGGAATCTTTATCAGGAACTTGAGAGGAGTTTGTATTGGTTATCTGTGAGGTGTCTTCAGCCAAAACCTGACAGGAGTCTTCAGGAAGAACATGTGGGGTGGTATCTTCAGTCAATACCTGAGGAGAATCTTCAATGTGCACCTGTGCAGTATCTTCAGCCTCTGGACTTTTTCTAAGCCTCCGTTTTTGCGTCGTCAATGGCTTATGACTATCACACTTTGTTTGTGGTATAGCAGGGTTGGATGCTCTTCTCCTTAGTCTCGTTGTTGGCATGACCTGTGTATCTACACTAGATGTTTTATCCTCAGAAACTCCACTTAAATCTTTAATGACATCCTCTTTCTTTTCAGGCGTAGGACTAACTTGCTGAATTAAAAACGATGGCTTTGAGCTTTTATGTTTACCAGGTGAGGAGACCTTTTTTATCTGAAGAGGTGGAACTTTCCCACAATCCGTTTTAGTGGTTTCTTGTGGGTGGGGTTCCGTTACATGTTCCACTTCAACTTCCACCTGTAAAGTGGACTTGTCCTCAAATGGCGTGTCAGTCTTGTTTTGGGAACACTTCTCATTATTATCAGTGTTGTAAATCTCTTGTGGGGCTGAACTATCTATTCTTGATTTTTTATCTATCCCTGCTTTTTTATCTATCCCCTCCAAACACTTAATGACACTGGTGTCAGAAAGAGTGGATTGATCCACTTCACTTATGCTCCTCTCTGTTACTTTGACAGTGTTTTCTGCAGCGTTTGTTTGGCTTCCTCCCTTCACTAATGTTAAAGTCCACACAAATTTACTCCGCTTTTTCTTTCGAGAAGAATTCTTCCCACTAGATTGAGCATCGTATTTTGGGTTTCTGATCCGAATCAACTTTAAACCTGGGATCCTTGTGTCCTCACTTTTCAAAGGCAAGCTGTCACTGGATTCAACAGCTAGTTTATCAGGCTCTATGGATAATGGATTATGGATTTCTGGCACTGTAACATCCTTATTCAACCTCCTGCTTTGCCTACGTCTATCATTTCTTGTCAGTGGTTTGGCCTCCTCTATTCTTGAAACTTCTAACGTCGACTCTGCCGGACTGACTTCATTTGGACTCTGATTTTCTGGTTCAGTTGCAAGATCTGAGACTCTTTTAGAGAGTGGGTTAGTGACTCTACTGCTCCTACGGATCATCAGTTGATTAACTTCAGAATCTTGCTCTGTCACTATGTCTTTTTGCTTTAACTTCTTTATATTTGTTTTTGGCTCTATATTCCCACTCTCCTGCACAATGTCAACTTGGCCTGCTGATTTTTTCTCCTTTGATTTTTGGTCATCAACCTCAACTTTGTCGCTAGTCTGCCAGCCAGGTTCTGTTGTCTTTGAGGCAGATCTTCCACGCCTTCTTGCAGGTACAGCTCCCCCTCCTTTATCCTCTGTGTCATGTCCATCATCATGTGGTTCAGTTTTTAATTTGACATGAGCACTTGAAATCTGGTCACCTTGAATTTCCTTAGCTTTAGGCTGATCCTGAAATCCTTTTATCTTCAACTTCTTCAGAGATTTTTTATGAGCCTCCTTTACCTTTTTCACTTTCTTTTTGGCCACCAACTTAATAGTAATCCTTGGTGCTGTTGAAGAGGCTCCGCTTTTAGTGGACTGTCTCTCCATAGTGTTTTTTCCTTTTGAACCCTTCCTGCCATCCTTTGCAGGCTCTGCTTCGGGAGATAAACTGTGAAAATCTGACATGGATTTTACATCTTTTTCAGGATCGGGAGCGGTAAGAGCTGTCTCCACTGTTGCAGTCTCGAGTGGTAGCTTCTCGCTTTGTCGTTTAGATTTTGCGTTGACAGGATCACCTACAAAACACAACACATCACAGAAATAACATTATAAAATCCCCGACTCCTCCTCTGAATGCAGAACTAGGATGGAAGTACCTCTTTGCAATATGTTTCGTGCTTAGTACAAACTCGTGAGTTGTTCATAAATTACATCTAATATGATGTGTGCAGTAAATTTTTACCTTTGGAAGGATGTTGCCGGGACCGTAAAGGTCCTTTGTAGCCTTTTCTCTCAGCTACAAATCCTCTGAAATCATCTCCCTAGAAAACAACAACAGGTAATAAACACATGAAGCAACTGAACACCCCCTGTGCTGGAGGCTACTATTCCTTTACCAAAGATAATGTTTAATCTATAGCATTCATGTCAAATTCTAGAGTGAAAAATAAAATATGTCTACTCTGCAGACTAAGCAGATATTCAAAGTAACCAGACCTCACCTACGACTCATCAAAAATGAAATAACTTTTTAATTTCTCAGCATGTTCATAGTGAGGGATGGATTCAGTTCAAGCATAATCACTATCCTATCAATACATTCAGCAAAACAGTAGGCTACATGTTTGTCTTATCATATTGGACAAATGGCTAGGTGTAACATAAAACAGGTTATTTTATTGCAATATCAATGACAGACCATGCACAATTATTTCCATTCTCTCCTCATTCAAACAAAATCTTCTAGTTCATCCCGTCTGATTTACATGAAATAAAACGTCAATACAGCCCACAGCTAGGAACAGGAAGGTAAATGCATTTAGCTAGTTAAGGTAACTCTTCCTGAACTTTTCGTTATGTAGCTAAATGTTATCAAGATTATTCACTAGATCATGCAAGCGCAAGTCTCTAAAACCTTTTGTGAATCATTAATGCAGTTAGGCTTTATACCCATACTACCTACAATATCAGCAAGTAAAGGTGAGTCTGGACAATTCCCTCCAATTATGTTATAGTTCATTGTGCTTGCAGATACCACCTGGAAGCCTATTCTAGCTACATTCCGGTGAATACAGATTAGACATTAACGACTCTGTATATTTGTAGGGAGCTATTAACTCTAACAACAGACAGTGCTAATAGCTTTGGCACACTTGTGCACCACAATTTAAACCTGTCGTGCTAGGTAACATTAGCTAGCAGTTAGCCCTTCCCCCTCCTCCCGAATCAATTTAAACTCACTTCTGTCTGAAGACAAGCCAGCGTTAGCTAGCTAAACTCAAAACTTTAGTTAGCTAGAGTGCTGACGTCGCATTAATGTTAAACCTACAAGTAGTATTCATAACGTGAAAGATAGGTGTGTTCAATGTTATAGTCTAGCTATGCAAATAGCACTTCGCGCATCTGAGCAGCATATAAAAGCAGAACAGTTAGCGTTAGCCGCTGCACAGGATACAGAGTCGCTAGCCTTCCCCTTCTTTGTGTTCGCTACCATTAGCTGCTACTCTAGCTCATGATAACCAACGGGCCATGGATGAAATAATTACGATCCCTGTTTACAAATTGGCGTCCTTGCTGACTGTCTGAATTTAAGCACCATCTATTAATGTTAGTGTATTGTATTACTATAAAGCTTCAAACGAGCAATTGCGGAAATAACGTTACTTTATTTGTTCTCCTAATGTGTTGAATGCATGTGTTTCTTGCGATCGTTCATTAAATGCGATGATTTGAAATGGAACAGCCAAAGCTGTCCTGTGCTAACCTTAGTTAGCATATAATGTTAGCCTATCAGGCTTGACGCTGAAGTTAACGTTAGCTTAGCGAGCGATGTTGACATTTCTCCATGGCACTAACGAGTCACAATATTATGGACAGCACTCACTCAGACACATTTCTCTGGCACACAAAATGTAAGAAAATGAAATAAAGATACTAACTCCTGAGTCGGTTTGGGACCTCACCTCTTCACTCCCACTTGAGCTGTATCCAGCCTGGCCAAGGCTCTTGTGGTTCGCCTCTATCCCAAGTAAGCGCAAGTGAGACTGGTCTTCGTTTAACGAAAGAACCAGGTTTGTGGGCCTTGGGCCTCCGTTGGTCACATCATCAGCTTCTGCCCCTGATCGCCCGAGTTGCCACCGCTTCTCAGAGCGCAAACGACTGCGAGACGACCAAGGCCGACCGGGGAAACGACCCCTGGCCGTAGCGGTACCACCTTGGCCTCCTACGGCAGCCGCGGTTGCTGATCCGCATCCCGCTGCCGCCATCATTGCTTCAACAACAACACACACCGATAGCTAGCAGTTCGAGGAGAGACAAGAGGGAAGGCGCGAGATGGGAGGGGGAACCGCAATGCTTCACGGGAAAGTGAGTTTTTCCATTGTAGTTTAAAAACATGGGATTTGTATTATTTTTATCGCAATTCAGTTCGCTTAAAAAACGATTCAGAGAATAAACAAACATAGAATGCATATTGCAAACTTTTGCATCAGGAGCAAAACACGCTAACTGTATAGAAGAGAAAAAATATAGAAAACATATTTTGAAATACAAAAAGGTATTTATTTATTTCCAGAAATAGATGACTGTTTCAATATGTGAAACGAAACACAGAAAGCACAAAGTAATCCATATATTTTTTTATTTTTTACTGATTTTATTTATTAAGAAAAATATTTATGGGGGAGTGCAATTTTTATTCCAACATAAATTGCTTATATGATTATTTCAAGTAGCTAATACATGTGTAATAGAAACTACATCAATCTGGAAAAGTGATCTTGCTGTTTATTCTTACAGATGGACATCTAAATCACAGTTTTCCAATTGGTGAGTCAACCAGTTCAAAGGAAGAGGCTTTGAGCGGAGAAACTGACACAACCCCAATTGGTCACCAGGGCAACTTGCTGAGTTTTTCCTGCTGACCTATGGGGCTCATTGGCCACTGCTGTCTCACTGAGGGACATTTTGGATGAGCAGGATTATTTGACTGCCTCCAGTTGAAGGCTTCAGCTCTGCCCTGTCCCCCCTCTCCCAAGATGTTCCTCAGGGTTCTGTTCTGGGCCCACTGCTCTTCATCATTTACATGCTCCCTCTTGGCCATATCATCCATTAACATGGCTTACATTTCCACTGTTATGCTGACGACACACAGATCTACTGTACATTCACACCAGATCCTCCCACACTCTACACCTCCCTGCTCTTATTGATTGTCTCACTGACATCAATACTTGGATGACTGAGAATTACCTCAAACTCAAAAGTGACATAACTGAGGCAATCCTTAGTTCCTCCCCAGCCACCCTCAAGAACGTTTCCCACATCCCACAGTCTATCCCTGGCTATATCACGTCCCCCACTGGTAACCCCACTGGTAACACATCTCGGAGTCATCCTGGATTCTACCCTCTCCTTTGACACACACATCAAACACATCACCAAAACAGCTTTCTTCAATCTCAGAAATATCTCCAGACTGTCCATCCTTCACACACTCTGTAGCAGAGACACTAATATATGCCTTTGTTACATCCAGGCTGGACTACTGCAACACAGTTCTCCTTGGAATATCAACCCAGGAGCTTAACAGGTTGCAGTATTTCCAAAACTCAGCAACAAGAGTGCTCACCCGTACCAGACCCTGCGAAGACATCACCCCCACCCTCCAGCACTTACATTGGCTTCCAGTCCAATATTGCATATCAGTGCAAGATCCTCCTGCTCGTCTTCAAGTCCCTCCACGGTCTTGCCCCTGACTGAACTCTCTTCTTAAAATCAGAGGTTAAACAAAATGTATTATTATTAGTATTATTAGTACTATTATTAGTATTAGTATTATTTTCCACTGTGCCCGTCCATTTACTGATCATTAGCCTATATATGGTTGTAATAATAATAATAATAATAATAATAATAATATAATGATATAATGATAACACCTTCAAAAATTTTCACAGCATCATGTACACTTGCTGATTATTTTTTGCACAGAGCCTATAATGTACTACTAAGCCTATCAGTCAATGATACAGATCTTTGTGTTGATGGTTACAATGTGTGTCACACTGATCAACCAAAAAAGGGTGGCAGTATTGCCATTTATGTAAAGGTTATATACCAACATAAGGACCATTGTTTTGTTGTTCTTTTAACCAAGGCATCTTCGGGTTCAGCTGAATACTGATAAAGTAATTAATCAATCAATCAATCAATCAATCAATCAATAAATCAGACTTCCTTTGTATAGCACTTTTCATACAAATAAATGTAACACAAAGGGTAACACATGTCTAATAAGACATGTACAAGGACATTTGGTTGTGCTGCAACTCACTATACAGTTCGGTAGTATGGGCAGGTGGATCTGGATTGGCATTTGTGGTTCTGACATTACGATATTTCTAGTCTCCATTTATAAGTCTTCTTGGGGGATATCACATTGCAGCTAGTTTTATCTAATGGTTTCAATCTAAAGAAGAATGTAAGCAAGCACTTTATTGATCAACAGATTGAAAATGCATTAACTTTGGCTACACATTGAAGGACAAGACTAAAAAGAAAGAAACTGTAGACTGACACTAAGCTACAAATGAAATGTAACTCATCTGATTATAATTCTTACTGCTTCCTTGTTTTTTCGGCAAAAGATGGCTGGCAAAGAGATAGGATTCACAAGAGACCAAAAGTGGCAAAAATGACACTTTTTTTTTTCAATCCAACTAGAATAAAGACTGCCTCTCCATTGTCATAACTAAACATCTGAACAGTTGAATATTGTCTTTTACAATATTTTTTGTCACTGGTGTCCAGTTCCTTTAATTGTAATGCCTGTAGTAACCTCAAATTTCTTTTTTTCTTTTGCTTGTATATGTTAATGTTCTCAACTATTTGTTTCATTAATGAGTAACTTAACAGTTTTTGGTTCTAAATGTAAAATGAACTGGTTGCACTGTACATTGCTGTCCTCGGTTTGTTATATTTGCTTTATCTAGGTTTGAATTTCAGCATGGCTCAAATGAAAAATCTTGAAGCACTTCCACAGAACATCCACTTGAGTGCACAATGCTACAGAAATTGAGCCATCAACTATCAATACAGGCCAATTTGGGACTCATGGTCGCCAGCAGCAGCAGCATGAGATCCTTGAGCAGGATTCTTGGTCATTCCACAGTTTAGACTGAAGGGTGATCGAGCTTTCTCCAACTCAGTGTCCTCATTTAAAACACTTAAAACACACTTTTAGGGTTGGTTTTACTTAAACTATGGTCTGTAGTTTGTTAAATCTTGATCTTGAAAAGCACTTTGTAACAGTTTTTAAAAGTGCTCAATAAACAAGATTAGGCCTACTATATTATTATAGATCAGAAAAAATACTAGTCTCAGAATTTAAAAACTGGTGCTTATTTTTCACCACAACTCTCTTTTTTGTCTCGCATAGGCCTACAAACACTAAACTATAGCCTAATACATTTGTCTCTGTCTGTCCTTATCAGTATTGAAAGTTGGGGAAATAAATCCCTACATAATGCCAGTATTAATAGCCTGATGTTTTTAATCACATGAAGTTGTTGATTTGAAAGAACGTTGCAGGCGAATACCCATCATGGGCTCGAGAGATGCCGCATTTGTACGTTGCGGGCGATCAATACAGGATGATTGTTTATATGGAAATGGAACTATGTTTCATTCAGTGTACATCGTATCATTTTATTTAAAAAAAATAATAGCTATGCATATGAAGGTATCTTGCTATTTCTCACTGACGTTTGAGCGCAACCACCAGGGAGCGGTATTTGTCTTCCATTCTCCACTCCGCGAAACTGGCAACATTGGCAATATCGGAGAGCCCATTTAGCAGGTAGTTTAGGCAGACTACTTTTGCATGTCCCTACCAGCACAAACACCCTGAACATGGTGGGGAGGTTTCGTGCCCTGTAAAGGCCGTGTACCCGATGTAATTATTTATTTGCACCGGGCGGCATCTATTGTAAAAGCCATGGTAACACGGAAGTAGATCCCCTATTTCAGCTGCATCAAGCCAGCAGGGATAAGTTCAAAACAGGTTCCGGTTTAGCTTTTTACCTTGGAAATGAAGGCACACAAAAATGTTATTTTTGAAACGAAATTAAGTAGGTAGGCGGATGTACAACAACATAGATTTTCACAATTATATAAACAATTTAATTTAATTTAAGTCTCCCCTCTCAATGGGCTATTCTTTATTTTCACTTGGATACTTTGTATTACTCTGAAAACCTTTATTTAGGTTTGTCATGGGAACTTTTATTTTTGAAAAACACGTACAGGAAGTGTTTATGTTACCGCTGACTTGACACTGGTCATTGTGTTGATGTCTTGATTTTAGTCTCTGCATTTAATTTCAGACGATAGTTACAGAACGCTGACTATTGGCTTTAAAATATCAGGTAAAATGTCTCTTGTCATTCCACATAAAACCGGATAAATTGGCTTTATCAAAATGCTACGGCTGTCGAATGGTAGCCAAGTTAGTCGGTGCAAGCTAACGTTATCTTGCTAAGCTAATGTGCTAGCCTAGGTAGTGTTAATCTGGAATCATATGACTAACGTTACAGAGTAGGTCAGCAAATTTATATGAGACATTTATGTTGTTGCCTCGCTTTAGCCCTATTCAGTCCAAAAGACTTTTGATTTTACAATATTTTTAATGAAAGGCGGCAGTTGCTCATTGTTCCTAGAAATCACATATCCTCTTTGTCACTACTTTACTTGGTTTTCTTTCTGTTTCCAGGGTTTCGAGGAGGCCACAGGAATCACGATGAACCTGGAACGACTCCCCAATGAGGAGAAACTCAGCCTATGCAGAAAATATTATTTAGGTGAGAGCAATTGTAAAGTAATTGTGGCATGTCAAATTTGGATACAAACAAGTCTTTCATCTTCCCTTGTTCCTCTTTGTTTTAGAATGTAGGCTACATAGACGTAGTGCAAGTTGGGGAGCACACAGGCCTATGTTATCCATATATAAAGGTCCAGTACTATGAGAATTGCATTTCTCAATTTCATTGTATATTGTAACAAAGGACCTGTGAATGTAAAGTTACTCAAATTATCACAACTGTCAGCCTTGTGGAAAATTGACTAACGCCCTTTGAAAAACTCCCACTGGTTGTCACAGAATTAGACAGATTTAGAATTCCAATGTACTTCCTGGTGTAAATGATGTCACCTACACACAGGTTTTAATTGAATGCTCTGATTGGTTGGCAGTATGCATAGTTAATCAGGTGTCCCATAATGTCAGAGCTAGCCAGCTACTTGCCAAAATCTCCATGCCTCCATTGTTGCTAGGTGCCAAAGTTCCAATACTGGATATTTGTTCCCCAAAGAAAGAGACACTGGCATGCAGCAAATGGCACAATCCTAGGGAAGGATAGGCTCTCACTCAGTCTTACAACCTTTGTACCATCTAACCATCAGAAACTGAAAAAACGATGCTCATTGAGTGGGAGGAAAGGATACTAGTAAGATAGTCATGGTGGGAGGTTTAGGACAAGCATTTAGTAAAATAATGCATGAACAATGTGTTCTTGTTGATCAGCCTAAATGTTCATTCAAGGGTACTGTAAATAGATCTTACAGTCTTGTGAGCATGGTTTTCTCTCTTTCTCTCAGGGGGCTTTGCATTCCTTCCATTCCTCTGGCTAGTCAATGTTGTGTGGTTTTTCCGGGAGGCCTTCATAAAGCCAGCCTACACTGAACAACTCCAGATCAAAACATGTGAGTGTCATAATTGCTACTGAAATACCATATGTTCTTCTGAACTTACAAAACCTCCTGACATTTATCTAATGTCTATACAGGTGATGTATTTAAAAGCAATTGCCCTTCATAAAATGGCACAATATAAATTGTATTTTTTGCTAAGCATCTATAGATAATTGGAGGTGTGGCATTAAAGCCTTTACAGTACTAAAGGACAATTGCGGTCATTTTCAACTAGGGCCTTAATTTCTGATTCAAATTCCTAAATTTTGTGTTAACATTTTTTTCACTTATTTCACTGTAGAGCTTTACTTCATAGCAGCAAAGAGTGCTGCTCTCCAATACACACCCACACAGTCAATGCAAATGAAGTAACAAACTAGAAATACACTGCTTTGTCAGGAAGTAAAAGTTTGCTTTGCAGTTTAGTGGGCTGTTCCAAGCCAGCATTCTCAACTGTCCCATTAGCTTTTTGCAGTTGAAGTTTAGAAATTACTGAGTAATGTTGAGAACTAGGGATAAGCCTAAGTGTAGGTACAGGTGTAGGAGACTTGAGCTGTACTTGGTGTTGAGGGGGTGGTGGTTCTGGGATGCCAGAAATCACTGTTGAGCCTTCTGGAGGTGTTGTGGGCCTAATTCAATGAAACATCTGTGATGGGACGAGCCCACTAGATAACCCCAGTGACAAACCCTCATACTCGCACACTCAAGCCTGTAACATTTAGATTAGGTGGCTGGTGAATGTTGCTGCCTCTCTGATGGTCCTATAGATTTACGACAGTGAAGCCTTTAAGTATCAGCCCATATCAAAGCTCTTTGTAAAATCTTAAAAAGTGCGATACAAATTAATATAATGTGCATGAATTCTATTGTAGGGAAGATTTTTACTTTAAGCTTGTATCAGAGCTGGACCTTGGCACAATGGTCTTTGGATTTGATACTGATATTGATCTGAATTATCTGCCAATACAGAATTTTCTTTTATGATGACATGAATAAACAGACATTTACTGGTGTGGTGAGTTCAATTTAGGTTTAAAAGAGAAATTAAGATAGCAAATGCTCATATGGTTAGTATGGTTAGTAGTAAAATAAAGGACCACATCCATATAAATTTGCAGCAAAACTGACACTTTTGATTACAAAGACAATAATGTAAGCGGGTATTGGCCTATATTGATGGGCTATAAGGCTGAATTTCTTTTTTTTTTAGAAAAGTTTAGGAAAATATCAGCACAAGGTAGCTGTGTGGCCATTGTTCTAATGGTATATCTAATGTTTCACATCTTGTTTTTGTTTTGTTTTTTCAGATGTAAAGCGATCAGCGTTTGGGTTGCTACTATGGGTAGCAGTACTCACCACATGGATAACCATTTTCCAGCACTTCAGAGCAGAGTGGGGGGAGGTGGCAGATTACCTCTCCTTCACGATTCCACTTGGCATTCCCTGAGACATTTTTGGACTACAGGTCTATTGAAAATAACTAATGACCCACTATAGGACCAAAGAATGTCCCATCTTGAACTATAGAGGAAAATTGTGGTGGGTGTGTCTGGCTTTGGAGCTAAATTCAACAACTAAATTAATTGACACATTTTGTCAGAGTAATGCCTTGTATCTTCAAAAGGTAGATGTAGGACATGTAAGTTTTTCAATTCACACTTGTGCATTTTTTTAACATTTTACAAGGCACTGATTTGTGCTAGTTCAGTTGGTCTTAGATTAATGAAACCTGTATAGCAGACAATGCTAACTATCACTTACAGTATCTAACTTAAATGGCGAAGCTGGATGTATCGGCTTCAGGTTTTTACAGGACATCAACAGTAGATACAGCAAATAATCAAGTTTTTTCCTTGGCTTAAGAGTTATAAATGCTGCACCTTTTCTCAAAATGTTTAGTGCGAACGTTAATGTCTGTGTGTATGATGGTCCACGTAAAAATATTTTTTACTTGTGTATGAATGACAAATAAAATGGATCCATTAAGTTTCTGAGTTATGTTTTGAATCCCTTTATTTGCCATGGCGGTTTAGAGCTTATGGTGTAGGCTACTGATGTCATCAGGAAGAAACTTCACTGGAAAAACTAATCATGACAGGTGGGCACTTGGCTCTGAATATCATTATCTTCTTATCTCTCTCTTATCTCATAGGGCTTATGAGTCTGTGTGGACTTTAGTTGGGCGACTATAAATCAGTGTGCCATTTTGTCCATATATACCCCTAATATTTTTAATTGCAACAGAAGTCTTCTAAAGGCTACTGGGCAGTCAGTTTGGTGCCTATTGTGAAACTCGATCCCTGTAAATGTCCCCACTTCCCCGCCACCCTATGGGTCATGGTGCCATTTTTAGTAGAGGCTTGAGTAACAGGCTCTACATCAGTAACAAACAGGGAGCACATGTCCCTGCCATACTTAACTCTGTTGATATTGAGCCTGCCAGGAACAAGTCACACGTGTCAGCAGGTAGGTTCATGATGTACTTTACAAAACTGATTTATGAGGAGTGAGGAGTCTAGATATAAACCTGATGAGGTGCATCTGTGATATGACATCAGATCGGGATGTGAAATGACTTGGCCATCCTCATACTTGGACAAAGATAGCATGAGGGTGAATGTATTAGGATTAGAATTATGAATGAATAGTGTGGTGGAGTGTCAGCACAGCACTGAAACACACACACACACACACACACACACACACACAATGATTTCTATCTTGATGCTTTGGCAATATTGTTAACTTAAACCAGTAAAGCACATTGTATTCATTTAGAATCATTAACTACTCTTAATTTTTGTACCTACTGCTCCTATGGGAGTCGTAATTGTATTGTTTCCAAGTGTGTGTGTATGTGTGTGTGTAGGCCTGTGTGATAGAGAGAAAAATGAATCATTATCACACGTGCTCCCGCATGTGATTGCGACGTCCCCGCTGTCACTGTCTGTCTGGCATCAGCTCACGAGGGTCAACATCGCTTCATCTTTTGAACTTATTTTTGGATAGACCTTCCTGAGATTTAAGCCTATATGATTCTTAACAGGCCCGACTGGTGATCTATCGTGCGAGAAAATACATGAACAGGCAGTTTACCGCCGCCACAGTGAGGAATGAATTTGACCATATATTGATAAAACATTTAAAGAGTTAAGCCTTCATTCTTCACGTTAATAGAGTTAATACGCCTGCAACAGCTGCATCGCCGCCAAAACAATGCGCTCTGATCCTATGGCACTGCCTGAATACCCAAGGGTACGCATAATGAGTCCAGAACATAAGAGAATCAAGGTGCCCCGCAGTGAATTCCCAACTTATTATGTAACTCCAGTATATAACACAGACACGTCCAGCAGTCAGAGAGAGAGAGGCACTGGGAGTCACAGACAGACAGGCGCACCATCCTTTCCGCTGACAGCCACAAGACATAACTGGCGCACTTTGGCGATAAGCATCTCCAACGGTAAGTGAGAACTTATCTCATTCAGGACTTAACGCTGCGACCCCAAATAACCTGACAGAGACAGAAGGGTTGTCGGATTTCCTTACCAAAAGGACCAGACCAAAAGGAGCGTGTAGTCAGACTGACTTTCTGTAGCCTCAACTGCTTTTAACTGTATTGTCTTATCTTTACTTTCCCCTAATTAGATCTGAAATGGACTTCATTCTGCCACTCACTCTTCCAGCTAGTGGTATCCCATGGGAGAAGGTTTTACCGCCTCTTATTCCTCAGCTGAATGGGACATATGGACAATATAATTGGACCCCGAAATTACTCATTTCAGAGACCGACCATACCGGCTCTGCAAAGGTAGGTTACCTGAAGTAAAATGCCTTTTAACGGTTACTTGATTTGGGAAATTGAGCTACAGTTGTTGCAGAAATTAAAAAAAGGAAAACATTTAATTGCATTTATTTTGGCTTTATTTTATTATATGTAAACACAAAACATTTAAGGTCAGTACCTAAAATTTAATTTCACAATTGCCTGTTAAATAGCCTAGACCGAGAGTCTACTCCCTCTACCTCAAGATTGAAGTTTTTTTCCCCTCAAAACAGTTATGTTTTGTTATTGTTAATTGAGTGCATAACCCTCAAAAGCGTTTTTAGACTATTTGCTGTGTTTAAACTTTTTTATATCTATATAATAACACTGAGGTAATTTCCCTCATGGCAGGTGAATTGTGACCACAGCGGCTTTACAGTTCAGGTTGATGTTAAGCTCTTCAACCCAGAAGACCTAATGGTCAAGGTGACAGGAGACTTTGTGGAAGTGCAAGGAAAGCATGAAGAAAAAAAGGTTAGTATTCTTTTAGTATCATTATGCTCTGACCGCCTCACTCCATCAGAATGGCTTTAAACTGTGTGTTAACCTCTAAACATGCATTCTTCTCTGTGTTTCATGCTGTTTGTTAGAAGGATGGTCCTGGGTTGGTAACACGCCAGTTTAACCGCCGCTACCGAATCCCTGAGGGAGTGGACACCCTGGCTTTGGAGTCAGCAGTCTCTCCAGATGGCATCCTCTTCATATCTGCACCTATGTTGCAAACCGAGAGCTCCAGATCCCTGACACATTAATACCAAACACACAAGCCTTTGCCATCTTACCGGAACATACCGGCATAAATAGAAACACTACTTTAGACTCCACCAATCACACTAACACTCACCATGTGCCAAAACACACATTTGTTATGTTCCTGGCACTGTTCTTATTATTCCCTGCTCTCTGAGGTTTGTATATACTGTCATTCATTTACTCATCAATCTTAATGTTTCAAGGAACCAGTCATTGTAAATATTCTGTGTTCGCAATTCAAAATGTTTCATTTTGTTCAAGTTATGTAAAATGAATGTGATTGTTAATGTGATTGTGATTAACGATGCACACAGGCATATTTCCAAACATTTTAATGTGGGAATATTTCCTCCAACAAAAGTACAAATGCACTGTTTATTTCTGTATAAAATAAAAAAAAATGCTACTGCATCAAGTGTCTGTTGCCAAGGTTCAAGTTCTGTTACCCGTCCTGGAATTCATCCAACATAGAGTCCACTTCACTGAAAGAAAGACATTATTTTTTTGAGGTTTTAAATGTTATATGTAGCTAAATCTTTTAAGTGCTATACAGAACTAACCAACCTTCTAGAAGCAATATTAACATTTTATATAAAAAGTGTGTCTCTGTACAAATCATATTTTACTTAGCAAAGGTGACAAACAAGTAACATTTTAAATTGGTTGGATGAGTTGCCAATTTCATTCATAGGTTATACTTTTACCTAATTTGCTCCTTCACCCATTTTCTCTGTTTGCGAAGGACTTGTAGCAGAGGGTCATCTTCAAAATCTGTTTCATCTGAATCTGAACAGAAAAAATTTACTGTAGGATGAAAAGAGCGGAGAGAGGAAGGGCAAATACTGGAAAAATCTTGGAATTCACTTTGACAGCACCAAAACCATGTGATTGTTTTTGTTCTAGTTAAAGCTAAATGGTAACAGATTTAAGTTCATTGTATACAGATATTCAAAAAACAAAAAATGCAATATGTAGGATATGACTAAGGTACCTGACAGTGGTCCACATAAAGCATAAAGCATGCATGGATCACAAATTTAACCGGTTCCACATACCAACAGCTTGCACAGAAAAAGGCTAAGTTCTAGAGCTTTGGACCTAAAGGACATGGGAATGTTTGGAAGCTATCTACAGCCCAGAAAATATTCCCCACAATTAACTCCAGGGTAAAGGTCAGTGCTCTTTGCTGCTGTGCGCTCACCTTCAGCCTCTCGCAGCAGCTGTGAAATGACCTCCATAGGGTTCTGCGCATTGCCTGGAGGAACTGGGGACTGTGGAGGTGCATAGGGAGTGTATGGAGGAGAATCTGAAGAGACAGGGGTCCTTTGTGCAGGGGATGAGTCCAAGGTAGGAAACAAAACCTCTGAAACTACCTGCCAAGGTCCAATGAGAACACCCCATTTGTTAATGCAACTTAAAACTACCATAATGACATATCTTCATCACATGATGACGCATCTAAATACAAGACTAGGTGTGCCTAGTGGTGACTGAGCCATTCCGGTTCTATAGAGAGGCAAAGTCTCATGTAATGTTATAGGTTGTAAAGTCAGAATATCTGCCATTTGGTGTGTAGCCCAAAACCCCAATGGAAATATGAATGGGATTTGCAAGAAACACCAAAAATAAATTCTGTCCTACACAAAGGCTCACTAACTTTCACTCCACCCAAAACACTGTTGGCATGCCTAATGCTGTTCACACACCCCTAATACAAGCACCATCTTTACGTAAATACCCATCTCCATATCACTGACAAACTATGTTTCTTATACAATGTCAGTATTATTGGAAATATGATTTTAGTGGTCAAAACTACAAAACAGAACAAAGAACGTAACTTCTGTTTATCCTAATGTAATGTAGCCAGAAGACCATCCCAGTTTAGGCAACAAGGCAGAGACAAAGCAACACCTTGTGCCTCTACTGAATGAGTCACACCTACAAACATAACAGGCCCTGGCTGGCACATGTGCGCTTTAAAATGTTCAACTTGTTAAGCATGTTCAAATGTGAGGCCTGGCAATACTTCACAGTGGAGTGTGTGGTCAAGATGACATAATTTGCGCAATACCCAAAATATGAAACAATGCAGACGGTGCCACAGTTACGTAGACACGCCTCTGTCAAGGATTGGCTGAACAAAGAGGAACTGGGACCACAGGCTGATTCTGGTGTTTGTGTCTTGGAGGATTTGGAAAGCTGATTCTTCCTACACACCATTTAAGTACTGGATATTTCAGGTCATCATGCCAGTGTAAGAAACGTGAATGCCGAGGTATGCAGAGACAGCCCGCCTATGTTCATGCAAAGCTTATGCGTGTCAACCCACACAGAGAGTATGAAACAAATCAACTTGCAAACTGGTCCAGGCATTTAAGTTTTGCAGTTGGCACATGTTCTGACCTGTCCTAAGGCACTGTGGATTGGAGAAGGTGGTGGTGCACGGTCGCCAGTACAGCTCTCACTGGAAAACCCCTGACATCTCTCCTTTTGGCCTCCATTTCTGCTGGACGGCTGCTCTGTCCATGGTGTGACCTTTTTGGGACTTCTGCTGTGACGCGAAGAGCTCCTGTTTGTATTGCAGGGCCCATCAGCATGGTCATCACCTCGAATATGATGTCTGCAGAAAAATGTATATTAAGCATATAGACTTAAAATGTATGTGTGTGTGTATGTGTGTGTGTGTTTCAATACATTGCACCTCATTGATTTCTTCTGCTTTCTGATGGACATCGCTGTCCTCTTCTCATTCTTCTCTGACTCCTTTGTTTGTGCTTTCTTGTTCCTCCTCTCGGCTCTCCTGTGGTGAAAGGGCCACTCTTCTTCTGTACTTCCAGATGAAGCAGGTGGTGGAGATGACATATGTTTACTAATGGGCTCTTCAGTGGAGGTATCTGTTGAGTTTCCCGGGACCTGTTGGGTTTTTTTAGGGGCAACTTTGGTCCGAGACCCTTCTCTTTGTGAACTCCTCTGTTGCGTGCTACGATGGGATGACCGGGCGGGGCAGGGCAAGACATCACAGAGGAGATGCATGTGGGCAGGCACATGAGCGTCAGTCTGGAGTTTGGGGACAGAGGAGTCGGAGACAAGAAAGGGAGGGGAGGGAGACGGGCCTGTTGCTGAGGGACACGGTCCATGGGCTTCTTTGGTTTCTGGTTGGGGAGCGATGATGAATGAGGGGGTAACTCTACATGAGGGCTCAGGAGGGTGAATACTCTGCTGCTGCTGAAGATGATGCAAGGGGAAAGGAAATGAAAAGTCATTCAATATATCTTGAATAACAAAATAGTCACCTGTTCATACAGAATGTCAATGGTACATGTACGACTTCTACCTTGTGAGCCTGTCCACTGACTGAGGGCTGGTGGAGACCGGGACTCTGCCAGCTGAAAGTGGATCGGTGAAGACTGGAGTATTGCTGGGACTGGGGCCCCTCCCTGGCCTGCTCCATCTTCCTCCTCAAACGCCATTGGAACAGGATGTCCTCTTCTGGGCGCGTGTGGTGCACCAGGGAAGGAGTCACAGAGGATTTCTGGGAGGGGCCAGCTTGGACTGAAGCTGAGACATATTGCACAACAACATTGTCACTGCGGTACAGTTTCAAATATTGCGTAACAATAAAAGAGGATTCATCGAAAAGTTGCGTAACAGATCATAACCTCGAGCAAGTTTATGTTGGAAGAGCACGGCAACAAAAATCCATCTCAGCTAACTGTATTCCACTCCACAACTCTTGGCTTACCAGTAGCTGATTCCATTAGACTGGGAATCAAAGGTCTTCGCACTGGCTCATCTACACTGATTGGGGAGGAGAAATCTGAGCATCCCAGGCCCTCTGAGCTGATGGGGATAGACCCATCACTGACAGAGCATTCACAGACATAAAGACAACAGGTTACATACAATTGAAGGACTTGAATAAATGCATCATTAGTGTGACTCACTGGTCTTCCTACCTTTTCTGCAAAAGTCTGCTGGCCCTCTCCTGTAGCTGCAGTATCTCAGTGTCATCAAGGTCACCGTGGGAGGTGTCTGACAAAACCTGACGATCACAAAGAGAACACCGAATAAACTCAAATTTTGCTCCCTCAAACCTACCCATAAACATACTGTAGAGCAGTGATATCAAGGACCTCTAATTTAGTCCACATTAGGGCCACGGACCCCCATTTGATGAGATTTTGTCTCTTGGACCCAATCTGAGAATATTTTTATTGTTGGATATGATTGAAACAGTCATTCTTCTACATTCTCTAATTGCATTAACTTCTTGTAAATTAAATAATGGTGAAGTTAAACAATTCATCAATTTCCTGGGGACCCCCTGGAACCCCCTCAAGGACCCCTGGTGGTCCCCGGACCCCACGTTGAGAACCACTGCTATAGAGGACACTCACATTACTGTGTGAATGAATCAAATCTAGATTCTATCATATGTATGCAGTTTGGAAAAATTCAAGTCTTTTTTATTGCAAAATAGCCACCTCTCATCACCTAGTCCTGACCTCGTATTTCTAACAAATATACTATAGTTCTTTTATAATTTTATCTATGATACATTTGGCATAAGCAGGACGAGCCGTAAAGGAATCAAAATGGTTGCATAAACGATGGCTTCCCAAGCATTCATATAAACATAGAGGTTTACAAGATGGATGTGGTGTGGTGGTGGAATGCAAATATTTAGAAGCACACTTAGTCTGAATAAGGTGTCTCTTCTTCATAATAATACTGTGCAGACACTCTGGTTCCTGGGCACTCACACAAACTTGGCAGTGTATAGACCAAATAATCCATCCTAACAGCATAAGCAAAAAAATAAAAAACGAGACGGAATATTAATATCTCTGTTACCCTCTAGTAGTTCTGTAGTCAAATCTGAATTGTATTTTTCCCTGTTTGCTACAAATACACCTATCATCTCTGTTTAGTGGAGAAAGACTATATATAGAAAGATTATATAGTAACAGGACACATTGTGGCTCATTCCCAGTTACTTGACTCACAAATGCACTGACACTAGGGGATCCTCTGTGCGGGGAGGGAGTGCTGCCACGCCGACACTGTCCAACTGGACTGAGGATGGCAGGTGCATGGTCATCTTTCAGAGGTAGGATAACATCTGTTCAGAAGAAGGGAATCCAAGGAGAGACATTATCAAAGATGGGTTGTCGACTCCATTCTAGGGTATGTTACGAGCTCATAACAGTTAATATCCCCTACACTGAAATAAGTTTCCAAAAAGTGAGAACACACCTTTGTCTGTGGTTTGAGTTGGTGTTGAACAGGGGGGTAAAGATGAGGGTGACATCCACCAGAAAGGCAGCTGCTCCTCTCCTATGGCAGAAGCCCTTTGCTGGCGCTCTTCTCGACTCTGCGGTCGACCGTGGCGAAACCGTTCTATGTACCTGGGAGAGTAGAGATCGCTGTCATTCAAGTCATTCAAACAGTAAAATAAATTGCCAACTAACCCATACCATTGCCTACTGCTTACAGTCACTTATCATCAGAATTAATCGTACATTCTATCATGTGCAAGTTTTCAAGTTTGGGGGCATGATTTAGACTTTGGCAAGTCCACCTAAAAAATAAAAATATATAAACTCTATAATTTAAGGCACTTTAGATAAGAAAGTAATAAATGTGTATACTGTCATACATTACATATTACCTATCACATTGAATTAAAACTCTGGACATCTATTGCACATTGACTGAATGTTTATGCTGTACTGTAACAAAAACTGAAGTGTACTTTGCCAGCACTGAATCCTGTTGAGCTTGGTCAAAAGAGACTGCCGGTGCAGACTGTTTGGGTGTCTCCATGCTAGAAGAAGCTGTAGTGTTGGCTGGAGAAGTTTCAAGGTCAGTGGAGGGCCAGGACTCTGAAAAACTGGGTTGTCCATCCGTGGTGGGATGGAGGTGGTTAGGTTTCCCAAGAAGGCGCTGGTCGTCTTGGCTCAGAGAGTGTAATGGTGGACTGACTCGCTGGCTTGAACGCACAGGACTCAAAGTCTGCAGAAAGCAATGAATGCCATGTGTTTGAGAAAAAATGTTAGGAAATAGGAGAGCAAAATGTGAAGGTAATGGTGCAAAATGAAAAGGGTCCTAAAATCCACTTTAAAACATACAGTTTTTTTCTTTTTCTTTGACAGGCACTGGATGCGGGAAGGGTGGTAGTATGTCTTTCCCACTGCAGAGGCTGGTGGAAAGGGATTCTGCTTTGTGAACACAGCACCACTGTAAAAACAACACTATTATGACCAACAGTGTCTTCTGTTTAGGATATCATATGTCAATGTCCTTCAGTTCTTACCTGGATTTCATAACAGCTTCAGGATATCACAGATGATTCATAATACCATGTAGGACAAGATACACAGGAGAGGTTGTAGTCTGGGTCGGCTTTTGCCTGGTCCTAACCAGACTCTTTGACCCAAAGAGTTACAGCTGGATGGTAGATCTAGCTCGGCAACGTTAGCCTCAGTCTGATTATGCAGCGGAATGAATTAGATATACAAACAATTCGAGACCACATTATCCACCCGCCTTCCGGGTTCGCTTTGCTTGGCGTGTCCACAAAATTAAGTTACCATGGAAGCAAACCACCACAAGTTTTCCATAGGACATCAGCTTGAGATGTTGCGGGGGAGTTTGGATGTTTGAAAACCTGTGTATCCTACAAGTCAACTTGTTGTCTAATAATACACTTCCATTTTGTTTTCTTTGACAAATCTAACGTTACCATTGCAACCAAAGGCAAGCGTCGCTCTGTTTATGATGATCGTTATTTACTACAAGAAATATAGCCAATGGACACTGAGTTTCGTATGACGGACATAATATTTACCCAATCATGTAGAAGAACCTCGCTCCAATTGCACCAATCTGGAATTAGGAAATTGGCAGCGCGCGGAAGAGGAAAGTCTACAAAAGGCTATGCGCTGGGCAAAACAAAGCTAATTTAGCTAGGTTAATTTTAGCTAGCGAGGTAAACAATTATAAAACAGCGATTATATATTGCTACCAAATGTATGGAAACCGTCAGAGGTAACTCTAGCCACCAATCGCAATATTAGATAATTATAGATTACGTTACGTTTACGAGCTATCGTTATCTAGTTAAAGCTAACGTTAAGTAGAAGCTGGTTGTAAACGTTCTCAACCTAACCTTAGCTAGCTAACGTTAGCAAGCAAACGTTCTTAGGGTAGCTTAGTAGTAGTAGTAGTAGTAATAGTAGTAGTAGTAGTACTGTAGTAGTAGTTAGCGCCCTTACTTAGCTCTGTCATCAGCCTGACCCATAAGGCACTGTACGGTTCGGTCATCAACAGAACTTGCATGTGGTTATAAACTTGGTCCTTTCCATTCCCGTGAGGAGTTGATAAATAGGTGAGAGATCATGCACCACGTCAAGATCAAGACCGAACGGCCAGGTGAGAGATTGACCTAATACGTTTCTAAAATAATCCCCTAATATTAAATTGTGTAAACTATCCTAATGTTATCCATCTCATGCAAGTATCTTCCTGTGAGTTATGGCCCATTTAATTAGTGTCATTACAGTCATGACTCAAATCCACTGATAATGGTTGATATTGTGCAGTCACTAAACGCCTTTTTCATTAGTAGTAGTCAGTTGCCTTCTTCGTAGCCCTGTGGTTGGCAACCGTTATACACAAACAAATGGATTGTTGGTCACAGTTTCAACAACTCAGCAAGCAATTCAATGGAAGCAGCACCGTTTACAACTACCATTGTATTTCTGCAGACTTGGAGGGGAGTGGTGCACGCAGTCGATTAGATGCTGTATTGCAGGTACTGGTTGACAAGACTGAGAGTGAAAGGTTAGTAAAATCTGCAAAAAAATTTAATCATAAAATTGTAGAAACCCATCTGATCATCATGGTTACTTTCAAGTGAAGCTAATGCGAGTGTCTTTTGTGCAGGGAGCAAAATGAAGACGATACTGGAAAAATAGCAGCAGACTCTTTAAACAAGTATGGACCCATCATTTTGATTTCAAATACATTTGAAAAATTTGATTGAATATATGAAACACCTTAGATGGTGCCTTGAAGTAATTGAGTGTCTATGTTAGACATGTATGAACTAAATTGTAAAGGTTTATGTATTTTACTTTTTACATGGTTGTGTATCTCCTTTTCCTTCCATAGAGATTTGTCTCCATCATCTGCTGGGAAACGGTAAGTGGCAGTTTTCAACCAGAGCTGACAGTAACGGAAAAACATTTAAATCACCTTCTGTTCTCTTCCATTGGAGCTGGAAAAAACACCTGGAATTTTATTGACCACACTCTGTCAATGATTTTCGGGCATTTTGCATTTTGACATTGACAAGTTGCATATCTATATACGTTTACAGATCCAAATTATTACAAGCAGTAGTGACTTTTGTGGACTTTCTGGACATGTCCTCATCCTCGTGATTAATTTTCTAGGCCATCAACACGGTTCCCACAGCACCGGAGGAAGAAGCGAAAAGAGATGGACGAGGGCTTACCAGAGAGCAATCAGCATAAGCAAAGTAAAAAGTGTTGCCCCTTGAAAATGATGCATGGAGAATTCAGATAGCATTTTTCTCCCTTGTCACTCAGTTACTTTTAGTTCACAGTGCTTTTCACTTTGTCCTGCCATTTCCTACCTTCTTTTTATTCTGCCCTCTTCTTACCTGCTGCCTTTGTCAGATGCCTACATCATTAAGTTGTTTGATCGCAGTGTGGATCTGGCTCAGTTCAACACCAGTACTCCCCTGTACCCCATCTGCCGCGCCTGGATGAGAAACAATCCTTCCGTTCGAGAACGAGCAGCATCCCCAAGCCCCCCTCACAGCATGGGAGAGGAAGAGGTGAGACCATACCAATGAAACAATTATGCTGAATAACCATTTAAATGTTTCAGGTTCTACTTTTCTTAGGGCTGTTACTCCATTAAAGAGCCACTATAGTGCTTCTAGTATAATCTAGTATAATGCAGTATAATCTCTTAACAACGTAGAGATTCCACCTTAACTCAAAATATGCATGCATTTGGTTCCAGAGTCACCAAACAATCCAAGCATAAACCATTTACAGCTTCAAAAACCTTCACAAGTTTTAGTATCAAGAATCCAGTCTGTATTTGTGAGCAGAAAAATGTCTTCTATCAAATGAAATAAACCTTAAACAAAGCAAATAGTGCTTTCTTGGCAACAAAGGTGGTGTTATATCTTCCTATAGATAATTACAATATCTAGGGCTAATTTTGTGTAATTGACAGTGTTCCCATTTCATTCTTTTTTTACCATCTGTTGCCAGGTTACAGACATGCTCAATGGTAAGGGTCAAATTGTGTACAGACTCCCTCCTCCAACCTCCTGTCCAGTCAGCCCCTCTGGAGAGCCTGTCAACTTGAGGATCCCACAGACTGAGAAACCCACTGTTACCAAGGTAATGCACAACATGTGCAGGAGCATCATTCATAGTGTTTTACATATCATTGCTATTAAATAAAGACACATACCACTATATGTCATGTATTTCATTCATATACTGTATATTCCTTGCTTGGAATATAAGCATGCTAGAATTATCAATCATTAGCCATGGATACTAAGTTATCTAATGAAAAGTAAGTTTCTTATAATTGTCTCTTTCTGCAGCTAACAGATTCAGCTCCTGTATCAGGTTCCCTCATATGTGACCACATGGAACGCTGGAAAAAGATAAGGCAAAAGTATGTTATTTTAAGAATAGTTTTCAGGTAACAGTCCACAAATATAAAGTTATGGGAAGGTATGACTTTTGTGACTGTATTCACATTTATTAAAAATTGTATTCCCAAATTAGAATCTGCTTGTGTATGGAGGTTTTTCTATGTTCTACAGTAATAATTATAGACTAGCTCAGTGATTAATTATAATTCATAGATAAATAGAAAAAACACTAAGTGATTAAAGCTACAATAGGAAACTGTTGTGTGGTGCATCTAGTGTGCCAAACTCATTATTATAAACTAGCTCGGGTTGAATTATTATTGATTAATTAATATATACATTTAAAAAACAATATATAACGTGATTACATTCACATTGAAATAACAATTAATAAACAATCAATAAAATGTTCATTATCCACAGACTAACAGCTGGACAATAAGCTGAGCTTAAAGCTGGGCTTCTTTTACTACAGTGAGGGCTGGACTTTGTATTTTTCCTGCATGGCAGACTGGGTGACTGTCTTCTAATTATAGAGTCTATTTTAATAATAAAGTTTTGCCAAAGCTGAAAGGATAAATGGTAAAGGAAAAGACTAACGAATTGTGAGATGGAAAATGAAAAGGGAAAACATGAATAAATTGAATAATAACTAAAATTTAAATGCCTTTTTAAAGATCATTTTACAAATTGAATTGGTCACAAAAACCCTCCCTACTTGTGTGCCCCTCTGGATATTTCAGTGTACGGATGGGGGCACACTTTCATTTGTTCTTATTTTATGAAGCAACAGTTTCTAACATGTGACTCAGTGTTAGCACCCACTTCAGAACACCTGCTGTTACGACCCGTAAGACCTGTGCTCTTAAAATTTGTATAGGCTGAATAACATGGAGACTAAAATAGCTTGAGGATCCCGCAACTCTTGTGTCATTTTCTCTTACGGTATAAATATATGTAATATCGTAATATATAAAAATATTAAATCTTGTGCATGACAAAAGAAACAAGGTACTTAAATTGTTGCTATTTATGAGTTGTCATGATGTGCAGATGGGTATGCCAGGTCAGTCAAAACGTCACAGGGGGAGCAGTGCCATTTATAAAAAAAAAAAAAAAAAAAAAAAAAGTATGGAATCCAGTTGAACCATATTGTTATGTTTTTTTTCCAGATGGAAGGAGTCCTCCAACAAGAATCAGTTAAGATACAGCGAGAGCATTAAGATCCTTAAGGAGATGAAGGAGTTGTATGACCGCTAGCTGGCCACTTTGCATTTCTCCACCTTAGAATGGAATCCATGCAGATGGAACGGAGCCATGGAGTAGCAGTCCAAGTTTGAACACACTCGCCATCTACACAAGCAGACTGATATAAGACAGCATTATCAGAACCTTAAGCCTTAAATAATCCATATTTCCTATGCATTGCAGCTAAAAAAAACCATTCAAGGTCATTGTTTTAGTTTTTATCAATTCCTTGTAAGGAATTATGTTCCAGTGTGCTGTGGGACTGTTTCTGTGTGTTGATATTCTGTGTATAGATGTTTGACTCATTAATTCACTCATTGGAAGCATTTCTCCAGACACACTGTGACTTGTGTATTTGAACATTCAAGAGTTTGATTAAAGTCCAATGTCTTTTTTCCAAATCCAGAATTGCTTCCTTAATTTCACTTAAGCTACAATGTTTGCTTTTTTTCTTTTTCTTTTTTTTTAAATTATTTGTAGCTATTCCCAAAACGGTGTGACCCTATAGACATTAGCCATTAGTTGTGATGAATCAAAAACATGTCATATTTTATTTTATTTATTTATTGTTAGGGAATCACTTTCATACAGACCTGCCCTAGGTTCTGTTAGAAAACACACTTGGGATTACATAATCATGCATGATAAGGCTATGTAATGAAAAGGATTAAAACACTGATATAAAAAAAATATCTAGAATGAACAATACAGGTACAAAAATGATGAATACACAAAAAGTTACAATTTAGCATCAATGTGTGTGTGTGTGACCATCAATGCAAGAAGAGCCCCATGATATCTGTAAAACATTTTGCAGTTGTGAATTTAGTCACATTACAACTGTTTAAGTCAGACTGAATGGGTGTTAATAATTATATAACAATATACAAAGATGTGTTAGAAACATGCCTTTACCCTTTTTTGTCCAAAGAATACTTGGACATTCAAATCTTTTATTGTATTTCCTCAGTTTAGTTTCACAGATTGATATGGAGCGTTTAACTGGGGCATTCATACTAAAACTAATTTATAGTGATTTGATTTGACCTGAGCATTGTCCAGTCACATACTGTGACATGAGGAAGTAAACAGACATACCACATTTGTGGTATCCCATAATACAGGGGACACACTTTCTGTGTAAACTTTGACTATAACAAAACTGTTGGCTGCTGCCTTAATGATTACATGTTTTGTTTTCAGTCAGACTGTACTCAGCAAGTACTGTGGCAAAAACATTTTGGTGTAGAAGGGAAAAACAGCACATCAGTAATGCACTTATGATTTACCAAAATGCTTAAAGCTCAATCTTTTGAGATTTTACACACTAACATTCTTTCTGGAATGGTAAAATTAAAAACTTATAAACAATACCATACAATAGAGACAATAAACAGGGCCTTGGTTGATTGGGTAGATTTTAGGTAATGCATTATCTGGAGCCTTGTAAGGCTAGGATCTGAAGATGTAAAATACACTTTAGACCTGTTATTGTTACTCAAAATACCATTAAACTTGTTTACAGTATTTACTAACACAGTATCTTACATTATCAACATAAAAGCCCATTCAAATCACATGTATGCCTATAACTCATCACTCTGCACACTGTTCACCTTGAGAATAGAAAAGGGCTCCAATGCCATGATTTTGTACTGAGGCTCAGTTTTTTGCTCATGGTTTCATTATAGATTAGACATTTCTAAATGTGGATTTACCAAAATTACACTGGCTGCTGGATGTTGGGGTCTTGTCCTGCGTTCAGTGTCTCTCTCTCCTCCATGGAAGCTACGTTGTCTGAGTTGGTTGCAGTTAAGGACGTGGATGTGCCCTTCCTCTCTATAGGTGGACCAGAGTCAGACTTCCGGGAAATCCGTGAGAGGTGCGAAGCCAGGGAGCGAGATGACACAAATGACAAGTGGTCCTCCGCCAAGGCAGTCTCTAACACCAAGCATATAGACTGCTTGAGCTTCTTCTGGAATTCATCACACATGAAGACATAGAGGATGGGGTTCAGGCAGCTGTTGAGAAAGGCCAGGCCTATAACCAGTGGACCTCCAATTCTCATAACATGCCTAACGGCTCTGCTACTATAAGCCTTGAATTCTATAAACTGAAACACATGGAAGGGCAACCAGCAGAGGAAGAATGCAAAGATGATAGCAATGATGATTCGGAGAGATTTCCGTTTCCTTCCCCTCTGGAGGCGCCTTGCACGCACGGCGATGGCAACATAAGAGAGAGTTATGACTAGGAAGGGGACGAGGAAGCCCAAAACAAAGCGGAAAATGGTGAGGCTCCATTTATCCATTGACTTAGAATAAGTACATGCAAACCTTCCCTTGTGTACCTCCCGAACCTCCCGAAGAATGACGTAAGGTAAGCTGCAGGCCAGAGCAGCCAGCCAGATGACAACGCATATGATCTGAGCTTTGCGAGGGGTGCGCTTGTTTTGGGCCCACACCACCACCCAGGTGGACAAGCAGCGATCCAGACTTATGGCCATCAGGAGGAAGATACTGGCAAACATGTTGACTACACTCACTAAGTTGTGGAGCTTGCACATGAAATCTCCAAAAGGCCAGTTGTAACCGCGGGAGACATTAACGATCGTGAGAATCAGGAAGACTGTGAAGAGGAAGTCAGCCAGGGCCAAGTTGAGAAACCAAATCGAGTTGACTGTTTTCTTCATCCTGAACCCCGTCACATAGATGACCAGACTATTGCCTATAGTCCCAAGCACAAATATCACACAGTAGATGACAATGGAGAATACTTCCATGTTGCTGAGACCACCAGGCGGCTTAATTGGTGGTGCTACAGTGGAACGGAAGCTTTCATATGAATCTAAGGAAGAAGACACAAGTGTTACTAGTGTGATTAGTAACCATAACATGTCACGCAACATGCCCTGAACAGTTTATGAGAATCTGGTTATTTGTTTAACAAAATTGTATATATATTATCTTAGCCTTATCTTCGGATTTGACATTGAACATCTGAAAGCTGGGAGTACTGTAATTTTTGACAGAATTAGGCTATTGAATTTTTAAGATATCATCTGAATCTCTTAAAATGAAATCTGTATTGCACATACACATTTTGTAATCCAGCTTCTTGTAGGTCATCTCAATATTAGATGTTGATAACTACAATGATGTACACAAGACAACTATTCATCCTGGACAAAAAAGGTCATGCAACATTAAATTTCACTGTGCTGGATTGAATGAAAAAGTCACAGAATAATTTGTACTAAATTGCAAGTTGCTTTTTCCACTCATTTCACCAAATGCAGGTGTTATGATCACAGATAATGCTAATAAAATAATGTTTGTGCATGAAATAAATATTTTCAGATCAGTTCTGCAACAAATCATGATACACAACCTTGCTGTTGATGCATCTCAGTAAGGTTACGCAATACTTCATGCATATTTGTAAATTCTATTTTTGAGGTAAAATGATATGTTAAGTCAAAGCATATTGCATTATGCTCCTAACGTGATGGTAGTAAAGTGCAGATTTGGAGCATCTTACCTGTCCCCATATTCCTGCTGTGATGACAATGAGTCTGTCTTTCTGTCCAAAGTGATATCAAACCCAGCCTCTGCCTGGCGTAGCCTACACTCACTCTCTGATTCCTCCTCCTCCCTGGTTCATTAGACAGCACTTCTGCGTTTGCAAATGCTCCTCAACAAGACACAAAGTCATACAGGTTCCCAAAGTTAGATTCTCACTCTAGAAAGGAGGTGGAATTGATTTTTTCTCACTTATTAAACTTCTTTTCATTTTTACTTATTTTTTGATATAGGGTGGACTGTTTATTGCATGTTTGACTGATCCCAGGAAAAAATGTGTTGATTTGAACCAAAATACTCCTCATTGTCACTTAATACCCCTTTCCGCCCCTGTCAGGTTGGCATGAATGCAGAACATGAAAACAACACTAGTGGTCTCAACAGTTTTACTTTATGCATGTTTTGTTACAATTGCACCAAACATAGCAGCACAGTGAGTGGAAGATACTATTATATCATTACAAGTCAATAGAAATAGCAGCATCCTTGTGACAGCTAATGTTGAAGCTGAATGGAACCTGTAAAACTGACACGCCCAATGAGTCCAGTGAAGAGCAGGACGAGGACGCGTGGCGAGGCAGGCAAGCAGTGCACATGGATGTTGCAGATTTTGTGTGTTGCCACTTTAGTTGGAAGCAACAGTCTGGTCGATCCAACGGCGCAGATAGGACACACGGGCGTACACGGCAGGGGCGCGCACGTTGCAGTTGCTGGTACCCCAGGACACAATACCCACCTGGGACCACACTCCACCATTCTCACAGACCAGAGGGCCACCAGAGTCACCCTAGAACAGAGACATAGATGCTTTGGTGTCGAATAACAGGATAACCAGAATAAAATACTTAGATAAAGCCGTTATACATAAAGGGGAGACTACTCTGCTGCTTTTACACAGGATGTGGTGGGCTGACAGTATTTGTATCAATCAATTCAGTTACAGGAAACAGATATGCAGCAAGAGCATCAGATAGAAGATAAAGCTTTACTTCATCAGAATAATCTGTACTTCAGGCTTAAAGAATTGAGTTACCTGGCAGGAGGACACTCCAGAAGCACCAGCACAGATCATGGCATCAGTGATTCTGTTTTGACCCCAGTACTGCCTGCACTGGGCAGGGCTGAGCAGGGGCAGGGCGGTCTGCTGGAGGAAACGGGGGCTTGCTGGAAAAGAAGAGGAAAGAAGGGGGCAAAAATGAGCAAGAAGCTGGGGCTATCTAACCAAATAAATCCTGTACCTCTGTCTCAGTTAGATGAGGTGCAGTGGATTTTTTTTGCAGTGCTACATTCACATTCCTAGTAAAGTTTATGTTTTTCCTTTGTGGAAACTGACCTGTTCATACCTTCATACCTGCGTTCTCTAAATTTACCGTGTGTGTGAGAGCGTGTATGGAAGAGAAAGCAGTTGTTCACTCACAGGTTTGGCCGGTCTTGCCCCAGCCAGTAGTGACACAGCGGGCTCCAGAGGGGATGCTGGTGCTGGAGGAGGCCAGGCACACAGGAGACACACGGGATGTCATCTGCGCTGGGGAGGACAGCCTCAGAAGGGTGATGTCGTTGTTGAAGTTCTGGGCATTGTAGTAGGGGTGAGTGATGGCCTATACACAGACAGAGAGGAAACAGATGATCCATTTGACCATCTATAAAGGATTAACAGAGCTAAGGAGAAAACGGTTAACGTATCACAGAGGGGAGGATAAATCATAAGCCAACGTGATGGCATTTTGCTTCTATGCAATGATACCTGTGTCCAGGAAATGAGGCAAAAGATCAAATTTTGAGAGTGCTCTGGTGTTACTTACCCTGGCAATGGTCTTGACCTGAATTTGCTCGCTGTTGGACTGACGGTCATGCTCTCCCAGGATTACACGGTGACGGCCAGGGCTGGAGAGGGACAAAATTCAAGAAAGAAGGGCAGTTATAGATATGGTATGCTTATGACTTCTCCGGTCTGGACACTGTATACAATGGAAAGTAAAGAGAACAATTACTTACGACACACGGCAGTGAGCGGCAGTGACAACCCAGTACTGGTTGATCAGAGATCCTCCGCAGAAGTGGAATCCCGTGCCATCCTAGGGCAAGGATAGGGTGTAAGAGGACACTTATTGAAACTGTTTTGTTAATGCCTCATCTGAATTACATATTTATTATACCAAATTCTTAGAAAAGCTGCACTGTAGATTTTTTGTGTGTGACTGCAGCAAAGTTACAGTATAGAACGAGAGTGCATTAGTTAGGCTACCTGAAGGGACACCTGCCAGGGCCAGGAGCCCGACACGGCGTTCTGTCCATTTACAATCTTGTTGTAGCCGTTCACTTGGGGCTTGATAGCAGGCACTCCACACCCTGAGACCCAAATACACAATCAGAGGAGAGGTCTGCCTGCCCTCAATATAGCGCAAATATTCCAGCAAGTGACAAAATTTATATAGTATATGACAGCACAGAGAATACTTTCACAATCCTAAAGTGAGAATGACTTTTGCAACTGGCAGCACTACACTGCAACAGAATAATCAGATAACAAATAACACACATCATGCAGTGTAAAACCACCACTCACTCACCCACTGCAGAAGCCACCAAAGCAAAGCAACTGACGATCAATAACATGGCCATAGTGTAGACTGTGATTCTCGTCCCTGAGCCTCAGCCCTTTTGGACGCCTACTTTTATACCTGCACCACACACTTGACCCTGAACTCCATGTGTAGCGCTCCAAAGGTTCCTCCCAGGTGTGATAGGTGTGGGAAAAGAACAGCTGAGAGGACTTCATAGCTCAGACAGACACACTCATCTACTTACTCTCACGTCTGTGTTTGTCCTGCTCTGCGCTACACATGGGTCATGGCTTTTAGCAAACAAATCATTGCGTAATAATTCCATTGGTAACTACATTAAGCAACACCACAGACTCTTATTATTAATCTGAGAGGAAAAGATATTTGTACCCCAAATATCTGCTCTACAACCACAGCCATCATGGTTATTATCAGCCGGTTCATGTGAGCTCAGTGTTTTCATGTTAATATGACTGTGCATATGTTTTGCAACACATTCAAAATGTTAAGGCCTATATCCGCTTGCTTGCAACATTCTCTCCACCCGTTGCATGACAGCAGAAGTGGTTACCACAGAAAGATAAATTCGTGCACGTTATTTTAACATCAGCACATTTCTATCATTTGTGAAAATATCTCCTGTCAATAAGGTTACCACACGTACAGGAACAAGATATTGATCTAAACTCTCGTGTTTTAAAAACATGAGTTCAGGTTTTGCCTGCTCATGCAGATAAATGCAGTCATGCAGTTAACAATATACATGATAGAGTAAATCACAAAAGTAGTGGATTTAAAAGAAAAAAGTTCACAAAAATCACAACAGACTTCAGCATCTCATTACTGATCTTTATTGATTCAATGAGAGGTGAAAAGAGAAATCATCACTGAAGTGATATCAATGAGGACAATGGACAGATCTTGAACATGTCTTATGTGATTGCGTGTTGTAACTGTGTGCATGTGTCAGATTTAGTTGTTCAGGTCTGTTAAAGTATTGAAATCTTTGACTGCATTTTCGAGCAAACAGTTTAGCAAGCATTTTAGGCAAGTGCAAATTAGGCTGTGATCTAATGTTTATTGGATGTGTATATTGGCTATATTGATAAGATATTGGCATTAAGACAGTAAGATTATGTTGAGATCTGAGATGATGATGCTGTCGGCAGAGTGTTCAGTCAACCTCCTCGATAGTTGGGCCAGAGGAGGAGCCACCTCCAGCTCCACCAGGGAAGCCACCTGGCATTCCTCCTGGCATTCCTCCTGGCATTCCTCCTGGCATTCCTCCTGGCATTCCTCCTGGCACGCCCCCTTCGTATAGCTTGGTGATGATGGGGTTGCACACCTTCTCTAGCTCCTTCTGCTGGTGGTCATACTCATCCTTCTCTGCCGTCTGGGTAATGGAAAGAACAAGGAAATACATGTGAGAGAAGACATTGTGGATTGTTACAGAGTACTGTTCAAGAGAGAATATTCAGAGAATATTGTTTTCACAATGTGAAGGAAAGAGGAACTTCTGCATTTTGTGAAGATACACGGTTCAGCCTATGTTTGACCTGGTTCCTGTCCAGCCAGGCAATGACTTCATTGCACTTGTCGACAATGGTCTTCTTGTCCTCAGGGCTGATCTTGTCCTGGAGCTTCTCGTCCTCCACGGTGCTCTTCATGTTGAAGGCCAGAGACTCCAGGGAGTTCTTGGCTGTGACCTTCTCTCTCTGGGCCTCATCCTCAGCCTTGTACTGGTCTGCCTCCTGCACCATGCGCTCAATGTCCTCCTTGCTCAGGCGCCCTATGGGAGGTTGAGATCGCTCTCTAAACTTATGTGCAATATTCGTTTACATTCTGTCTTTCAGTTCCCTCAATCCATTTTAAAATTAGGTGCAGCACTCTCTCAGCTTTTAAACATCATATCAACATTTGAGCAATAAATCCAATTTTAATGGTGTTGCACTTAGGTTTTACAATGGATTTTTGAATAATTTATGGTTGCATCTCTACATCATAGTTCATCTCAATGTTATTTTTTAAAGCCCTAGGAAATGATAAATAAGCTTTGAAAACAAATTATGGAACTATTTTGTTGTATTTTGTTTTAAAGCACTTGACTTGGGAATTTTTCTGTATGGTACTGTACCTTTGTCATTGGTGATGGTGATCTTGTTCTCCTTGCCAGTGCTTTTGTCCACTGCAGACACATTGAGAATGCCATTGGCATCAATGTCAAAGGTCACCTCAATCTGAGGGACTCCCCTGGGGGCGGGTGGAATACCGGTCAGCTCAAACTTGCCCAGGATATTATTGTCTTTGGTCATGGCTCTCTCACCTTCATAAACCTAAGAAAATTACCCAAGTCACATGATCACTTCATCCATCAGTGAAAAAATGAGGCAGTGTGATCTCGCTTATATGTACAGTTGAAGTTCTATATCCTATTTTCATTCATTCTTATAAAACATTAGGGAGTGAACTACTAAATTTACTTCAAGTTTGTTCTACCTGAATGAGCACACCAGGCTGGTTGTCTGAATAGGTGGTAAAGGTTTGGGTTTGCTTGGTGGGGATGGTGGTGTTCCTTTTGATAAGGACGGTCATTACTCCTCCAGCGGTCTCAATTCCCAGGGACAGGGGGGTGACATCCAGCAGGAGCAGGTCCTGTACATTCTCAGACTTATCACCAGCCAAGATGGCTGCCTGCACAGCTGTGAAAAGCATGATTTCCAGTTGGTGATACTAATGCCATATTCAAACTGACAAACTAAAAATAATAAGTTAAAACCTCTTATGTAAAACTCCTCAGGATCTTTCTACATCAGACTTCATTTTGTATAGATTAGCATGCATGCAGCAGAGGTATTCACCTGCACCGTAGGCCACAGCCTCATCAGGGTTGATGCTCTTGTTGAGGTCCCGGCCATTGAAGAAGTCCTGCAGCAGCTTTTGAATCTTGGGGATACGAGTGGAGCCACCCACCAGGACAATGTCATGGACCTGGGCCTTGTCCATCTTGGCATCCCTCAGGGCCTTCTCCACTGGCTCAAGGGTTCCACGGAACAGGTCTGCATTGAGTTCTTCAAAACGGGCTCTGGTGATGGAAGTGTAGAAGTCCGCCCCCTCGTAGAGTGAATCGATCTCAATGCTGGCCTGGGTGCTGCTGGAGAGGGTGCGCTTGGCACGCTCGCAAGCTGTGCGCAGACGACGTACAGCTCGCTTATTGCTGATGATGTCTTTCTTGAACTTGCGCTTGAACTCTGCAATGAAGTGGTTGACCATGCGGTTGTCAAAGTCCTCACCACCCAAGTGAGTGTCACCAGCTGTGGACTTGACCTCAAAAATGCCATCCTCAATGGTCAGGATGGACACATCAAAGGTACCGCCACCAAGGTCAAAGATAAGGACATTGCGCTCACCACCAACCTGAAGTAAATGATGGAGAATTACTGATAAGAGCATAAAACAGAATATATTAGGTTAAAGTTTGAAAATTGGCTATGTACCTTTTTGTCTAAGCCATAGGCAATGGCTGCAGCAGTGGGCTCATTGATGATGCGTAGCACATTAAGGCCAGCAATAGCTCCAGCATCTTTGGTGGCTTGGCGCTGGGAGTCGTTGAAGTAAGCGGGAACTGTGATAACAGCATTAGTCACAGGCTGAAAAGATAATAATGAGACCTTTTAGTCTGAACAAGTGGTGTCACTGAAAGTGAGGAATTTAAAGGTGTGTTCACACTATTCTGCTTTTTTCAAACAACACCTTTCTAACATGAAAGACAATAGTCAGAGGTCACAAGGCAGACAGAAAGTCAATGCTTTAAAAGGGTTTTGCTCATGACATTATATTTTCTTTTTTCTTTTATTTATTTATTGCCCTTTCTAAGGTTGGGAAAAGTTCAAATTTTTAGAAGAGCAGACATAATGTGAACTGCTTTTATGTGACCTGACTAATCTTAACGAAGAAGAGGTCTCACGGGTTTCACAGTACCTAGGTAGCTGACAGTTTACAACAACAACAACAAACAGAATGAAAATGGAGAAGGTACTAGTAGAAAGTTGTGAGTAGCTATTACTCTGAACTACCTTGCCAAGGTAGGCTTCAGAGATCTCCTTCATCTTGGTGAGGACCATGGAGGAAACTTCCTCAGGGTAGAAGGTCTTAATCTCACCCTTGTATTCAACCTCCATCTTGGGTTTGCCTGAATCACTCACAACATTGAAGGGCCAGTGCTTCATGTCTGACTGCACCACAGGATCATCAAACTTACGACCAATTAGACGCTTAGCATCTGGAATAGAGTGTAAGAAGCAAAGATGTTGTAAATTAAGTTCACTTCCTTCTTCATTTTACTTAAAAAGCATTCATCATCAACACAGGGAATTCTGTGAAATCATTGTTGTCATTGGTTCTCATAACAGTTCAGGAAATCAACAGTATTGTAGTTGCAGTATGTTGAAGTCATTACCAAATACAGTGTTGGTGGGGTTCATGGCCACCTGGTTCTTGGCAGCATCTCCAATCAGTCTCTCAGTGTCTGTGAAGGCCACATAGCTGGGCGTGGTCCTGTTTCCTTGGTCATTGGCAATAATCTCCACTTTGCCATGCTGGAAGATGCCCACACAGGAATATGTGGTGCCCAGATCTATTCCCACTGCTGGTCCTTTTGACATCTTACATAAACAAAAGAAACAAGTCAATAATTGAAACTCTGTTTTATAAAATTGCTTGTTTGTAATCAACATCATTAAATAAAAGATTTATATTGTATATGTAATTGTATGTAATATATGTATATATATATATATATATATATATATATATATATATATACATATATATATGTAATATATGTAATTGTTTTGTACTTGGACACTGAAAAAATCCTCACTCTTGTAGTATAATAACAGTAAAAATGTGTGTAAATGTATGTGTGTCTGTGTGTATATGTCCCTGTCATTCACATAAGCCCAGATGCAGTGCCACGTGAAGCCCAAACTAGCTGTGACCGTCTAGGCTCAGCTGTTGAAATGTTCTCAAAAGGTCTGTAAAGGTGCAGTGCCATCCATGGTGTAGTGGCTCACACCAGCACATGACACTTGAAGCCAAATGACTGGACTATCTCACACTGCCCTTCAAACCCCTCCTCTCTCCACTCCTCCCTTAGCAACATAACACTGTAGTGTCACTGGCGAGTCAAATGTGATGGACTCATGCTGGAACAGTAATCAGTGCGGCTATTTTCCGACAGCTGGCTCCTGATAGCCAACAGTTACTATAATAAGTATCAATGTTTCTACACGGAAATGAATGAGAGGTGGTTTAAAAAGGCAGGGATCATTTAACAATCACTACTGGGCAAAACTCATTATGGTTTCTACTGAAATAAAGGACAGAGAAACCAAAAAAGACCCACAGCAATGTACAATTTTGAGGTGGAGTCACAGGCATATTTGCTCAGTAGAGCAGTCAACAAAAGCCACATTTGTAGAGATTAAGCTCTGATAAAACACCAGGCTGCTCACGTCTCACTATACTGAGGCAGTCAGCAAAAATAACCTATTATGAGACAGGGAAAAACCCACAAACAAGGTCGGAAACATTCTACCAACTCACAGGGCACAAAAGTGATCTTGATGAACATTTAGACATTTTTCAGATGATCATATTTTCTAATATGTGTAACCATATTGTGCAATTTAATTATTGTGTTGCTCTCTTCTGATATGTTGAGTAGTTGAAAGTAGAAACTTTGTTTCTTGTCTGTCCACTCAAACTAGTACAGGTTATTGAATTATCACTTGTTATCCAATTGCGTAACACAGAATAGAAAATGCTGACACGATGCTTTTGCTCCTCCTCCCATCCTTCATGTCTGAAACATGCCTTGGGCACTGTCAAAAATATGCTGAGTGTAACATAACTATGGCATGTGACAAATTGAAACATCTATTGAGGAAGTACGTTTGTATCAATTTTTTTTAACACTACGTGAGGCCACAGTCAAACGTTTTCTCTGGTTGAGAGGATCATGCAGAAGCAAGATCACACCCATCCAATTGACACTCTTGTGACATGGAAATTAAGCACAGAACCGTCTATAGAAACATTTTGTTGGCTGGACAGACACTGACACAAATGTTGTGGTTGTTCATAGGGATTCCCCCTCAGCTTGTCATATCTCTGTTTGGCAGGAACCATGCAAGCCTCACTTATTTTGGAACCGTCTCTCACATTTGACAATCAAGTTCTTAAAGCAGCAAGCAAGACAGACTATGAAGCCAGACTGATTGCAATGCTTCTTATAAAAGGGGTTACCTTGCTCTGTCAGATGTTCAAGACTTGAGAGTTTACTGAGTTAAAGTTCTGTTTTGTATTCGCCCACCACACAACACCGGCGTCTGTGTCCCACTGCAGCACTCCTTTCCCTCTCCTGGCAGGCAGACTAAGAGGGCGAGTGTCTCCGCTCCCCAGTGTATATAGAGCGCAGTCCAGGGAGAGTCCTTCAGGGTGTCAGGTGACTCCAAAGAAAGTTCTAGGCCCGTGTTTCTGCTCATTAAATGTTGGATTTCTGAGAAAGAAGGATCTGTGGCGTTACTTAAGTAGTCCTCTAATATTGCAGCAAAACAATAAGGTAGAATTAGAAATGTCAACGAAAGCACAAAAAGAGAGTTGGTGCTTTGATTTGACCTCTAAAACCGAGCAGTGTTTTCAGCATTGCTCTGATATGAGGAGGTAGTTTCTGAACATAGATAACGTTATTCACATGCTCTCTATATGGACAATGTGATCAACAGTTGGGAGAATGCAGTAAACTGTATCACCAACATATTATTTAGGTCCATAAATAAATAAATTAAATTAGATACTTTTTAGATATTAAAATGACTTCTAACCACGTTAACACTTTTAACCATGGTATTCTGAAAATCGCAGAGTAGTCTCTGAGTAACTTAAGAAACTATATAGACTGGCAATCAATGTGCACTCTTATGTCTTGAGCAGCTGTTCTATAATACTAAACAAAATAGCAAATCTCAGCCAGAGGCTAAATTAATGCCCGTACCACCTTATATAATTTTACTTTTTATTACATTTTTTACATTGTTATTTTGTTTGATCAAGTGCCATTCAAGTATTTCCTGCCTACTCTCCACTTTCAAACTTACAGTAAGAAGAGCTGAAATGTCAAATTGCAGCTTGAAAATAGACATTCTCCCGCCTGCTATAAAGCACACATATGAGATACACCTGTCTTTGGTAGCAGTATTGTGCTTTGTGGTAATATGAATTGGTGCATATGTATAATACTATGAGTTTCTATCAGTTAATTTTACTAAAAACTGACTGTAAGTTTTAAATCATGTCTTGGTATGGGATTCCAGAGGGATGTCCATGCTGCGGATATTTCCAGAGAGGTGACACATAAATAGTTTTTCATTTAAGGTACGAGGAGGTGCAGACTAACTAAGCAGTTTTACTCAAGTCTTGTACTTTTGTGCAGTTTTGAGGTAGTTTGAGTAATTACATTTGAGGGTGCTTTATTTTTTCACACTCCTGTATTTCAAGTCAAATATCTTACTTTTTATTCCAGTTTATTAATTTATTACCTGCAATTACAAGTTACTATATGAAGAGAGATATTGCATTCAAAACAGATAAAGAGTTCTTAAAAATAACTTTATTTTTGACCCAGTCAACATAAAGAGGAAGTTATCAGAGTGAACGTTATTGGCTACTGGCTCCTTTATCTTAAGCTGCAGTATATAAGTAAACTCAATATAAACTTTAGCACATTTAAAAAAAACATCTTCAATAGTTTTACTGAGGTACAATTTTAAAAGGATGACCATTAATACCATATCACCATTCGTTCAGGTTAGTTATACTGTGACTCAAGTAATTTATGATTTAAAGATTTATGTGGCTCTTCCACCAGTGAAGATAATAAAGTTGTTCAGTAAGAACCAGTCAAATGTTCCTTCCCCTAACTGCATGGTCCCTTGGCCAGAGCTCAAATAGTGGATGACTATTCCTGTTACATAGGCCTCTGTGACACATAGGCCATCTGGCATTAGATACAACACCAGCTAGTTACAGACACCACCTGTTGCGACACACCAGATCCCAGTAGTCAACACATGCCTCTCAAGTAGTTTTCTTCCAGTGGTTGCACATTGCATATAATCCAAGATTATGGCCAAGAACATTTCTGAGGTAATCTCTGAAAGCTTTATTTTGAAAACAAACAAACAAACCTTCAACTAAAGCTTTAGTTATTTATGGCAATCTGGGGGAACCATTGCATTGCCTCAATTGTTATTGTTCACTCTACCATACAATAAATACACTTACAATAAACAGCAATATTTTATAACACAATCCTATTGAGGAAATTCAACATAAGCAGCATCAATACCTCCCTCAGGAGTATAAAGACTAAGACGAAGAATATGTGCCATCAAAACTCCCAATGAGGATTACAGGTCCCTTGTTATGAGTCAAATTACAGTTTAAACAGGCTTGGACTGTGTCGTCATGAATTCAGTAGAAGCAATCTCTTCAAAAAAATAAACTACGAAGCTGATAAAGGAAGTGATCTTCTTTGCTCTTGCGTGCCCTACAGCAGGCATTCATATAGTCCCAAGCACAGCGCTTGCAGTAGTTGTAGAAATGCCGCTCTGCTTTCTTCAGTGTGCTGTTTAAGTCCAGTGTTCCCTGAAGGCTGCACAGAAAAGGCACAGGGTTGACCAACAGATTCACACAGATTCACAAATACAAAATCCCTTTTTTTGGGATTAGATTTCATGCCATAGCTAACATAGACCGACCTGCTGGCAAACTGGATGAGCTGTACATCATCTCGGCACCTCAGCAGAGACTCTTTGTTTTCTAACAGGATGGTTGCGCAGATGAAGAGCTCAAAGGTGAAGTCAGTGTTGATGGCCTGGGGCTCTGACTCTGGATTATCGTCTGGAATCATCATAAAAATCACAAAACTGATGTGAGACACTGAACAGAGCTAACTGTCCTTCCATATAGCCTCATTCATGTCATATCTGAACGGCAGTTTGAGTTCTGGGTTTCACCTGTGCTGGGTTTTGTCGCCAGCCTTTCCTGATAGCGGGCGCGGTCTACTTGTAGGGAGATGAGCTCTAGGTGGTCACAACTCAGGATCTCAAACAATCGCAGTGCATCGCTGTGTTCAAACTCCCTCTGGAAACCCAGCAGCAGCCATCTAAAAGAGGGGCAATACACACATGCACACACACACACAAACAAATGGAATATGTATGCTCTGCACCCCGCCGTTCGTAGGGAATGGAAGAGGCTGCGTAACTATGCAAAAATTGAGAGGGCAGCTCCTGCAAATGTTCGGTGTACAATCAGAGTGGACTACAAGAAGTGCGCTGTAACTAAAGATGGTGAGGTGGTCTGTAAGTTTGTGTCACCTTTTCAGCTACTGGGTCCAAACAATCAATGGGCTGAGTAATAAACTGGAAAACATTTTGTGATACGGTGGCTGAGGGACCATGACATAGTGGTGTTGACAGAGATTGAAAGAGCCAATGTGACCCACACCCCTGGATTCATACCTGTGGTAGCCAAAAACCAAAACAGTCAGAGAGGAGGTGATGTTGCTGTTTAAACATGACATTTACAATGTCACTGTAATTGATACGTCAGCTCAAGAGCAAATTTGGTTCCAACTGCAGAGTGTTCCCCGTGTAATGATTGGCAGGGCCTATATACCACCATCTGATTCACCTTTTTTCTCTAATGTAAGCTTTTCAGAAATCCAGGCCAGAACCTAGGACAACACCATTGGCTATGTGGTGGTTGGTGACATGAACACTAGGTGCGGAGACAAGGTGAAAGAGCTGCTTGAAGGTAGCAATAACATGTACTACAAGCCTGTTGATGAAACAGTAAACACCAATGGAAAGAGTATTATTCAAGTTTGCAAAGACAATAATCTATTGGCTGTGAACAACTAGCACACAGCGCCTCCCTAGTTCCCTAACCTACCGCAAGAGAGAAAAATGGATTTCTGAAGTGGATTACTGTCTAATCACTGCTTGTTACATTAATTGTGTTAAAAGCTTTGAAGTGAACCAAAATACTGACATGCCATCCGATCACGCCCCATTGTCTATAGAACTTGTGTTCCCTGAAGAAATTATTAATGCAAAGGTTTTGTTACAGCGTGCTCAGGATTTGTGTATGCATTATATTATGACTCACTCTGACAACCCCTGCTGCAGGAAACCAGTGCCCTTCATGAATATCGATGCAGATCAATTTCCTCTCAACATAAGTTCACTGGAAGCACCCATCATCAGCTTTGACTAGAACCTGGATGATATGGCTATGTGGTTTGCAGAATCATTGTATAACTGTGCTGCCCAGAGCAAACCAGTCAGCCCTAGACCCCTGGCACACAACCTGCCCTGGAACCAGGAAGCACTTTCACCCCGTTGGCAGCGTATATTGGAGTGTGGTGATGCTAAAATGTTGTGGCGGGCTATTGATTGGAAGGGGGAGTTTTCCTCAACTCCTCACCAAGAGATGCCTTCTGAAGCTGACGTCCAAGAACATATGGAGAGGCTGTTGAACCCCCTTGCTGGTGAGGGAGAAAACCCACTGCATATGGAGGGCTATAATGTGAACATGCCATTGCACACCCATAGGCTGACAAGCTCAAACCCAGGGTGATAAACATCCAAAAATAATTAACAATTCAATAAAGTACATAGAAAACAGATACATAGAGAAAAAAGCACAGTAGTACAAAAGCCATACTTCAAAAATATCAAACCCATCACCCAGTGGCCTCTCTCAGATACATTGGCATCGAGCACATTAGAACTCCGAGAAGAGGAGGCGATTTAAATACCCTCTTACTTCAAAGAGAACGTTTTTACATTTTCACTCTCCAGACTCTCACACCTACAAGTCTGAATCAAGAGTATGAGATCAAACATTTTCTCTAAAATAAAAAATAAAAATGGTGGAGTATCATGATGGCTCTCCCTACATATATAGGTATTTCTCTAGACCCTGACACACATATCTGTAAAAATGTTTAATTATACAACAGGTGTGTCTTTTTTCCTTATTGTGATTTTTTCCTTATTGTGATTTGATCTAGCTGACTTTTTATAGAAGGGTGTTAAGAGCCAATTTCTTACATGAATTTAAGATTTCTTCTTTTCCTCTAACTTAATACAATATTTTTGAACGTAGGTGATGTAGATTTTGATATATGGGATGTTGTATCTGATATTATGTTTATGCTTATATATAAGATATACATGTATGTTTGATATTTTTGAAGTATGGCTTTTGTACTACTGTGTTTTTTTTCTCTATGTATCTGTTTTCTATGTACTTTATTGAATTGTTAATTATTTTTGGATGTTTATCACCCTGGGCGGTTTGGATGGTTAACCACACCTGCCATCATAGAGCTTGTCAGCCTATGGGTGTGCATGATGTATAAATATGGGTGTGGTTTCCATTTTTCAAACATTTTGACCTGACGAAGATCCAAGTAGGATCGAAACGTTGTCACTATTAACCTTTTGTGGCATAGAGCAAGTGGGCAGGCGTTACAAAACAAAGTTTATGGCCATTTTGGGATCTGATAAAGACAGGCAGCCTATTCAGCTTGGTTCGTTTATAGTGAGGCATTGTGACAGTTATACATATCTTGGAGCCATCTTCACTGCTGACGGAAATGCCTCAACCTCACTTGCCCTACATGGTTTTTGAGGCTGCTTTCTTGTCAGCTATTTTGTATGGGTGTGAGGCTTGGTTAAAAGTGCCTTTAAAGTCTGTTGAAACTCTCTACATGACTGGAGTGAAATCCCTACTTGGGGTGAGGTCTACTACACCTAACCTAACCTGCCTGTTGGAGGCAGGACTTCCTTCAGTGCAAGCCTTAGTGAGAGAAAAGCAAGCCAGGTTTTTGACCAAGATGAAGCAGCATCATGGCATGCTTGATGACCCCTGTGGTATGTTCTTGAAAAAATAACTAGAAAAGAGAACCAAGTCATGAACTCACATTTATCTGAGATAATGGAGAAACAAGATCATATTGAGAGTGACCGTAGGGAGATGATTGAGAAATTACGATCTAAAGAGGGAACAAGATACAAGACCTACCAAGCCATCAACCCAGATATATCCGTCCATCCACTTTATACCAGCAATACACCGTACACTGAAGACCATTTGAGAATAACACCACCTGAACAACGTGTGTGTTGCTGTAAGACTGGCATACAAAATGAAGAACACATACTCACTCTTTGTGGACACTGATAAAAGAACTTCAGTTATGTTACACGCTTGCCTTGCGCTATTGGAGCACCAGCAAGTTTATATAGACTGAGTGATGGGATTTTGTGTTGTTAATTGTATTACCATATAATATTTTAACTTATGGGTTTATTGTATATATGATTTTCTGTATATTGTTTGGACCCAAATGTTTTATCTTTTTGTGTTAATAAAATAACTAACTAATTATGTGGAATAAGAGCACATCCATATTCAGATGTACAGAGGAAAAATAAAGAATGGTGCTGAAGATGTCACAAGCAGTGTGTGTACAGTACCTGTGGCAGAAGGCGAAGCTCTCCATGCTGTCTGTGACTAAGTGGGCATGGAGCTGTGGGTCTAGTTCCTTCAACAACGCCGCCTCTAACTCTAAAAGACATTCAGAGCAGCCCCTTCAGATGCATGTACTGCAGAATCTCATCTGACTTTATTGCAGATTTCTGAATGAACCAATCAACCAAATACAAGGTATGAGCAAAAATTGCAGTTTTGAAACAGCATAACATGACTACTGATTGCATGTAGTTAAAGGAGTTTCCTTCCTCAGACATGCAACCAAATGTATGCAAACTGCAAATTAAACTGCACAGCATATTTGAGAAAGTGTGCATGTGACATGGTTATTACTGTTGTCGCTTGGGGTTCCCACTCCTCAGTTGAAATACCCCTGCTTTGCCACTAGAGGTCCTGAATGTGAGGTACCTGCCAAAGGTACCTCATATATGCATGGTCATATAAATCTTTGTTTTAGAATTTCAATGTATTTCAGTGTTCTGAACATTTAATTTTCACAATCTGTTCTTGAGGGATTCAACTGAATCTACTGGACACATAACCTGTGGGTTCTATTTTTGTATTCTTGCCATTAAAATAGTGAACAAATCATCGCATTATCACAACATTGCTATGCTGGAAACATAAGCTTATAAACTTTTATTGTTGTTCTAATTCCCAATCCCACCTATTTTCCTGTGGAGGCCATCAGCCCTGAAGTCCTTGGAGAACTTCTCCATGTAGCAGGAGAAGCTCCAGAAAGTGTCGACCTCAGAGTCCAGAACCTCCAGGAAGCGGCTACACAGGTCATTCATCCCCTGGGCATAACTGACCTCTGGGTGATAAAACAAGAGAAACAGCGCAGAGTCAGCGTTTGTAATGAGATAACAAACTCAGCCTCTAATGTTGTTTGATCTATTCAGTGTCACTAAAGCTGAGATGGGCAAAATACTCCTGTTGACAAGCTGACTGAACATGCTACGCAGATAAAGTGCAGATTCAACAGCGTTGAGCAACACATTGCTTTCACAACACAAACGGATATTTGTTCTCCAGAGGACTCTTCCATAATGGAGAAGCTGCTTGTCTGGCTGCCTAGAGTGCAACGTGAAGTGAAGTGAAAGTAAAATCAAGTAAAAGCAAGAAACAGAAGACAGACAAGAGATATTCTGTACAGGAATAATATATGAAGCCCAACATCAACCAAGGTATTTGTATTATATCTGAATGTCACCCTGATTCTTGTTTACCTGGATGAAAAGCAGCATAAGTGATGAGGATATCTCTCAACACCAAGAGATTGCCCGAACCTTCACCCCTGGAAGCACATTAAGTATTAACATCTCATATTTCTCAAATTGAGCTGGATTAGTTCAACACCTCTGCAGAAGAAATATGAGTTATTAGATCTGCACAGAATGTAGTGTTGATAAGTCATGCCAGCCATCTGAGCAAGCTTTATCGAAGACATAAAGGGCTGGCTGCTCGGACATGGATTAGGCCTAGTCCCAAACTAAAAACGTTGTGAAGTCTAGTCCTAGGCTTAAAGCACGTCCGAGCAACCAGCCCAAAGTCTCTTAATCCCTAAGCAAACAGAAAGTTTGTCACTGCCTTCGCATTTATACAGCAGCAGCAACCCTTCTGTCTGCCAAAACAGCAGACCACGTCCTGCCAAAAGTCTTTTTGACAACACCAGTTCAGTTTCCGGTTAACAGTTAAACAATTCCGCTAACCTGTAAATAGCTCGCAGTAAAACATTGTCTGATCTTCAGGGGCAAATGACAGAAATGGATTGCAAAATAAGATTTGCATAATGTTGAGCTTTAAAGCCTTAATCCAGGAGAACAGAACGTTCAGGAAATGGTTTAACTAAACAACGTCCAAGGGCTTGTAAGTCCAGGAAGGCAGTAATTCATGCTGCTCCACTCACAAACAAAATCTTGTCACTGTGCTGTGCAATAATGTTTATGGGAGGATTCCATGTTTCATACAAACATTGAAAAGTTGATGCGGACATAATATTTCATTGTGGGATTTGTTGGTTACTCTTATCACAGTGTTACAAAAACAAATTAAATCTGACTCTATTTGTTATCCTTGTTTCTGGGTCAGCTGAGGTGAGCAGAAACTGAATGATCACTTTTGGCTGGTTAGGGTTAGGGTTAGGGTCTGGCTGTTTGCTCCCACAAACTTTGTGTCAAGGGTCAGCAATCAAATTCCACAGACTATCTGTTGACACATAACTGAAGTTTAATTTACAATAGAAAAAGGCATGATGCTGACTAGCACTCACAGGTAATAGGTCAGGTCTCTGTTAGTTCGAGGCACATCCTTGTCAATGATTCGTATGGCCTCCTGCAGCTCCTCCAGGTCAAATGTGACCCGCTCAAACAACACCTGATCACAGGGAGGAGGCACAGAGACAAACATTTTTCACCGCCATTGATTAAATCATCTCAGTGTAACAGCTTTAGCAGAGTCCATAAAGTTGAATATAACTTTAGACTTGGTTATATATCATATTAGAAATGGAAATAAAGGTTTATAAACTATACTATTGTCTATATATAAATCTATAGTGAGAGTATGATTAAGGGATGCACATGAAGTATTACTGTCTGAATGCACAAATCTATCAGCTGTTCTTATGTGCTCACACTCTCCAGACTCAAGCACTACACACCTTAGGTACACAGTTTGTTTAACTCACTTCACTAGGTCCGGGTGTAATTAACTTCAACATACCACAGTGCTCTCACTGCAAACAGCTGACATTGTCTCTCACGCCAAACAATGCCAAAGAATGGAATTATAGAGATATGAATAATAGAGTCACAGCTTTACGCTCGGAAAATGAAATAGAAAATGATGAAATAAATGTATTTTAATTGGTAAAACCTGTGCCTGTAGCTCCAAGAAAGCCAGCCTGTCCCTGAGCTCCTCACTCTGGTGCTGAGCCTGTTGCTGGGCCTGTGCCTGCCTCTGGTCAAAGTACCTGACTGCTGCCACCAACTCAGCTGGAATGGAGACAGGATTACACAGTCAAAGGATAAACACACACAAGAAAGATGTTTTAAAAAGAGAGAGAGAACAGGACGATAAAAAAGGAAACAGATGATGGGTATGAGAAAGACAAGAGTGACTTGGTTGACACACTCCAGAACACTTAAGAAATCCTCTGAGAAAACAGTTTGTGCGTGGTTAGGTCGTTACCATCAGTGCCGTTGAGGCGCATCCGTACAGCTGAAGGAAGGAACTGCTGCCACTTTCTCTTCATGACCTGGTAACGAACGGCCAGCTGCTCCTGCAGCAGAGGGCGCTCTAAAGCTGTCGAACTGCACGGGTACATGCCAAACAGGAACCGCCACACCAGGCCACGCTCAGAGGGACACACACCACCTTGACAGGGATTGAAAACCTTGTGATCAACAGTGTTCAATATAATTGACTCTTCGGTGTCTTAAAGCCTTTTCGGTCCAGAGGTCAGACACACATTGAGCAATTATCATTCAGTCAAACCCATCACCACTAGACCAAAAACAAATCCCCAATGGATCACATGCAAGAATTAGAGTTTCTCAGCTGAGGAAACTCTGGGTATCAGAGGGTATCGGAGGCGCCATGCCCAATTTGGAAAACAATCACTGATCCCAACCATGGTGAACTTTACCCTGCTTCCTGGGAGATTTGACATTTGAGTGCCTTACGTAATGTTTTGCACCATGGGCTCTTAAAGCTTAAGTTAGCATGTTTGTAGGGATGGAATGTGCATGAAGGTTGGAGGGGCACAGAAAAGGAGGGTGAGTTTCCACATTCCTGCTCAGAAATGATAGATTCAATGTGACGTTTTACCTCAGCGAGAGCCCCTCTGTGTAGCCAGTTTATTGTCCTGTGTCTGGTGTGCAGCTGAAATCTTGAGGCTTTCTCAGTGTTTCAGTGTGACAAAAAAGCCAATCAGCATCCCAGCATGTTCTCAGATCTTGGCCAGGTCTAAGGACTCAGGGTCTGTTTACAACTACTTAATACAACTTAATACAACTATCTCTACAGCAGTGGAGCTGTCAGCGACATTGTACCCACTGTCCATCCAACACCCATCCAGTTATCCTCATTTATAAAGTTCTGAGCTAAGCTTCACACACTTCACACAATCTACTTTTTTTTCCCTGAGTGTCTGTGTGATGTGTTTATTGTTCCCATAACGTGACAGACGAATGCCATTGGTGAATCTTATGATGCTATTTCCTTCTGCTGCTTAGAAACGTTGCCAACTCTATAAATGGTATCTGTTGTTTTATCACAACAGTCATGCTGGAATTCTTTGCTTGAGGGGGTCCAGAGTTGAATGTTGGACTTCAGAGAATGGTTTGACTGTGGCTCAGCCAGTATCCTGAAGCAAAGCATCACTTGACTTCCTCTTGACTTGTGGATGTGAATTGTGCCTTTAAACACATCTGATCTTAAAGTCCTTGTCAAAACATTTTCTGAACACCAAAAGGCACACATTTTATTTTTCTAGAAACTCTTAGACATTATAAACTGTTTAAGATAAATATATCAGCTTTTCTTAATGAGACAGCTTTGCCAAATTAAAAATATGTATGAACCTTAGAACAAATATTTAGGAATCACCAACTGTATTCTATCCAGGCTTTTTTTTTTTTGTTCTGAATAATATTAGGCCCAATCAGTGCCCATTTTGTATGTCAGAGCACATATACAGTTACATTGCTATAAATCCAGCTATGAAACAGCCCACTGTGCATGCCAAGCACTCACAACATGAGTTTGAGTCTGGCTCTTGACCTGTATAGCAGGCCTAACTCTCTCTCCTGTCTTTCCTGCCATTCTCTACTGTGCTAATGCAGAAATGTATGGAAAAAATAATCTTTAAAACATTAACTTGAGAGGATCAGCAGTGATTAAGATCTGTAAATGGGCATTATGGGATTATTTAAGATTTCTACTTGGATTATGTTGCGGTACAAACAGTTTTTTGCATATGGATGAAATTTTGAAACTGTTGATAATCAATTACAAGCTAATTAAAGAGGTTCTATTCATGAAAATCACTTGAACTTGAATCTGTAAGGTCCCATCAGCAATGTATCTGCATGCAATCAAATCCCGTGTCAGGAGCAGAGGTGGATAGCAGAGGAAGGAATCTTTAACAAAATTGAGCAAAAAAATAAATAAAATAAAAATCTAATTAGCTTAATGAAAGACTGATGAACACTATGATATAGATAGATAGATAGATAGTTAGATAGATAGATAGATAGATAGATAGATAGATAGATAGATAGATATTAAATCCCTTTGCAATTAGAGCGACATCCTACCATTTTTGAAAATGTGCATCCTGAGCCTGGACTCGTCGACCCTCCCCTCAGCGTCCATGACCCCGGGTAAGCTGAGAGGAGCTGTGGACAGAGCAGGACAGCTGACCGCTGCCAGGCTCCTCTGGAGACTGTCCGGTGAACTCTCCTGTCCTCTCTCCCGTCGCGGAGTCCCGCCACCCTCCATCAATCCTCTATCTGTGCTCTCAATATCCGCGATCATGTCCCGCACAGGTGAGGAAGACCTTTGGTGCGCTGCAAAGCACTGCTTCCTACTCGGTTTATACAGCCAAAACACACGAATCACCCCTTTACTCCCCCATAAACAACATGCCCATTCCCACGAGCCATCTCCCTGCGAGCTGCTATACCCGGAGCTGCTGCCCTCCTCCAGACTCGGATCGCTTAAGATCCTCAAACTCCTGAATTTGTCTCAGGAAACTGCTGTCAGACTGTGGACCCTCTGCAGTCACATGACTGTACCTATAGCGTTTGGCCCACATTCAGGTGGCGTCCGCGGTGTTCGGCCAAACTTTGTATCCCATAAAACCGTGTTCCCCTAGCGGTGTCGGTAGGCCAGTGTGTTGTTGTTTTGCCACCGCACAAGGAAATCATCGTGGAGGAAATGCGCTTAATAAATGACAAACGCAATAGCCTTCCTTGCAGAATCAATGGACACTCGTGGTTTGAGACAATGAGGTCATGGCAACTAAGTTACTGTCGCGAAATGTTTTTTTAAACGTTGTTTTACTGTTTGAAAACGCCAGCAAGAGGAAAACAAACCACAAAGGCGAATTCACACGCCAGGGGAAATAAGTTTTTAGTGGATACAAAGTTTGGCACAATACGTGTGCAGTCTGAGTTCAGTGCCAAACTTTTCACTGGATTTGAGAGCATTTTACTCCACCTAGTGGTTTTATTCAGTGGCCTAACAGAGATCTTTCCTAAACCGTTCTCACGTCAGACCTCTAAATAGATTAGACCATGGACCCCCGTTTGGTAACATTGAGTCCCAAGGAACCCATTTGAATATAATAATATAATATCTCTATGCTTTGAATCATATAAATCTCTATACTGTAGGTGGGGTGATAATAACCAGGGGGGACCTTATAAATTAGTAATTATTATACATTCTCACATTGTGCAAAAGTTTTATGAGTGAAATAATAGTGAAACTGTTCCTCATTTTGATGGGGACCCCTGGCAAACCTTCTAGTCCCCCAGAGACAAGAGACAAACAGTGAAAGGTCCACCTATATATGGCTGTACTTTTACTTGTATCTGCATCTTGTATCTTGCAATCTAGTAGGTTTATAAACTATAGAAGGCAGAATGAAGAACTCATTGCACATCATCTCCAAAGCATCTCGGATCACATGTCCTTATGTCATCTTCCCTAGAATTTAATGATAAATACAGATATCAAAAGAGTCATGAGAGAGATGCCATGAACAGCGGAAGAAGTGAGAACAATACTAGCTCCTATAATGAGCACACTATAGAAATACGAAATAAATAAATTCTTAATAACGTTTTAGTTGCACTGGAATAATTTATGATGTACCACCAAGTATATTACACTCCGATCCTGGATGACACAGCAACTAATGCAGATGTTTCGGCTCACAGCTTCACACAGCTATGGGCCGGAAAAGCCGATAGCTTTTATGGAAACATGCAAAACCTATAGATGGAGATAGATAAAAGAGATAATAAACACAGATCATGACAATTAGTAGACTGAGATATGGCATCACCATTCCCTGTTAAAGCCAAAAGACAAAGTAAGTTGGTCCAATAATACACATTACATTCATTACATGCGCTTGTGGCACAAACATGGAGCAATTTACAAAAAATAACACATTTCTCACACACAATACAACTATCTGGAGTGATAGGCCGTGCAAAGGATCTGAGGTCATCAAGGAAAATGGAAATTCAATGGAAATTCAAGGAAATGGCTGGTTGGTTCATTAAAACAGTTGTGTCTCTATATCTCTATCTGTGTGAATTCCTGTTATGCACAATATTATATTTGTATCTCTGGTAATGCTTTCTCACTATCTTCACACTTCTGAGCTATTGACTTCTGACAAATATACTGCAGGTGTAACATTGAAACTAAAGTCTGTTTGACCACATATAAGTCAGTCAAGATGCACTTTAACTGTGAATGCTCTCCTCTACACCCAGAGCACTTCCACTGCGTTTTCATTTTTAAATCTCAAAGTTGTAGCCAGTTGTTTGTATTGTGCAACCAGGACAGTTTTTGTCCTCTTATGAAAGAATGTCAAATCATCATTACTATACACCCTATCCCTTCAGTTTGGATTGTGTATGCTAGTGTCACACACGCACAGACCATCAGGCATAGTCTCTCCATTTGCCCTCAAAATACTTGGTAAGCACATTGACATAATTTTGACCCACAGAAACTTGTAGAAACGTTAAGCGTGATCAGTCTTCAGTCTGCAAAAAAAACTCCCTACTTCCTTTTTTTTTATTCATTTACCACTGTTAAGTAACAGGAAACACACCCAAGAATTTCACACCGACATTTTCAAGATCTAAGGCATGTTGGTAGAGCACATCAAAGCACCATAGCCTCTTCTGTGTCTATCCTTGTGGTGTCCCATTAAGGCCTTCAACTCCCACAGTGAGTATCCGCTTCATTCTAGAGCTGGATATCGTGGCAGCAGTGAATGGATGACAGGGATCCGTCTGTGGCAACATTATTGTTAGTGTATTTGTTTGGTATAAAAGCCAGATTATAGTCAGCTTGACTCCAGACTCCTGTGCAGTATGTAGACTACCAGATATGAAAAGTACTGTTGTAAACTAACTCGATTCAGTTCGAGTCCAAAGACATGCAGGTCCGGTGGATTGAAGACTCTAAATTGCCCATAGGCATGAGTCTGTTTGTGTATTATGGTATATGATATGTAATCTAGTAAAAATTATGTATATGACATAGTATGTGATGTATAGTATGATGTATATGAAGTATGTAACCTACATGACACAGTATAGGATGTATATGTGTATATGTAGTATGTACTGTATATATATGATGTAGTATGTATATGACATGCACTGTATATGATGCTATTCAAAACCCTTTGAGACATGCTTGTGATAAAGGGCTATATAAATAAACAAGACTAGACTAGACTTGATTGAACATTTCAGTTTTACGTCTTTTAACTTCAGAATGTCTCTCTTGGATCAGATGGAACTGCGGCCATTGATTGAGCTGAGCCTCATATTGATCCTGGCCTCTGATACAAATGGTAGGTGGCATATTGCGTTCCACATTGACCGGTCTATTTGTTTTGAATTTTATCTCATGAAATAAGTGCTGTAAAAAATATTAATTGGTTGTTGTTGTTTTTTAACACAGGTGAAGAATGGAAGGTTAATGTCAGAGATGTTAATACACCATTGCACTCTAATGTGACCATACCATGTAATTTCACCTATAAGAAGCCTACAGAAAATGTTCACAAGCTTCAAGTTTACTGGAAAATATCTCGGAGGATATCTCAGATTAAGACCGGGGACAACGACTTAAACGCATTCATCTATCACCCAAATCCCACCTATGTGACTGAGGAGTACAGAGGAAGGACGCACCTCGTCGGTGATATTAATAATCAAAACTGCTCTCTCATGATCCAGAATATCAGCCATAATGTGGGACCCATCTATTTGAGAATTGCTACAGGAGAAGAGTACTACAGTTACAGGAACTATTATGTCCGCATTACTGTGTCTGGTAAGGTTCTAATGATAGACAGCAGGATGTTTTCATTGCAAGGATATATGTATATTTGCTTGAGTAAAGGGAAATTTACAAATTATACTGCACACGTGTTTTCCTCTACAGGGCCTGGTGGTACTTCAGTCCCATTCACAGGTATGATGTTCAGATTTTCCTTTTTTTAATTACGTTCATACAATTTGCAGGTTAGTTTAGGCTCGCTCATCAATAATTTTTAAGATTTCCTATTCCTTTTGCTAACAGGCTGTGTAAAAAGGCCCAGGCAATTATAATAAAAGCAGCCTCACCGTGGGAGATGTAATTGATGAATGAAAGTAATGAAAGTAGCAGCATAAATATTCATTTTTTTGTGTCTTTTTCAGACAGTGTATCAACCAATGCCCCACTTGAAGTCATAAACAATAAGTTTAGCCTTTCTACAGCCATTATAATTGTGTATAAATGTGTATTGTAATATACACATTATAATGAAAGCCGCAGCATAAATATTCAGTTTTTTGTGTCTTTTTCAGACGAGGAATCAACCACTGATCCATCTGAAGTGACAGAAAGTAAGTTTATCCTTTCTACAGGGTTTGTTTCTCTGGCGAGTTCAGACTTGTGATTAGCATCGCACTGAATCTCAAATTGAAGGCCCTCCATTGAAAAGATCATTGTTCACAGCAATTTACTCTCTGAGAATAGTAAACTGTACACTAATATTTTGAATAAATATCTGAATCTTATCCACAGTGCCTAGAACATCAACATCAACACTGATCTATATCACCACGTCTGTTCCAATCGTTGCAGTTCTGATCGTCATTTTTGTACTTTGTGGAGTTTTTTACTACAGAAAACGTAAAAGGTGAATTCGCTTGCAGCAAAGGCTTGCAGCTAGTAAAAAGATTTCCATTTCATGACTGGATTTGAGGCTCAGAATTATTCTTGATATGTTCTGCTTGCTGTTTGTAAACTAGCTAAACTATTACTGATTCTATACAGTATTGGGCAACACTTTACAGCAACCTTATTGTAAGTACCCAATATTACATAAGTACTTAAGGAAATCTCCCCAATACATAATCAAGGGTTTAATAACACAGTGGAAGTACAATGTGTGGAAATGTTAAATTTGTTCCTACATTGTTTCATTACAATGTTTTAGGGAAATTTTCATTAGGTACTGGCACAGTATTATTGTGCTCCTAAATAGCTTTTAGGCATAGGTTAATATGCTAGAATAAGGCTATTGTGTTGTATGGGCTATTGTAAAGTGTTAGCCCATTATTTTCACAAAAGTATGCATTTCTCCATATTTATAGAATATCACAGTTATCTGTTTTCACAGGTCCCAGGCTGTTACCCGAGAGGAATCTGGATATTATGCAAATTTTAGCAGAGCATCATCAACCCAAGCCAAGAGGTTTGTCTCAAGATAAAGTCTCCAAACAATTATATTGTTAGAATTAGACTAAAAGACATTTTTTTCAGCAATATTTTCATATGTATGAGCAATTCAGAAACCATAATTTAACACTAGATACAGGAGATTTATGTTTGTGGAATACTTCTGATTCTAGTGAAAACAGAGTTATTCGACTTAAGATTATACATGTAAACTGCAGACTTCATCACCCAATTGCTCTATTCTGTCTTTTCAGAGAAAAATCAGACAGCAAGCAAGTTTCTCAACCGAAGGTCATTGATGAACCTGTTTATATCAATGTTCAGGTACGATGCCCCCCTCAGCTGAGTTTTAATATCTTAAGATATTAGCTAAAACAAAATGAATTGAGAAGTTCCATAAATATTTTTTCACACTAAAATACATCTTTTCTCTTTGCAGTCCGCCACTGATCAGAGGGGCAGCCTGGATCAAACAGACAACGTATATGCAAACATAGATTATTTGAAAAAGTAAAAAAAAAAGCCACATCTCAGAATTCTGTTGAGGCTCGAACTTCATGTTAAATAACATCTTTTTATATTCTGCATTGTTTTGTGTACATATGCGTGTGCCTGTGTGAATATGTGCCTTTGTGCATAGTAGGATGCATGGGCTTCAGAATCCAGAAGATGAACAACTTCCCCTCTGTCTTCTTGTGATTTGATCAGACTATATAAACCCTCTCAGAATTGGTAACAGCACAGTCTGATTGGTTTCTCATTTACTGGCTTAGTTGCTGGATTTGTGAGATGAAGGCGGGGAAGAAGCAGTGGATTTGCAAAACACAAGCTTGTTTGGTTCATTATGTAGATAAGTTTAATTTTCTTTTAAGGCCATTCCTTTAAAATGACCACATGATGTTGTGTATTACGTTTGTTGCTTTTCATCCCTTATATCTTGTCGTACTGTGAGCGCAGTTTTAGTATGGGCGGCCCAAGTGAGAATCGAGTGTGACCGGTGTCGGTGCTCTGCTCCACCGCTGAGCTGCACAAGAAATGATATCATGCATTTACCACATCAGTTTTGTAAGCTAACTGTAACATTTTTCCATGACTGGAATTCTGTGTTCAGAAATGTCTTTCTGCAATCAGATGTTTTTTGTGAGAGTTTCAGTTTAACTGCAGTCAAGTAAAAAGTTTTGCAACAATAAATACCAAAAATTGATTACATATTGTAACAATGTATTTGTAGCCTTCTGTATGCTGTGAAAATCTGATGACTCTGAAGTAAAAACTTTGTAAATAACATTTTTTTTAAAAAGGGGGTGGGTGGGGGGCAGTTATAGGAATTCATTTGACACCCAAAAAGTACACAAATATCACTTACTCTGAAATTAAAAGCACATTTCGACCATCTAAAAAAAAACAATATTGAGGTGGATGAAACATTTATATGAAGAATATAAATATTATTATAAGAAAAATAATTGAGGCACAATACGTGTTTTTAAATTATTATTATTTATGGTAATTTTCATTTCATTTGCCATTTTACTTCCTCAGTTATCTGTGATGGAGCTGAAACTTTATGATGTGTTTATGTTTATGATGTGACATTTGCTGCTGTCTATACCAAGAATAAAGGATTAACGTGTAAACAGACTTCCTTTCTTGACTTCAGTGATCCATGATGTCCAGTCCACTCCAAGGGACTGGACAGAAAACATATCCAAAAAAGATTTCTGCTGTGGATGGGTGCTGTGTGGTTATTCCTTGCACCTCCAGATACCCCGACCCCGACCCCATCCCAGTGAAAATCCTTAGCAGGTGCAAGGGATTCTGGGTTTAGAGCCCACTGTGAAGCTGCAGTGATGTTTACGCTGCTCCCTACAGATTCCTACACAGAAACCCAGTACGGTGCATTGTCCTATAATGAATAGAAACTACTGCTTCTTCTTGAACAAATTTTAACTACGCTTTATGTCTGGTGTGCTATCCATGATTAGAGTGTTTTTTGCCAAAAGTATGTTTTTAAATGCTTAATGCTTCTAATTTACTTATCTGCCACCATGATTTAATATATCTGTTAAACAATAAATACTACTTAAATGTATACTTGTCCTTGGCTGAGATCACACTAAGAACACATTTGAATGAGTTGAGAGAAATGGATAACTCAGCACTCTTAACTGGCATGAAGGTCACACTCTTCTATTTGTTATGTACTCAGCAAATTTAGGAAAATACTGAAACTGATGACATTCAGTAATTTTAGTTCCATGTTCTACTTACGTTTCTATGTTGCTTAATTTCATGCAAACATGACTATAATAGTTTCGTAAATATATTGTTTCAGACATATGTGGCACAACATAACCATTACCTGATAAATGTATCATTGTAACAGCTCTGCTTTAACCCCAAATTCCCTGTTCATAACACACATTGGCCTACAGTGCATCGTCACCCTTCATACACTCCTGTGGGTCACTGTTGCCTCAAGCCTATACTGAATTAGGATGTATTTTCCACTATGTCTCTGACTTATGATTGTCTTAATGGAAAACAATACTTAATTCATTGAATTCAGTACAGACTTGCTAAAAAACTGAACTACACAGCAGTAGCCTATACCATAAATGACTATAATCAGTGGTGTAGAGGTTGGTGAAGGCTCTACTGTATTCTCCCACTCATTTTCAGTTTCTCAGTTTGAATCCTGAATACTGGCACTGGCTTATCAACATCCCTCTACTGCAAGCGCTTCCCAAACTGCTTTCAGACTCTGTATTATGATGCTTAGTGAGGAGAATTAATGGAAAATACTAGTATTATGGAGTTTAGCATTTATCTCTATGATTTCTAAGCATAACAACATAGATCACTATCCAATGAATAGAGCGTGTCATGATACTTTTCAAGCAATGCTGTTTTCGAAATAATCAGCACATGCACAGTTAATTAATAGAACTGGATTTGCTATTAAATGTTTTGTTGATTGAAGGGATCTAGTGATTACTATTATGATAAGATTGGATTTTGAATGACTGCAAAAACATGGATCACTCAGGACTTATGAGAACATTACAAAGGTTAATCTATCAGATAATGGTATGGCAAAAAAAAAAAAAAAAGGCTCTGTAGTAACTATAACCACATCCATTATAAATGAATTGCTTATTATCAACCCAAATTAGCAACATGCCATTCATTTCAACATTTTCCTGATCCTAGTAAATTATCACATTAGCTGGAACAGAGGTCTATCATTCTCTCCAGTTAAGCCCCAGGTTTCCTGTTTATGCTCATATTTGTCACTGCCCCCTTAAACCTGCACTCATATTATTTTGTGGTATTATCTATGCATAGTTTGACAGATACAGTAGTGCCTGTTGGACAAACAGCATCTCGTTCTATGAGATGAGATGAGACAATGGACAACCATGGACAGTTGCCTTACTGTGTAGGCCTGTATGGTCGGTGATGTAGGGGCTAGTGAAGGCTCTGTTGTTGTTGATCTTCCACCCTGTATATGAGATATTACAATATCAATGTGCTTTCTCATTATTGGAAAAAAAAATCCACATAGTGAATACAGCAAGCCAATACAATACCAATATATTTAAAGCTAACCCAATAATTATTCTCTACTTTATTCCAAACAGGAGAAGCTGAATAGTTGAAAGATGTTGGTCAGGAATAATTGCAGAGCTCCTTGACCTTGGTTGTCTGTGTCTGTGTCCTGCATACTGGGCATCGGCTTATCATCATAGCCTTCTCACAAGAGTGAAGACGTCAACAACAGCAGAGAGTCTGCCGTCCTCACAAGATTTGTCTCAGACTGCTTTCAGACTCTATGTACTTACTGAGTAGAATTAAGTGAAAATATTAGTATTATGTAGTTAGCATGTAGTTTTTCATGCATCTCTATAATTTCTGTGCTACGACAGACCAAACTAAACAGTTGTTTAATGTATACTGTAAAACACCTTGTGAGATACAGTATGTAATTTAAGGTTGCACTACCTTCAACTGCTCCTTGGATCAAATTAAATTTGAAACTTGATAAAAATAAATACCTGTTGATAGACACACATATGAGGCTATACTGTATGCATAATGTAATCTATTGTTGCAAACTGAGAAGTAACTTCCTGGTTTCTTTCAGTTAATAACTTTTAAATCAATTAAAGTTGCAACTGGATTAATATGCTCAACAAGGGGTTGTATAGTTTGTGTTGAAACTGATAGATGTAAGTTATTATTTTATATTATTTGCATATCAATGAAAAAACATTGCATTTTCCATTACTTTGTGAGGTTTTATGATCTCATTTGACTCAGCATCGCATGACCTATCAAAATATGTGATAAAAGGACCAAATTATAACAGCAAAGCTGTGAAATGGCGAATGGACAATGAAACCTAACATTTAAGTGTGCTTGAGGAAGTCATATTTCCCTTTAAAAATACTTCAATAACTTTAATTGATGGGTAAAAGCCATAACGCAAACTGTACAACGATGATCATGTGATGGCCTTTTTCCTCACAAAAACCCTTTTGTTGACTCTTTCTTCATGTTTTTCTTTTATCTAATGTTTGTCTCATCTGCTATTTGGCTAACTGTAACATCCTTCCATGACTGGAACTCGTTGTTCTGTGGAATTTCTTTCTGTAACCAGTTGTTCATGGAAAAAGGTTTAACAATGGATAAATAACTAAAATGTAATCACATATTGCAACACTCTCCGCCATCTAGCCTTCTGTTGTATGTTGTACAAACCCAAAAAATGCACAGTATGTGATAAACACTTTGTAAACTTTTGCTAACACTTGCGATTTGGAGGGATGAACCAGACTATAAAATATGACACCCATTGACTCAAGTAAGAGCGTCCGAATCTCACCTGCACTGGAGTAGAGAGCACATTTCATCTGTCAAAGGGAATCCCACTTAGAGGTGAGTGAATGATTGATATGTGTGCAAAAATATATTGACAAACACACGTGCAGTTACTCTTCAAAATGTTTTTATTTTTTATTTTTGGCCTCTTTCATTTAACTTGATTTTTCGCTTCCTCAGTCAACTGTGATGGAGCTGAAACTGTTGTTTTCCTGTCTGCTGTTACGAGGTGAGTTTCAAATAGGTAATGCATCATTTAAGGTTATCTTTATCAGTGGTTGCATGAAATACTGTGTGAGGTGTGCATCTCACACTTAATAATGTTCAACCAACGTCTCCTAAAATTGAGATCCTTTATCTCAAGATAGTAGCCAGATAATTGAATGAATAAATGTCCTTTCTTGTCTCCAGCGATCCATGATGTCCGGTCCTCTCCCCGGGACTGGACAGCAAACATACCCAAGAAGATTTCTGCCCTGCAAGGGTCCTGTGTGGTTATTCCTTGCACCTACAGATACCCCGACCCCATCCCCATGAAAATCCTTAGCAGGTGGAAGGGATTCTGGATAACCGGAACCAGAATAGTCTCAACTAGTGACCGCAAGTGGCTATTGGCCCGGGAGTACAGACAACGAACCCAATTACTGGGAGATCTAAGATCACTTAACTGCACCATGCGCATAGATGGTGTCAGGCTCAGCGATACCGGCCCTTTCTATTTCAGGATTGCAATGCCAGAGTACAAAAGCTTCTCCTACAAAGACCACAGGGTGTCCATTGATGTTATGCGTGAGTATTATTCCAGATGTCTGAACAAATGTGTAGATTATTCGGATTATTATCGAGGAAATACACCTAAGCAAAAGAACAACCTTTTTAGATTTGATTCATTACATTATGAATCATGTTTGTATAATTTTCAAACCTTTATTTCGAGCAGGCTCTCTACCGGCTCCGTCCCTGTTTCTGTGTGGTGAATTGAAGTTGGATGCTGTGGTATCTGCCTCCTGCTCTGTGTCTTATTCCTGCCCATCTTTTCGCCCTCGTTTCTTCTGGAGTCGCTCTGGAACAACCCAAGTCCATTCAAAGAAGCTGAATAACTGGAAGTGGGAAACAACATCCACCCTAAAATTTCGACTTCTAGCCACTGACCATAACAAGCTTTTAAACTGCTCAGTAATGTACAGAGCAGGGCAGAGGGTGAAGAGCTCCACAGTTATCCAGTTAATAGGTGAGTCCAGAACCTGAAATAATAGGATTATCCCTTTCTACCCTACATGTCAATATCACAAAACAAATGAATTAATATCAAATCATACTGTTTTCTAAAAGTTTACAAACTGCATCACTTAATAAAATGAACTGAATTTGTTGTTTACTGTCCATACAGAAACCCCACTGAATGCCACAGCTGGTCCTGAGCCCACTGTGAAAGAGGGAGACTTTGTGGGGCCCCAGTGATGTTTTACCCTGCAGCAAGAGCCAATCTACTGGGTAGAAACTAAGTCTAATTTTGAAGATCTCTACTGCATTGCCATAAACATAGAAAAACAGAAAATTTCCCAGTATATTGCAACTTCCTGTGAAAGAACAGAAACTGCTGTCTTCTCTTCAACCAATGTCAACTTCACTATCAGTAATTCATGACATATCTGGTGTGCTATCTAATAAATATTACAGTTCACTGCAAATGCTTCTTTCTTAGATTCGATTCGATTTAGATTTATTAGTCTCCGTAGAGAAATTTGTCTTGGACCATCAAAGAAACACTTTCCTGCCTGTCAACATGATTCAATGTATCTAATTAAGATTAAATGCTATTTAAATGCATTCTAGTCTTTGTGTATTTATGTACTATTATAGCTATGTTTGCATGAAAGCAAGAAACACAATAGTGCGGCATCAACCCACATTTACTGCTTGTCATCAGTTTGAACATTTTCCTGATTCAAATGAAGGATTGAATTAGCTGAATACTTAAAAGACCCAGAGGACTGTAGCTTTCTTGCCAGTTAAACCTCAAGTTTCCTGTACATGACACACACTGGCCTACACTGCATCGTCACCCTCCATTCACTCATGTGGGAATGCTATGAAATGGTATCATTGTATTGGAGTCAGAAGGTGGGTTATAAAATGAGGAGAATCTCTCAGTTCTCACTTTATGGTCATTTTGGGGTTCAGGTTAGGATTGGGCTCAGGGTTAGAATCGGGTCTGGTTGAGGCTAGTGTAATGCAATTCAGTGGTTAGGGTTGAGAGGCTATGGTTTGGGTAAATGTGTGCGTGCGTGTGTGTGCGTGCGTGCATGTGTGTGTGTGTGCATGTGTGTGTGATGTGTGATGTGATCTCTTCAGCACTGTTATCTACGGGCCAAAGTGGGGCGAGCAACTTCCCCTCTGTCTTCCTCTCATTTTCACAAGTAACACACTTTCTAGCGGTATAGGGTTTTTTCCAAAATGACCACAGCACAAAGAACAGAACTCTTTTGCTCTTTTAGCTGATGGATTAGTAAATAACATCCGCATGTAGTGCTGCTGTCTTTTGATTCAACATATAAATCATTTTACAATATAGGCTTTCTTGTACTCATTACTTTGTTCAGTGTATCATATGATGTACCAGGTAATTATAATTGATATGAAAGTAACACCTCTCAGGGTGTCTTCAATACAAATGTGTTATGTGGGCGTCCCTCACATCTACAGCTGCCCCACCACACGCCTGAGTAAATCTATCTACAGCGAGGAGTTTCCTGGTTAAGTGGCTGCAGGGTGAAAGAATGACTCAACACACTGAAAAAAGAGGAACACCAAAATTCCACAGTAGTGCAGCTCCATCTTGTTTTCTCTTCTTGATCATATAGTTCAGTCATTTTTTGTAAGGAGTTGTGTCTTCCTGTCTCCTCCTTAGTTTTATACTTAATTAACTGCTCCTCTCCTGGCCTCTATACTCACCATCCGTAGGTTAGTAGACTACATCGTTCTTTCTGACATCTGAACTGGACTTCTGTATGAATTATGGCACAAAAGACAACAAATCCTGTGTTTTTGTAAATGCTGCAACAACATTACACAATTTGTCAGTGTGTTGCGGATGCCCAACCTCCAGCAAGGTTATATGGGCCACTGCACATGCCTCGGTCCCCACTAATTCCTCTAATAGGACAGTCACCACATCTGTAGTTATGCGCAAGTTCAGTGCGAGGTCAGACTTGATATGTTCTGCTCTAATTATCGTGGGAAAGACCTCTATGACTTTGTCACTGATATAGCGGAGCACAAAATGTCCACATTTTAAAATGTCACACTTCTTTTCTGCAATTCAGGAACCAAGCATTTTAAAATTACAACAGCTATATAAAAAATAGATTTCATCATACTCGCATTAGTCATGTTTCACTCTTACCAGTCATGATGATAAAGCATGCCTAATATAGAAGAAACACTAAGGATACACTTTCATGTGTTCATATAATGGTTTAATGGTGATTTTCACAGCTCACTTTTATTGCTATTTGTCAGACAAGTCGTTTGGCTTAAAAGCACTCACAAAAAGTTGGAGTACAGGAACATTGACTTCAGCACTCATAAGTACAATAATAATGGAGATTATTTTATGGCATAAGGGATTTAAGGGAAAATGCGTGTCATAGCATATGTGTGAATGACAGTAAGAAAAACAACAACAAAAACAATGACTATGTCTGAATATTGCTGAGACAAACACACACAGAAAATAGCATATCATTATTTCCACCATTTTCATGGCCCGAATAAACAAACAATCATATCAGGTAGGCAAAAAATACATAAACACAGAAAAGACTGCAGCCTTTTTGTCACTTAATTCCAAGGTTTTCTTGTTGATGTTACACATTGGCGTATACTGCATCATCATCTGCTGCCCATTCAGCCTGTAAAGGAAATAAGACAAATGTATTCTCTCCATTTCATGCATGCAAACATGAGGAAAACCCTGAACACTGAACAAGGCCTTATACATACCTCCATGTTGCCATATACATGATCATTGGTGTAACAGTTAGAAAATGCTCCATCATCACAGTTCTTCATCCCTTTGCTAAGGACAGAGTGCAGAAAATAACAAGGTTTTGCATTAATTAAAAAGAAGCGCAAAGACTGTATACATTTATCGCTATGAGTAAGGCAAGGTAAAGAAAAAGGGGGCTGGGGCAACATTTGGGTAGCACTTTACATTATGATACACAAATTACAGGGTAATAACTGTGTAATTACAGAGAAATGATCAGAAAGTAACTGGTAATTTCTGCTAATAACGAGAAACTATTTTGTTAATATAATGTGTAATTTCTTGGTTAAATGAAGGTAATTTCTGGTGATAACAAATAATTATTAGCATGATAATATTACTACTTTAATGTAGTATAAGTTTTGCAATCATTACTGAATAATTACTATTAATAATAGACATTGGAAGCAAACATTTGACTCTTGTCATTTGATTGTTTTTAAGTTACAGGGAAGCTAATGTTTGCCAAACTGAGGTGAATAGTTGAAACCTTGTTGCCGAGGAATAATTAGGGAGCTCCATAGTTTTGGCTGCATGCATGTCCTGCATATTGGATGTTGGCTCGTCATCACGGCTCCCCCTGCTGCCAGAAAAGTGATGTCCAAGTTAGGACCAGAGGAGAACTGCTCACTCTACTGAAAACTGCTCAAAAGTACTAAAACCTTGTAAGCTGCAACACTGAAATATCATATGGAATCAAATCAAATCTAAACTCTGGCCTCCTGCTCCCATAATGGTTTGTTATGTAATATGCACACATAGGACACATTTCTGCTCATACAAACATATGTGTACTACACACACACACACACACACACACACACACACACACACACAGGTATGTTATTGCTAAAAATGCACCTAATAAAAAGCGAGATCAATCTTCTCCATACATAAAATGAATAAAATGACAAGAAAAGTTTTCTGCACGAACTTACCATTTCTTTCTCACTCCCAAGGCTGTTAAGAATATCACTATAATCACAAATACTGAAACGACGATGGCAATATGAAGACTCGTGATCTTACCTGTCCAAACAGAAACCATATTCACCATCATTTTTCTCTTGACCATATACAATTCATTGTAGCAATTTTGAGACGACATGTTGTGCTAAATATCTCCTTACTGTTAGCAGGAACAGAGAAAGTGAAGGAGGCGTTGCCCTGGCTGTTGTTTGCACGGCAGTGGACAAGCTCTGAGGAGCCCAGATCTCCCTTCAGGATCCCGATGGTAACAATGCTATGTTTATCTGGTTCAGTGCTTTGCAGGACTTTGTCAGGAAGAAAAAACTGGATCATACTGGGAGGCTTGGACTCCGCGATGCACACACAGGTTACCACAGCCGAATCTGAAGAGCAGGAGGAGCCAGCCTTAATCTCAGGTGGGTCTGTAGGGACATGAAATGATAATAGCAGATTGAATGATGCAGTTAGCGTATTCATCAAATTCTCTTCTTTACTTCTTAGTATCTCTACTCAAAATTGTTTATTTCGAGATTCATTTAATTGTTTACCAGAGGTGTGACCAAGTCAACTTTGCTGGAGTCCCAAGTCATTCTCAAGTCTTGAGGCACAAGTCTCAAGTCAAGTCTCAAGTCTAAATGTAGAACACCAAGTCAAGTCCAAGTCAAGTCCATGTCATTATGTCAAGTCTCAAGTCTAAATATGGAACACCAAGTCAAGTCAGAAAAAAATTCCAGTCCAGTATCAATTTTATATCAGAAAGAAAACAAAATATCAAGAACTTTTCAATGCAATATTGTTTTAGTAGTATAAAAACTTGGTAAGTGCATCATGAGTTTGATTCCTATAATCAGTTTCAAATAAATTCAATGATTCCATATAAATTCAGAAAGCAGAATTTAAATTCAATCATCTGGTGGAACAAATCTCATCACTTTCAAGTAATTTACACAAACACAAGATCTTTTGTCAAGACTTTAGAAACCTTTTCAAGTCATCAAAGCTCAAGTCAAAGTCAAATCCCAAGTCACCAGAACCCACGTCAAGTCAAGTCTCAAGTCTTCTCTTCATGCACCAAGTCAAGTCTCAAGTCTTCTCTTCATACACCAAGTCAAGTCTCAAGTCTTCTCTTCATACACCAAGTCAAGTCTCAAGCAGTTTGAGTCCAAGTCGTGTGACTCGAGTCCCCACCTCTGTTGTTTACTTACACAGCACATTGAGCTGCACTGGGCTTGACTTGCCCTGTCCTTCTGTGTTGATGGCAGTGCAGTAGAGGGCACCTGTGTGTCTGGAGACATTCGCCAGTGTGTAGAGGGGTCCGCTGTACAGCAGAGCACCGCTGTCGTCATGCCACTGGTATCCATGTGCAGCAGGGTAAGCCTCACTGGAGCATCTCAGCTGCACAGCCTCTCCCTCCCTCACACTTGACTTGTAGTCAACCTTGACATTCACTGGGGCGTCTGCATGGAGAGGGACACAATTAGTGTGTAATACCATGGCAGTAATTGTGTTATGGGCTGAAAGATGATGAAAAGAACTTGCACACTGGCTATGAAAGGAACAATCCAAAATAGAGACTTACTGATGCTAAAAAAAGAAAAATATTTATTTACATGACGTGCTGAAGTGCAAAAAATGTGATAGGATAACAAAAAAAGGTGCACCAACAAAAGAAAATGTTTCAGTTTGCACCATCTTCAGTTCTCCTGGAGTTATTCAGGAGAACTTAACCTTTTTTGTTATTCTATCACATTTTTTGCACTTGAGCACGTCATGTAAATAAATATTTTTCATTTCTTTTGCATCAGTAAGTCTCTATTTGGGATTATTACTTTCATAGCCAGTGTGCGAGTTCTTTTCATCATCTTTCAGCCCATATGCTTTTTGGAACCTACGCACACATGTTGTTTTGCACACATGTCCAGTGAGTATTTTAGTCTGTTACAAGGCAGTGTTAGAGCTGGTTTAGGGAAGTACAGCACATAAGCAAAACACTACATCTCCAAAAATATATGTGCAGCGACGGAGGGGCCGAAAGGCCGAAAATAACATGGCAGAGAGCCATGAAGGAGACTGCAACAATCCAGGTGCATGATGGAGACGGACAGAAAATGACAGAATTTGAGAGACTGATGCTGTCCTACATGCCAGCCAGTGTAAGTGAGAGTGAGTGACAACATGAGGCTACACAATTTTTTCCTGTGCAGATGAATACGTGATGACTTTAAATCCTCTGACAATGACTTGACCTGACTCACAGAAGCTGCAGAAGTTAATTTTACTGTATATGACTCGATTTGTCTGGTTAGAAGCTATCGGAAGAAAAGTCTGTCTCGTCTGTCAGGTGTGAATGCCAGTGCAGCTTAACCCAACGTGTAACAGATCGCCATCGTAAAATGTATCACTCAAAACGCCTGCCTCTCTGTTTGCTCTTTCGACCTCAGTGCATTCTAAAGGTTTGCAGCCTTTATTATTTAAGGAATATACACCTAACTTACATTTTACTTTGAGGACCATGGAGCTGTTCATGCTCTGCCCTCCCCTGTATGTTACGGTGCATTCTAAAAACTTGTTGTGATCAGCGCGGGTGGGATGAAAGGTCAGCGATGATCTTGCTTCCCACTGGCCGCTGTCAAGCCTCGTTGATTGTAAATTTGGTTTTCCAGAGTGACTCCAGGTGAAGACGGGGGGATTGGAGGGGCAGGAGTGAGACGCAGAGCAGGAGGCAGACACAGTTTCACCCAGCGGTACCTCGTTCACATGCATAGTGATCGGTTCTGGAGAGCCTATGACAACAGAAAAGGTCATGATGTTATATAACGATATTGTATATCAGCATTTCACCTATATTTGGTTTGCCAATGGTGCCAAATTGACCTGTGAAATTAAGGGAGATTTTCCAGCATATAGGAACAAACTCATAGCACTGTTGTGTCTTTTGGTGGCTATGCTGGCCTTTTACTTGTTTGGATATCACAGAATCTTTTAGATTTCCACTGGGTTCTTGAAGTGGTCCCCTGGTTTATAGTTTGTAATATACTTAGTTTGTAACATGTAAAATTAGAGGTAAAACTCCCCTTAATAAAGTGATCTTAAATGCAATGAGCCAAGTGAGATGCAGAAGTCATTTTGGCTAAAATAAAGACATATTATTTCTGAAAAAGAAAGACATCTCTTGATTTTATTCCCAGGCAGTCTGGTGGTCAAATAGCATTGATGTCACATGTTGTTGTTATCCTTTTGCATCAAAGTTAAACACAGTTACCAATTTGATTTGTAACTGTAATATTGTTAGGGGAAACCCTGCCTTAGGTTATAGTTGAATCCTTACCTATCCAATACAAGGCAACCGAAATAACTGAAATAAAGCATAGTGGGAAACCCTGCTGTATTGTTAAAGAATGTCATTACCAATGATTATTAATCTTACTCACTAACCATTGTAATGGAGACTTGATTGAGTGTATAAATGTAATATTATTACTATTGAAATTGAAATTGTAATTCAATACACTACTCGTTACTGGGAAAATTACTGTAGGATGTTAACTGACCACTGACCAGTACAAATAATTAGCGGAAAGACTGATTAACTATAAACAATAATTGCTCAGAAATGCAGGAGATTAACAGCAGTCATCATGGTAAAAGTGAGAATCGTTACAAAAATGGGAGTGTTGACAGGTATCCAGTCGTAACCCTGCTGTATTGTATTTTTTTTTTTTAAGATTTATTTTAGGCATTTTATGCTTTATTGATAGAGACAGTGTGAGAGAGAGACAGGAAGGCATGGGAGAGAGAGAGGGGAGGACATGCAGCAAATGGTACGCGCTCTACTCAGTGAGCCACCGGGGCGTCCCACCCTGCTGTATTGTTAAAGAGTTTGATTATCAATGATTATTAATCTTACTTACTAGTCATTGTAATGGAGACCTCCTTATCAAGATAGGAAAATTTATCATAGCCTTCCATTTCAATCCTGAAATGGAAAGGCCCTGTGTCAGTTGATTGGAGGGGATCTATCTTCAATGAACAGCTCTTCTTGCTGAGATCTCCAACCAGCGCTGCCCGATTCCTGTACTGTTGCATCATTTTAGCTTCAACTGGGTGGTAGATAATATGATTTGTCTTCTCAGTCCAAATCCCAGTGAATGCAGTGACCTTCCTCCCTGGGTCTGGGTAGTTAAATGAACAGGGAATCACCACACAGGATCCCAGCAGGCCTTTAACTGAGGAAGGCACCTCGGCGGTCCAAGACGAGGCATCAGCTTGAATAACTGGAATAAAGCAAAGAGGCAAATGTAATCAACTGAGACAAAGAGAGAGCTAGCGAAAAGAAAAAGAGGAGAAAGAGACAGGGAGAAGGAGAATATGAAAAGGCTACATCCACTTAGGAAACACAGTCTTACTGGAAAATCTACCTTGTGTTGGAACAAAAAAAGGATACAGCCGAGGAGCCAATTAAAGTTCTGCCTACCAAAAAAACATGAAAAACTAAGTGCACGTACTGCATGTTTTAGGTCTATGTTTTAGAGCACTTCTTATCAGCAATACAAGATTATAGTTGCATATACAAAGTATGTACCATACCTGTTAAACCAAGGCACAGAAAAAAGAGTGGTCTTTGTACAGGATTCATCTTGCCTCTCAGGTCAGATCTGCAGATAAAGTGACACATAAAGTGATAAACCAGCAGCACAGATCAGTTTTCACAGTCAGTTTCCTTTAACAAGAAATGAATCGTCTAGTTTCCATTCCACCCTAGTACACTACACACCAACTGTAATATATGTGAAACTTGTCTTTCCTCTAATGAGCCTTTCAAAAGTCCAAGTGGACATTTACATTTACAACATTTACTATTTTACATTTTTACATTTTTACAATTTTACATTTTTACATTTACAGTTCACTTTTTACAGTCTTGTTTTTCTCACCTATTCTCTTCCAACTCGTATATTTTTCACGGTTTACTGTCTACATGCACTCCTGAGCATGTCTAATTAGGTTTACTATTATATTGAATTATTTTTGTCTCAAGTCAGCCCTGTATCTGAGATTTCAAGCGTTGGTGGCAATGGAATTTATATCACAGTCTGTGGCATCCTGCTCTCGCTTCCTTTTTCAGATAAACAGTAATGTGATGTCTTTATTTTAGCCATCATGACTTCTCCAATTTTATTTTTGTGGGGCATGTCAACTATTTCATGCAAGGCGAGGCCTCTTCAACCCATTTCCAGCAGTCCTGATCAAAGCCCTATTAACTAATCACACTGATAATGGGCCATTCACCAGTAATACTCTGCTGGGTTCACTGGCTCTGATGAATGACCCATATCAACCTGAAACACTGTGGCTGTAAAGTGATGCTTATTATGCACTACTTTGCTTGGCAGTGGGTGTAGTCCTAATTTTACTACAGTTTTCATTATTGTTTTTTTTTTTAATAAGAAATAAGTGTTACCTTGGAGTTGTTTTTATTTTTTCATAGTTTATTACGTGCTCAAGAGAAGAGAAACCACAAGTATCAGACTAAACCTCAGAGAATCCCCCCTCCCCACCCTCCCACCCCCAGACACACACACACACACACACACACACACACACACACACACATACACACCCCATGAGCACCTAAAAAGCACAAGCTTATTTTCTTGAAATATACTTCAAGTTAGCTACATTAGCTATTTACTACTGATGCAAGAATTGATTTTTTTTTATATATCTTGAAATAAACTTGATAAGACAGAATACAAGAATGCAATATACAAATTATATAATAATAATAATAATAATAGAAATTGTTAACAAAGCTTTCATTTTAGAGACATTATGATTAAATGATTATACAGCAAGTGTTGGTTGAAAGCAATTGTTTTGTAAATGCATTTAAATAAAAATAAACACAAAAATTAAAAATTATATTTATCTTAAATTAGCATGTGATTATCACAACACCACAAGTATGGGTTTCCTTGGTTCAGTTGATAGTGAGAGTAATCACACAGGATGTGTGATCTGGGCGATGTGTGATTTCTCCTAATACGGCAGCAGAACCCCTGAATAAAACACATAAACAGTAAATCAAAAATTAAAATAAAATGGTTTCATTCAGTGCACAAGTTCACCTCAGTTTCACTTGATTATGTCCATAATGTGTTTAGTACACAAAACAGAGGAGTAACGTAAAACTCTGGTTTTTCCATCTATATTGTTACTATCAAGACTTTATTTACATACACCCACCGCTTCCTGTTCATGAACTCACATTTTGGCACCAGTACAGTAAGGCACTGTGCTGAGAGCAAAGGAATGGCTTTTAACTAGAAACCTTTTTAGAGGACATTAGGCGCAGATTTGTGGGTATAGGAACATAAGGAATGCCCACACTCACAAAAATAAGTTTTAAGTGTGAGTTTATCAATGGAAATATAAACTTTCCATGTTGCAGGATGTCTACAGAGATCACAGCTCCTCTTAGCTGTTACCTTCTCATTCTCCAAGGTACAATTTTACCATGGTCCAGGACCTTAACATTTAAAAGAAGATATGGTTTGGGGTTCTTTTTTGGATTGGATTATTATTATTATTAATGGATTATTATTCACCTGCCCCTTCCTAGGTCTGTGCGCATCCCTGCAGTCCAAAAACCATGCATGAAAACAAGTTAAAAGAATTAGCTTCTCCATTTTATTAACTGTAACTGTAAAGTGACACCAAAGCGCCCATACATTTTCCCACACACTGAAAAACACTGTAGCACATACTCAAGGACATTCTTGTTTTTATTTTCTAATATCCGTGCTGTCAGGATCTTCTTGCTAAGTTGCTGTGTTGTGCTTAAATGTCCGTAATAAACAAAGTTTTTTGGAGCAGTCACCACAGACAGTTGTTGACGTATTCATGGACCCTGATCACCAACAAAAGCAGGATTTAGCATTCCTCCTCTGTTGGGACCCAAGCTGCTGCTGTCTGAGGCAGCTAGGCGAACGTAACGGATGCTGCGGGCCAGGTACATCTTTCGCACAGCAATGCTTTGCTTCGTTTCAGCACTCCAGAGATCCTCTTCATGCTGTGCCAGGAAGTCCTCCAGTTTGACCGTGTCTTCTTTTTGCCGCCCCCAGGACAGTTTCCTGGGACTCGGGGTGATGAGGCCGCTAGATGCCGAGTTCCCCATGATAGGAATGGATGTTCAGGACAAATCTGTCAATGAAAAATCAAAGAAAATATACCAAATGAATACCTATTAATTACACATTAACAGAAAAATATATATGCATGTCAAACTAAGGAATCCACATACCCCAATCCCATACGTCGTTTCCTGGGTTGTTAAAATAGGCCACAGTACTGTCACTTCTTACCAGATGTCACCTTTGGTTTATCTGTTGATGTTCCAAGGCGGTCAGTAACTGAAGCAGAGGTGGACAGGCGCCTCCATTTTAAAGGCCGACCTCTCAGGTGGACAGAGGGCTTGACCCTGTCTGTCATCAAAGCAGCAATTAATCACCACTGATCACATTAATCACTGCTGATTAATGGATCTCAGAAACAATTGTTTGTATCAATCACAAATTCCTCTAATCAATAACACACAGTTTCACCATTTCATCATGTGAAAAGGTCTTATCTCTGTAAATATTAGAGACTTAGATATGTATTCATTGTAAGCCTAGCTCTGTCACAGTTTATAGCAGTGTATAGTGTGTAGCAGTTTCATTTGATTTGTTGACAATACATTGGCAATAATAAAATGTGCTCAATATGCTACTATTCTAGAGTACCAGTAATATATGGATTTTTTTTTCTCTTTTTGTACTTGTGTGATCATAGTTCATACCTAATAATAGCATGCACATTGATAGTAACTCCTTTTTATGGTAGGACCTATGGAGGTTTTGTTTCCAGGAAATGCCTCATGTCATTTGCAGTTTTACTGTGACCCCTAGAGGTCACATTTTCATCAAAGTTCATCATTCTGTTGTAACTCTACAGAGCAGCATGTCATATAACTCCTGACGGTTACTGTTCTCAAAGATTTTGATCTTTTTTGCAAAACAGAATCAGCTCTGATCAGCCAGACAGCAGCAAAATCAGGTAAGATTCTGGTGACTCCAAATTATACTTGAATACAGCACAATAACATATTCATCTAATGTTGGTTCAGCTAATTTGTCTGGGCATTTTGGGAGTTTCTGACATATAATATGTCACCTCAGTTTCACTTGATAATTGGGAAATTTTGGAAATTTTGGTTTGATATACTATGAAATGTCTTTCACTGTTATTGTTTACCTTCTGTCTCTGACTTATAAGATTTATTAATGGCTAATCTGCTAGTTGTATGAAAATTGTCATCGTATGAATGGATAAAGATAGATAGAAAGCTAGAAGATGTATGAACATGATTATATGATAGAAAATATTTTCATCTTCGATTTGTCTATTTAAATGAAGTTCAAAGTATTATGTGCTTTTCCACATGTATCCTGTATGAGGACATTAATAATATCGTTATACATTTGGCACTCACGGCTTCAGATTAGTGCTATTTCATGCAGTTCCACTTTCACAATTGTAATTTGCATGTTGTCTTGCTTGTGATTTTATTTCATTTCATTTCATATAAACATCCCCACAGTGGATTAAATCAAGAACACAAGTCAGACAAGTATGGACAAACAGAGAAGGATGATGATATTCTGGCTGCTTTTAGAAGGTAACATTATTAGTCTCCCCTTTGTTTGAGGTTCTCATCTCATGCCTATAGACCTCGTAAGTCAGATGCCCACATGCCCAAATGTGGCTCACGGTTCCATAGCAATTTCTCCGTAGGGAAAATGAATGGTTTTCACATAATCGTGACATAATCGTCATTTCACATAATGAATGGGGTTTCACATAATAGAGAAGAGTCATTTAATTGTTTGTTTTAGGATCATTAGCTTTCCTGCAGAAAGGTACTGACAGGAGGCACGACAACAACGCTGATCCTTGAGAGTTGCTAAGCAACATACAGAATCAGAGTAGAAGCCCGCTGACGCAAATTATATGCACTGAAGTGTTTAGCTTGTTGCTAGCAAAAATACTACTTAGACTAGAAAACGGTTATAGAAATCAACGGACCCAGTGCCATTAGAGACATAAATATACGTAGGTAAAAACGTACCGACTTTGAAAATCCTGCATTAAACGTAGACTGTGACAGAGACGATTATGTGAAACCCCATTCATTTTCCCTACGGAGAAATCGCTATGGAACCATGAGCCATATTTGGGCAAAGCTGACATCATTTGACTTACGAGGTCTATACCCCAAATACAAATCGAATCAATCAAAATGAGATTTCCTAGAAGTCGTCTAGATTTTTAAGAGGCAAATTAATTATTCTCTTTCATCAGCAGCTGCATCTATCAGCAGCCTTGTGGTTTCTGGCCAAAGGGACGCCAAGGTCAAGGAGCTCAAGGCCCTGGTTACGTCCTGCGTTGTGGTGCCTTGCTGTTTCACATATCCTGGACACAAACTACCCAGCAGCAAAATCAGAGGGATCTGGCATCTTTATGATGATCAAAATGAAACGGTCTATCATGAGGAGCACTCGAGTATCACAGAGAACTTTAGGGACCGCACAGAGTTGGTGGGAGACCTGGGAGACCAGAACTGCACCTTAAAGATGACTGAACTAAAAAAACATGACATCGGCCCTTTCTGTTTCCGAGTCGAAATGCCAGAGAAGAGAGAATTTGTGGAAAGCTGTGTCCGGCTGCAAATGCTCTGTACGTGTAAATATCTTGCATATAGTACATACACTGCATTGTCAAAAAAGATCTCCATTCCAGACTTCAGAAACCTACACCAATTTCTCATGTAACATTATGATTTCTCTCTTTTTCCTTTTTCTTTTTTCACATGTAGCTAAGCCTCCAAATCCTACACTGACTCACACAAAGACAGCCATTGAGGGTCATCCGTACATTATCACCTGTTCTATTATTCACACCTGTCCCTCCAATATGCCCACACTCACATGGAGTAAGAAAAGCTCCAAAGACGGGATCATTGAGGATCACAAAGACCGTGGCCATGGTGAGTGGCAGACACAGTCTATTCTGACGTTCATTCCTGAGGAGAAGGACGATCACTCCGAGATCACCTGCACAGCCGAGTTTTATGGAGGGAGCAGCTCATCTAAAACCCTTCAGCTCTTTGTAAAACGTGAGCCTTTATTCTCTTTGTTGGTCATTTATTCCCTAAACTATAGGATAGTGCAGTAGATAATACTTTGTGAACTTTTATACTGAGTATGGTCAAAATGAAGGTAATACTTAACCACCAAGTCCCTCCATATTGAAGGGGTTTGCACCAGTTTGGGGTGTATCTCCTTGCATGACATCAATCCAGTCATCTCTTAATGGGCAAGGCAAGTTTTAAAGCTGAAATCCATGATTTTGTTACCCTGTTTTGTCTCCCCGTCTGGCAGCAAAAAATATTTGAACTGATGTTAAAACCACAACCAGACAACCACGGAAGTGTTCATTTGCTTATGATGATGTAAATATTGCAACTTGACAGTAACAGCAACATACAATGTGTGCTGCTAGTATATCACTCAGGTTGGCCAAAAATTATTGTCACTGTAAGCTCTTTGGGTCGGCTATGCTAACTAGCTAGCGGCACTTGGCTACCCAGTGCAGGTAACCTGTGTTTGCTAACATTAGTCGGATAGTCAGCAGTCTTTCGTCCTACCCTGTCAAAAATTTCAATAGTGGTCTCTGAAGTGCGTCTCCAACCATGGTGATACTGCCAATTGGTATTGTGTAACCTGATCCAGATGGATAAAATAACTTTATTTATTACTGGAAAAAAGTCCTGGATTCCAGCTTTAAGCACAACCTAACCTTCTGAGTTATCACTTTGATCCTGTGATGCATTTCTCTCTGCCTCTATCACAAAGACATGAGTGGTCACCCATTGGTTTCAAGGGCATGATGCTGATGTAAGCTGCTTTATAGTCCATCTCAATATCCCCAATTAATGAGAATTTTTTCGTAGATTTTTGGTAGAGAGGGAGCACAAGTCTTTTTTGTAGGTATGTCCTTCATTTTGACCATACTGGATGTTTTCTCCTTCCTAGAGGAAACATGGTTCAGCAATTCTCAGATTTCTGTCTGTTTGCAGGTACAGAAAACCACCTGTACATCATCATCCCTACAGCAGTTGGGGTTGGTACTGCGGTGGTTTTCGGAGCACTGTGCGTTGTCATGATTAAAAAATACAAGTGAGTCATTTCAGTACACTGGGTGACATTAGCCGACAGACTGAGAACAAAAACCCATCAGTAATAAACACATTAAGAATCCTTGAACAATTAAAGGAATTAATTTACCCTCTTCCTGCCTCATCTTCAGTACATCAAAGTTTGTGTATCGTATGTGTTTCTCAATGAAATGGCATTTTCTGTTTGCTCTAGGAGACGTATTGCAGAACTAGAAAGCAGTGGGGAAGGCAAGTAAGTACGAATATGTTGTAGAGCAGATTCAGTTTCGTCGTTTCAATGCTTTTACATCCTTATCATGATTCGATTTTCAGTCTGACGCCTACTAATGACTCTGTTCTGTCACATTTAGCCTGTGGAACCGGCTGTCCAGACTGTCTCGCAGGTGAGAAAAGCGGGTGATTTTGGGGATTAACTTGGGTTTTTTTTTTTGGCCATGAGTTGCCACAGGAATCCATTTTGTCCCCATAAACTTGTGGAATCTGCCGGAGAAAAGAAGGGGGAAGTAGGCAGGAATGAATTTAGCTGAGATCAATAAATAGCTGAAATAAGTGTAACTCTGATGATGTTAATTAATACTTGTGAAACTCTCAGGATCCATTCTGGGGGCCCTGGACCATTTCATCCTGAGCAAAGGTAAAGGGCGTTTTAATCTTTATCTTCTAAATACTATTATTTCTTATCTATTAGTTCTGTACTCTCACTTTCAACTTTCAACTTTAAACAGACCCACGCATGGCTGGTGAAGGGAATTCTGTTGTTTTTTTTTAGAAGATCTATGCATAGAATTTGCATATTTTCTGTTCTCCTTTTTAACAACAAAAGGTCTGTCTGTGGCAGATTCTCGATGTCTGAAAAACAGGACTTTCATGTGTTGAAATATGTGAGAATTAAGGCTGGGTATTGGCAAGGACCTCACGATACGATATGTATCACGATACATGGGTCACGATACGATTGTATCCCGATACATTGCAATACCATACATATTGCGATACATTGCAATACTCTACATAATTTACTGAAAATGTAAAAATAGAGCTGAAAATACAACTTGCTGTGTACCACCTGCAGGCCTGGAATTAAGTCATTTTTAGGGCAAGGCCACTTTGGCCTTTGATAAATACAAATTTATTGGGACATCGCAGCCAAAATGTAGGGCACCAAGGCCAAAACCAATGGTTATTAAAATCCTTTTTTCAGTCCTTTTTCCTCAACAAATAAATATCCTAATAGAAAAATTAAGTGCTGCAGTGTGATACAGCACATATGTAAGATGGCTCAGACTGCAAAGTTAGTTACATGTCCAGTAACACACGATAATGTAAGTGTAACCCAGGTTATTTTCTGTAACTACAAATTACAGATGTCCCCTAAACGCCTCATGCAGACTATCGGTAGGTGCTACAATTTACCGATGTTCCCTAAACGCCTCATGCAGACCACTGCTACTGATAGCGTTTTTGCTGCTCTCAACCCAGTTAATTTTGCTATATTCTTCATTACAGCAGCTACCCGCTGTACATTTAAACTTACACTAATTCTGCTCAAGCACTCATAGCTCTCTCCTTCTTTTAGCGACTTTCTTGCTAATCCCACAGTTGTTTACACGCTTTTCAGATCTGCTAGTTACTTAGCTTAGCAGTTAGCGATAGCTTAGCAGTTAGCGATGGCGTCTTTCTCTCCCTCTCAGTTTAATTAATAATTAGCTGTTAATGTTTACGTTAACGAGTGGGAGAAATCTCGCGCTACTGTTGATGTCCAGCGTGATGACAGAGACTCTGGAAAACGAGTTTGTTTATTTGCTGCGTCGCATGTAGTTTTAAATGAAGAAATCCGCAACTTTCTTTTAAGGGCACAACCTGGGCACAACGGCCAGTTGAAAATAGGGCATGCCAAACTGGCCGTGTGGATAGTTAATTTTAGAAGGGACATTACGGCCACACTCCGGGGCATCCACGGCACTGGCCGTTTGGCCGTGGTATACATTAATTCCTGCCCTGCACCTGGGTAGTCTAATATGTACATCACATTATATTGATAACTCAGCGGACAAATTGAGTCGAAACTATTTAATTCAAAGGGATTTGAGGGAAATTTAAGGACATTTTAAATCTGTTTAAAACATGAATAATTTTTTTTTAATGTATCGATACGAGGGGCTGGAAAATCGATACAGTATCGTGGAAAAAAATATTGCAATACTCAGCTGTATCGATTTTTTTGCACAGCCCTAGTGAGAATATAAGTGAATATTATTTGTGGCTGAAACTTTCCTTACTTGCTCTGATTTTCACATTGAACCAACCTTAACTTTCAAAAGTGTACTTTTTGCTATATTTAAACAAATACATGTCCATGTTTTATTGTCTATGTTGTATGTTGAGTGATCGATTTATCGTGTAATACGCAAACAAAAGAGACATGGTGGATTTGGGTACAGTTCATATGTAGGTGTCCTAAGTGAAAAAGGTTAAATAGCTAATCGTTGTTTTCCAGATAGTGTAATAATAAAGATTTTGATCCACAGGTCCAATAATGTGAGTTCAACAACCTCAGGCAACCAGACACTCTCCAAGCCTCGTTTCCCATCCCCCAAAAGGTACTTGGCTCACTTCTCTTAAACTTGACCATTTGACACCATATAGTACATTGAAAATTGCATTATTATAATTGCTATTGTTGTTGTTGTTGTTGTTGTTGTTGTTGTTGTTGATTATAGTATATGAAACTTGTTGTTGTTGTTGTTGTTGTTGTTAATGGGCCTCAGCCAGCCAAGATTCAGCAAATACAATGAGGTACGTACTAAAATTGCCGCTGATTTATTCACAAATAATACATCCACTACCAAGCTCTCGAAGTATAATGACTGTAATTTCTCACAGGACTTTGATGACGATGATGCTGATTATACAAACACCGCGGACCTCAACATCTATGGAAACCTCTGAAGCAATATTGCCTTCCAAAGAGAGAGGTCAAGATCAAAGCAACCGACAAATCTAATCACCTCCATAATGATTGTTTGCATTTAGTGCACTTAATGATTGCAATTCTGTTATCCTGTTTATTCAGCCCACTCAGTCTCTTCTACAGAGCAAAATGTATTTAATTCTTTCATCTTGATAATTTGATCATCAGGAAAATTAAAATGCATTTTGAAGTAATGCACAATATCTTCATGGAAATTACATCAGGCTCTCATTTACAGAAGCGTAATGCATTCACTTGAGAAAAAAAAAATTGCCCTGTTTTTCTGAATTAACAAGATAATTATCTCAGAAAAACAGAGCAGAATTTTTTTTAAATGCTCTGTTTTTCTGAATTAACAAGATAATTATCTCAGAATTCTGAGAAAAGTTTTCATGGGAAAAAAAAATTCTGCTCTGTTTTTCTGAATTAACGAGATAATTATCTCGTTAATTCAGAAAAACAGCATTTAAAAAAAAAAAAATCTGCTGTTTTTCTGAGATAATTATCTCGTTAATTCAGAAAAACAGGGCAATTTTTTTTTTCTCAAGTGAATGCATTACGCTTCCATACTCGCTTATGATTTTAGAAATTTATTTATTTTTTGACAGTCTTTATTGTGTTTCAATACTCTTTTACATTATAGTCAAATCATTTTCATGTAACATCACGTAATAATAATGGTATCTGCATTATTTTTAAATCTTAAAAATCGGGGTAAAAGGTTAACAAGTATGAGATGATTTCAAAGATGGGATCAAAGTAAATAAGTAAATAGAAATTAAGAGAAAAGAACATTAAAAGGTAAATAAAAGTAAAGAAGAAAAAGAGGAGGGATAAATAAATAAAATAGCAATAATAATAATAAATAGAGAGGGGTGGGGTGAGGGAGACCTTTCCTATTTTTATGCATATACTGTATACACCCATTTATACAAACATATATACATACATATACACATACTTACAGATGTACACTCACACATACATACGTCTACATACATAGCCTACATACATGCATACACCTCTCTATATAAGCACCCATCAACATTAAGACATACTGTATATTCACCTGCACCTATGTATTAAATGAATTTGTACCGTATGTGCATATGCTTGTCTTTGCGTGTACATATCCAAACCCTTAAGACTACAGAGACATGCCATTTTTTTTTTACATAATGCATGATGTTATATAACAGGAGTCCATTTGATGTAAAAAAAAAAATATCTGTCTTTAGTTGAAGTTTAGCTGTTATACGCCCCATAGTATACACTCTTTCCACACTCTCTGTCCAATTTTTCACTGTTGGTGGTTTGATTTTCTCCAGGAAATTATAATCATTTTCTTTGCAATAAACAACAACAATTCAAGTAAACATATTTGATGTTTGTTGTCTATTCCTTTTGGCACCTCTCCCAGTATACAGTATAGTGTGCTGGCTCCACATGTTTTTGTAAATAGTGTCTCAATTTCAAAAATCTACAGAAATAACATGTACATGAACCAAAATCCCGCTGAAGCTTTTCAAATGACCTTATAACTTCCCCATCAAACAGCTGACCTATAGCGGTCAACCCCTTGTCAGCCCATTTTCTAAACCCGATATCTACAGTATTTAACTGGGGAAAAACTCAATATAAGCCACTATTTTCAGTCTCCTTTCACATTTGACCATATTTTCAAATTAAATTTTATCCATTCATTGCCTTTTCATTACCATTTTTGTCATCCATGCTACCAAAATTCTCCGCTGTGCTGCTCAGAGTAGTATTTGATGTTAGGCAAGTTAAGGCTTTCTTTTTGTTTTGGGTATGAGAGTGTCTTTAATCTAATTCTAGGCTTTTTATTTTGCCATATAAATCTCAAAAGTTTGAATATTGCCAGGGGAACCAGTATAGGTGAGGACTGATATAAAAAAAAAAAAAAAAGAATGGTAAAATGCTCATTTTCACAGTTTCCACTCTTTCAATCAATGATGAGGGAAGAACCTCCCATCTTAGTAAATCTGCTTTTTCATCTTCCATTAACTCTCTGTAGTTGGCTTCATATAATTGGAAGGAGTGATGGTAACTTTGAAGGTATCTAAATCCACAACTAGACCAGTGGAATTTAACCATTTCATCAAGTTGTGGAGGGCTTTTACCTGATAACATCACTGCTTCTGGCTTTGATGACTGATTTTATATTCAGACATTTCACCATAATCACTTAAAATTTGCTTTATAACCAGAATTGTTAAAATTGGGTTGCTGACATTCAACATGATATACTGTAGTTCCAAACTTGTAGATGTTTGAAAAAAATGTGATTGTGCTAAATTAAATTGATTAAAATGAGTTTAATGCCACTACATCTTTTATCATCAATTGTGAATATGTTTTTAGTCCTTTTTGTGCCCAGACTTTTAATATATTGTCCATTTTTGTACTGGAGGGAATACTCCTAAACCACATGTAAATCAGTCACACATGTTCTTTTTCTGCCCAGTATTAAACCTCTTCTGGTATGTACTATTTTAGGAATACCAAAACTAGAAATAACTCAGGAATCAGATACGTATTTATACAGGATTCTTAAGAGTAGCTGCTATGAAACAAGTGACTGGTTGAAGGCTATCTGCCAGGCCAGCAAGTTAAGAATCAACAATGCAAGGAATATTAAAAATGGAAAGGATAATAAGGAATCAAGAGGCAGAATTTGAAAGACGCTGGAACAAATGCTTAAACATTTTCTATATTGTGAGACCGAGGTAGCTCAATGGGCATCAGCACATGAATTGATATGTAGATCGAGACCTAACACCATCACATCTTAACACTGAGAGTGAGTGTGTGTGTGTGTGTGTAGAGGATATTCAACTTTATTTTTTCTTTTCTTTTCTTACCCAGTTTTCCTTTTTTGTTCTCTCCTTTCTTACCGTTATTCACTTTTGTTTACAAAAAACTAAAACAAAGAATATTGCAATTATATGAATATGATTTCTATATGTAAATGTATCATCAAGAAAGATTGCAATAAAGTGTTACATTTTCCTTAAATTAGGTGTAGGCTACTTATAGACCTTGGTTAAAGTAGGAGCTCTTCTAAAAAAACAATTATAGAACTCTCCAAGTAAGCCATCCTGATTTTACAATTTATTTAAAATCATCTAGATATTTAATAAAGACTTATCCAGTTCCTTGTGTTTCACTTAATAAGATTTGAAGACTGAATATCACACTAAATGATATTAATGAGATTTTTTTGCAGTGCAAGTGCATGATGTATTAGGGAGATTTTCATACTTCCACTGTCATTTCGAACGAAGAATTTTCCAATACGTAGGTTTACAGACACCTGTTAGCAAGAAATCACATGTGGGCAGCGTAACATACATTTCCTGCCCTCCCTTTTCTGCATGAGTTCTCACATGTTTTTTTTTCACAGCTATGGCTAAAATTAACTTGTGATTGACCTGAAACTTTGAAAAACCTGTTCTGGTTCAATACTTTTATGGTCTCAGAAAGCAGGGTGATGCATTTAACCACAGGGTGTTTTTCTTAAGGTGATGGGTGGAGTCTGATGTGCACTGTGCAATATGTAGAACAAATTATATTGTAGGCCTATTACTGTCGATACACTGAGCAGCTATGCTCTAACATCTACATTTTCACATTGTTTAACAAGGAAATTTGCATTTCTGCAAGATAAAAAGGTAAGTATTGAGAAATGTTAATTAATTGTCATTCACAGATTTGTGGTCTAATTTGTATTGTCTAGTGCAAATGAAACAATAATATAATGATAACTGAGATGGTCATTTCATATGGCTTTCAGGTGTGTGGTATACCTCAGGATGGCTGGATTTATCCAACATTTTCTTCTTTGCATGTTGATTCAAGGTAAGCTACTCTGTTTTTTGTATTCTTCAATTGTCGTTTATCATAAATGTAAACATGGAGCGTTTGACCCAGCCTGAAATTTAGTGAAATGAGCATGATATAAAAGTGAGAGAAATATGTGTTTTACGGTCTATGGTTTCCACCAAGAAAGGATTACGTGAAGGAGGCACAACTAGAAACAGGAACTAAGCTGACATTGAAAGTCAGGGTGGAAAATCAGGGTGAAATGGTCAAGGTGGTGGATGAGCGTAAGCATTTGCCTTCATGTCCAACTAGACAGGTTCGATTCCCAACTCAAACCAAGAATATGTCTACCGTGAGTGAAGTTGTGATTTTTAGCTGAAGTTTGTCTTATTTTACCATGACCAAAGCCTTTCCCTAACCTCAACCAAATTGTTTTAGTAACCCTAACCTAAACCATAACCTTAACCAAAGTAGTTTTGCTTGCCTAAACTTGAAAGCAGTGAACATGGCGTATCCAAAAAAAGGGAAATGGGCCTGCAAAAAAAACAGACACTATACTGTAGATTTTCAAGGATTTCATGTATTTTGAAAAACTGTAAAATTGCAGTTATTACGCTTTATTAAATTTCTGTTCTGTAATTTAACAGGTTATATGCTTTGTTGATAAGTAAATACATTTTCTGTTTTAAAAAAGACAATAGTGCTAATTTTACAAGCAGCATTGTATTTTTTACAAAGATATATCAATACAACCAATATTATCATATTGTCATAGTTTTTTTTACAGCTTTTTGTTTGTAATTGAAAAGTACAGATAACATCAGTTTTTTTCCCCCTTTAAATAACAGTAAAATGTTGTGGAATGGGCTGCCAAACATTAACTGTAAAACAGTACAGTTAGAATTTGTAGAATGGAATAACATGCAGTCTGTATATTTACAGTATCTAACACTTTTTTACATGAACATAGAGTGTTATTTCACAGAAAAATCACCTTATTTCAATATACTAACCTGAATTGTAATTTTACGGTTAACATTTGGCAACGTGTGCTGTCAAGCGTTTGACCGTTGTTGTTTTTTTTTTTACAGTTTTTTTTTTTTTAGTGTATTGTCACATAGTCCAATTCATGGTGGAAGAACGTAACCTTGACATAATTCATGTCCACAACACGTAGTCTGCGTTTCAGAGTTCAAGAAATGTTATGAGATCACGTGACCTAAACTGATGTGTGGTTTTTATTTTGCCTGTTGCCGATTGGTCCTCTCCCAGGGTGCCTTCTCTGCATTTCCAGAGCCTGGAATGTAAAAATGCCAAGCAATATCAAAGGCTTGAAAGGCTCCTGTCTCGTCATCCCTTGCAGTTATGACTACTATCAGCACCCACCCTCAAACCCAAACCGTTTGGTCTGGTACCAGTATGTGAACCATGGTTATCCTTTGGTTTATGACCCCTGGTATCCAAAAGACATCATTGCACAATTTAGGGGGAGAACGCACCGAGTTGCCTCTACACATGGTAAGGTATGTAGTCTTGAAATCTACCCAGTGGATTGGTCTCACCACAGGCAGAAGATCTACCCTTGGGTGGATCCAGAACATGTTGGGAGAAGGACCTACGCATTCTTTGATACAACTGTAACAATTGAAGTAGTGGGTAAGTTATCAAGTTGGGCTTATAAAAAGTTTTCACGGCACTATTTTCAAATTGATGTTTAGTCATTCCATCAATAATTCTTCACATTTTCTTTGTAAAGACAGGGCAGAGAACCCAGTGATTCAGATCTTTGGCAACCTGATGGTGGGACAGGAAGTGACCGTCCAGTGCACTGTTTCCCACACATGTCCATCTTACCCACCCACTCTGAGTCTCAACATCCCCTTGCGAGGGCACAAACTAACTCGTGAGTCACTGTCTGATGGCACATCCAAAACCATCTTGACGACCACGCTGGTCATAGAGAAAGACCACCAAATTGTGGAGTGCTCTGCCCGACATCTTGGCGGTATAGGTGCCAAAGCTCGTAAAAACCTAAATGCAGGATGTAAGTGATGGAATTGGAAAAATAACATATGCTTTGTCTGCAATGTTGACCTGAAATTTTAAATGTTTAACCAATTTTATCTCAGGTTCTTTCTGGCCAGTGACTATCAGCTCCCAATCACAGGAGCTTCTAGAGGGAAAAGCAAACAAAGTAACCTGCTCTGTCTACTACACCTGCTCTAAACAAATGCCAGTTCTCACTTGGAACTATGATGGCATGCGTGCCCCCACTGAAGTTGAAAAGACAGAACCTGCGAAATGGAGGTCTACGTCTATACTGACATTCACAGCCTCAGCTAAGGACCAAGGAAAATCTCTGACATGCTATGCGAGCTTCCCTGAGGGACGCAGGCAGGAAATGAGCATCACTCTACAGGTTAAGAGTGAGTGGAAGTCACAGTAATGTTAGGTTAATGATTTATTTAAGTAAAACAAATCAATATCGTTTCTACTCTACAGTACTGGCCATTATAGAAGTCTTCCAATATGCTATATCCATCCTGCATCTATCCTGTATCCTGCATCATAAACAAATTTTGCCATGGGGATCATTAACAATTTATTTACTCATCAAATCTTACCTATCCTCATTTAGTACTGCACTGCTTACTGCTACTTTAGCCTTTTCTTTCCAAAACATTGTAAAGATTATCCTAAAAAGCGTCTTTCATTATTGCCAGATCAAGATTTCATTTTTCTCTGAGGTGGAGCAACAGTGGGCAGTAGGCTAATTCTCTGTGGCATGCAGTAGATGCAGTATTAAGTGTGAAAACCATGATTACTACTTCTGTGGATAGTGAACAGTAGAAAGAGACAGATGGGAGAGGAGTTAGATTTAGGGTCAGTCAACAGAGATTTAGTTAGACTTGAATTTATAATGTCACAGGAAGGCATTTGCCCAAGCCCGCTGCAAGACGCACTGCTGAAAGTATTTTTTTTTTCTGTTAACGCACTTCCTTAAAATAAACAATAGGGTTTTTGTTTGTTTTTTAAAAAAATGAAGCATCAGACAACTGCATAATCTTCTACATTTAATTTCACAGTGTTGGCATGGTAAAAAGATATTTTAACAATTTGGCATCAAATTGTTTCTCTGTTTAAAGGATCTATGCTGTCTCGTGGTTGGTCCTTCACCACTCCTGGCAGCATCACAGGCATGAGAGGCTCCTGTGTCGTCATTCCTTGTAGCTTCACCTACATTGCCTCCCAGCCTGCCGACCTCAGAGTGATATGGTATTTGTACCAGAGCCATGAACACCCACCTGTATTTGACGAAAGAGGGACGATCATTCACAAGTATACAGGGAAAACCAGCCTTGTTGGATTTGTGAATGAGGGGAATTGTAGTCTTCAGATTAAGAGGCTGGAGATGTCCCACAACCAGGACAGACTCTACCCATGGATAGATAAGAACCCTATTACCTCCTACCATACGTTAGATCAAAACTATTATGATAAAACCAGTCAACTTCTTGTCTCTGGTAAGACATATCTGGATACCTTCTCTTCACAGAGTGAATTTGACCCACAGTTCCAAAAATGCCATTTATGCAAATGTTTATTCTCTCTCTGGATTTAATAGACCATGCACAGCAACCACAAGTGAGCATCATTGGTATCCCCAGGGTGGGAGAGCAGAGCAGCGTGTCCTGCAGTGTCCGCCATACATGTCCATCTGCTCCCCCCACCCTGACCCTAAATGGCATACCTGGAGGAGACCGCATCACACACACTGCAGTGTCTGATGGGATATGGGAGAAGACATTAGAGCGGACTTGGAATGTCAGAGAGGAGGATCAGGGTGTGATGTGCACTGTTAAGTACCCTGGTGGTCAAACAGCCACGACTGAGGTCAAGCTTAATGTTGAATGTGAGTAGGCCTGCAATATGAGGTGATGTGATAATTTTAGTTAAAGCTGCAATAAGTGATTTTCCGACCACTAGAGGGTGACAGAAACCGCAACACATTTGTAAATGAAGCACAGCAAAGCCACTGCACTATGGAGGCCGCTAAGGACAAACCTAGCAAAGCAACGTACATAAAGGCTAACAGCAAAGCTAAACGTACCTGCTGAGAAGTCTCGCTGGTTATCAGTCTCGTTTTGCCAGATCTTTCTCCCACTGAAGGTTATAAGGTGGGTCAAGGTTAAATAAAAATAACAATAAAAAAAATAAAATACATGTCCTACAATGACAAGTGAAGAGGTGGGTTGGGAGGAGCTTTGTTCCGGAGCGGAATATGACAACAAGTTCAGGTGAAAGAGGTGGAAACAGCAACACAGCTGGCCCTCGTGTGTGGATATTGGTTTATATCATTGTCTCAATGAAATCTCCACATATAGCACACATTAGTTTCAGGATTGGTTATAAGGTCTGATATCGCTTATTGCAGGTTTAAATGAAAGCGCTCCCAGTTAGATTTCAACCTCACTGTTACATTCCTACTCAGGTCCGTTTGAAGAAATCACGATGGATGAGAAGCCAGGAGAGTTAACAGAGGGTGTGGCAAAGAATGTGATTTGCTCTGTTTCCTACAAGTGCAAGAAAAATACACCAGCCATCAACTGGAACTACAAAGATATGCAGAGTTTAGTTCATACCAAACAGGTCTCCAGCGATACCTACAGCACAATGTCTAATCTAACCTTTATCGCCACTCTTGATGATAATAGTAAACGTTTGACCTGCACTGCCCAGTTTATTCATGGGCAGACCTCAGCCTCTGCACACCTACTTATAAAAAGTGAGTTTCAACAAGCCAAGCATGGCAGTCATTCTATAATGTGAGAACACTTGGTGAATACTTGTTTGACATGTGCTTGTTGCCCTTCTCTTTCAGAATATGAGAAACCAATTGAAGAAATAGTTCCACATAAAAGTGACAGTGGGTGTACTTCTCAATTTACCCATCTCAGTCTCATGTTACTTTACCAGTGGACTGATCTCTAATGGGCAACCCAACATGGTTTGTTTCTCTGTTTACAGCCCTCCATGTTCTGGCTGCTGACGTCCCCTCCAGACTCAGTGCCCTGACCCGCTCCTGTGTGGTGGTCCCCTGCAACTTCCAGGTGGAGGGTGAACCTATCACCAACCTGCGTGGCATCTGGCACAACAGAGCCGGGGGCTTTGTGTACCACAATGGCCAGAGCCGAGTGCTTGACCATTTCAAGGATCGCACCAGAATATTAGGAGACCTGAACCAGCAGAACTGCTCGCTGGAGATTGATGACATCAAGCCCTTTGACAACGGACCCTTCTGTTTCCGTGCAGAGAGGCGAGATGGCAAATACAGCTTCAACAACAGCTGTGTATTTATTGTTATGAGAGGTCTGTATTCAGGATCACTGAAATGTGCAATGCTATTAATCTGTATGCACTCTAAAGAATATTTTGCTTTACATTTACATTAAGCTTCCCCAGAAAAGCCAGTGATGACCCCAGTTCCAGCAGAGGTTGATGCTGGCTCAGCGGTTAGTGTCACATGTTCCGTGACACACACATGTCCCTCACATCCTCCGGTGTTTTCATGGAGTGTCCCTACCCTGACCACTGAGGTCAAGTACATTTGGAAGGCGCAAGGCATCTGGGAGACCTCCTCCACCATAACCTTCATGGCCACTGGAGGAGACGGGGTCAAAAACATAACCTGCACTGCCCTCTTTTGGCGAGGGAAGCAACAAGCCAGCACAGTCGAGCTGAATGTGAAGGGTTAGAGCACCAGTCTAATATGCACAAGATTCACCTGTCCTGTATATGCTCTGCATTGATGTAAGATGTTGAGTTGCATTTTCCTTAATACATTTGTATGAGCCTCCAATGTACAACCCACTTTGACCAGGATCGCTGATGTTCCAGTTGAGAGGCGCTCTCCCGGTAGCTGGTCCTGTTGCCCTGGTCATTATTATCCTAGCTACAGTGGTTGGAGTGGCCATATGGAGGAAAAGGTAGAATATGTGAAATTAGAATAGTCATATTTAAATATTTAAAAAGTGTCACTATTGGTAAATAATACTAAAGCTGTTGATATTTTATCCTGTAAAAGTCAACATTTATTTGTTCAAGAAATATTCACTTTTTTGCATTTTTGTATGCCATGTTTCAAACAGGGGGCGCTCTGACAACTCTCTCAGACCACCGCCTCGACCAGAGAAAAGGTATGAGTTTTAATGCCTGAATGTGCATAATATGTGGACTACATACTGTATGTTACAGGTTAACATTCATGCTAATAGCTTCATCTGAAGACAAATCATGCCCTGTCTTGAGAACCACAAGTCCTTTATTTCTACCAGAGGAATCAGTTCAATACACTTTTTAAATTCTGTTTCGAATATATGAACGTAAATGTGATAATAATAATTTGTGATTCCTTTCATAGGAGATCACTATGGGATAGATTATCCAGGTAGGCTTGATTAATAAATGGTTTAAAAATGGGTTAAAATATTGGTCCCATATTGTGCTAATTAAAAAAACACTGACGAATTCTAATCTCTAAACCTATTTACCTTTTGTTGCTTAAAATCATTTCACAATGAAAAATATTACCTATCCAAATTTCCAGAAGATACCCTGAGGACAGACAGAGACCTCCAAGGCCTGAAAAAAGGTTTGTCTACAGACGCTTATTTCAGACTACTACACAAATATGTTGACAAATAGTGAGACTCTGCTTTCTATATAGGAGATCCATTTGGAGCAGATTTTCCGGGTAAGAGCACCAACAAAGCAACATTTAATGTTTTATGAAATAAAACACCACCTTCTCTTCCCCAATAAAACGCCATGTTTCCATTTTACAAGTCATGTCTTTTCTACTTTCCTCAGCGGAGCAGTGGAGGGGCGTGCCAACTGGCAAAATCAAAGAAAATCCAAGTAGGTGCTCTCTATTGTTGGTGGTTTTAGCTACTACTGTTTTCACTGTTAGGGTGGATAAGTATTAGTTTTGTTTACTAATTCCGCTATTGCTATAGGAGGTCATTCTGGAGCAGATTTTCAAGATACTTTTTCCAATCTCTGGTTAATATTATATTCAATTGAAATATCAGTCATCAATTAAAAATATCCACATGTAACTTTGATCTTATTCATTATCTTTGCAGACACCAAGGCAACACTGCTAACCTCGGTGTTGGCTACCTGTAAGTGTTTAATCAGTCGTACACTACTTTATTACAGTGCGATTCCTGTGCACACTGACTGGCAAAAACTGATATTGTGTGTCCTGATTTCTTCCTCTTAGAAGCAACACCAAAACTGTAAACTGTGACACTCAGATCTCCAAACAACGCTTTCCATCCCCCAAGGAGTGAGTATCAATGACACACCTATTTCTCACTCTTTTCAAAGCCATAACACTACCTTTCATATTCACATTTTCTTTTGTATTTGCAAATCACAAGTTCATTATTTTCTCACTTTTCTATTCTTGTTTGAGTAATCGGAGACCTCCTCACTCGGTCAGGCCTGGGGCTGGCTGCACAGACGTGAGTAGTAATGCCCAGATCAGATGTAAAGATTATTAGACTGTTATTGTCCCCAGACTTCATATGAATTACACTGGATCCATCTGAGATCATCCAGCATCACTGCTATTTAAGCTGTCTCACTTTATCTAACATATAACCTAGGACTGATACAGCTATGCAGTGCTCTTGAAATGCACATCTGTTTCTTTAGTTATGTAAATTACAAAAAGCATAATGTTAAAGGCTAATTGCCTACAGAACAATTTGAGATTGTAGATCAGAAGAGGAACGCTGCATGGGCTTCAAACGTGTGGTGCTCATTGGACATATGTGAAGAAAAGAGAAGAGAAAATCCAAGGCACTCTCCTGAAGTTAAAAAGCCTTTATTGACCTTGGCTATTTCATGTTAAAACGCACCAACGCGTTGCGGCCCCACCAGGCCTTCTTCAGGGTGCAGAGAACAATGTTGTGTGGATTTTCTCTTCCCTTTTCTTCACAATTTGAGATTGTAATTGACTGTAATTTCCCTGAATTTTGTTGTAGGATTACAACGTATATGCAAACTTTTGAGTCCTTCAAGATATCCTGGACACATCAAGCACTTCCAGGCCCATGACGCTGTGTTATTGTTTTGCATTCACACAGACTCTCTCTCTCTCTCTCTGTGTGTGTGTGTGTGTGTGTGTGTGTGAGTGTGTGTGTGTGTGTATGTGTGTATACACGGATGTACCTGTGACTTTACAGAGCTTTTCTGGAAGACTGAAAAGTTTCTAGGTGATAGACATTCATTGACATTAATGGCCCATCACTTAATGAATCTGTCTGTCAGTCTTTCTGTAGTCCCTTTCATTTACAAAGCTTCTTATTTTATGAACCGCTTTCATTTAACAGAATTTCAAAATGTTCATTACTAAGCCATTTATGTGCTATACTTGCTATAAACCCTTAATAGAGAGGTAGTTGTAGGACATGCAGTTTGGTCACTCTATAAGTTCTGTAGAAGAAACCTTTGGAAAACCTTCACACAATTACAAGTTGGGTTTTAAAAAAACAAACTGAAGGATTAATTAATAGTTACATTTTGTATATTTACATATTAAACAATCTGTTTATATTCTCTGTGACTCACTACATGGTGTCATTATTTATTTCCTATTAGAAAATCTATGCCATATACAAACTAACATTTGTTGTTAGTAGTTTATTACTTTAACTGTCATTTCATTCATAATAGTCAGTTCTTTTTATTGAAAGACATTAAATCTAACATTAAGTGTTCGACCACACATGCATATGAATTCAAATTAGCAGTTTTGCTCACATTTACTGCATACAATTTAAAATGAATGTAGAATTTCCGAAAGTTCTGCTATGATGGCTAACCCTAACCCTAACACATGCCACTGTAATAACAAAATAGAACTCAGTAAAGTTCAGCTCAAATCAGGGACTGGAATGAGCAGATAAAGACCGTAAGTCTGATTCAGACCTGGACTTCCTCGACTTTGATTCATAAGGTCTGTGTTGCACTCTGTTGCCACTGTCTGCATTCTCATCATGAATCGTATATGCATGAATACCTTACACACCTTTTTACCAACTTTATACCAACTGTCACCAACTGATAAGACTGCTTTCTATGCCTGCATGTCATTAAAGTTATAAGTGAATTTTGGATTTTGAAAGTCTTGAATGAGACTGAGACATCATGGGACTTTGAAACCCCAAAGAAAACACAAAAATAGAATATATCAGTAATTAAACACATTTATTCACTTCTGCTTTTTTGTTAAACTTTTTTTTGCCTTTCTGGGTCTCTTTCTCCTTTTAAAAAAAGTAAGTAAACAGTAAAAGTAACAATCAATTGATCCTATTTCTAATTACAAAACAATTAGGATCAGATCACCCAAAACCCAGAAAGGTGTGTATGAGCACATGAGTTTTTACATAAACATAGTTTTACTTAAACAATAGGACATCAACTGTAGAGGGCTGTTGCTAACAATTGTATAATGCAAACATACAGTATATAAACAATTGCTGTTTAATTTAACTTTATAGGTAATATGCAAACAACATAAGAAGGAAAAAACTTGAGGGAGAAGGCAGAGGGAAATTGAAAAATTCCTATGTTCATTTGTCATATATTGCTGGCTATACTTTCTACTAATTCTCATCAAAATTAAGTTGATTGTATGGGAATTATTTTGGCATAGCAGTACACTGAACACAGTATGTGCCTATAGCAAAAAATATGTCCTGTGCATAAAAGCTGAAGAGAGTGTGGGCGGGGTGTGTGGGTGGACAGGTGGGATGGTTAGTGGATCTCATTCCAAAAAGTGTGTTGAATATTCCACAAATTGGTGCGGCATACACAGAAAAGGAGTGGAGAGAGACCTTGTGTAAAAATGGAACACAGCAGACACTGGTTAACAGGCAGGGTTAGGGATTGGATATCAAGAGGGAGGATAAGGAGTGGTGAGGAGCATGAGGCCATACAGAGGTGAGGAGGGAAACTGAATGGTGAGGTTATTGTGTCTCCGTCAGTTAAAAGAACAGGGCAAAAGAGACCATTGGTGCCACCAGGAGCAGGAGGCTAACACCAGTGCTGCTGGCGCTGTTGCACATGTCACCCTCACAGCAGCTAATTTGTGCTCCTATGGCTCCTGCTGCCTGTGCAGATGTTGTACCTAAGCAAATGGTCTGGGAGGCGCAGCCCTTCAAGGTCGTCTTCTTACCTGCTGCATCCACTATGAGAACGAAAACAATGTTAGTGACTGGGCTTAATGCTTTACCAATCTAGCTGCATCACTAAACATTCCTATCAAGGGCGTAGAATTGGGTAGGGACGGTAGGGACGTGTCCGTACCAATATCAAGCGACTCTGAAATGTCCCTAGCAATTATTTTGATTGACAATAAACGTTGTTTTGTCCGTCAGTGTCTAGTCAATGTTAACAGATCGCGTTCTCTACTACGAGTCCCGCTGCATTGGTGTAGTGCATTGGTGTCCCGCGTCGGCATAGCAACGGACGCTGTAACGAAACGCAAGAAGAGCCAAAGCTCCGCCTACCGGCGAGCATGCGAGTGAAGACTCCATGCTATTTTATATTAGTAACAGTTGTGTTTAGCCATTAAAGTTAGTTTATTTAAGTACCGTGTCGCGTGCGTCTGTGACGAGTGACGACCGTAAGTAGCCTACATGTCACAAGTGAGATTGAACAGTGCTGATGTGTGCCACACTGGACAACACTGATGTAAAACAAATATGCCAACAGTTCATCTCTGTTAATGACAGGCGTAGGCATGTGTTTGGCTCCTTCAAATAGGAGCACGGCAGTGGACACTCAGCTGTTTGTATGTAGGGTTTGGATATAGTTTACAATATCTTATCATTATTATTATTATTATTATTATTATTATTATTATTATTATTTTAAATGTAAATACAGATCGTTGGTTTGAATAGGCAACAGTACTACAGTACCTGCCTTAAAACAAAATGTGCTCTTCAAAGTCCCATTCAGCTGGCAAATTTGAGTAAAGGATTCATTAATGTGCTACTCCCTGTGTCTGTGTGTCTGTTAATGAGTGTATTGGCTACCATAACTATCTAGATCAGTGGTTCTCGACGTGGGGTCCGGGGACCACCAGCGGTCCTTGAGGAGGTTCCAGGGGGTCCCCAGCAAATTGATGAATTGTTAAACTTCAGCATTATTTAATTTACAAATAGTTAACACAATTACAGAATGTAGAAGAATTACTGTTTTGATCTTAGTTTCACTGTTATCTCTCTACCTACAATACAGACAGTCATGGGATTCTGGATCAAAATCATATCTAACAATAAAAGTATTCTCAGATTTGGGTCCGAGAGACAAAATCTCATCAAATGGGGGTCCATGGCTCTAATGTGGACTAAACTAGGGGTCCTCGATATGAAAAAGGTTGAGAATCACTGATCTAGATGACATGAAATGGCGGTCAGAAGTCTATCATAAATGTAAAATGCCTCAGCTTCCAGTGGGGGTTACATCCCCTCCGGACCTCCCCCATTTGTGTCCCTACCAATGTCAAAATCAAACCTACGCCCTTGATTCCTATGAGCTGAAGCATAGAGTGAGTCATGCCATAGGCCTGTTACCTGTTGTTGTGATGCAGCGGTCCTCATCCCCCAAGCAGTTTAGAATGCTTTTGCATTCCCCCTTGTCATTGCAGCCATAGCACTTTTTACCATTGGGAGAAGGGACACGGGGCGCTGTAAGATAAAACTTATATTGTTCATAGTGCTACCGTACATTAGATGATAATATAAAACTTGAATGATCTCCATGGGGAAATTGTGTCATTGCAGCATCAAAGAATTAGCCTTGTCGAGCGATTCAGAGAAAAACTGGGGTGATGCTCTAGTCAACGGCTTGGCTTGTTCTAGCCATAGGTTCTAGCTAGCAACAATCGAGCCAATCAGTGCCTTTGTGGGCGGGACTAAAGTTTGAACCGTTTTTGTCAAAAACTACCTACATTCTTTGTGAAGTTAGTAAATAGCCTACGCCCAGCATCAACTAAATAAAGTCAGAGTGGCCGGATCGGTCAGTCATTAATGATTGGTTCGGGGAAAATCCCCGCCCCGCTGCCCCCCATCACACACAGAAAACGGCTAAGGAGGCAGTCAGGCTCGACAACAAAATGCCCATTCAGTTTGAATATCAGGCTATCAAAGAATAGGATAGGCTATAGATAAAAATAGAACAAATAATGAGTATTGAAGATAATGCTTCAAGTAATTACAATAAAAGAATATCTTGAGAATAATACAATAAATTAATTCATATTAGGCCTACAGTCTTAATTGACAAATTTAGAGATTAAAGGCATGGGCGGAGATTGCGGGGTGCGCATCTGATTATCAAAACACAGTAAATACAGAGAAGTTACCAGGGATAGTTTGGGAGTTGCAGAGGTCAGTGGAGCAACACTTGGTGCTTATTGAGGTCCTGGAGACTCCAAAGTTGGCCGAGCCGCTCATACACTGATCAGCCACAATACAAGACTTCATGTGGACATTGAGGAGTTCTGTATCACCTGCAGAACAAACAGCAGCCTTTGTCAAATTATGTAGAATGCCAAAGAGTCTTACTTGCTGAAAGAAAAACCATGCACTACTACATACCCAGGTATGAAACGACTCTTGCTGCTGCACATTGACCGAGTGAGGAACAATCTTTGGATGTGTCTGTGCAGCTTCCTGAGGGTCCAGGGACGCATTCGTAACATGTCAGGGTGTAGGCTGAGAGAACAGATGAACAAGTCAGACAAGTTAAATATGAACTTTTTGCAATTTAAACATGTAGAGTGTAGTGGAAATTATACTATCCCACTATTCATACATTAAGCACTGTCTTATTTTACCTTGAAGTGCTCTCTGTACTTTGTACTTTTATGACAAACAATTTCTCTCCGTACCTGCAGATGGTCACGTAGTGACCATCTGCACGTACATGTGCTATCACGTACATGTGCTATCACGTAGTGATAGCACATGTGCTATATAAGGTGTATGTACTCTGTATACTTGGCTCTTTGCCTCACACTCTTGTGTGCTGTCATTGAACCTGCTTGCAAGCATTAAAGACACAGAAAGACAACTTCTACGATCTCAAGCCTCTTTATTAAGATACAGAAGTTTCCACCACATAGAGTTCTATAGCTCACTGAATTAAAGGATTTTTTTTTTTTTTACTAAAATGCACTAGGCTACCTTTACATCCAAAGCAGTTGAATGTTTATTCAACATGTTTCAACATTCTAAATTATCTTTCGGCAGAAAAAATAGGCTATATCAAAGGCACTCTTCCCATCCAAAAAGTAAAAATAGCCAATAAATAATAAAGGCTTTTTATTGTAAGGTACCAATAGGCTAGTTAAAGTGGAGTAATATACATTTTTAAAGGTTCAGAGTGTCACCAAAACAGGTAACCTGCCAAGGGACTGCAGATGAAAATGAGCTCTAAGCTAAATCTGGCACAATATATCAAATGGTAACATTTACATTACATGACGTCATTTAGCAGACGCTTTTGTCCAAAGCGACTTACAATAAGTGCATTTTGTCAACAGTAATGAAACCAACTGTGCATCAGTCTTCATCAGCTATGCCTTTTAATAGGAAAAGTAGCATTTGTTGAATCTGATATTTTTTTTTTTTTTTTTTTTGGAAGATGGGGAAGAAGATCGTTACATGATAGGTTAGTTCAAGAGGGGTCCAGGTAAATGTTTTTGGAGGAATAGATCTGCTTTTATGGCTAGCTGCTGCACATGAATTAGACCAGGGAGAACAAAACCCCAATATAAACATTAAAGCTGCAAGCAGCGATGATCGGGCCCTCGCACTTTGCGCACGTTGGGGTGTGCTGCAGCCGCGGCGGCGTTACTGGACACTGACTGACATCATTTCCTTTTGCCAGTAGGTGGCGCTATGACTATGATTTAAAATCGGCGTGTAGATGTCTTCAGGGCAGGACTGTCATCAATCGTGTGAAGTTTGGGGCAGATTTGACCATGTACGGTGGAGTTACAGAGCACTTCCTGTGTTGCCAGTAGGTGTCGCTATGACTATAACTGAATATTGGTATGTAGATGTCTTCAGGCCGGGGCACTTATCAAACATGTGAAGTTTGGGGCAGATTTGACCATGTACAGTCGAGTTACAAGCCACTTCCTCTGTTGCCAGTAGGTGGCGCTATGACTATGATTGAAAATTGGCTTGTAGATGTCTTCAGGCCGGGACTCTCATCAAACGTGTGAAGTTTGGGGCAGATTTGACCATGTACAGTTGAGTTACAAACCACTTCCTGTGTTGCCAGTAGGTGGCGCTATGACCATAAGTAAATATTGGCCTGTAGTTGTGTTCAGGCCGGGACTGGCATCAAACATGTGACATTTGGGGCAGATTTGACCACGTACAGCCGAGTTACAAACCAGTTCCTGTTTTGCCAGTAGGTGGCGCTATGACTGTAACGGAATATTGGCCTGTAGATGTGCTCAGGCAGGGACACTTATCAAACATGTGAAGTTTGGGGCAGATGTGACCATGTACAGCCGAGTTACAAAGCACTTCCTGTGTTGCCAGTAGGTGGCGCTATGACCATAACTGAATATTGGCATGTCGATGTCTTCAGCCCGGGACTCTCATCAAATATGTGAAGTTTGGTGCAGATTTGACCATGTACAGTGGAGTTACAAACCACTTCCTGTGTTGCCAGTAGGTGGCGCTATGACTATAACTGAATATTGGCCTGTGGATGTGTTCAGGCCGGGACACTCATCAAACATGTGAAGTTTGGTGCAGATTTGACCACGGACAGCCGAGTTACAAACCACTTCCTGTATAGCCAGTAGGTGGCGCTATGACCATAACTGAATATTGGCATTTAGATGTGCTCAGGCCGGGACACTTATCAAACATGTGAAGTTTTGGGCAGATGTGACCATGTACACAAGGGCGGATATTTCATTTCACTGTTGGGGGGGACAATAAACAGAAAAATTTCTCAAGAGCAATTCCTGAAGGGGACACCAAAGGTGCCTCTAAAAGTACTGTTGTATTAAATGTATATAGAGGTCCATTATAAAACATTTCCATAAGCACTTCATTCCTTTCTTATGAAGATTTTATCAAATTGCCTTTGATATTACTGGGGTCTTTCTACTTGGCGTTTCGGTGCACTGAAAAATGATCGGATGTCTGTTTTTCTTTTCTCTGCCATTTTAACTGACTGGCTGACAAATAGACACACACACACACACACACACACACACACACACACACACACCCCACACACACACACAGCATGCAGGTTATTTACAGTAGTAGGTGAGATGCAACACCCATTAACTGAACTAAAGCTAATATATGCCTAATTAGATTTAGTTTTCCCGAAAAAGCAGATCTCTAATGTTTTGCTGTCAATGTGTAAAAGTCCAGAACGCTATGAAGCCTGCCAGAAACTTACTTAATATTTTAACATAGTGTTTGTTGTAATTATGTATTTTTTATGAATTAAGTCTTCATTTATTTCCAAAATTATAAACAAAATTACATAGTGACAGCCATTTTACATGCAGTAAGAAAAAAATAATATACTTAGAACCTAATTACGTAGGGTAAGTTAATCTTAAATATTATATTATAGAAATATTACTGTTACCATCTACCAAAGATAATTTTGGTATGAAAACCCGCATTTTCATTTAACCAAGTATCCTGTATCATAAATACATGTCTGGCATTTGTAACAAACCAAACCGCTTGAAAATCGGTCGAAAATTCAGCGAGTTATGATGATTTTAATTGTGGACAGACCTCCTGCCTCCATACACATACATGCATTAGGAGACGCGGCTCCGTACCAACACGCTGACGCACAAGATTCAACCGCGAGGTAATGGAGCCAACAAAATGTAGTCTGGTTACATTGTGAATGTGTTTTATTCTATTGAGTGGTAGAAGTAAAGAAAAATGTCTGACACATCCTTTGTTTTAAGTTAACCTTTGCAAAGTAGCTTCTTACTGGAGGTCTGCCACCACTGACACACTTCCAGAGATCCTCCACAGACACTCGTACCGAGGGCTGATGTGTGTGGGAGTTCGGGGAGTCAGGTAGGCAGTGGACCAAACCACTGTGAGGCGTATGAGGGGGGGACGCAATCTTTCGAAACTTAAAAACGCATTGTTTTGTGTCTATAATTAGCACAAGTGCTT